>NC_091286.1:635290297-635944047 GCF_032444005.1 Ranitomeya imitator
CCGTGGCCCTGGGTGTCCAATAAAATTAAAATGAAACTGGAATAAAGTTTAAAGGGGATTAGTTCATGATGTCACCTGTGGTGTTCGGCAATGGATGGCCGACGCTGCTCAAGGGGACCACTGGGGCCGATGGTGACGCAGCTGGGATGGTTCTGCTCCCCACAGGTGGAGCGGGGCCCCAGGGCTACTGGTACTGTTATAAGGGTTCGTGGGCGTTGGGGTGCAGGACTGAAGATGCGAGAAATGACTGAAGGACTCAAGGGCTGTAGTTTTCTTTACCTTTGCTTGACGGTTGAAGGTGCAGTCCGGGGCATGGGTAACAGATGATACTGGGAATCCGGGCAGCCTGGAAGCAACATAGGATCCACCTAGCCAGGTGGGTTTGGAGGCCTACCTAATGCACTGTTCTCTTAGGCCCTTGCTGTTTTAAGCTCTGCTCAAGTTCCTCTCCTGCGTGTTGCTTCTAACTTGTATGGCAGACAGTGTGAGCCTATCATGAGCATTGGCTTTTCACTGGCAGCCCAGGGCTCTTTGTCTGCTGTGGTGCCTTTGGATGTTCGGTGTGGCCAGGGAGCTTGCAGTTCCCTGCCCTACAGATTCAGCTGTCAGGGCGTCCTGCACCCACACAGCCAAGGACTCCGGCGTCCTATTTTGTCAGCGCTCAGTTCTGTGGTGATCTTGGGTACAGCTCCACTCCCTAGATTCTCCTCGACTTCCCTCCTCTCCTCTCACTCTCAGACTACCGACTAACTAACTCCACCTCCAGGTCAGAACTTATAGGGAAGCTCCCCTGAAATTGGGTGCTAGAGCTCTCCCTTCTGGTCTGGAGTCAGGAAGGTGTTAGGTGCTGGTGTTACCTGGTAAGGGGACCCCTACTTGCTTCCAGGCATGACATCACCCCCTGTGAGGGAGGCAATGCCACTGTGGCAACCGGACTCATGGGATGCCACAGCATCATAACTCCTTAATGGATAGTCCTAGGGAGCCGGTTTTTATGCCATCAGATCCGGCTGGGCCTTTGCTATGCATTAAGACCAAACATAGCTTTGTTACCTGGCTCCTACTAGCCATTCAATGTATCTCCCCACCTTGGGGTGCTGGAATGGATTGAGACCCTGGAAGGTGTTTGCCATGTTCTCGGAATCGCGGAAGTAATAAAAATGCCTTAAAACATTCTCTCTCTCTCATTATTCTGGCATTTGGCAAATATTAATAATTATGGTAATTCTAATTTGACCTTAAACGGGAAAGGTTTATTCTGATTCCATGTCAGATATTGAGAAAAACGTGCAGATGTGTCTTTTAATAGAGTGTATGTAAACTTCTGGTTTTAACTGTATATATATATGTTTTATTCCCTTATAGCTCACAGGCTGTAGTCTCTTCCATCCATTTATAGGGCAAAGTACTAACATTTTGTCTATAGTAACATATCACTCATGGAGACTGGCCACCGTAAAGTCGTCAATATAGAGAGCACGTGGTTGTTACTCTTGTCCTTCCCATCTGTTCAGCCCTCCGTAAAATAGAAAGGCCATTAGAAGGTTTGAACAGTCATTATAGATGAGCAGATTGATCTGCGGAGGGAATGAGGATGTCGAGTCCATATGGGTTGAAATTCATGGAGGGAAAAATGGTAACAAAATTCTCATTGGGGTCTGTTACAAACCCCCAAATATAACAGAAAGCATGGAAAGTCTACTTCTAAAGCAGATAGATGAAGCTGCAACCCATAATGAGGTCCTGGTTATGGGGGACTTTAACTACCCGGATATTAACTGGGAAACAGAAACCTGTGAAACCCATAAAGGCAACAGGTTTCTGCTAATAACCAAGAAAAATTATCTTTCACAATTGGTGCAGAATCCAACCAGAGGAGCAGCACTTTTAGACCTAATACTATCTAATAGACCTGACAGAATAACAAATCTGCAGGTGGTTGGGCATTTAGGAAATAGCGACCACAATATTGTGCAGTTTCACCTGTCTTTCACTAGGGGGACTTGTCAGGGAGTCACAAAAACATTGAACTTTAGGAAGGCAAAGTTTGAACAGCTTAGCGATGCCCTTAATCTGGTAGACTGGGACAATATCCTCAGAAATGAGAATACAGATAATAAATGGGAAATGTTTAAGAACATCCTAAATAGGCAGTGTAAGCGGTTTATACCTTGTGGGAATAAAAGGACTAGAAATAGGAAAAACCCAGTGTGGCTAAACAAAGAAGTAAGACAGGCAATTAACAGTAAAAAGAAAGCATTTGCACTACTAAAGCAGGATGGCACCATTGAAGCTCTAAAAAACTATAGGGAGAAAAATACTTTATCTAAAAAACTAATTAAAGCTGCCAAAAAGGAAACAGAGAAGCACATTGCTAAGGAGAGTAAAACTAATCCCAAACTGTTCTTCAACTATATCAATAGTAAAAGAATAAAAACTGAAAATGTAGGCCCCTTAAAAAATAGTGAGGAAAGAATGGTTGTAGATGACGAGGAAAAAGCTAACATATTAAACACCTTCTTCTCCACGGTATTCACGGTGGAAAATGAAATGCTAGGTGAAATCCCAAGAAACAATGAAAACCCTATATTAAGGGTCACCAATCTAACCCAAGAAGAGGTGCGAAACCGGCTAAATAAGATTAAAATAGATAAATCTCCGGGTCCGGATGGCATACACCCACGAGTACTAAGAGAACTAAGTAATGTAATAGATAAACCATTATTTCTTATTTTTAGTGACTCTATAGCGACAGGGTCTGTTCCGCAGGACTGGCGCATAGCAAATGTGGTGCCAATATTCAAAAAGGGCTCTAAAAGTGAACCTGGAAATTATAGGCCAGTAAGTCTAACCTCTATTGTTGGTAAAATATTTGAAGGGTTTCTGAGGGATGTTATTCTGGATTATCTCAATGAGAATAACTGTTTAACTCCATATCAGCATGGGTTTATGAGAAATCGCTCCTGTCAAACCAATCTAATCAGTTTTTATGAAGAGGTAAGCTATAGACTGGACCACGGTGAGTCATTGGACGTGGTATATCTCGATTTTTCCAAAGCGTTTGATACCGTGCCGCACAAGAGGTTGGTACACAAAATGAGAATGCTTGGTCTGGGGGAAAATGTGTGTAAATGGGTTAGTAACTGGCTTAGTGATAGAAAGCAGAGGGTGGTTATAAATGGTATAGTCTCTAACTGGGTCGCTGTGACCAGTGGGGTACCGCAGGGGTCAGTATTGGGACCTGTTCTCTTCAACATATTCATTAATGATCTGGTAGAAGGTTTACACAGTAAAATATCGATATTTGCAGATGATACAAAACTATGTAAAGCAGTTAATACAAGAGAAGATAGTATTCTGCTACAGATGGATCTGGATAAGTTGGAAACTTGGGCTGAAAGGTGGCAGATGAGGTTTAACAATGATAAATGTAAGGTTATACACATGGGAAGAGGGAATCAATATCACCATTACACACTGAACGGGAAACCACTGGGTAAATCTGACAGGGAGAAGGACTTGGGGATCCTAGTTAATGATAAACTTACCTGGAGCAGCCAGTGCCAGGCAGCAGCTGCCAAGGCAAACAGGATCATGGGGTGCATTAAAAGAGGTCTGGATACACATGATGAGAGCATTATACTGCCTCTGTACAAATCCCTAGTTAGACCGCACATGGAGTACTGTGTCCAGTTTTGGGCACCGGTGCTCAGGAAGGATATAATGGAACTAGAGAGAGTACAAAGGAGGGCAACAAAATTAATAAAGGGGATGGGAGAACTACAATACCCAGATAGATTAGCGAAATTAGGATTATTTAGTCTAGAAAAAAGACGACTGAGGGGCGATCTAATAACCATGTATAAGTATATAAGGGGACAATACAAATATCTCGCTGAGGATCTGTTTATACCAAGGAAGGTGACGGGCACAAGGGGGCATTCTTTGCGTCTGGAGGAGAGAAGGTTTTTCCACCAACATAGAAGAGGATTCTTTACTGTTAGGGCAGTGAGAATCTGGAATTGCTTGCCTGAGGAGGTGGTGATGGCGAACTCAGTCGAGGGTTTCAAGAGAGGCCTGGATGTCTTCCTGGAGCAGAACAATATTGTATCATACAATTATTAGGTTCTGTAGAAGGACGTAGATCTGGGTATTTATTATGATGGAATATAGGCTGAACTGGATGGACAAATGTCTTTTTTCGGCCTTACTAACTATGTTACTATGTTACTATGATTCCTCATTAGTTCAAACACTTCGAGATTCGTTTCGCTGAACAAGACTTGCCCAGCACCATTCCATGCATTTTTGAAGAATCGAGCATGAGCTAACGTCATCTTATGCAGCTAAATGGGCCTCCCTATAATGTCCGGCAGACGTGACATCACATTCCAGTTTATCAAGCGGATTGTCATACCTTGTTATAGTGATGGTCAGTACACCATTAGGTCATCAGAGATCAGCAGTTCCCAGTGGAGCACAGCCGGGAGCAGGACTAGTAGTATGTACGACAGAGTTGGATTCCATCTCCAGATTTACCGAGTAAGGCTATGTGCACAAGTTGCGGATTCTCTGCGGGTCCGCAGCGTTTTTTGAGGTGCAGAAACTCTGCAGATCCGCAATTGATTTACAGTACAATGTAAATCAATGAGAAAAAAAAATGCTGTGCACACTTTGCGGAAAATCCGTTGCGGAAACGCTGCGGTTTAAAAGAAGTAGCATGTCACTTCTTTTTTGTGAATCTGCAGTGTTTTTGTACCCATTCCATTATAGAAAACCGCAGGGGTAAAAAACGCAGCAAGTCTGCAAGAAAACCGCCGCAAAAACGCACAAAAAACACTGCAGAACTACACAAAAAAAGTGACAAATCCGCAGGTGCGTTTTCTGCCAGGAGAGGCAGAATCCGCACCAGAAATTCCTAAGCCTAATCCGCAACGTGTGCACAGAGCCTATGCGAATTAGACAGGTCATATTGTACAAAATGACTTAGGGTATGTGCACACGTTGCGGTTTCTACTGCAGATCTGCAGCATTTTTGACGCTGCGGATCCGCAGCAGTTTTCCATGCGGTGTACAGTACCATGTAAACCTATGGAAAATAAAAACCGCTGTGCACATGCTGCGGAAAAAAATGCGCGGAAACGCAGCGGTTTATTTTCCACAGCATTTCAATTCTTTGTGCGGATTCCGCAGCGGTTTTACACCTGCTCCATATTAGAAAACCGAAGGTGTAAAACCGCAGTAGAATCCGCACAAAAACCGCGGAAAATCCACAGGAAAACCGCGATAAATCCTCAGGAAAAATGGTGTTTTTGCCCTGCGGATTTATCAAAATCAGTGCGGAAAAATCCGCACACCAGTCCACAGCGTGTGCACATAGCCTAAAGGTTCTTTCACAATGCGATCTTCACCACATTCACTAATCCCATGGGGGCTTACATCCAAATTTCCTCAAAACGGATTTCAGCCATATGCGTGGGCGGTGCCACTGACTATAATGGTACAAACGTAATCACTGTATGCTCTGTCGCACATCATTTTCAGGCATATACTCCTACTGGAAGCTTACACCCAGTTGCAGTCTGAGTCTGGATGTCTGCCTTCAGTAGGCATATAGGCTCAAAAATGTTGCAACACAGAGCACATGGTGCCTCCTCCTGCACCACTATAGTCAATGGCCCTGATGGAGCATACACCTGAACCCCACGTTCCGGGAGTTCCGGATGTAAGCCCTAATGGGACCACCGAACGTGGTAAAGAACGCAAGTGTGAAAGCACCCTAATTCTTGTGATCTCTCTCCTCCATCTACTACCTTTCTAATATTGAGTTCTGAATCGAACCTTTGGAGGAAATTCATCAAAGCCGGAAAATTTTAATTTCAAACGATCCGCTTATCTCGAGCAGTCAGAAATGGAAAATGATTCGCTATGCCAAAGACTGGGGAAGTTTGTTCTCTTTTTTGGACGACTGTTCTGCTGGTAAAATTGTCAGTTTCTACCGCTGCCACCTACATGGCCAATATTCCTCTGTAATCTGAAAGCACTTCATAGTCAGGCCAGAATTAGTTGGTTTCACACTTCCGTATAGAAGGGCTGCGGATGGCAGCGTACTTCCTCCCTTTTTCCTCCCTGAAACCCACCTATGCTCCGCCTACTTCTCCATGCGTCCTGCGTTGCCCAGCGTACCCATCTTTAACATTGGGTACGCAGGGACATGAATTGTATGCAGCTGCGTCCGCATTTGGCAATTTGAGGTGTGCGGCGACTGCACGGAAACACAAATTGTGCGGAGCGGGGGCGGGGTTTCAGGGAGGAAGAAGGGAGGAAGTACGCTGCCATCCGCAGCCCTCCCATACGCAAGTGTGAAACCAGCCTAAGTTGGAAAGCCTTAGCCTAAACGAAATGTGGCCTTTTGCCAAAATTGCCAACTTTTTTGGAACATCCAAGAGACTCCTGGAATAAAAGAGATACTCCATGAAAAGCATGGTAAAGCTCCAGGGTGCATGCTCAGTCCTCCGAAAAACCTCCTGGACTTCAGGAAGATTTCACCCATGGAAGAGGCAAGCAGGGTCAAAACTTAAAGATGGGTGGGACACATTGGAAAGCTTTTCTTGAAAATGGCTTGTTTTACATTTGGCTCTATATGGAAAACAATATGACAGCACATAGTGTGCGTATTGCTCCATTGTGCAAAGTCGTAAAAACTCAAGTCGCAAGTGCGTTCCCCTACAGCAGCCATTCACGCGGCTCTGTCTTGCGATGGCTTTTATTCAGGAAATATTACGGTTTAAATATAGACCAGGATTATTGCATTGTAACACTTGTGTGCCATATTGTTCATTACTGGCAATCACCAAAGCAACAGAACATGAAATAATAAGTATTTTCCTTTTTTCATTTCTACTTTAGATATACATGTTCTACACATTATTAGATGTCACTTTGTGAGGCCGGAGAACAATCGGACAGCATTGAACTTGTCAGCTTCAGGATTGATTTTCATATACAGAGCTTGAGTAGCCAATTTCCTATTAAATCAAACAATGACTGGGAAAGCCATGAGAAATAGCAACTTCAAAGAGAGCCATTTGTCCTGTGACATAGCGTGACATAGCTCGCATACAGCTAGGAGGACACGTTCTCTGCAAACGCTATGCGATTGCATGTTCTCCAGAGTGGAACATCAATGGTTAAGTGCTGATGTCATTAAATCGGACAGATCTTTAAGAACACGAAATTGGCCATTTATACCAACAGATATCTGGTTAGTATGGAACCAATTGATTCTTTAATGTTTATGATCATACGAAAGTAGAACCTTGCTATACCTGTAGTGTGGTAACCTCACGCAGAGGGTTGTGGAACCTGCCAGTCTTGTAATGTGCCTACCGGTGGCTAAGCTTTCTGTCACGATGAGCCTCCTTCCCTCCCCAATTACACACACGCAAAGTTTCACAATATATAAAAGGAAAAGTGATGTAACAGTGGGAGATATCAGACCATTTGAGATGGGCTCCTGGATTGGGACGTGTGTAACATGTAATCCCCTTAAAATATTTTTTATTAAATAAACATTAAAAATACCCAATCCCAGTGAAATATTGAAATAGATCTGTACCGTACCAATAACCTAACAGTATCCCTACACTTTACTGCTATCCCTTCCTAACAGTGGAGGTTGGCACCCTGATAGAGGCGATTTTATGGCGCCCCCACTCCGCGGCGGCTGTCCCCAACTAGCCCTGTTAATACCTGCCAAACTGAAGGTGGGAAAACAATAAGCAAAAAAAGAGATGAAGGAAAGTGCTTAATTATCTACAAAAAAGGTTCAGTACGGAAAAAACATTCCCCAAGCATATATTGCTAGTACTATCACAAAATACACAATAGCTAATAATGCAATGGCATGTAGCCATAAAGAGTCCTAGATGACACCGACTATAATAATCACTTCATAGAGGCATAAAGCCCATATTAAAAGGACTCCAAAAATCCTAGACCGAGTTGGAAACAGCAAAACACAATAATTAAACAATGAATAGCCTGGTTCAAATCATGATAAGTGACCCATCATAGCTCACATCCAAAACCATATACAGTGGCAACCCTGTGAACGTTCATGGATGATACAAACTAAAGCAACAAAAGGGTGTTAGCCCAAAAGAACTTAGTTTCCAGCCAATAGTCCCAGCCTCAACACGTTTCCCTGTCACACGGTTCATCAGGAGGCAATAAATGGAACCAGATAATCACTAGATGTAGGCATCCTGATAAATGGACATAGTCTACAGACATTATCATCACAGTCCCCATTGGGGCTCACAATCTAAATTCTCTATCAGTCTTTTGGGGTGTGAGAGGAAACCAGAGGAAATGCAGAGCAAACACAGGGAGAAGATACAAACTCCTTGCAGATATCATCCTTGGTGGGATTTGTGTTATGAACTGGTGATTCAGAACCACAATAGACCTGGTGGTTAAGAGCACACAAAGTGACCTGATAGTTACTAATAACATAGGACGAGCTCTGAGACGTGGGAACTCTGCTGACCGCAATCCCTAATCCTATCACACCACACTAGAGGTAGCCGTGGAGTGCTCCTGACCAGACCTAGGCGCCTCGGGCACAGCCTGAGAAACTAGCTAGCCCTGAAGATAGAAAAATAAGCCTACCTTGCCTCAGAGAAATTCCCCAAAGGAAAAGGCAGCCCCCCACATATAATGACTGTGAGTAAAGATGAAAATACAAACACAGGGATGAAATAGATTTTAGCAAAGTGAGGCCCGACTTACTGAATAGACCGAGGATAGGAAAGATAGCTTTGCGGTCAGCACAAAAACCTACAAACAACCACGCAGAGGGCGCAAAAAGACCCTCCGCACCGACTAACGGTACGGAGGTGCTTCCTCTGCGTCCCAGAGCTTCCAGCAAGCAAGAAAAACCAATATAGCAAGCTGGAAAGAAAAAATAGCAAACAAAAGTAACACAAGCAGAACTTAGCTTATGCAGTGAAGACAGGCCACAAGAACGATCCAGGAGAGAGCAAGACCAATACTGGAACATTGACTGGAGGCCAGGAACAAAGAACTAGGTGGAGTTAAATAGAGCAGCACCTAACGACTTAACCTCGTCACCTGAGGAAGGAAACTCAGAAGCCGCAGCCCCACTCACATCCACCAGAGGAAGCTCATAGACAGAACCAGCCACAGTACTACTCATGACCACAGGAGGGAGCTTGACCACAGAATTCACAACAGATTTGAACCCAGGATCCTAGCACTACCAAGCAACAGTGCTAACCACTGAGCCAGCGTGGTGCCTGAATATTCAAATTCTGCAGGGAATCAAAGAGTCAATAAAAGACAAATGTTCGAATTTATTTAGGAAAATCCAATTGCAAAAATGATTTCTAGCCCAAAATAATTACATGTAAATAAAACAAATGTCTGTAAAGATGGATAAACTAAAGATATATCTCATTGTACCAGACTCAGAGGCTTTATTTCTTGAAACGCGTTGTCACCTGAGGCCAATAAATTGAATTTCACAATTGTTAAGAAGGGCACTGCGAGTCCTGCAATATTCTCTGAATCCTTTTTGCCATTCAGGACTGTCTGAATTATTTGATGACCCAAATGAGATACTTTCACAATAAGTGTAATCCTTACGAATTTTTGTCATGCTGAAATCTCCAAGTATCCCCTGCTAGTGCAGTGTCTTTGCGATTTGCAATGTGCACTGTGCGATATGCACAATGACAGCGCACTCTCTTGATCAGCAGTAATGAGCCAGCAACATAGCGGTGTTTGAATAGCCGTTGTGCAGAGACCAGTGATGACACATGCTGGGGCGGTGCTGGTTTCTGCATGCTGGGTATTGTGACAACGTGCTCTGTTACAGACTCGTTACTACTGATCTGAGGTGGAAGAGAGAGTGCACTGTCATTGTGCACATCATACAATGACAGAGCAGGGACTAGATGAGCCCTTGAAATGAGCGCCACTTATGACACTTCATTTAAGGGAGGGGATCAAAGGTTGCGCTACTGTCCATAGCCTCTGTATCCTGATGAAGCTTCATTTGAGTACCCCAGAATGTACTGGTATTCTCAAACGAAGCCTGTCATCAAAAAGGAAGTAAATAAAAATAAGATAAGTAGTTAGATAGTATAGTTAGGGAAGATAGGGGATTTTTAATTAAAGTATATTAGAAAATAGCTTAGATTATGGCACTAAGGGATTTGGCATGGAAATGACTTTGGACCACCCTTTTAACATTACATGAATAATCCAGTGTTGCGAGATGAACACAAATTTTAGGCTACTTTGGTCTACCTATGCCTAACCTTTTGGCTCTAGTAAATAATTTTCCATTGAGATAGGATAGGTTCATGTAGTATGGGGATATATTGTTTTAAGCCTACAATCATCACAGTGTTTAAAGAACATTACATTCATTGTAGGTCATGATACCTATGAACCAGCCAACACAAACACACAATCAATAGGACTTTCTGTTCGATAGAGCGGTTCTCGGCCATATCACACTCTCATGAATACCCTTATAGAGACCTACTGATATAGGTAACATGAGCATGGGAAAGAAACCTCTTTAGTCGTAATTAAGACCTCTCCAGCCAGTGTCAATCACTTAGAAAACAGATGACAGAACCGCTTTGACTAAATGACATTCCCCAAATGCAGGCAATCATTTTTCAAAGCTGCTCTGCTTTCACAAATAATGAGTAACCCCCCAAAGCTGAAAGTATTTAAGTAATTTACCCCCTCCATCCACCCCACCCCCCCTTTAACCACCAAACAGGGCACCATGATTGACCATTTCACATCAGGTAGGTAGGATTTGTTTTTTACGACTAAATTTAGTGCATTCAAAGAACAGGGAGAAAAGATAAACAAGAATTTTGCAAAGGATCTGAAATTTAGAGAGATACAGAACAGATGGCCCAAAAAAGAGCTAAAAATATCCCGCATCCGAGAAAATGTGTCCTGAAGAATTAATGGTACATCGGGAATAACGCCTCATTATTTCTATTCAAGTTCAAAGCAGAGGAAAAGAAGGAGAAATAACTTTAGTAGGGAAAGTCGGACGCACCGAGTGATACTGCAGGATATCCTGCCCTTGACTCATTGTTTGTCCCTCTCGGTATCTGGCATTTCATTGTTTTTTTTTTTCAAGTCCTAACCTTAAAAGTGCGTAAATTAAATTATTAGAAAAAGAAAAATGACACTTCAGATATAGGGTTCAAGTAATTGTTTATTGGGATGTTTCACTCATAGAGAAGGAAATAAGTCTTTATAGGGCTGGCTCAGAGTCCTTCCGACAGACTATAAAATATTGAGTTCCGGTCTACACATCATTTTCTTTTTTTTGGAAAAGAAAATAGATTGATGCAATTTTGCAAAAAAGAAAAGAAAAAAAACTTCGGGTTGTGAACTTTTGAATTTTATGGCAGGAGGCAAAAACTAATGTTACATTGCAAGGTCAACATCAATTATAGGTTTTATTCGATGGTGTACATATAAGTAAATAAAGGACTAGAGTTGGAGCAAATCAATTCAGAAGACCCCGTCCATCGGCCATGTCAGTGATCTGTGGACACTGGACAGGAGCCTTGAGAACCGCTTCCAACCTGACGGCATCCGCGACTCTCCTTTGGCCTCATGTGATGTCACATGTGCAGCGATAACATCGCGTCTGACTGGCTACTCAAGAGGAGAGCCGCTAATGCCGGGAGGTAGAAAGCTGTTTTTGGGGCTCCTGTCCGCTGGTCACCTAATGAACCGGGTACTGTCAATGAATTTTTACTAACGCTATGAAGGATCTTTATATTACTACTGTCGGATCTGTCACTGGGTTTTCCATGAAGGTCTCTTCACAAAGACCGATAATGAAAACGATTCTTCCCAATTATTGACCATCTTAAGCACTCGTTCATTTGCTGATTTGGTGATTTATGTGGGACATTAAATCATCGTTGTCAAGAGCATATCTCCTATAGGGGATGTGCTGCCAGAGATATGCATGTTCTATGGGTCAGAACTGTCCTGTCCTCATACAGTTTGTATCGGCCCATGTGAACGGGCCTTTAAAAGGGTCTCGGTCAACTTACTTATAGTCAATCAATGCTTGTTATTGACAGAAATCAAATCTTGCCATGTAAATCAATCACTTGCCCACTTTTCGTATCTTCTTTTAAATTCTCACAAATACATGTGTGACGGGGTGCCTAGCTATATTCATAGACGTTGGATGGGGTGGTTTAAAAGTTAAAATGGGCCTTCTTTTGGTGTTGCACCAGTTTACATACCACTAACTACCTAGGAATTGGTGTTTGTTTGTCCAATCTCCTTTCCGAGGTCCTTGGCTGATTGACTGAGGTGCTTGTTTTCTAACTTTCTATGACCTATCAAGTAGTAGAACGCTGAAAAGTCTATATCACCTATTAAAGTAAGGGGCCTTATCTGCAGTGGTGTAAGTAGAGTCCAAGGGATCCCAAGGCAAAATTTGGACCTGGACCCCCCACAGCAGCATTTTGCTCAGTTACATGGGCCCAATAGTGATGCCAAGACCTATAAGACATATATGTTCACCCTTCCTAGTCAAACCTGAGGCCAGTCAGTTCAAGTTAATGATGGAGGCTACAGTGGAAGAGTTATAATGTTTCTACATGGTACCAAAGCACCTAGTGAAAGTGCCCCTGACTCTTTTCCCTCTCATTATTCTCTAATGTTACAAGATAGAGGTTTGTTGGGGCCATCATGCTAAGTGGAGGGCTAGCGGGGTCATTATGTAGTGTGGTGAGGTATGGGGGGCATTATACTGCATGTAGGCCCATTATACTGCATGGAGGGCTGTGTGGGGTCAGACTTTGCTGTGGGAGTTGACATGGGGTACTGTAGGGTCATCATACTGTGCGTGTGGAGGAATTCACTGTGGGGGTATCATACAGTGTTTGTGGGGCACTTTTGTTGGCATCATACATTATGGGCCCAATGAAAGTGGTATCTAGGGCTTCAACAGGAGAAAAATTACATTGTAAAGGCTGAAAATATGTGAGATATGCTCTTCCGCGACCACACTGAATATTGATGTTTTTTGTGGGGAGTCCAATTAGAACTTCTGCTGTGGTGCCCCATAATTTTTATGTATGCCCCAGCAAACAGGTATCATTGTATTGGTACATTAATGATACGAAAGTCAACCTTCAAGAAGGGGAGGGGCCTTGCTAAGTTTTGACAGGTAGGGGAAAAAGGAGAGGATAACCCATGGGGTAAAGTAAGATGGGTGTCACTGTAACATTAGAAAATAATGAGGGGCACAACAGTCAGGGGTGCTTTCATTAGGTGCTTTAGTAGTACGAGTAAATATTGCAAAGTCCTCTGCTGCAACCTAGAAACAGGTCATGCTTAAAAAGACAAAAAGGTGATTAAACTTTAGCTAAACTTTAAAACACTTCTAACTTCACACAAAATAACATATGCGTCACAGTGGCAATATTGTGCATGCATTACTCCTTTCATCACATGTGCCGTGTATATACAGCGCAAGTTGGAAGAGGGTGTATGGAGCGGGCTCATGCAGTGAGCCTGCCCGATACCTGGCAGACGATGGTTGTGTACTACAGCCAGCACCTGATGCTAACAACCACGGGTGTAGCGATACTCTGCCTGCGGTTGTTAGCCTGTTAAATGCCGCTGTCAATCTCTGATTTAACTCAGAGGCATCGCGGCATGTAGCACAAGCGATTCACAAAATCAGTAAAAAGTAAAAGAAAAAAGTTTTAATAAATATGAAAAAATATATAAATGAAATTTCAAATCACCCTCTTTTCTTCCCATTGAAAATAAACATATAAAACATTTTTAAAAAATACACACGTGGTATCAACGAGTTCAGAAAAGTCCGATCTATCAAAATCGAAAAACCGGATTGGTAAACCCCGTAAACGGAAAAAATTCTAGAACCCCAAAATTACATTTTTTGGTGGCCACAGTTTTGGTGGCCACAGCCATTTGTGTAACAAATGATCAAAGAGTCACATTTATCCCAAAATGGAACTAATAAAAATGTCGTCTTGCCCCTCAACAAAAAAGCTGTCACTCAATTCTATTGTATGAAAAATACAAATGTTTCGGGTCTTGAAAAATGGAAACACAACTCCAAAAATTTTCTTTTGCAAACTTCAGATTTTTTTTCATTACTAAAATGATTTAAAAAAAACTAGACTTGTTTGGTATTGCTATAATCATATTGATGAGGAGCATCGTGTTGCATGGTGATTCTAACCACAAAATGTACATCGTAAAAGCAATTCCCAAAAACAATGTCAATGTGTTTTTTTTTCTTACAATTTCACCACGCTTGGAATTTGTTTCCCATTTTCGAGTACACTGTGTGGTAAAATGAATGGTGTCGTTCAAGAGTACAACTCATCCTGCAAAAAAAACAAGCCCTCATATGTTTATGTGGAAAGACAAATAAAAGAGTTATGGCTCTCGGAAGAAGGGGAGGAAAAAACGGAAATGAAAAAACAAAAATGGGCTGCGGTGTGAAAGGGTTAAAGAACATTACAATCAAATAAACTAATTTGTTAAAAAATGCTTATTTCATCAAATGTAACTTCTACTTACTGCTATAGGATTTACAAAGCTGCAATAATAAGAATGTATGCAGTAAGCTCCTGAGCTCCTCCTAGTGGTGGCTGCAGGCAGAATTTTAGTTGTGTGATACTGAGTTTAAATCATTACAAATCTACATTATGAATGAACCAGCCATAAAAATGAAATAGACTGGACATTTATTTAAGGGAAACATCTAACAGTGACACAAGGTCTACTGTCTATTTAAAATCCTAAAAGAGTAAAAAGAATGACAATGTGGTGGACCAAGGCTGGGGATCTGTGGGATGCTTGCTAGAAGTTTTTAGCAGTAGAATTGCTTGATATTTTCTATATAGTCCCAAATACATGGATTTTATGTTGGGCTTAAGAGCTTTAGTGTTTATCAGATTTGCTGAAACAAGATCAAGTCAAGCGATCATGTCAGTAATCTGTAGCCGCTGGACAGGAGCTCTGAAAACCACCTCTTTTCTGACAACATCCTCTGCTCCTCTTTTGATTAGCTGGCCTGACGCGACGTTATTGTTGCGGTGTGCCAGGCCAGCAAAAGAATCACATCAGGTAATAGTTGGTTCTATGGACAGCTGTCTAGTAGCAACAGACTAATGACATGGTTGCTGGATTGGGTCTTGTGAATCAATTTGGACCAACTTCACTTAGTATTGTTCTCAACACACAGATGGCATAGTAACATGGATGAACTTCATTCTGGTATTAAAAGATGGAACTTTACTCCAGATGTAGCATAGATCAAAGCTGTCACAGGCAATAGCACTTAGTTTCGTGGTTGCACTATATGACACCCAGCTTGGCAGTTACACTCAATAGAATACAGCTTGGTGGTTACACTTTATTGAACATACATCTTGGTGGTTTCTCATAGCTTCATAGTTACACTCTATGGCACACAGCTTGGTGGTTACACTCTAGGGCAAAAAACTTGGTGGTTACACTCTATGGCACAGAACTTGGTGGTTACACTCTATGGCACAAAACTTGGTGGTTACACTCTATGGCACAGAACTTGGTGGTTACACTCTATGGCACAGAACTTGGTGTTTACACTCTATGGCACAGAACTTGGTGGTTACACTCTATGGCACAGAACTTGGTGTTTACACTCTATGGCACAGAACTTGGTGGTTACACTCTATGGCACAGAACTTAGTGGTTACACTCTATGGCACAGAGCTTGGTGGTTACACTCTATGGCACATAACTTGGTGGTTACACTCTATGGCACAGAGCTTGGTGGTTACACTCTATGGCACAGAACTTGGTGGTTACACTCAATAGAATACAGCTTGGTGGTTACACTTTATTGAACAAACATCTTGGTGGTTTCTCATAGCTTCATAGTTACACTCTATGGCACACAGCTTGGTGGTTACACTCTAGGGCAAAAAACTTGGTGGTTACACTCTATGGCACAGAATTTAGTGGTTACACTCTATGGCACAGAACTTGGTGGTTACACTCTATGGCACAGAACTTGGTGGTTACACTCTATGGCACAGAACTTGGTGATTACACTCTATGGCACAGAACTTGGTGTTTACACTCTATGGCACAGAACTTGGTGGTTACACTCTATGGCACAGAACTTGGTGTTTACACTCTATGGTACAGAACTTGGTGTTTACACTCTATGGCACAGAACTTGGTGGTTACACTCTATGGCACAGAGCTTGGTGGTTACACTCTATGGCACACAGTTTGGAGGTTGCACTAAATATATACAGCTTGGTGGTTATACTTTATTGA
Source organism: Ranitomeya imitator (assembly GCF_032444005.1). NCBI lineage: Eukaryota > Metazoa > Chordata > Amphibia > Anura > Dendrobatidae > Ranitomeya > Ranitomeya imitator. The sequence goes on from NC_091286.1 coordinate 635,306,702, forward strand.
AATAATCAGCCACAGCTTAGAATAGCCAAACCATTGCACAACTCTCAGGGTAAACAGTATATAGCAGCTAGAAGAGTTTTTCCCAATTATTAAAACATAACCTTTATTAGTTAGAGTAAAATGGACAAACTAAACACATACAATAAACAAAAATAAGTGCTCATGCCGAAACTGTGCTCTAGTACAAAAAAAATTTGGCTTGATCTCACCAATTATGGACGAATGGGTACCCAAACTGGTTATAGGGGGTCCACGGAGGGTCCAAGAAGGCAGGGTGGGGTAGAGGATACGGGAACCTTTCCCTAAACCCCTGTCGTGCCCCAGCAGTAGCTCCTGTCCTCACACGGACAGGCCCCAAGTGAGCCCTACTATGGACACCCCCAACAAGAATAAGAAATACAGACGCCTCCTTCCCAAGCCAATTTTTTTTTACTAGAGCAGTTTTTGGCATGAGCACTTATTTTTGTTTATTGTATGTGTTTAGTTTGTCTATTTTAATCTAACTAGTAAAGGTTGTGTTTTAATAATTGGGAAAAACTCTTCTAGCTGCTATATACTGTTATACTTTATTGAACACACCTTTGTGGTTTCAGACAGCTTGGTGGCTACACTCTATGACACACAGGTTAATAGTTGCACTGTATTGCACACAGCTTGGTGGTTACACTCAATCGCACACAAACTGGAGGTTGCACTACTTGGCACCCAGCTTGGTGGTTAAACTTTGTGGCACACATCTTGGTGGTTTCAGACAGCTTGATGGTTACACTCTATAGCACACAACTAGGTGGTTACACTATATGGTACACAGCTTGGTAATTACAGAATTTGTCTCACAGTTTAGTGGTTGCACTGTATTGCACACAGCTTGGTGGTTACACTCTATGGTATACAGCTTGGTGGTTACACCCTATGTATACAGCTTGGTGGTTACACTCTATGGCATACAGCTTGGTGGTTACACTGTATGGAATACATCTTGGTAGTTACACTCTATGGCATACATCTTGGTGGTTACACTCTATGGCATATATCTTGGTGGTTACACTGTATGGAATACATCTTGGTGGTTACACTCTATGGCATACATCTTGGCGGTTACACTCTATGGCATACAGCTTGGTGGTTACACTCTATGGCATACATCTTGGTAGTTACACTCTATGGCATATATCTTGGTGGCTACACTCTATGGAATACATCTTGGTGGTTACACTATATGGCATACATCTTGGTGGTTACACTCTATGGCATACAGCTTGGTGGTTACACTCTATGGCATACAGCTTGGTGGTTACACTCTATGGCATACAGCTTGGCGGTTACACTCTGTGGCATACAGCTTGGTGGTTACACTCTATGGCATACATCTTGGTGGTTACACTCTATGGCACATAGATTGGAGGTTGCACTATATGGCATACAGCTTGGTGGTTACACTCTATGGCATACATCTTGGTGGTTACACTCTATGGCACATAGATTGGAGGTTGCACTATATGGCATGCAGTTTGGTGGTTAGACTCTATGTCAAAAAGCTTGGTGCTTATACTTTGTTGCACACATCTTGGTGGTCTCACAGAGCTTGCTGGTTACACTCTATAGCGCAGAGGTGGTTATGCAGCGTCCCAGAGATCTGGTCGTTGCAGTATGACACTCTGCCGCTAAGGGGAGTGATGGCACGTCTGATGGCACTGAAGGAATTCTGCTGACCAGGTATCACTAGCACACATTACACTTCACACTCCGGCCACTAGGGGGAGCAAAAGGCTTTATTTATTGGGCCCCTCCTCACACTGGTAAAACCAGGGGTTGGATAGAAAGTTAGTCAGAAGCTGACTGGGTTGGATTCAGGCAGCATCCCGTGGCAGGGGGTGTTGCAGGGAGAAGACACAAGGGGGTCCCTGTCAGGCGTGGGAACCTGGCGGGCACCTAGCGACCAGAACAGAATGTTACGGAACCGCGCCTGCACACCCCACGGCGGTATCCTAAGAAAGAGACACGAAGCGAAGGATATTGTGAGACAGTGAGAAACGAGATCAAGCACAAAGGAGAGCCAGTAGGAGTCGTACCGTGAGACCGAGGCAACATCCTACTGAGGCGCGTAGTCGGTGGCCGGAACACCGAGGGAGTAACCGACTCTACGCCTTACTTCAAACTCCGCAGGACAGTTAATTATAGGTTGGCTGTCTCACCTAAACACCTACGAAGACATAGGGGGCAACAGTGGGAGAGGGGCGTCTCTAGGGTCCCGGAAGACCTCCAGGCCTTCCCGTCATACGGGTGCGTCCTAGCCATAACATACCTGGGGGACGTTGAACTAGAAACATCTGGAACATATTAGAAAGAACGAACGAACGAGAACAGAAGTTGTGAGGACTATTCCGAATGCTCAGCAGGGTAGCACTACAACACACAGGCGCTATTGGTAGGCAACGATTTCCACCTGCAAAGGGAATTCTGGAAGTGCCCATCGGACCGGCCGGTCTCAGATAGCCCTGTTAAGCGTGCTCTGGATTGTGGATCCTAAAGTCTTCAGTAAAGAGGTAAAGAGACTGCAACTTTGTGTCCTCGTTATTGACTGCACCTCACACCATCACCATCCACCTTACCGGGAAGCCCTGGGGACATACTTCACCTGTGGGAAGGTATACCATCCAGCTGCCATTCCATCACCCCAGCGGACCCCACAGCAGCGTCGGTTGCCCTGACCGAACACCACAGGTGGCGTCACGAATCCCTGACAGACTGTACTACCTTTATTGGATGCCCCTTAGCAGGGTCACGGACCGAGTATAGCCACCGTGACAGCTTCAGAACCAAACCAGAGAGGCCCGGTACCGAGAATGCGTGGCTCTGTGTCTGGGGCGCTCCAACTTGGCGTCACAAACAGGATCGTACTTAAGCCTGAAGAATTGGGTCATGTGTGTCTTGGAACTGTGGTTGAATTGTGCTTGAACCGTGGTTTATTGCAAAGACTGTGTATTGCTATCTGCCGCAAGATTCCCGACAAAACCACCGCTATTACAGCGCCACGAGGAGCGCAGGAGAAGAAGAAGAGCGTGGAGTTGTGGGCGTGAACAAGCTGAAGAGCGCGAATGACAATGGCCACCCAGTCTAAATATCTATGTACCTTGAGGACGTGTCCATCAGCGGCCGAGATCCGCCTCCTGATCCTCAGTGGAGGGCGGAGACAAAGGAAGCAAAACCGCCCACGAAGGAGAGAGCGGGAAAAGGACAAGGAGGGAGAAGAAGTGAACTACGTGGGAGACACCATGGCCAGCCGACCGGGATCGGAGCATGGGGTCGGAGCAGAGGACTCCCCCAGCTACCCAGAGAGATACCATGGCCAGGCATCACCTGTTGGCCCCGACTTCTTGCAGGCCGGAGTGGACGAGCTCAGCGATCAACTCCGGCGGACGCAGCTGAGCACTGAGGCTGGGTGGAAGGAGACCGTCATCAGGGGCCTCACCAGACGTCTGTCGGCAGCCTCGTCTGGTCCGGAGCAAGAAAGAAGTTCTAGCGCTCCGAAGCCAGAAAGCAAGGCCCTGCCGGAAAGCGAGATACTGCAAGCAGAGATGACAACACCACAGCGCAAGACCCTGCAGTCAGCGTTCCAGATCCCAGCGGAGACGGAGCAGGCCGGCACCAGAGGGACCGCATCTGAAGCAGGTATGAAGAACGACCCTGCCCCAGTGACAGAAGACCTAATGGTAGGCTCCGTAGCAGCGCCACCTGCTGCCATGACTAAGACTAACTCTGAACTGACAAATCCTAATACTACTACCACAGTGAGCATTATTGCCGCTACTGAACCTACAACCAAAAGAGACATTCGAACCCAGATTATACCTGAAGAACCGATTAGTGACATTGATACCGCATCGGATGAGAAAAGAGATATGCGAAGCCATAAGACCCCCTTCTGGAGTGAGGGAGCCCCTTATGTGGCACCTGGTAGCCGCCAGTATCCAGCTGGGCTACTCCGACCGGTGCTACCCCCTGATTTACAGTAACAAACCTCGGAAGCCTGAAAATGTACATAGTTAACTCTTTATCTTCTTGTTTTCCCTACTCTTTTGCTGCTTAAACCTGTCCAGGGTTAACTCTTAAAGGGGTCCCTTTGTTTTCCCGGGATCCCTCTTCTTTTTGTTTGTTCATCATTGTTTCCAAAGACTGCCAGATCATGAACAGTGAATGATTCCAAAACTGTGTTGTATATAGTTCGCGCCTTATTAAAGGCGCCCCCTACTGGTTTTACATCGAAAGAAGACTTTGCGAAGATACTGTTTTTGGACATGATGTAGAAGGTCTTGCTTTCATTGGACTTGCAGACAGAGAGAATCTGCACTACCTCAGAGAGACTTGGTTCCCTCTTAAAGGGAATGTTCACATGTTGCACTGAAGTTATGTTGCCTTGAGAAAAGTTGGAATGTTAATAATGTTGAAATTTAGAATAGTTTGATAATGTTGATAGAGATTGAGAACAGGAAAGATTGAAAGTATACCCGTAGGGGTTAGAGAGAGAGTCCTCCTGAGAACTGCAGAACGATAGTTGGTTGCTGATAGAAAGACAATGACTGTAGGCCCAGCCAAGGAGCTAGGTGGTCCTGCATTGGTGAAGCTAGAAAGAAAAGAAAAAGTTGAGTTTGTCTTATAGTACTTTATGGTAGGCCTTTATTGGGTTCAGCTTATATGCCCTTAAAGGAAAAGTTAAATTATTGTTCAGAATTTGCACTTAGTAGAATACCCGGAAGGGTACCAGAAGTTATTTATAGTCAAAATGTTATTTAAAAATATTTAACCTTGTTTTGTTTGTAACGTTCAAGTGTCCTCACCTCCCATAAAGGGAAGCCTTGTTATATTTACTTGTTTCAAGCATTCCAGAATTTTGTATGTCTTTTGCTGACATGTATTGTTGTTCTTCTTCCCAGTCCAGGAGTACTGGATTTAACCGGGGGGGAAGTGCAGCGCCCCAGAGACCTGGTCGTTGCAGTATGACACTCTGCCGCTAAGGGGAGTGATGGTACGTCTGATGGCACTGAAGGAATTCTGCTGACCAGGTATCACTAGCACACATTACACTTCACACTCCGGCCACTAGGGGGAGCAAAAGGCTTTATTTATTGGGCCCCTCCTCACACTGGTAAAACCAGGGGTTGTTTGGATAGAAAGTTAGTCAGAAGCTGACTGGGTTGGATTCAGGCAGCATCCCGTGGCAGGGGGTGTTGCAGGGAGAAGACACAAGGGGGTCCCTGTCAGGCGTGGGAACCTGGCGGGCACCTAGCGACCAGAACAGAATGTTACGGAACCGCGCCTGCACACCCCGCGGCGGTATCCTAAGAAAGAGACACGAAGCGAAGGATATTGTGAGACAGTGAGAAACGAGATCAAGCACAAAGGAGAGCCAGTAGGAGTCATGCCGTGAGACCGAGGCAACATCCTACTGAGGCGCGTAGTCGGTGGCCGGAACACCGAGGGAGTAACCGACTCTACGCCTTACTTCAAACTCCACAGGACAGTTAATTATAGGTTGGCTGTCTCACCTAAACACATACGAAGACATAGGGGGCAACAGTGGGAGAGGGGCGTCTCTAGGGTCCCGGAAGACCTCCAAGCCTTCCCGTCAAACGGGTGCGTCCTAGCCATAACATACCTGGGGGACGTTGAACTAGAAACATCTGGAACATATTAGAAAGAACGAACGAGAACAAAAGTTGTGAGGACTATTCCGAATGCTCAGCAGGGTAGCACTACAACACACAGGCGCTATTGGTAGGCAACGATTTCCACCTGCAAAGGGAATTCTGGAAGTGCCCATCGAACCGGCCGATCTCAGATAGCCCTGTTAAGTGTGCTCTAGATTGCGGATCCTAAAGTCTTCAGTAAAGAGGTAAAGAGACTGCAACCTTGTGTCCTCGTTATTGACTGCACCTCACACCATCACCATCCACCTTACTGGGAAGCCCTGGGGACATACTTCACTTGTGGGAAGGTATACCATCCAGCTGCCATTCAATCACCCCAGCGGACCCCACAGCAGCGTCGGTCGCCCTGACCGAACACCACAGGTGGCGTCACGAATCCCTGACAGATTGTACCACCTTTATTGGACGCCCCTTAGCAGGGTCACGGACCGGGTATAGCCACCGTGACAGCTTCAGAACCGAACCAGAGAGGCCCGGTACCGAGAACTCGTGGCCCTGTGTCTGGGGGCGCTCCAGTTACACTCTATGGCACACATCTTGGTGGTCTCACAGAGCTTGGTGGTTACACTCTATAGCGCACAGGTGGTTACACTCTATGGCACACAGCTTGGTGGTTGAAGTCTGATTTTTACTGTGCATTAAGCAGATTTAACAAAGGCACCATGAAGGCAAGGATTCTTTATTGCTCTCTTTCTCTCTGGTCAAAGCTTGTGTTGCAATGGAACAAATTAGCTGAAGAATGTCCAGAAACTATTCAGTCTCAAAGCACAATTCCTCACCAGACACACCAACTCACAGCACAGTTTCACAGTTTACTTTTTGCACACTATGCCACACTTGTGAATGCTAGAGCTGACAAAACTCAACACTATAGTTATAGACTAGTGTCCTTCCTACAATGGAGCTATGCAGTGCCACAGCTGATTGGGGACCGCACCTCCGCTCCGCCTGCCTTCTCTGCACAGACGTGGACAGTAGTCACCATTTTTAAAGGCACATTAACTGAAAAATATGCTAATGACATGTCTGCCCTTATGCAAGACACAACAATAGAATAAAACATAGGGACAATTGGAAAATGTGTCACGACTGAAGAACAACAGTACTAAAAATCTGTGATAGTTGGGGGTCCTGTTAAAGATTTTGGGGCCAATGATCTTCAAGTTATATAATTGAACATGTGTGTGCCTCATTGGCAGCTAAACGTTTCTGAATCCTAATTTAATTCATCCCAACTTTCGTAGTCATTCATTTGAATGAAGCCAACATAGACCACATTTTTGCCAGGGCGGAGGTCAGACAGTGTCCCACGGTGAGTTAGCTTTATCGAGTGAACGGCTATGCTGGGGCTCTATCGGAATTCTGTTTTTTTGGGCCTTTCCACAGAAATCTAAACATAATACTCAATAGAGAACACTGTACTAAAGTGAACCTAGCCCAATCCCCGCACAATTTTTATACCAAATTCTGCAACTTTATAATGCCAAAAAATCGGGTCGAGAGCAATATTCTTTTGAATGTAGGCTATAAAGTTTCATTCATACCTATGAATTTGGGGGATAGGTCCTCACACAATGCAATAATTATTTTCTTATTTTAGATTTCTTATGTGCAAACATTGTGAAAATGAAGAGCCTAATGAGATACCCACTATTGTCTTACCTTTACTGCATTACCATATGGAAAAATCACATATATTTAACGTGAAAACCAACAATTGCTGTTTTTTATATATTAAAGTACTAACAAAAAATGTATAGATTTTGTTAGAAATTTGACTTTGGGTTGATTGTACGAGCAGCATACTAAAAAAAAAGGAAAGTCGAAGCTTTGAGGATTAATTCCTGGGAGGCTCAGATTTCAGACCTCTTGAATGTTTTAGCTATGTGATGACTTCCCGACATAGGGCAAGACTTCTGCCCAGAAATCCTGAGGAAGGACACAATGAGGTCATGTTAGGTTCCAACGCTGGGCCATACTCTGCAGTAATCAATACATAATGATCAGCAAATTATTCACATACTTTCTGCCTGGTCCACAGAACAACGATTCTTGTACTTTCTATTGGAATGTAGAACAGATGGCCGCGTTATGGAACAGACGTCGCTCCGAAACAGAAAAGGCTTAGAAATACGACCCCGGTCACCCTCCTGTATGGTTATACAATATATTTCATAGAATACTGCAGGTTGGAGATATGTATGGCATATCCGCCTAAAAAATCCAGGCATTTTATTGACAATTACGCCATAAAAAAAAAAAAAAAAAAAAGTAAATATCAATGTAATCACTAAGACGATGTGTAAAATGTATTCATTTATTTTTTTAAATAATTCTAAAAAAGAGCACTGCCACATTTTAGGCCCCTTAGCTCCCGCCATTCTGTTTTGCCGTATGGTTATAGATTTCCAAAGATGTTTCTGTATAAACTGATCATTGGAATATAATGTGTAAAATTAAGCTAGAAAATTAATAAAAAGTCTGATAAATTTTAATTATCGGTGAATAGTCATCTTAGTGTTCCGGGCATTCTAAGGAGTCTTGCACTCCGGTCATTAAACATACCATTTCTGGCTTTATTCAGAACATGTGCATTGAAGCGAGGTGTGCTGGCCTTGATATAGCCAGCACATTGTTCTAGATGTCCAAAGCTACCGTGTCATAACATATACTGACATACGGGACATTAATCAAGCCTGGAAGGGAGTGTTTCTCAACTATTACTCCTTATAGGGAATTATTCACCAGGTTTTTGCCTAATGTAGGGGCAGAGATCCTGATTCCAGTGATGTGTTACTTATTAAGCTGCCTGCTGTAGTTTTGATAAAATCACAGTTTTATCATAAGGAGATTATCACTAAAGGACTGGTAAACCTGTTGCTAGGTAGTCATTCATATGCATGAGTTCTGTACCATATAACCCAGCTCCACCATTGATTGGCAGCTTTCTGCCTATGCACAGTGTACACAGAAAGCTACCAATCAGTGCTGTGGGTTATACAGAGCTCAGCATTCAGAGAACTTCCAGTTTTGCATTAGAGAAAACATTGATTTTGCAAAAAAAAAATAGGGAACGCACAATTTAGTATTAAATTAATGTATAGGTGCACAAATAAGCTATGTGGCCAATATATAAACACTGCGATGACTGAATACAGGAACTCCACTTTTGCTGTGAACATTAAAAACAAAAGGTTTGATTTTTTTAAATCAAAAGTGCAAAAGCCAAAAAAAAAAACACGAGATGGCGAACCTAAACATGGATTGTCCCTATCACTAATGTCCTACCTCTCCATGAGCCAAACCATGGGAACTGGGGAAGTGAAGGATACAATGATTTTATCAAAAACAGCAAGCAGACCAGTAAGTGACACATCTCTGGAATCAGGGTCGCCACTCCTAAATCATGCTGCTCTCAGGTAGGGTAGCAAAACCATGTCTTTTAAGAGAAAAGACTGCCCAGTTGACACTTCCTCGACATTTTATTTCAGATGCCCCAAGATGTCCCTCTGATAACGTCACCTAGCCATCAACTGTAATCTGTGGGTCAATCCGGCAGCAACCGTTCTCTTATCCTGCAGCACTTCCGCAGGTGAAATGAGGAATTGCAGTATATTGATTAAAATAGAAAAAGTTTATTAAACGCATGAGCTGAGTCCTCCATATTCTGTTTGACTTTTTTTTGAGTTTTTTTGCAAGCTTTTGGCATTTAATATATATTTTTTGTGTCTGCATTAGTCATGAATGATATGATTTTTTTTTACAATTATTAGATTGCAAGCTCCGGTGGCACGAGAACCAATGCTAATTTGTGGCTGGTGAGTTGTAATAAATGATGGTGCTTTATAACGGGATAATAGCACTCAGGAGGCATTACACGATCCCAAATATCTGCCCATGACCACCCGGAACAATGCAGCTGTTCTGTATGTCATTCATTCAAGGCAACGCTGCTCTCGAATGACGAGACTTCAAGACTCCTGTCTCATGTGAGACCTAACACATCTCTAATAGAAGACCCCCTGGGGATTTTTTTCAAAGGTTTTTTTTTTGCTTTTTCTTACTTTTCCTCAATAATCCCCCCCCAAAAAAGTAAGAACCCGCTCTGCAGCACAAATCCAGGCGACAGGACATTATGGGGTGCACATCAACGTCCATTCTTGCATCTGGATTATAGGGAGGAATCTTAACCCCTTCATTCTTTCTTCCAAGAGCCTTAGAATTTTTATTTTTTATTCAACGAGATCTTTTTTTTTTTTTTGGGGGGGGGGGGATGAGTTGAAGATTGGAATGTCACCATTGATTTTACCAAATAATGTACTGAGGAATGTTAAAAAAAATTCCAAATGGTGTAAAATAAATATAATTATTCTTTACAGGTGATCTTCTTAGAGCGAAAAATGACCTGGTACCGTGGTCCTCCAGGTCAGCGGGATTAGGGCCGACCATATTTGTATACTTTTTTGGGATAAAAATTCAAAACGTCATAAAAAAAAGTTTGGTCTTACGTCTCCATTTTCCGAGACCCATAACTTTTTTTTCCAATGACGGATGTGTGTGAGGGATAGGTTTTTTTTCTGTTTGTGGAGGCTGATATTTGTATTGATACCACTTTGGGGTATACAACGTTTTAGTTGCTTTATATTGCATTTTTTTTTAAGGAGTGGTGACCCCAAAAAGGCAATTCTAGCATTTTGATTTCCTTTCTCAAACCAGGGCTTAGCTTACGGGCTAATTAGTTATATATTTTGATAGATCTGATTTTTATGGGTGTGGCGAGAGCATTTTTTTTTAACTATTTGTTATTATTTTATTTTTAAATTGAGAAAAGGGGGTTGAATCGACTTCTTCTATACTTTTACTGTCTTTTTTAAATATTTTTAAAATAATTGTTTTTATTTTTTTTCTTCCTAGTCCCCATGGGGAACTTGAACCTGATATCATCTGATACACTGTAATAGTAAAGTATTGCAGTGTTTAGAGAATATAACGTTTTCCTAGGAAGCCTAGTCACAGGCTGGGCTTCATAGGAGGACTAGGTTGGCAGTGACATTGGACGCCAGCAGTCTCCCAGCTTCCATAGCAGCCCATGAGCTCCCCACAATCGCATCCGCCTGGTTTGGTGGGGCTTTGTTTGTTTTATTGGACCCTCTCTATATTCCCTCAGCTGACAGAGGACCTACTATCATGTCCTATGTTGGGAAGGGATGAAAGCCAAATTATTTATCATGGTCTATGGTCTCTATCAGGGAAACCATGAATAGAAATTATTAGAAAAATACCAAAGTTGAAGCTCCCGGATACAATGCACAATCCGTAGCAAAGCCGTGTTCTACCATGTGGGCACCCCCAAGAAAAAAATGACCCTAAAATACAAAAAAAAAAACAGTCCAAAAAATATTTGCCAGTGAAATTAAAAAAGCAGCTAATCGCTCAGAAAATGACCCGAAGAAGTGAAAAAAAGATGCTTCAGGTTTACAATACTCCAGCAAAAGGTGAGTTTCAAAAGATATAGTGTGAACACAGCCTTATGGACACCACCATATTACACGGTAGGGAGGTTGTTTTTTTGAGAAGGTCAAAAACAATACATTTTCGAGTGGAAACCACTTCAGGAAATGTTCCTTCTCTGGGTAGGTTTTAGATGCGTTTTTTTTTTTGTTTCTTGACAAAGTTTTGAAAAGTTTTTGAAAATTTTTTTTCCAAAGCGTTTTTTTCACCCTTTTGATTTCTGGGCCTAGTATGGAGCCAATTCCATCACAAACTGCTTCAAAGAAGTGACATGCACTTATACTTTGTCTAGACACCTGCAGCTGAAAGAAATGCTGAAAAAACTGAACATATGACCAGCAAAGATGTGGTGTTACAATAGAAAGGAATAGGAGGAGTCTTTCAATTGTTTTGATGAGCTTTTTTTCAGGCATTTTCTGTATCATTTTCTGTGGATATGCCATAAATATGAAATATGGAAATACCCTTTTAAAGCTGTTGAGCACAGCATAAAATCTATAGAATGTGCCATGTTTATGTCTTAGGCTACGTTCACATTAGCGTTGCGCCGCCGTTGCGTCGGCGACGCAGCGGCGACGCAGCGGCGACGCGCCCCTATGTTTAACATAGGGGACGCGTGCGTTGTTTTGGTGGCGTTTTTCGCCACGTGCGTCGTTTCCGACGCTAGCGTCGGACGCAAGAAAACGCTACATGTAGCATTTTCTGTGCGTCCGATTTTCGTCAAAAACGACGCACGCGTCGCAAAACGCGCGCGTTTTTGCGCGCGTTTGCGCGCGTTTTTACGTGCGTCGCGCGTTGCGTCGCCGACGCAGGGCGGCGCAACGCTAGTGTGAACCTAGCCTTATATGGCAGAGAGACCTCTGTACCCATTGCATCTACCATTTCAGTGCCCTCTACACTAAAGGTACCTTCACACATAACGATATCCTTAACGATATCGTTGCTTTTTGTGACGTAGCAACGATATCGTTAAGGAAATCGTTCTGTGTGACAGCGACCAACGATCAGGCCCCTGCTGGGAGATCGTTGGTCGCTGAACAAAGTCCAGAACTTTATTTCGTCGCTGGATCTCCCGTGGACATCGCTGGATCGGCGTGTGTGACACCGATCCAGCGATGTCTTCACTGGTAACCAGGGTAAACATCGGGTAACTAAGCGCAGGGCCGCGCTTAGTAACCCGATGTTTACCCTGGTTACCAGCGTAAAAGTAAAAAAAAAAAAACAGTACATACTTACCTACCGCTGTCTGTCCTCCAGCGCTGTGCTCTGCTTCTCTGGTCTGGCTGTGAGCGTCGGTCAGCCGGAAAGCAGAGCGGTGACGTCACCGCTCTGCTTTCCGGCCGCTGTGCTCACAGCCAGACCAGAGAAGCAGAGCGCCGGGGACAGACAGCGGTAGGTAAGTATGTACTGTTTGTTTTTTTTTTTACTTTTACGCTGGTAACCAGGGTAAACATCGGGTTACTAAGCGCGGCCCTGCGCTTAGTTACCCGATGTTTACCCTGGTTACCCGGGGACTTCGGGATCGTTGGTCGCTGGAGAGCTGTCTGTGTGACAGCTCTCCAGCGACCGAACAGCGACGCTGCAGCGATCCGGATCGTTGTCGGTATCGCTGCAGCGTCGCTTAATGTGAAGGGGCCTTTAGCTACAAGTCCCCCCTTTTGAGCTAGATATTTTTTCTATATAATTTCCGCTGGGTAGGTGTCTGAACATTTGGGCTCCATTTCTGCTCTTCCCCTTCTATATTGAGGTCGGCTGACACTAGAAAAGGTTTTAATATTAAAGATAGGACCATCCCAATTGGGTTCACCTTGACGCAGTGGGATTGCTTTTATGCTTTTTTTTTAATAAAAATACTGTTAACTGAGTACCCTATACTATTTACATATAGTATTACTATACAGAGTATATGCTCATTTTGTTTTTGTTTTTGATTTTGTTTTGTTCATCGCACGTATATGAAGTTATGTTCCGTCTCATTTCTTTGGTTTTGCTCTGACTCCAAGCATGGCACCTACAGTTCTGGCAAAAACTAAGAGACCACCACATCAAATCCCTGTCATGGGCAGCCCAATCTCCAGACCTGAACCCCATTCAAAATCTCTGGAATGTAATCAAGAGGATGATAAATAGTCACAAGCCATCAAACAAAGAAGAACTGCTTACATTTTTGGGCCAGAAGCAGTGAGAAAGACTGGTGGAAAGCATGCCAAGACGCATGAAAGCTGTGTTTAAAAATTATGGTTATTCCACAAAATATTGATTTCTGAACTCTTCCTGAGTTAAAAAATTAGTATTGTTGTTTCTAAATGATTATGAACTTGTTTTCTTTGCAATATTCGAGGTCTGAAAGCACTGGGGTTTTTTTTTTTGTTATTTTGACCATTTCTCCTTTTCAGAAAAAAAAAATGCAAAATTTATTGCTTGGAAATTCGGAGACATGTTGTCAGAAGTTTATAGACTAAAAGAACAATTTACATTTTACTCAAAACATACCTATAAAGAGAAAAATCAAACTGAACATTTTGCAGTGGTCTCTTAATTTTTCCCAGAGCTGTACTATTAGTGAGTTGTAATGTAAGTCGTAATAGATGCTAGTCCCATTTCAGAAAAAGTAACAGATTTTTTAATAACTTGGCAGAAAAGGGCTGTTTGGGTGTTCTATCAAATTTTACCAAAATTTTTCCAACTCCTTCCATTCCCTCTACATTGGCCTTTAAAAATGTAACTCTACAATCTGGCCATTATTGCGTTCTGTTCATTTTTGGCAAAGGAAAATCGGATCTGTGACGCTTGGCATGCCATAAATGCCATGGATGGTGACATATGATGCCAGTGTCGCCCCCCACCCTTCCATCCTTCAGTATCAAAGTCAATTAAAATTCTACCATGTTGTGGATGTAATTTCTTGCACACTTCCTCTCACCTCACAACGGAAAGGACTGCTGTTGGACAAGGCTTGCTCTCTGTCCTTTGAAAGAGCCAGTTGTTCCTTTTTCTTGGTTTTGAATGGAACAATTATCAGTAATTATTGGGAAATGAGCAAGAGTCAAGGCAATTTCGTAGCCACCCAGAATAAACTGAGCATTGTTGAAGGGTCATTCTGGGGCTTTCAGTAGTCCCATGTTTTAGATTAACATTCTGTAATAGTTACATTTGACAGTTTCCTCTTTGCAGACTCATTGGAGAACAAGCATTCATGCCGCTGGAGGAGAAATCAGCTTGAAATTCAAACCTTCTGTTCCTCCGCTACAATAATTAAAACGTTATATTCCTGGTAATTACATCACTTTATCTCACATTACTGATTTACATTCATCGCAGAACATCTAGAACATCTGACATCAAGAAAGTCGGACTTGTTTACCATTTTTTTTATAAGGAAATCTGGATTTCTGGTCTGCAGAATGTAATCCGCTATCAATAGACTAGACCACATTGGGAATTAATAGAATATTTCAAGATTTTTTTTGTCTTTTTTCACATCATGTTTGGCAGCGTTCCCTTTTTGTCGCTTACTACCCCCTTGTGCCTAATCGAAAAATACATTTATTTATTTTTTTCGTGTAGCTGTAAATATAGTCTCCAAGCTTGGAATCGTTAATCCCATCTACATACACTATATGATAAAAGGATTGGGACACCTACACATTACACTTATAGGATCTTTTATGACCTTATATGATCATTCAAAATCCATAGGCATTAATATGGGGTTGGAGATATGCAACTTAGAATGAAGAGTAGAGTTGATCGAATATGTTCGGAATCGGTCGCCGAATCTGAATTTGCCATATTCGTGCCGAATTTATGTTTGACAATCGATTCCAAACATATTCAATCATTTTTACTCCCATTGACTCCAATGACGTTCGGCTGTGTTCGGCGAATATTGCAAATACAATATTCACCACCAATCGCCAAAACCGAATTTTGAAAAATTCACTCAAATCTAATGAAAAGCCTTTGTGGAATCCGCTTCTTGTAGAGTGATGCAGTTGTGCTCCTTTTTAGGTTTCCTTGGCATTAACAGCTGGTCACAGAGGGTTTAATCAGTTAGACCAGCGGCGATCAGCTGATTGACAAGGCAGCTTGCTTAACCCCTCTGTGACCTTAGACATACTATCCCGTCGAGGTGCCCTGGGCTTATCTGACCCTGGACGGGATAGTACGTCATAGCCGATCGGCCGCGCCCACGGGGGGAGCGCGGCCAATCGCGGCCGGGTGTCAGCTGCTTATCGCAGCTGACATCCGGCACTATGTGCCAGGAGCGGTCACGGACCGCCCCCGGCACATTAACCCCTGGCACACCGCGATCAAAGATGATCGCGATGTGCCGGCGGTGCAGGGAAGCACCGCGCAGGGAGGGGGCTCCCTGCGGGCTTCCCTGAGACCCCCGGAGCAACGCGATGTGATCGCGTTGCTGCGAGGGTCTCACCTCCCTCCCTGCTCCCTCCAGCCCCGGATCCAAGATGGCCGCGGATCCGGGTCCTGCAGGGAGGGAGGTGGCTTCACAGAGCCTGCTCAGAGCAGGCACTGTGAAGCCTGCAGCGCTGCATGTCAGATCAGTGATCTGACAGAGTGCTGTGCAAACTGTCAGATCACTGATCTGTGATGTCCCCCCCTGGGACAAAGTAAAAAAGTAAAAAAAAATTTTTCCAAATGTGTAAAAAAAATAAAAAAAAATATTCCAAAATAATGAAAAAAAAAAAAAATATTATTCCCATAAATACATTTCTTCATCTAAATAAAAAAACAAAACAATAAAAGTACACATATTTAGTATCGCCGCGTCCGTAACGACCCGACCTATAAAACTGTCCCACTAGTTAACCCCTTCAGTAAACACCGTAAGAAAAAAAAAAAAAAACGAGGCAAAAAACAACGCTTTATTTTCATACCGCCGAACAAAAAGTGGAATAACACGCGATCAAAAGGAGAGATATAAATAACCATGGTACCGCTGAAAGCATCATATTGTCCCGCAAAAAAAGAGCCGCCATACAGCATCATCAGCAAAAAAATAAAAAAGTTATAGTCCTGAGAATAAAGCGATGCAAAAATAATTATTTTTTCTGTAAAATAGTTTTTATCGTATAAAAGCGCCAAACCATAAAAAAATGATATAAATGAGGTATCGCCGTAATCGTACTGACCCGAAGAATAAAACTGCTTTATCAATTTTACCAAACGCGGAACGGTATAAACGCCTCCCCCAATAGAAATTCATGAATAGCTGGCTTTTGGTCATTCTTCCTCACAAAAATCGGAATAAAAAGCGATCAAAAAATGTCACGTGCCCAAAAATGTTTTCAATAAAAACGTCAACTCGTCCCGCAAAAAACAAGACCTCACATGACTCTGTGGACCAAAATATGGAAAAATTATAGCTCTCAAAATGTGGTATTGCAAAAAATATTTTTTGCAATAAAAAGGGTCTTTCAGTGTGTGATGGCTGCCAATCATAAAAATCCGCTAAAAAACTCACTATAAAAGTAAATCAAACCCCCCTTCATCACCCCCTTAGTTAGGGAAAAATAAAAAAAAATGTATTTATTTCCATTTTCCCATTAGGGCTAGGGTTAGGGCTAGGGTTAGGGCTAGGGCTAGGGTTAGGGCTAGGGCTAGGGTTAGGGCTAGGGTTAGGGTTAGGGCTAGGGCTAGGGCTAGGGTTAGGGCTAGGGTTAGGGCTAGGGTTAGGGCTAGGGTTAGGGCTAGGGTTAGGGTTAGGGCTAGGGTTAGGGCTAGGGTTAGGGCTAGGGTTAGGGTTAGGGCTAGGGTTAGGGCTAGGGTTAGGGTTAGGGTTGGGGCTACAGTTAGGGTTGGGGCTAAAGTTAGGGTTAGGGTTTAGATTACATTTACAGTTGGGAATAGGGTTGGGATTAGGGTTAGGGGTGTGTCAGGGTTAGAGGTGTGGTTAGGGTTACCGTTGGAATTAGGGTTAGGGGTGTGTTTAGATTAGGGTTTCAGTTATAATTGGGGGGTTTCCACTGTTTCGGCACATCAGGGGCTCTCCAAACACGACATGGCGTCCGATCTCAATTCCAGCCAATTCTGCGTTGAAAAAGTAAAACAGTGCTCCTTCCCTTCCGAGCTCTCCTGTGTGCCCAAACAGGGGTTTACCCCAACATATGGGGTATCAGCGTACTCAGGACAAATTGGACAACAACTTTTGTGGACCAATTTCTACTGTTACCCTTGGGAAAATACAAAACTGGGGGCTAAAAAATAATTTTTGTGGGAAAACAAAAAGATTTTTTATTTTCACGGCTCTGCGTTATAAACTGTAGTGAAACACTTGGGGGTTCAAAGTTCTCACAACACATCTAGATAAGTTCATTGAGGGGTCTAGTTTCCAATATGGGGTCACTTGTGGGGGGTTTCTACTGTTTAGGTACATTAGGGGCTCTGCAAACGCAATGTGACGCCTGCAGACCAATCCATCTAAGTCTGCATTCCAAATGATGCTCCTTCCCTTCCGAGCCCTCCCATTCGCCCAAACGGTGGTTCCCCCCCACATATCGGGTATCAGCGTACTCAGGACAAATTGGACAACAACATTTAGGGTCCAATTTCTCCTGCTAACCTTGGAAAAATACAAAACTGGGGGCTAAAATATAATTTTTGTGGAAAAAAAAATATTTTTTATTTGCATGGCTCTGCGTTATAAACTGTAGTGAAATACTTAAGGGTTCAAAGCTCTCACAACACATCAAGATGAGTTCCTTAGGGGGTCTACTTTCCAAAATGGTGTCACTTGTGGGGGGTTTCTACTGTTTAGCTACATTAGGGGCTCTGCAAACGCAATGTGACGCCTGCAGACCATTCCATCTAAGTCTGCATTCCAAATGGCGCTCCTTCCCTTCCGAACCCTCCCATGCGCCCAAACGGTGGTTCCCCCCCACATATGGGGTATCAGCGTACTCAGGACAAATTGGACAACAACTTTTGGGGTCCAATTTCTCCTGTTACCCTAGGGAAAATACAAAACTGGGGGCTAAAAATAATTTTTGTGGGAAAAAAATTTTGTTTTATTTTTATGGCTCTGCATTATAAACTTCTGTGAAGCCCTTGGTGGGTCAAAGTGCTCACCACACATCCAGATAAGTTCCTTAGGGGGTCTACTTTCCAAAATGGTGTCACTTGTGGGGGGTTTCAATGTTTAGGCACATCAGTGGCTCTCCAAACGCAACATGGCGTCCCATCTCAATTCCTGTCAATTTTGCATTGAAAAGTCAAACGGCGCTCCTTCCCTTCCGAGCTCTCCCATGCGCCCAAACAGTGGTTTACTGCCACATATGGGGTATCAGCGTACTCGGGACAAATTGGACAACAACTTTTGAGGTCCAATTTCTTCTCTTACCCTTGGAAAAATAAAAAATTGGGGGCAAAAATATAATTTTTGTGAAAAAATATGATTTTTTATTTTTACGGTTCTGCATTATAAACTTCTGTGAAGCACTTGGTGGGTCAAAGTGCTCACCACACCTCTAGATAAGTTCCTTAGGGGGTCTACTTTCCAAAATGGTGTCACTTGTGGGGGGTTTCAATGTTTAGGCACATCAGTGGCTCTCCAAACGCAACATGGCGTCCCATCTCAATTTCTGTCAATTTTGCATTGAAAAGTCAAACTGCGCTCCTTCCCTTCCGAGCTCTCCCATGCGCCCAAACAGTGGTTTACTGCCACATATGGGGTATCAGCGTACTCAGGACAAATTGGACAACAACGTTTGAGGTCCAATTTCTTCTCTTACCCTTGGAAAAATAAAAAATTGGGGGCAAAAATATAATTTTTGTGAAAAAATATGATTTTTTATTTTTACGGTTCTCCATTATAAACTTCTGTGAAGCACTTGGTGGGTCAAAGTGCTCACCACACATCCAGATAAGTTCCTTAGGGGGTCTACTTTCCAAAATGGTGTCACTTGTGTGGGGTTTCAATGTTTAGGCACATCAGTGGCTCTCCAAACGCAACATGGCGTCCCATCTCAATTCCTGTCAATTTTGCATTGAAAAGTCAAACTGCGCTCCTTCCCTTCTGAGCTCTCCCATGCGCCCAAACAGTGGTTTACTGCCACATATGGGGTATCAGCGTACTCAGGACAAATTGGACAACAACTTTTTGGGTCCAATTTCTCCTGTTACCCTTGGTAAAATAAAACAAATTGGAGCTGAAGTAAATTTTTTGTGTAAAAAAGTTAAATGTTCATTTTTATTTAAACATTCCAAAAATTCCTATTAAACACCTGAAGGGTTAATAAACTTCTTGAATGTGGTTTTGAGCACCTTGAGGGGTGCAGTTTTTAGAATGGTGTCACACTTGGGCATTTTCTATCATATAGACCCCTCAAAATGACTTCAAATGAGACGTGGTCCCTAAAAAAAAATGGTGTTGTAAAAATGAGAAATTGCTGGTCAACTTTTAACCCTTATAACTCCCTAACAAAAAAAAAAATGGTTCCAAAATTATGCTGATGTAAAGGAGACATGTGGGAAATGTTACTTATTAAGTATTTTGTGTGACATATCTCTGTGATTTAATTGCATAAAAATTCAAAGTTTGAAAATTGCGAAATTTTCAAAATTTTCGCCAAATTTCCGTTTTTTTCACAAATAAACGCAGGTACTATCAAAGAAATTTTACCACTATCATGAAGTACAATATGTCACGAGAAAACAATGTCAGAATCACCAGGATCCGTTGAAGCGTTTCGGAGTTATAACCTCATAAAGGGACAGTGGTCAGAATTGTAAAAATTGGCCTGGTCATTGACGTGCAAACCACCCTTGGGGGTAAAGGGGTTAAAGGGAAGGTGCCATCAAAAAAAATTTTTTTTCAGAAATTGTAAAAATGTAAAGAATTAATGATTACATTTTCTTAAAAATATTATCATTTGTTTATAATTTAGTAAAATATGAAAAATAATTTGAAAAGTTTTGGAATTTCCACTTTTTAACACTAGGGGGAGCAGCTGCTGAAATTTCAGAAAAACCTAGTGTACAACTAGCTCACATTACTGCACTGCAGTAAATATGGGCGGAGTCTGCTGACGTGTGTGATGTCTCCTCTCCTCCCCTTATGGGCGTTTGCTAAGGGATAAGAGAGGAGGATATTCAGGAACCCAGTGAGCAGCCATTTTGTTGGTGACTGCAGAGTATGGCTGCTGTCACACTAGCAGTATTCGGTCAGTATTTTACCTCAGTATTTATAAGCCAAAACCAGGAGAGGAACAATTAGAGGAAAAGTATAATAGAAACATATGCACCACTTCTGTATTTATCACCCACTCCTGGTTTTAGCTACAAGTACTGAGGTAAAATACTGACCAAATAATGATAGTGTGAAGGCAGCCTTATACTGACAAGTAGACAGTCACCGAGGATGGCAGGCAGCAAAAGGATTCTGGGAGATGTGTGGTGGAGGGAGCAGGGTGACAGCAGCACAGAGTATTTCAGGAGAGCAGTGTGCTGGTCTATAGGGACCCCCTGTTCGGTGTGCGGAGCAGCCAGGGATTGTACATAGAGCGCTGTCTTTTATACACATGGATGGACCGTCTGCTCCACAGAAATCCAGGAAACATATCTGCGGATTGATGGCCTGTTCTGATCCAGACTTTGCATGCAGACCCCATTCCCCTCCTCAGATCCTGTCTTCTCCATCCTGTCCTGGCGATGTGTGAAAGCGAGGCGACAGGCGAAGTACGGGGTGACGCTGGGAAGGAAATGTAGCCATATAGTAACAATAAAAATGAGACCCCTCTCTTCAGCTGCCTCACCAGCCTTCCCCTGACTGCACCTAACTGGAGGTCACGCTGTCCCCTCTATTACCCCAGACCCGCGTGCAGGTGCTCAGCCAGAACCACCATAGAATGGGTCCGCTTTCTGAAGATAATACTGCCAGTGTTCTCACATAATACCGCCATATAGATCACACACAATACTATCAAATAGATCACACAATACTGTCATACAGTTCTCACATAATACCACCATATAGATCACACATAATACCGCCAGTGTTCTCACATACCGCCATATAGATCACACATAATACCGCCAGTGTTCTCACATACCGCCATATAGATCACACATAATACCGCCAGTGTTCTCACATACCACCATATGCTTCTCACATAATACCGCCATATAGATCACCCATAATGCCGCCACATAGATCTCACATGTATTGTAAATAAAGACTCGGCCAGAATAAAGTCCTTTATTAATCTTTTTTATACCATACCGAACGCATAATCCTCGACTCCCTCATCTCCCACAACAAAAATAATAAACCACAATGGGGAAAGACACGCAGGGGGGAGAGGAGTGCATAGGAGAGGATTAGATACTGACTGCTGAGCCGTGTATCTAATCCTGTCCTGTCAGAGGCGTAGCTAGAGCTTTTGCCGCCCGGGGCTGTTCCCGAGTTTGGCGCCCCCCCCCCCCCCCGGCTCAATACACACAAAGGTTACCAAAAACGGTTTTCCTGTTTTGTAGAACTTAAACTGGGCCTAATGGTGTCACCCCCACATGCCACACCTGTGACTTAATACCACCACACCATGACCAGGCCACATAGTGACCGAATAATACTACATACAAGGGACAAATACCACCGCACCATTTCCAGACCACATATTACCACCACATAGTGACTGAATACTACAATACTGATCAGTAATAAAAAAAAAACACAATACTATCACCATAAGTGCCAGTATTCACAGGAGATCTGTACTTAGTATGCAGTGTCTGTGTAGAGGTAATACAGAGATCACTGGTGACATTATACACAGGACCTCTATATAGTATACAGTGTATAGTGTCAGTGTATAGGTAACACTGACTCACCAGTGACGTCTCTAGGTGAAGTCCTTCATCTTTCATCCAGCACAGACCGCCATCATTCCTTCCAGCCAGGACTCGTTTCTGCAGGAAATAACACAGTTATCTCGAGCTCCGCTTGCAGAACACATTACTTAATTTTTCACAACTTCTACATTACATCACATGAAGAAAAAAAGGTGATATAGTGTCACTCTGCACAGTAACAGGACCGCCCCCCCATTTAAAACAGTATACTCAAAAAATAAAATAAATACATCACTGCAGTAATAATATCCCTTAATTAGCCCCTATGGTAATAATATTTCCCACCCTGGCCCCGTTTCTCATTCCTGGCTCCAGCCATATGTTCTCGCATCCTGCCCTCATGAGTATCCATTCTACCCCATATGTTCTCCACATCCTGCCCCACCAGCCTCCATCGTATCCGTCCTGCCCCATGATCCAATCCTGCCCCGTGTCTCCAATCATGGCCCGTATCTACATTCTGCCCATGCCTCAAGTCCTGCCCCCAGTGTGTCCAGCATATTACCCCCATGTTGTCCAGCAATCTGCCCCAGTGTGTCCAGCATATTACCCCCATGTTGTCCAGCAATCTGCCCCAGTGTGTCCAGCATATTACCCCCAGTGTGTCCAGCAAACTGCCCCAGTATGTCCAGCACTGCCCCCAGTGTGTCCAGCAATCTGCCCCAGAGTCCAGCCTTTCCCCAGTGTGTCCAGCAGTCTGCCCCAGTGTGTCCAGCATATTACCCCCAGTGTCCAGCATTGCCCCAGTGTGTCCAGCATATTACCCCCAGTGTGTCCAGCAATCTGCCCCAGTGTCCAGCATTGCCCCAGTGTGTCCAGAAGTCTGCCCCAGGGTCTCCAGCATTGCCTCAATGTGTCCAGAAATCTGCCCCAGGGTCTCCAGTATTGCCCCAGTGTGTCCAGCAATCTGCCCCATGGTCTCCTGTATTGCCCCAGTGTGTCCAGCATTCTGCCCCATGGTCTCCAGTATTGCCCCAGTGTATCCAGCAATCTGCCCCATGGTCTCCTGTATTGCCCCAGTGTGTCCAGCATTCTGCCCCATGGTCTCCAGTATTGCCCCGGTGTGTCCAGCAATCTGCCCCATGGTCTCCAGTATTGCCCCAGTATATCCAGAAGTCTGCCCAGGGTCTCCAGCATGGCCTCAATGTGTCCTGAAATCTGCCCCATGGTCTCCAGTATTCAGTGTGTCCAGCAATCTGCCCCATAGTCTCCTGTATTGCCCCAGTGTGTCCAGCATTCTGCCCCATGGTCTCCAGTATTTCCCCAGTGTGTCCAGCATTCTGCCCCATGGTCTCCAGTATTGCCCCAGTGTGTCCAGCAATCTGCCCCATGGTCTCCTGTATTGCCCCAGTGTGTCCAGCAATCTGCCCCATGGTCTCCTGTATTGCCCCAGTGTGTCCAGCAATCTGCCCCATGGTCTCCTGTATTGCCCCAGTGTGTCCAGCAATCTGCCCCATGGTCTCCTGTATTGCCCCAGTGTGTCCAGCATTCTGCCACATGGTCTCCTGTATTGCCCCAGTGTGTCCAGCAATCTGCCCCATGGTCTCCAGTATTGCCCCAGTGTGTCCAGCAATCTGCCCCATGGTCTCCTGTATTGCCCCAGTGTGTCCAGCAATCTGCCCCATGGTCTCATGTATTGCCCCAGTGTGTCCAGCAATCTGCCCCATGGTCTCATGTATTGCCCCAGTGTGTCCAGCAATCTGCCCCATGGTCTCCAGTATTGCCCCAGTGTGTCCAGCATTGCCCCAGCCCCAGACAGTCAGACATAAAGAAAAAAAAAAAAAGTAAAATCCTCACCTCTCCCGTTCCTAGCGCAGGTCCGGTGCAGTCAGCGTCTCTCCGGCTCTGCGACGCTCAGGACAGAGAGGCAGAGCGGCGCGCACAGTAGTGACGTCATCGCGCCCTCTGCTCTGAGACGTCGCAGAGTCAGAGGACGCTGTAGCTGCCGGCGCCGCAGGAACCAGGAGAGGTGAGTATAGAGCGGGGGGCGGGGTCCGGTGGTGGGGGGAGCTGGCCCTGGTCGTGGCGGCGGACGGCGCCGCCCGAAGATTTAAAGGGGCGTCTTTTTTTTTTTTTTTTTTTTTCTTCTCCTGCAGCGCCGGCCGCCCCCCGCATTGTGCCGCCCGGGGCGGACCGCCCCCCCCCGCACCCCCCTTCCTACGCCACTGTGTCCTGTGTGATACTGTGCTGCGCCGTGTATCTAATCCTATCTTGTGTGATACTGTACACAGGACAGGATTAGCTACACAAGACTAGATTAGCTACACAGGACAGAGGTAGCAGTGGAAGATGGTATATAGAGGCAGGCAGCAGTGGTAGATGGTATATAGAGGCAGGCAGCAGTGGTAGATGGTATATAGAGGCAGGCAGCAGTCGTAGATGGTATATAGAGGCAGGCAGCAGTGGTAGATGGTATATAGAGGCAGGCAGCAGTGGTATATAGTGGCTGGTAGCAGTGGTATATAGTGGCTGGTAGCAGTGGTATATAGGGGCTGGTAGCAGTGGTATATAGGGGCTAGTAGCAGTGGTATATAGGGGCTGGTAGCAGTGGTATATAGGGGCAGGTAGCAGTGGTATATAGTGGCTGGTAGCAGTGGTATATAGGGGCTAGTAGCAGTGGTATATAGGGGCTGGTAGCAGTGGTATATAGGGGCTAGTAGCAGTGGTATATAGGGGCTAGTAGCAGTGGTATATAGGGGCTAGTAGCAGTGGTATATAGGAGCAGGCAGCAGTGGTATATAGGGGCTAGTAGCAGTGGTATATAGTGGCTGGTAGCAGTGGTATATAGGGGCTAGTAGCAGTGGTATATAGGGGCTAGTAGCAGTGGTATATAGGGGCTAGTAGCAGTGGTATATAGTGGCTGGTAGCAGTGGTATATAGGGGCTAGTAGCAGTGGTATATAGGGGCAGGTAGCAGTGGTATATAGGAGCAGGTAGCAGTGGTATATAGGGGCTAGTAGCAGTGGTATATAGGGGCTAGTAGCAGTGGTAGATAGGGGCTAGTAGCAGTGGTATATAGGGGCTAGTAGCAGTGGTATATAGGGGCAGGTAGCAGTGGTATATAGGGGCTAGTAGCAGTGGTATATAGGGGCTAGTAGCAGTGGTATATAGGAGCAGGTAGCAGTGGTATATAGGGGCTAGTAGCAGTGGTATATAGGGGCTAGTAGCAGTGGTATATAGGGGCTAGTAGCAGTGGTATATAGGGGCTGGTAGCAGTGGTATATAGGAGCAGGTAGCAGTGGTATATAGGGGCTGGTAGCAGTGGTATATAGGGGCTAGTAGCAGTGGTATATAGGGGCAGGTAGCAGTGGTATATAGGGGCAGGTAGCAGTGGTATATAGGAACAGGTAGCAGTGGTATATAGGGGCTAGTAGCAGTGGTATATAGGAGCAGGTAGCAGTGGTATATAGGGGCTAGTAGCAGTGGTATATAGGGGCTAGTAGCAGTGGTATATAGGGGCTAGTAGCAGTGGTATATAGGGGCTAGTAGCAGTGGTATATAGGGGCTAGTAGCAGTGGTATATAGGGGGAGGTAGCAGTGGTATATAGGGGCAGGTAGCAGTGGTATATAGGGGCAGGTAGCAGTGGTATATAGGGGCTGGTAGCAGTGGTATATAGGGGCAGGTAGCAGTGGTATATAGGGGCAGGTAGCAGTGGTATATAGGGGCAGGTAGCAGTGGTATATAGGGGCAGGTAGCAGTGGTATATAAGGGCTGGTAGCAGTGGTATATAGGGACAGGTAGCAGTGGTATATAGGGGCTGGTAGCAGTGGTATATAGGGGCAGGTAGCAGTGGTATATAGGGGCTGGTAGCAGTGGTATATAGGGGCAGGTAGCAGTGGTATATAGGGGCAGGTAGCAGTGGTATATAGGGGCAGGTAGCAGTGGTATATAGGGGCAGGTAGCAGTGGTATATAAGGGCTGGTAGCAGTGGTATATAGGGACAGGTAGCAGTGGTAAATGCATAAGAAAATAAAAACCCTGTACTTACCTTCAGTCCTCTCCCAGGAAGTGCTGACTCATGTTCAGGGCAGAGCAGTGTGACGATCTCCCTGCTCTGCTCTGAACAGCTCGGCAGTGAGCAGTAATTGCAGCCTGTGCTGTAATACTAAGTACAGGCTGTAATCACAGCTTCTGGCTGCAGATACTCACCCCGACCCTCGCTCCCAGCAGCAGCTTCTCCCTGGCAGCTCCTGCCATGATCGCACACACTGAGCTGTGTGTGCGATGACAGAGGAAAATAAAAAACAAAATGGCCGCGATCTCCTCTCACAGCTGTGACGTAGCAGCCCAGGGGGCGTGCCCAAGTCACAGCTGAGAGGCAGGAGGAGCGGTCGGAGCCCGACTGTTGGCTCCTATGCCCATGGCTGCCGTAAGTGAGGTGTGCAAGTGTCGTGTCCAGACACTTACACCCACACTAATGAAAATGGCGGCCTCCAGTGGCAAAAGTAAAAATGAATAAATAAAAAAGTATTAAAGTACTACATTTACTTTTGTATTAAAAATAATTGATTATATAATCAATAATTATTAATACAAAATCTAAAATCACGGCACCCTCCCTTTAAGAGAATGTGTCATCCGGATGGGAAAAACAATTTAACACAGGAGGCTTCATCAATGATTCTACAAATCCGACAATCGTTTGCTCTCCATACAGTTTGTATACCGTTCGTCAGCACATCACCTGTTCACATGAGGAGATGAGCTGGAGAAAATACTTATCATTTTGGCCAACTGAAAGATGTGATCAGTTAACGAAAATGCATTTTGCTCATTCATTGACTAGTTCCTACCATCTTTACACAGGACAATGATTAGGAATGAGTTTACCACTCCTTGTTTGTGCAATTATCGTCCGGCAGTGATTTTTCAGTACACGGCAGATAAATTGCAGGCTATTCTTTTATCTATCTATGTAATATAAATACATATATATATGTGTGCCACTGACATCTATATATCTATCTATTCTATGTGTATAAATTTCTATTCTATCTACGTATTCTATTCTTACCTGTCACTCTGTGCTTTTACTGTACACGTCACATGAATTGCCGACTTTTATTCTATCTATCAATCTAATATATATATATATATATACACAGTAGAGACCAAAAGTTTGAACACACCTTCTCATTTAAAGATTTTTCTGTATTTTCATTACTATGAAAATTGTACATTCACACTGAAGGCATCACAACTATGAATTAACACATGTGGAATTATATACTTAACAAAAAAGTATGAAACAACTAAAATTATGTCTTATATTCTAGGTTCTTCAAAGTAGCCACCTTTTGCTTTGATGACTGCTTTGCACACTCTTGACTAAATAGCAAAGCCACTAGAGACTCAAGGTCTACAAAAATTCAATTTTCAACAGCAGAAAAAAGGCAGCAACACTTACCTGCCCAGATCTTGGAACAAATGCACTGCAGGGTGCAGCCAGCCCATAAAGCAAGATGTTAGCAACACAGGTGCAAAATATCAGATCAACAACCACTCTCCACATACCCACTCCTGGAGGGGGTTACTGCCCAGTATACAATTGCACAATAAAGGCTCACATAGGCCTTGTTCACACAATGGTACTGCATAATTTCTGGTTCACAGCCTATAAGTCATGCCCCTACTTTTCGATTAGGCGGGCTGGCCAGTACACTCTCAATGCATCCCAGTGCGAACACCCCTCATGCGAGAAAGAACATGTCACCATTATGTCAAGAACAGGAGAATCACAGGTGTCTACAATCTTGTTGTAAAAGTTTTATGTACAGATGGGGCAAAAATGGAACTTTTTGGCAAGGCACATCAGCTCTATGTTCACAGATGGAAAAATGAAGCATATCTGCAGCGCCCCAGAGACCTGGTCGTTGCAGTATGGCCCCAAGGCGAGTAGCGGTACGTCCGATGGCACTAAAGAGTTCTCCTGACCAGGTATCACTAGAACACATTACACTTCACACTCCGGCCACTAGGGGGAGAAAAAGGCTTTATTTATTGGGCCACTCCTCACACTGGTAAAACTAGGGGCTGGGGAGGAAGTTAGTCAGAAGCTGACTGGGTTGGAACCAGGCAACATCCCGTGGCAGGGGGTGTCGCAGGGAGAAGGCACAGGGGGGGTCCCTGTCAGGCGCCTAGCGAACAGAACAGAACGTACGGAACCGCGCCTGCACACCTTGCGACGGTATCCTAAGGAAGAGACAAGAGGGGAAGAATATTGTGGAACAGTGTAAACGAGATCAGCACAAAGGAGAGCCAGTAAGAGTCGTGCCGAGAGAGGAAGGCAACATCTTACTGAGGCGCGTAGTCGGTGGCCGGATCACCGTAGGAGTAACTGACTTCAGGCCTTACTTCAAATTCCGCTGGACAGTTGATCATAGGTTGGCTGTCTACCTTTTACACCTACGAAGACATAGGGGGCAACATTGGGAGAGGGGCATCTCTAGGGTCCCGGAAGACCTCCAAGCCTTCCCATCAAACGGGTGGCGTCCTAGCCATACTATATCTGGGGGACGTTAGAAACTAGCAACATCTGGAACCAAAGAACGAGAGTGAGAGAGAGAAAGCTGTAGAGAACGAACGAAGGAGAACAGCAGTTGTGAGGACTATTCCGAATGCTCAGCAGGGTAGGACTACAACACACAGGCGTTATTGGTAGGCAATGATTTCCATCTGCGAGGGAAACTCTGGATGTGCCCATCGGACCGGCCGGTCTCTGATAGCCCGGTTGAACGTGCTCTGGACTGAGAGTACTGAAGCCTTCAGTAAAAGGTAAAGAGACTGCAACCCTGTGTCCTCGTTATTGCCTGCACCTCACACCATCTCCATCCACACTACTGGGAAGCCCTGGGGATTTACTTCACCTGTGGAAAGGTATACCATCCGGCTGCTATTCCATCACCCCAGTGGACCCCACAGTAGTGTCGGTCACCCTGACCGAACACC
Organism: Ranitomeya imitator; assembly: GCF_032444005.1. Lineage (NCBI taxonomy): Eukaryota > Metazoa > Chordata > Amphibia > Anura > Dendrobatidae > Ranitomeya > Ranitomeya imitator. The sequence goes on from NC_091286.1 coordinate 635,335,738, forward strand.
ACAGGTGGCGTCACGAACTACTGACAGACTGTACTACCATTTCCATTTGGACGCCCCTTAGCAGGGTCACGACCGGGTCCAGCCACCGTGACAACCGCAGAACCGAAGGAGAAGGGACCGGTACCGAGTGACTAGTGGCCCTGTGTCTGGGGGCGCTCCATATCAAGAAAAGAACACTGTCCCTACTGTGAAACATGGAGGAGGCTCTGTTATGTTCTGGGGCTGTTTTGCTGCATCTGGCACAGGGTGTCTAGAATCTGCGCAGGGTACAATGAAATCTCAAGATTATCAATGGATTCTAGAGAGAAATGTGCTGCCCAGTGTCAGAAAGCTTTGTCTCAGTTGCAGGTCATGGGTCTTGCAACAGAATAATGACCCAAAACACACAGCTAAAAACACCCAAGAATGGCTAAGAAGAAAACATTGGACTATTCTGAAGTGGCCTTCTATGAGCCCTGACCTAAATCCTATTGAGCATCTTTGGAAAGAGCTGAAACATGCCGTCTGGAAAAGGCAACCTTCAAACACAAGACAACTGAAGCAGTTTGCTCTTGAGTAGTGGCCAAAATACCTGTCGAGAGGTGCAGAAGTCTCATTAACAGTTACAGGAATAGTTTCATTGCAGTGATTGCCTCAAATCGCTATGCAACAAAATATTAAGTTACGGGTACCATCATTTCTGTCCAGGCCTATTTCATGAGTTTTTTTTTTTTTAATTCTGTGGAAGCATGGTTGAAAAGCAATGTCTGACTTTCATTTGTTCATTTTCATAGATCTTTTATTTATTATTACTTTTGTCAGATTCAAGTTATTTCTGTGACCATTGTGTGTTTTTCTGTCATTAAACGAGAGGTACCAACAATTTTTACCACGTGTCTAATCCTGTTAACTTACCAGGCTTATAGCTAATGAGGAACTGGTGGCAGTCCTACTGGACTGGCAGTGCTCTGCTTCACTGGTGCTAGTGAAAGGGGACTCAGCCTGTCAGGGTTGTGGGCGAGTATAGTGCCATGTCAGCATCTGAGAGGGCCACCTTCTTTCACAACCAGTGCCTCCCTGGGCCTGTGTGGACAGGGAATGTCTAAGTCAAACTGTGCTAAGCTGACCTTATGTGTCCCAGGGGGTGTGGAATGTCACATTGGTGCAAATGAGGAGACCATACTATGTGATCCCTCCGATGTAATAGTGACGTCACTAAAAGTTGGGTCGGGTGAAATCGGCCGATTATTGCGAAAAGTCGGGGGCCGACTGAAACACGAAACCCAATGCAAGTCAATGGGGAATCAAAGTCGGCAGTGAGTGGAGGACAGGAACACACCTACAGTGCCCATTTTAATGCCAAAAACATCAATTCTTATTACTTAAGCTTGTCAGTCTTAATTTACTTTATAATAATAGTTAGGCATTGAAAACTGGGGGTCATTTGGCTAAAGTTGTGGGGGGGTAGGGCTGGCTCAAGATTTTCGTGGGCCCAGGAAATGCGGAATACGTCAAGGCGGTGGAGCAGGGAGAGGTAAGTATTTCAACTTTGCAAGTGCTGTCATCCTGAGCAAGCAGGGGGAGCCCACTCGTTGGCGTTGGCACTGGCACAGGGCCCCTCATAGTACGGCGGTGTGTTTGACAGTGGGTGGCGCCTCCCACTGGCAGAGACACTTTTGCGTGCTATAAGGGGCCCTGTGCCAGTGACGTCACCAACGAGTATGCCCCCCCACCTGATGAAGGAACCTGCACTTTCATCTGCACTTTCCTCTTTGACCCCGTGTAAGGTGGTATAGTATGCGGGAAGGGGAACCTGACTTTCAGCTGGGTCAGATTCTGGCTGTGTAGAGTGCAAGGGGAATGTAGTGGTCTGGGTCAATGTACCAGCAGACTCATCTAGCAGTGGCTGGGCAATGGTCAGGATGAGGAGGAAACACAGATATAGGCCCAAATAATAAAGTAGGCTAAATGCAGTTCAAAATTGGTAACAGAACTAAACAGTCGGCATTGCTTTGCTTAGTGGAGGACAACTGTAATGAGTGGCAGCCAGACACAGTTAGCAGGCCCAAATAATAAAGTAGGCTAAATGCAGTTCAAAATTGGTAACAGGACTAAACAGGCGGCATTGCTTTGTTCAGTGGAGAACAACTGTAATGAGTGGCAGCCAGACACAGTTAGTAGGCCCAAATAATAAAGTAGGCTAAATGCAGTTCAAAATTGGTAACATGACTAAACAGGCAGCATTGCTTTGTTCAGTGGAGGACAACTGTAATGAGTGGCAGCCAGACACAGTTAGTATGCCCAAATATTAAAGTAGGCTAAATGCAGTTCAAAATTGGTAACAGGACTAAACAGGCGGCATAGCTTTGTTCAGTGGAGGACAACTATATTGAGTGGCAGCCAGACACAGTTAGTAGGCCGAAAATAATAAAGTAGGCTAAATGCAGTTCAAAATTGGTAACAAGACAAAAAGGGCGGCATTGCTTTGTTCAGTGGAGGACAACTGTAAAGAGTGGCAGCCAGACACAGTTAGTAGGCCCAAATAATAAAGTAGGTTAAATGCAGTTCAAAATTGGTAATAGGACTAAACAGGCGGCATTGCTTTGTTCAGTGGAGGGCAACTGTAATGAGTGGCAGCCAGACACAGTTAGTAGGCCCAAATAATAAGGTAGGCTAAATGCAGTTCAAAATTGGTAACACGACTAAACAGGTGGCATTGCTTTGTTCAGTGGAGGGCAACTGTAATGAGTGGCAGCCAGACACAGTTAGTAGGCCCAAATAATAAAGTAGGCTAAATGCAGTTCAAAATTGGTAACAGGACTAAACAGGCGGCATTGCTTTGTTCAGTGGAGGACAACTGTAATGAGTGGCAGCCAGACACAGTTAGTTGTCCCAAATAATAAAGTAGGCTAAATGCAGTTCAAAATTGGTAACAGGACTAAACAGGCGGCATTGCTTTGTTCAGTGGAGGACAACTGTAATGACTGGCAGCCAGACACAGTTAGTAGGCCCAAATAATAAAGTAGGCTAAATGCAGTTCAAAATTGGTAGCAAGACTAAACAGGCGACATTGCTTTGTTCAGTGGAGGACAACTGTAATGAGTGGCAGCCAGACACAGTTAGTAGGCCCAAATAATAAGGTAGGCTAAATGCAGTTCAAAATTGGTAACAGGACTAAACAGGCGGCATTGCTTTGTTCAGTGGAGGACAACTGTAATGAGTGGCAGCCAGACACAGTTAGTAGGTCCAAATAATAAGGTAGGCTAAATGCAGTTCAAAATTGGTAACACGACTAAACAGGTGGCATTGCTTTGTTCAATGGAGGGCAACTGTAATGAGTGGCAGCCAGACACAGTTAGTAGGCCCAAATAATAAAGTAGGCTAAATGCAGTTCAAAATTGGTAACAAGACTAAACAGGCGGCATTGCTTTGTTCAGTGGAGGACAACTGTAATGAATGGCAGCCAGACACAGTTAGTAGGCCCAAATAATAAAGTGGGCTAAATGTCTGCCAAAAAAATGTTCATAAATAAACAGGTGGCATAGCTAGGTACAGGGGTGGGCTCCTCTGCTGAGTAGCAGACAGTGGTAGTAGGCGCAAAGTATTAACTGGTCTAAATGGAGGCCAGGGCCCCTGTATATTTTAACTATCATTTCAACAAATTAGTATTGGCAGTGCCATTGAAGGATTTAACAGCACAGACTACTCAGTGGTGGAGCAGGGAGAGGTAAGTATTGCAAGTGGTAGAGCACTGTTCGAGCTGGAGGGAACACTCTCTTGTGGGCGGCGATACTGGCACAGGGCCCCTCATATTACGACGGTGTGTCTGACGTTGGCTGTGCACCACCACCGTCAGAGACACTTCATTGTATTGTGAGGGACCATGTGCCAGTGTAGTCGCCCAAGAGTGAGCCAACCCACCTGTCCAGGCAAGCGGCACTCGCACGGGTGCTTGTGCCAGGTGGTGACCACGCCCTGTGGGGGGAGTCAGCCCATTTAGGGAGGTATAAAAATGGCCTATGGTGGACATTCAGCAGCTGCAAATGGAGGAATTGGAGAAGTCAGTAAGAGGAGGCAAAAAGGAAGACTTTTGCAGGCAAGCTACGTGTCAGCAGGGGAAGGTGGGGCAAAATAAATAAATGATTGGTTCATTTTAATGAAGGTTAGATCATCAACATTCTGGGTAGCCAGATGTGTCCTTTTTTCGGTCAGTATTGAACCAGCAGCACTGAAGACTTTTTTCTTATAGCACATTAGCAGCAGGGCAAGCAAGCTCCTGTAATGCATATTCTGCCAATTCAGGCCAGGTGTCTATTTTTGATGCCCAGTAATCAAAGGGGAATGACCTGTGAGGGAGAACATCGATAAGGGAGGAAAAGTAGTTCATAACCATACTGGACAAATGCTGTCTCCTGTCACTTTGAATCGATGCAGCAGTACCTGTCGTGTCAGCGGTCATTGTGAAATCACTCCACAACCTGGTCATAAAACCCCTCTGTCCAACGCCACTTCGGATTTGTGCACCTCTAACACCTCTGCCATGTTGCCCCCTATGGCTCATGTGAGAACCATCACTGCCGCTGTGTGCTGGGAATGCCTGAACCAAACGGTCTACAAGAGTTGCTTGTTTGGTAGCCAATATTTGCTCAAGGTTCTCATGTGGCATGACATTTTGTAATTTTCCTTTATATCATGGATCCAGGAGGCAGGCCAACCAGTAATCGTTATCGGTCATCATTTTGATAATGCGGGCGTCCCTTTTTAGGATACGCAAGGCATACTCAGCCATGTGGGCCAATGTTCCAGGTGTCAATTCACTGCTTGTGCTGGGTTGAGGAGCACTTTCTTGCAAATCAACATCAGTTGTGTCCCACAAAAACCCTGTACCTGACCTTGCAATGCCACCAGTTTGTATTGCCCCCTGAGAAGCATTCTTCTCCCATTAATATTCATCCCCATCATCCTCCTCCTCCTCCTCTTCGTCCGCCACCTCATCCAGGAGAGTTCCCTGAGCAGACAATGGCTGACTGTCATCAAGGCTTCCCTCCTCCTCGGCTGCAGACGCCTGCTCCTTAATGTGCGTCAAACTTTGCATCAGCAGATGCATTAGTGGGATGCTCATGCTTATGATGGTGTCATCTGCACTTACCAGCCATGTGCATTCCTCAAAACACTGAAGGACTTGACAGAGGTCTTGCAGCTTCGACCACTGCACACCAGACAACTCCATGTCTGCCATCCAACTGCCTGCCCGTGTATGTGTATCCTCCCACAAATTAATTACAGTACGCCTCTGTTCGCACAGCCTCAGAACCATGTGCAGTTTTGAGTTCCACCTTGTTGCAACGTTGATTGTTAGGCGGTGCTGGGGGAGTTTCAGCGATCACTTATGGTTCAGCATACGGCTGGAGTGTACGGGCGACCGGCGGATGCGCGAGCAAAGTCTTCGCACCTTCAGGAGCAGGGCGGGTAACTCCGAATAATTTTTTAAGATGCACTGCACCACCAGGTTCAAGGTGTGAGCCAGGCAAGGTATGTGTTTCAGTTCTGAAAGGGCTAAGGCAGCCATAAAATTCCTTCCTTTATCACTAACTACCTTGCCTGCCTCAAGATGTACACTGCCCAGCCATGACTGAGTTTGTTGCTGCAAGTACTCTGCCAGTACTTCCGCGGTGTGTTCGTTGTCACCCAAACACTTCATTTGGACTGGACTGGAGAGCTGCATATGGTGGAACTAGCGGTGTTGGTGGTGGACATGGCGGATTGAGAGAGGGTTGGTGATGGTATTCTTGATGTTGGCCTACATACAGTGTTTCCTACCAAAAACCTTGAGATTCCCTGACTGCTTTGGCCTTGCGACGATACCTCCACATTTGCTGCTGGTGGTGTCCTAACCGGTGAGAGAAGGAATGTAGCGTTGCTGACTACCTTCATTCTGAGCAGGTGCACCAACGGGACGTTTGGTAGTTATTCCAGGCTTGCAAGTGCATGCTGGTTAAATGTCTAAGCATGCACGTTGTATTTAAATTTTGAAGATTCTTCCCTCTGCTAAACGTCTTTGAGCATTTCTTTCAGATAACTTTTTACTGATCATTCGGATCTTGGTTAAAAAATTGCCACACTACACTCTTCCTACTATGGAATGCCTTTTCAGGCATTGCACGCTGTGATACTTTCGCCAGATAGCCACGTTTTCTAAAACTGTTTTTGTTTTTGACAAACGTTTTTGGCCTGATACGGACCTGCCAGATGACAGCTGTTGCGATGTAGATGGCTGCTGCGGATCATCCTCCTCCGCTTCTGAGCTACTGGCAGCGGCACCTTCTTCCCCCAATGGCTGCCAATCTGGGTCAACAACTGGGTCATCTATCACCTCCTCTTCAATGTTATGTGCACCTTCCTCTGTGTCACCGTGTAAGGTGCTATAGCGTTCGGGACGGGGCACCATAGTCTCATCAGGGTCAGAATCTGGCTCAGTACACTGCGAGGGCAATGTAGTGATCTGAGTCAATGGAACAGCATAATAATCTAGCTGTGGCTGTGCATTGGTGCACTCCATGTCCGATTCATCTTGTAATGGGCAGTTAACAATTTCCCTTTCTAACCCAGGCACGGTATGTGTAAAGAGCTCCACGGAGTAACCTGTAGTGTCGCCTGATGCATCCTTCACTTTTGATTTGGGTGAAGGACACAAGGAAATGTCCTGTTTCCTGACCGGGAGCATCCAGTGACGACTCGCTGCTTTTATATTTGGAACTTTCTGAAGAGGAGGCGAAAGAGCTAGAGGCTGAGTCAGCAAGGAAAGCCAAAACTTTTTTCTGCTGCTCCGGCTTTAAAAGCTGTTTTCCTACTCCCAGATAAGGGAGCCTTCGAGGCCTTGTGTAGCCAGACGATGATGCTGGCTCAACACCTCCAGCCTTAGGTGCTATTGTGCTTTTGCCACTACCACCAAATGCACCACCACCACCATCAGTACTAGCTGGCAACCACCCCCCATGGGCTCTTCCACCAGACTTCCTCATTTTTTGGAAAATCTAACCAAAATAACAAACGTTATATGGTACTGTAAAACAAGGTAGAAGGTATATATAAACTTGTTGAGAATTTAAATCTCCCTTTTTTTTGGGAGACTGAACCAAAACTCAGGCCCAGTGTATATAACAACGCAATCTAAGTGGCAGAAAGTGGCTGGCTGACATACCACAAACTAACAGAACTGCAGTATATCCACTTTGTGAGAATTTGAATCTCACTTTTTGGGGGGGAGACTGAACCAAAACTCAGGCCCTGTGCATGAAACAACACAATGTAAGTGGCAGAAAGTGACTGGCTGATATACCACAAACTAACAGGACTGAAATATATCCACTTTGTGATAATTTGAATCTCACTTTTTTTGGGGGGAGACTAAACCAAACCTCAGGCCCTGTGCATAAAACAACACAATGTAAGTGGCAGAAAGTGGCTGGCTGATATACCACAAACTAACAGGACTGAAATATATCCACTTTATGATAATTTGAATCTCACTTTTTTGGGGGGGAGACTAAACCAAACCTCAGGCCCTGTGCATAATACAACACAATGTAAGTGGCAGAAAGTGGCTGGCTGATATACCACAAACTAACAGGACTGAAATATATCCACTTTGTGATCATTTGAATCTCACTTTTTTGGGGGGGAGACTAAACCAAACCTCAGGCCATGTGCATAAAACAACACAATGTAAGTGGCAGAAAGTGGCTGGCTGATATACCACAAACTAACAGGACTGAAGTATATCCACCTTGTGATAATTTGAATCTCACTTTTTTTTGGGGGGGAGACTAAACCAAACCTCAGGCCCTGTGCATAAAACAACACAAATGTAAGTGGCAGAAAGTGGCTGGCTGATATACCACAAACTAACAGGACTGAAGTATATCCACCTTGTGATAATTTGAATCTCACTTTTTTTTTGGGGGGGGGGAGACTAAACCAAACCTCAGGCCCTGTGCATAAAACAACACAAATGTAAGTGGCAGAAAGTGGCTGGAAGATATATGAAAAAATACAAGGAGTGTAGTACAATTTCAATCTCTCTACAATGATCTCAGGAGAAGTATGGCAGCAATAAAAAGGACTGCTGCACACAAATGTGGACAAATAAACAAGATAACTGTGCAGAAAGGAGCAATAGGATTTTTGCTTTTAAAAAAGCAGTTGGTTTGCAAACAGCAATGCAGCTCTCAGGGAGCCTTATAAGGCAGCCTAATAAGCTACAGCGCTGATGCACAAAAATATAGCCTCCACTGTGCCTGCAAAAAAAAAGGTGGTGTTGGACAGTGGAAATCGCTACAGCACAAGCAGTTTGGGGGTTAATCTTCCCTCCCTAACTATATCCCTTCTTCTGATGAAGCTGCAGCAACCTCTCCCTAAGCTAAGATCGGCAGAAGTAAGATGGCGGTCGGCATGCACGCCCCTTTATAGCCCCTGTGATGCCGCAGAAACCTAGCCAATCACTGTCATGCCCTTCTCTAAGATGGTGGGGACCGAGACCTATGTCATCACGCTGCCCACACTCTTTGTCCTCCTTCATTGGCTGAAAAATGGCGCTGAATGCGTCATAAGAAACGCGACTTTGGCGCGAAGATCGCCAACTTCATGGCCGATCCCACACTAGGATCGGGTCGGGTTTCATGAAATCCGACTTTGCCGAAAGTCGGTGATTTTTGAATTTGTCCAATCCGTTTCACTAAACCCTACTAACCAGCATAGCGATATGGAAGAGATGTCCAGAAATGCGATATTGATAATCTTAACTTAGGATAGATAAGACTCATCAATCTTAGGAATGATGGGACTCCAAAACCTTCTTTGATCAGCTTTTAGTAGGTCTTTGGAAGTACATAATGTACGGAGCCACCAGTCCAGAGTTGACTGCAGTGGAGCCAGGTCTTGGACCCTACCATATGATATTGATAACCTATCCTAATTATAGGCCATCAATATCACAGTCCTGGAGACCACTTCACCACACTTTTTAGAGAAGAATCTGGCACCAGATTTCACAATACGAACTGCATTGCATAATGAAATATATCTCTTAGTCAATGTCCTGGCACTGAAGGTGCAATGACTTCACTTCATTGCACTTCCTGCACTGACCTGCTATTGCATGAAGATGATGACTTGGTGGCTGTGGCTGGTAGGGGATCAGATTAGGGGAGTAAATGCTTAATTTTTTTGTGCTAGCCATTATTACTGGAGGCTGCAGTGATTGAGCATTATGATTAGAAGGGACAGTGATGGAGCATTATTACCATTATTAGTAGGAGAGGGCTAATGTGGTCATCAATGGAGCAATATCACTTGAAAGAGGCACTAATGGGGCATTATTACTTGAAGGGGACACTCAAGGAGCATTATTACTTGAAGAAGGCGTTTTGAGGACCTACTTACTTCAGACACAGAATTGGGGAAGCCATCATATATATATATATATATATATATACACTGCTCAAAAAATAAAGGGAACACTTAAACAACAGAATATAACTCCAAGTAAATCAAACTTCTGTGAAATCAAACTGTCCACTTAGGAAGCAACACTGATTGACAATCAATTTCACATGCTGTTGTGCAAATGGAATAGACAACAGATGGAAATTATTGGCAATTATCAAGACACACTCAATAAAGGAGTGGTTCCGCAGGTAGGGACCACAGACCACATCTCAGTACCAATGCTTTCTGGCTGATGTTTTGGTCACTTTTGAATGTTGGTCATGCTTTCACACTTGTGGTAGCATAAGACGGACTCTACAACCCACACAAGTGCCTCACGTAGTGCAGCTCATCCAGGATGGCACATCAATGCAAGCTGTGGCAAGAAGGTTTGCTGTGTCTGTCAGCGTAGTGTCCAAAGGCTGGAGGCATTACCAGAAGACAGGCCAGTACACCAGGAGATGTGGAGGGGGCCATAGGAGGGCAACAACCCAGCAGCAGGACTGCTACCTCAGCCTTTGTGCAAGGAGGAACAGGAGGAGCACTGCCAGAGCCCTGCAAAATGACCTCCAGCAGGCCACAAATGTGCATATGTCTGCACAAATGGTTAGAAACGGACTCCATGAGGATGGTCTGAGTGCCCGAAGTTCACAGATGGGGGTTGTGCTCACAGCCCAACACTATGCAGGATGCTTGGCATTTGCCACAGAACACCAGGATCGGCAAATTCACCACTGGCACTCTGTGCTCTTCACAGATGAAAGCAGGTTCACACTGAGCACATGTGACAGACGTGACAGAGACTGGAGATGCCGTGGAGAGCGATCTGCTGCCTGCAACATCCTTCAGCATGGCCGGTTTGGCAGTGGGTCAGAAATGGTGTGGGGTGGCATTTCTTTGGAGGGCCGCACAGCCCTCCATGTGCTCGCCAGAGGTAGCCTGACTGCCATTAGGCACCGAGATGAGATCCTCAGACCCCTTGTGAGACCATATGCTGGTGTGGTTGGCCCTGGGTTCCTCCTAATGCAGGACAATGCCAGACCTCATATGGCTGGAGTGTGTCAGCAGTTCCTGCAAGATGAAAGCATTAACGCTCTGGACTGGTCCGCCCATTCCCCAGACCGGAATCCGATTGAACACATCTGGGACATCATGTCTCGCACCATCCACCATCGTCACATTGCACCACAGAATGTCCAGGAGTTGGCGGATGCTTTAGTCCAGGTCTGGGAGGAGATGCCACAGGAGACCATCCGCCGCCTAATCAGGAGCATGCCCAGGCATTCTAGGAAGGTCATACAGGCACGTGGAGGCCACACACACTACTGAGCATCATTTCCTTGTCTTGGGGCATTTCCACTGAAGTTGAATCAGCCTGTAACTTCATTTTCCACTTTGATTTTGAGCATCATTCCAACTCCAGACCTCCATGGGATATTAGTTGTGATTTACGTTGATCATTTTTAGGTTTTATTGTTCGCAACACATTCCACCATGTAATGAATAAAGATTTACAACTGGAATATTTCATTCAGTGTTATCTAGGATGTGGGATTTTAGTGTTCCCTTTATTTTTTTGAGCAGTGTATGCTTGCATAGTGGTAGTGGTATTATTGGAAATATTAGACTTTGTGCGATGTGTTTTGCTCCGTAGCCTTGGTAGTGGTCATAGTGTGGCAGCATTATTTCTCCCTGGTATAGTTGTAGTATTTTTAGTAATGGCCTTTGTAAAGTGTGTTTTCTTTAGAATAGTATGTAGGTATTATTATTGAGTCCTGGTATAGGAGCAAGTGTTAACATATAATTGTATATGTACAATATATCATTTTATTTTTATTTACTGGAGGGATATCATATTGGGAGACATATTCCTTGGGGGTTGGGCTCTGGAACTTTAAGGCTCTAGCAACGCCCCTGGTGCATTCCCTGTTTCATATATGAATAAATCGACATTAACATGTTGCAGCTACATTGCCGGTTTTATAGTCTTGACATAATTTTTCAAAATTGGAGCAAAAAAATCGCAATTCTATCTTGATTTAAACAAAAAATACAAAAGAGTAAATGCAATCAAATGATATAAAGAGGAAGAAAGATTAAAAAAAGTCAACACTAATAAAATAGTATTGCTAATCATATAAAATGTTGAAATATGATTAAATCAAATGTTTGTAGAAAAAAGTAAATTCTTTGAAATATAGACATTTCCCCATAGTAATGACATTTTCTATACAATTCCTTACTTCACTTACTCTTCCCTCACTCTGCAGTGTAATTGCCCATATGATTTAATATACTCAATAAACTGTTATTAAACTTTACCTGTCATTTATTCTATCTGGGGGCTGCTAAGTTATTATCCATGTTTGAAAAACCGCAGCATAACACAGAAATTATTGTCACTGTATGTGTGCAGTAAGCATAATACTAAGCGGAAGAGGTCTCATTTATTTTTGTGCATTCTGCTATTATTATTTAAAGGGACCTGATTAGATAAAATTGGGTCTTCTACTGTTACCACTGATTGCAGGCTGATGGGAGGCCGAAGTTGGCCATAGACATTAGATTTTTGACAGTCATATTACAAAAATTTAATTGGTTGGCAGTGTGGATTATTGGTGTCTCCCAATTATCTAGATGCCCTGGTATAAACTTCCTCCAATCCTAATTTCAGTAGGATCTACATAGATGTACTATCTATGTAGGACAACCTTATATGTCAATTTTTGGGGTTCTAACTGCTTGAATATTAACCTCAATCATCCTAGTTTCTGGTCTGTCTGAACGTTTTGTTCTTTTGGAGATCTACCAAATAGTCAGGATACTCTAAAGCCATCAAAACAATCGATTTCAGCAGGGAGGTATGAGGGAGCCTTCTGACTCACAATGTGGGATGGACATAAGAATCATCCCTCTCCAAGTGTACCCTCACCCATCCCCTGTAGACTGTGAGCCCTCGCGGGCAGGGTCCTCCCTCCTTCTGTACCTGTTAGTGCCTTGTTTTTGCTCATGTTTATTGTACTTGTCTGTATTTGCCCCCTTCTCACATGTAAAGCGCCATGGAATAAATGGCGCTATAAAAATGTATAGTAATAATAATAATCGGCAGTTGGAATTCAATCGTCTGATACTTTTTTCAATGGGCAAATAAGCAGCTGTCAGATAAGCGTAACTCTCAAAAAGAACGCACAATTACTTGGATGAGCGCTCCTGTGAATGGGACAGTTGGGAGAGATGTATGTCAGATGTATGATTATTCAGATGGGTCTAGTTCAGCAATGAACTGTAGTGTTGGAGCAACTGGTCCTTTCGAATTCCCAACAACAGCATGAGAATCGCCTCTTAATTGTTGGCATTGGTGGCTTTTCTTTTGTCTAGCAGCGCGATATCATAATTGCAGAGCGATGCACTTGTCACGTTGTGCCAGGTCGGCTTTCAAGAGACTTGGACACTGTGAGGAAAGAGTCAGTTCTACCACTCCCATCTAGTGATGACTGACCAATTTCGTGTCCGATGGAATCAAGTAGCATCCAATAGTGAATGTTATCTATATGTTTCAAGCTGTCCCCATATATGAATAACCAATAACATTTATTTCATGTTCACTGCCCATTAGCTTCCTGTTATCAGGGGTCTGTACAGACCGGCATGGGGGGGAAGATCTTCTTACCTTACAGGGAACTCCTGTGATATCATTACTGACTTCATGGGGCTCCATTTAGTCCAAGAGTCCTTTCCATGCACCACTGGTGGCTCTGTGCTGACTCTGTTAGACACCCCAAAAGGTCCAAGGTCATAGAAAATCCAAGATTCTGATGCACCAGAGAAAATGGGGATAAAACTTAACCTTTATTCCATGTTCTTTTTAAAAATCACATGGTGAAATACAATTGAGGTAGACAAGTGAAGCAGCGTTTTGGCTCAAAATGGCCTTTTTCAAGCCAGAAATACAATAAAAATTACAGCTATGACTGGTGATTATTATTTTACATTGCTAAAACGCTGCTTCACTTGTCTATCTCAATTGTATTTCACCATGTTATTTTTAAGGATAAAATAATGGAATAAAGGTTATGTTTTATCCCCATTTTCTCTTGTGCCTCAGAATCTTGGATTTTCATGGGGCTCCATAATATTAAGGTCAATTTAGCAATGTTGATTAAGACTCTCATTCCCGAAAACATGCCGGCAGTCACCCAACAAACTAGCAAAGCACTCAGTCATCAGTTGATTGGATTATTCATAAAACCATTAAAATCTTTATTATTGGCAGCACATCGTCCTGTATATATGCCCAATGTGCTGCCTATAACGAAGATATTCTATAATCACAGAATGATTATTAATTATCACTCTGTGTGCATAGTATTTTGGTCAGCCTGTCTAAAAAATATTAACAAACGACCCCTGATTGGCTTGTATATATCATGTAGATATTAATGGCCACGGTCAGTAGATGTTCAAATGCCGAATACTAAAATATAAATGTGATGTTCATGGGTTTTTGATACATGGAATTGATTACTTCAATGTCACAGTACAGGATTGAGTTGCCAGTTTGGGAGCCCAACCTTGCCGATGGGAGTGCTCAATACCATCAAACTCAGAATATAAATTAACAGTATTCTGGCACAGGGGACCATGCCGATAGCCTATTATTTTAGGTGGAGAAGACAATAGTAGGCTATTGGCTTGCACATGTCTGCCAGTAGTCATCGACAAACTAGCAAAGCACTCGGTCATCAGTTGAATGGAACATTTATGCCACCATTAAAATCATTATTATTGGCAGTCCATTGTCCTGTATACACGGCTGATGTGTCGCCTGTAATGAAAACATTCTAGAAGCACAGGACAATTAATGATCATTCTGTGGACATAGTGCTCTGGTTGGCTGGTGTAAAAAAGATATAGATGTTAAGGTAACATTGCAATGATTGCCAGGCGATTGCATTTCCAGTGAAACACTCTCCAGAACACCACACTGCCTCCTTGAGCTTATCGTCTTCTCTAGGTAGGCACTCCACATGTTGTGAAAAGAAACGTGACTCTTTAGACCAGGCCTCCTTTTTCCATTGCTTTATGGTCCTGTCTGAGTAGATGTCCATTGTTGGCACCTTAGCCACTAGACAGGGGTAATTTATTTTAACAGCCATTGTCTTGATCCCGAGGCCTTGTGACTTGATGGATGATTGCTCTGTAAGAAGATTGATGTTGTGCAAGCCTCTAGAAAGGTCCACCAGGGTCTTCTCTGTCACTATCTTGATAGTATCAAGCCATCAGGTTGCTGGTCTTACTCTCCACTTTGTTCCTTATATACTTCCGACCACCTTCTCTGGTACTTACTCTCTTCGAATGATGTGTCAAAAGTAGACAAGTCGTAGCTTGGTGATTCTTGATTCGAGTGACACGTCTGACTTGATTTGTTCCAAAATTGATTTGTTTGTACTTCTTGCCATTCATAGTATTGATAACATCTTTCTCCAGCACAACATTTTGTTCCTTGAAGGCCTTATCCAGTGACTGGATTGTTGATTTGCCTGTAGATATTCTCCTACTGACAAGGCAATATGGGTGCTTTCACCAGTTTGCCACTGCACAACGCATCAATATACAATTTTCTATATGTTCAAGAAATAACTTTTCAACAATTTGTGATATTTTGTAGCTCTTTGGCTGACCTGCGCCAGATGATCTACCCATCTCTTCCAATGCACAGCAATGAGCCTTGGGTGCCCATGACTATGTTGCTGCTTCTACAATTGTCCTTCTTTGGACCTTTAGACTACTTGGCCATCTTGGTATCTCAATGTATCTCAATCAGGCCCTTATTAAAATTGCTCCTAAAACACTTACACTTGTGCCAAATTAAATAATTTTCCATTTCTAAATACAGACTACGCTGAACAAGGTGATATTATTGGATAATAGCCATGTGCACTGTGAATAAAAATCTGCAAATAGCTTTTTAATGGTCTTATTGTCCATAATTGGAATTAAGCAGTTATCACACAACGGTACCTATCCTTCTCTGAGTCTCCTCTATATGATTGCAGCTTTAATTATCCTTAAAAGTATTATAGATATCCCCAGTATCTCCTCTTTTATTTTTTTTTTAACATCGTTCCTACTGTGAGCCTCTCGATTCTTGTTTCCATGGTAATGGGTAGTTTTAGAAGCCAAAAGCTCTCAATATCTCTCGTAAGTGTTTCTCCAAGCGCACACCACTCGAAGGAGAATATTACAACTTGTCACTGTAGTAATCTATAGAACGATGGTCCAATGTAAATTCTATGCAACAGGAACACTAATGGCTTCAAGAGCTCTACAATCAGTAAATATTATTCATACTTGGCACTTCCGACAACGTCAAACTACAGAGCTTCGGCGGTCTTGCCCCCTGAGTGTGCCGATTGTTTATTTGCCCAGACAGAGTTATGATTTATCATGCACTTTTTCCCCCCCTATTTAAGGAATATTCACTTCCTTCTCATTCCCCGGAGACAACATGCATAGGATGTACAGGCAGAAATGGTCCTTTGAAATGCTTGCTCGAAGATGAAAGCTGACAAAGGAGAAAGCTAGCGACAGCTGGCTCATTTAATGTTGAATTATGAAACACACATTGGATCATTACAACATTTGCAAATGGGAATAAGTATAATATCGATCCATGATATGAAAATTTGCCCCTGGAAAAAATAGAGACAAGGGAGTAGTACCTTGATAGCGCCCATGGACACCTTGGAACGTCCCATGCACCTTTTAACGGGTTGTTTGCTTTATACATTTGCTACTTGATAATAAGTTGATCTCAAAGTGATAAGGAAGCCAAGGCAATAATACCAGCATGAACATCCAATAAAATAGAAAACCTTTATTTAGATATCCAAAAATACAAGTGGAACTACATAGCAGATACAAAATCTGATGCGTTTCTATCGCGCCAGAAACGTGTTAGGTTTTTAAGCTGCTATTTAGTTATACTTGTTTTTTTCATGGATATCTAAATAAAGGTTTTTGATTTTATTGGACAGATGTGCTGGTGCGTTTACATTGGCTTTCCTTGTTATTTAACGTGTTTCCCCAATTGGATTTGGCACCCTTCCTATAATATTTCAGTGCATTTAATTTTGCAACGTGCTTGGTGAGCTCCAAACCTTCCCTTTTTTTTCTCCATGATCTCAAAATGTTCCGAGACCCTGAGCAATCCTTGGTAGAAAGTGTTCAATTTCCCTGCAGCGCCACCATAGGAGAAATTAAGTATTACACAGGGCTCATGTATATCGATGGGTTCTATCAATACTGAATACGACAGATCCTGTAGAACAGTGTTACCCAAACTCCTGTCCTTACAGCTCCCAACAGGTAATATTTTCAGGATTTCCATAGTGTTGCACACATGACAAAATTCCTGATGCCTTGATGATACTTCTATCACTTATGCAAACATAAGGAAATCTTGAAAACATGATCTGTTAGGGGCCGTGAGGACTGGAGTTTGGGAAACACTGCTCTAGAGGAAAGAGGCTCTTTGTAGCCACTCTTGTCATTGCCCAAGAGATGAGTATCCTGATCAGAAGACCCTCTCTATTCACTAATAGGATACATAATATAGGTTTTATAAACTCATTTGGGACTTCCTATCAACTCAGTGCCTAAGAAAAATCTTCATTAGGTCTGAAGGTCTCGTTAATAAGCAATTACAAAGGAAATTCTAATTTCTTCTCAGGAAGGACAGATATAAACAAACAATAGGAACATGTTGAGTGAGGTAGTTCTGATGTGTGGACTTTGTGTGCGTTCATTGAGCACCTTTGAGTGGTTGGCTTTGCTGATGTTGGAGTAGGGTCATCTTTTTTGGAAATCACAGGACCACATGATAGGAGTGAATCTTCCTTCGTAGACATTAAGAGAACCCCCAATTTCCGGTAAAAGATGATATTGCTTGTAATCATTACCATGCTATTAAGGAAAGTGATGTCCCAGTTAAAGAACAGGCAGATCGGACCAGAAATAATTAAATACAGCTTCCTCCATATTAAGTGAACTTCGGTGTGCCTTCCTCCTTAATATTTGTCCCCGTCTGCATTAAGGTCCCAGTGAGGTCTGATTTTTTTCAGACCCGGTGTCTATAGCAGTTACTAATGCCTTCTGTCACACAGGCCCTTCACAATTTTTGGTTCCTACAAGGCACCACTTGCAAATGCCCATCGACATCACTTGATCTCAGGACAGACCTATTTGACTGTGGCCTTGCTTTTCTAGCTTCCATTTTAAGTCCAGTATTGCTTCCTTTCCTTCTGCTGACTTTTGGCTCCATGTAGTTGTCACAGGACTGTTAGTAATATCACTATATCTCATGCAGCTAATTATTTTTCTCCCGGCTTTGTCTACTACAGCTATTTCTTGAAAAGAAAAGTGGAGAGAAGGAGCTCACCATGCTTTCAATATCCAGAAACACATCGGGAAGATGATGGATTTGTGCTAGTCCTGCTGGTGTAGCACATCCAGTAAAGGTAAATTGCGGAGGAGGAGGAATTTGGCACATTTATCCAAATTATAAAATATATTTTTTATTTGATATTGTTTAAAAACAAGGGGATCTGCTATATATTGTTATAACCTCACACGTTTAGGGGGGCATGGCATGCACGCTGATGGCACTGGCTGCTTTATTCCTGAGCTCCAGCAAAGAGTGACTACAAAGCTTCCAATACCAATGGTCTCCTCCAACCACTGAAATTCTGGGGCACACCATTCTCACGGGAAGATCCCGAAAATTGAGCTCTAAGGCAAAAACTCACAAACTTTTTCACCAGGGAAAAGACTCCTGTGACGCCTGTCAATATGGCGGCTCTATCCCCTCCAGCTACTTCGCACTCTTACAGTGGAGGCTCTCTGGTAACATCTGAATCTGCTGGATGCGGAGACAACGGAAACATCCTGCTCACCAAAGAAACAATGCAGAAGTTACTGACCTCTCTAAGATCTTCCCTTAGAGAAGACCTCCAAGGTATGCTGGTTGAACAAAAGAGGGATATAATCTCCCAAGGAGATCACACAGCGCATATTGAAGCTCAAATGGCAGAGCACACTAAGGCTAGGTTCACATTGCGTTCAGTGTCTCCATTTAACGGACTACGTTACACCGCGGCATAACGCGGTGTAACGTAGTCCATTAATGGCGCCATTGAATGCAATGTCAGATGCATCGCTAGCGCACGCCCACAATGGGCGTGTGCTAGCGATGCGTCCAACATTGAGTGACGGACCCGAGACGCGGGCTGCAGCGTTTCCGGCTCAGGTCCGTCACCGCTAGCGCAGATGGAGCTAGCAGATGCTCCATCTCCGCTAGCGCTGTGCAAAGTCGGCACTTGCGTCAGCGCAGTCCATTTAACGTATGCATTGAACGGACTGCACTAATGCAATGTGAACCTAGCCTAAGTCTCATAACAACTTAATAGATGCCAACACAACCCTGGAAGAAGAGGTGTCCTTACTCAGTACCAAAGTCTTCGACTTTGAGGACAGGTCTCGATGAAACAACATCTATGTGAGGGGCGTCCCAAAGTTCATCTTGGACTTGGACCTGCAGTGCTATTTTCACAATTTCTTACAACTGATCCTCCCAGAATGAGACTCTTGAAATCTGATGGTGGATAGAATTGATATAGTGCCCAAATGCAAGAGCATTAACCCCTCAGTGCCTCATGACATCTTGGCCCGCTTACATTTCTTCGAAGCCAAATAAGCCCTCATGGAATTTCTGAGGAAAAAATCAGACCTCCCTGATACCTACCATAATCTCGATGTTTTCCAGGACCTTTCTGCTATGACACTGGCTCAAAAAACTGGAACAAGGAAAGAAAAGGGGGTGGACATTGTCTGAGTGCTGCGATGGAAGAAAGCAGCCAGATTGAGAAATAGGATATCATTTAATGGTACTACGCATTTCTGGAATGTTTTATCCCCTTAACTAGGTGAATCTTAAATGCACCTTACCATTAAATGATATCCTATTTCTCATTCCGGCTGCTTTCTTCCATCGCAGCGCTGGACGATATCCGCCCCCTTTTCTCTCCTTGTTCAAGTTTCTGTATTCAGCTCCTGTCTGGGAGGTTGTTGAGCCGGTGGTTGGTTCAGCAGTGGTTTGGAGGATTCATCCAATACATTTTCCTTCAGCGTTGTGCTTGTCCAGCACAACTCTCTGAGTCGAGTGATGCACATTTTATCTCAATCATCCTGTTTTTCTGATTCTTATACAGAGTGCTTTTTCTTTTTTGTTTTCCATTACATGGCCAAAGTTCTCAAAGATAACAATATCACCTACAGATGGCACTTCCAGGTGAAGATGCTGGATATCCATTCTGGAACAACGTATATCTGCCAACCACCTGCACATGCAGAAAAGGTTTTGCATAAATGGGACTTACGGTAATACCTGCTTCCTCCATCGATCCCAAGCAGAACACCCGACGGCAGAAGAAGTTTGACCCTGAGAGGTTAAAGACCTGAACCTGAGTCCTAACTCGGGACTTATTTCCATATCGAGTCCACTCTCACAATTTTTGAGAGTAAAAGTTCCCTACTGTTGGCCTAATTTGAAAAGGTTCTGCCTAGATATCTGATGCACATGTTTAGGGCAAAAAAAAGCTAATGTGAGGGCATCTTTAAAGGGACTCTGTCACCTGAATTTGGAGGGAACAATTTTCAGCCATAGGGGCGGGGTTTTCGGGTGTTTGATTCACCCTTTCCTTACCCGCTGGCTGCAATATTGGATTGAAGTTCATTCTCTGTCCTCCATAGTACACGACTGCGCAAGGCAAGATTGCTTTGTGCAGGCATGTACTACGGAGGACAGAGAATGAACTTCAATCCAATATTGCAGCCAGCATGCAGCCAGCGGGTAAGGAAAGGGTGAATCAAACACCCAAAAACCCCGCCCCTATGGCTGAAGATTGTTCCCTCCAAATTCAGTTGACAGAGTCCCTTTAACAATACATATTTAGTATCATGTAAGAAGTCGTCATGGAGGGAGTAAGATAACTTCTCACTCCTTTACATTACCACTTGGAAGACCCCTACACTTCAGATCATGTGTCTGTGTGACCACAGTGAACAATATTCGATGTTACCACTATTGAACCACCACTATTCAGCCATTTCATTCACGAACTTTGTCCTGGGTAAACATTTGTCTGAGAAAGTTTTGTTAGTCGTGAGTTTCGATTGCATCCTTCATCATGTCCATGAACTCTTAGTTAACTCACATATAGTATCTTCACTTAGGCACCACAACACATGGCACTGTGGACTGTGGAATAGGCCATTGTATGGTTATTTGCACACTATATGGTAGTACTAATTGTATGCAGTGCACAGGGCACTATATTCATGTAATCCATAATCTGTAATATTAGTATATTGCTATTTCCCAGGCCACAAAGGTTTGTCCTTGAGAAGGCATGCATTGAAGAGGCTGCCCATGAGCAACGAGATACTTAACCGTATACAACCTTGTATGGAAAGCAATGCCCTAAAAGCAAACCAAACAGCATAAAAAATGATCTTCCAATGGGTCTAAGTACTTCAACTATTGTTTTACTTTATGTTTCCAGGTCTAACCGTCTGTGTGACATCATTTGTACATAGAGGGGTGTTTTTGAGTCGGAGTCGTTGCCACACATCCTGCAGGTCTGGATCTAATCCAAACCTTACATCCTCTGTGAGGTTACAGGTCATACAAAGGCCTTTTAGAGTTTGTTGAAGTAATCTCAGCATTAGTATTATCTTCCCTACAATAGTGTTTAAGAAACTATCAAAAAGTTAACATCCCACCCTTCCTGTATTCATCCTTGGAAATTACAATATTGCCAGCACTATTTCTGTTTTACAAGCATTCCAGGAGAAGAGAAAAGCACAGCTGGAGTTTCCTTACATTGCAAAATCATTTTTTTAAAGTAAATTTAAGTTTAGCAAATTCAGAAAAAATATATATTTTTTAATTTTTGGAATTCTTGCTGTTGGAGAATGTACCCAGGTCTGATTTAGTTAAAAATTGCATGATGGAATTGTTTTTTTTAAATATTGTGTTGTGGTGCAAAAATCTCTTGGTTCAGTTTTTACTCAGATGTAAGGATTTTTATTTTCTATGCTCACTTGGGTTTCCATCCATATTTCATTGGGATATTGTCTGGTCAATGGGATTCCCAATAAATTAGGCTGAGCCTCCATCGGTGGGTACTGTAATGCAATGAAACAAACGTGGTGTCCCTACTCAAAAGGCGATTCTGAGAGCAGGATTACACAGGAAAGGAGACCCTAATTCCAGAAACATATCACTTAGATTACTGGATGCAGCAGTTTGTGACACAATCAGAGTTTTTAGATGTAGCATGAAGCAGAATTCAGAAAGCTTCCCCCACCCACACCGCAGCTCTGTATGCACATAGTCTATTGACAGTGAGCTGCTTATTAGAGGAAGGGGCGTGGTCGGACGACTTGGCACAAGGCAGCTAGTCAGGCAAAGGACAATGATAACACAGGGGAACAATTTGAAAAAAAATTTCTGTTGAGTTAGGTTTTTGAGCTGATTTATACTAAAATTGGCATGCTGATTCCAAAAATGTAGTCAGTTTTTATCTAGCATGTCAAGTTTTTCCTACACAACTTACCTGCCAGAGAAGCACAATTGCACTGATATCTGTAATAAGACTTGTTATCTGATTACAATTCGACTCATATAGAGCTACGTGGCAACTTGTAAGAGTAGTCACAACTTTGTCATGCCTATTTCTTATATATTTCATTTTTTGTTCATATTTATACTATTTAAAAAAAAAACACTTTTTAGGTACAGTAGTTTACATAGTTTTGAGAAGACAAAAATCCTATAGTTCAAAAACTTGACGTGATAGAGAAAAACTGAGATCATTTCTGGATTCAGCATCCAAAAATTAATTAAGAACAGTTGTCTGACCTAACTCTTAAAAAATTGTGTTCTGCAGTGTAATCACTTTGCGATAAAACCTTCATTGCAGAGCCTAAACTCTCACAATCGTAGGGGTCCCAGTGCTCAGACCCCAATCGATTGGGACATTACCTACCATGACCCCTGGAAAACATTTCCTGTTACCAGGCATCTCACGTATGCCTCATGACATATAGATAAATTTACTATGTGTAGTTCATACACAGCCATGTTTACTGTGTTATGACTTGCTATGTATATGTATATATGTGTATATATATATATATATATATATATATATATATATATTAAGTAAGATAGTGCTTACTGCTTGTGTTGAGGGACACTCGCTTAGCAACGGGATTCAGTCAGACAGGCACGATTTTCTCCATTAAACAGTCTATGCGGTGTATTTAGGCATCATAAACCACCATGTTACACATCACACACATACAGTTAAGTCCATATATATTTGGACAGAGACGACATTTTTCTAATTTTGGTTATAGACATTACCACAATGAATTTTAAACAAAACAATTCAGATGCAGTTGAAGTTCAGACCTTCAGCTTTCATTTGAGGGTATCCACATTAAAATTGGATGAAGGGTTTAGGAGTTTCAGCTCCTTAACATGTGCCACCCTGTTTTTAAAGGGACCAAAAGTAATTGGACAATTGACTCCAAGGCTATTTCATGGACAGGTGTGGGCAATCCCTTCGTTATGTCATTCTCAATTAAGTAGATAAAAGGCCTGGAGTTGATTTGAGGTGTGGTGCTTGCATTTGGAAGGTTTTGCTGTGAAGTAAACATGTGGTCAAAGGAGCTCTCCATGCAGGTGAAACAAGCCATCCTTAAGCTGTGAAAACAGAAAAAAACCCATCCGAGAAATTGCTACAATATTAGGAGTGGCAAGATCTACAGTTTGGTACATCCTGAGAAAGAAAGAAAGCACTGGTGAACTCATCAATGCAAAAAGACCTGGGCGCCCACGGAAGACAACAGTGGTGGATGATCACAGAATAATCTCCATGGTGAAGAGAAATCCCTTCACTACAGCCAACCAAGTGACCAACACTCTCCAGGAGGTCGGCGTATCAATATCCAAATCTACCATAAAGAGAAGACTGCATGAAAGTAAATACAGAGGGTTCACTGCACGGTGCAAGCCACTCATAAGCATCAAGAATAAAAAGGCTAAAAAACATCTAAAAAAGCCAGCACAGTTCTGGAACAACATTCTTTGGACAGACGAAACCAAGATCAACCTCTACCAGAATGATGGAAAGAGAAAAGTATGGCGAAGGCGTGGTACAGCTCATGATCCAAAGCATACCACATCATCTGTAAAACCCAGCGGAGGCAGTGTGATGGCTTGGGCATGCATGACTGCCAGTGGCACTGGGTCACTAGTGTTTATTGATGATGTGACACAGGACAGAAGCAGCCGAATGAATTCTGAGGAATTCAGAGACATACTGTGTGCTCAGATCCAGCCAAATGCAGCAAAACTGATTGGTCGTCGTTTCATACTACAGATGGACAATGACCCAAAACATAAAGCCAAAGAAATCCAGGAGTTTATTAAAGCAAAGAAGTGGAATATTCTTGAATGGCCAAGTCAGTCACCTGATCTCAACCCAATTGAGCAGCATTTCACTTGTTAAAGACTAAACTTCAGACAGAAAGGCCCACAGACAAACAGCAACTGAAAACCACCGCAGTGAAGGCCTGGCAGAGCATCAAAAAGGAGGAAACACAGCGTCTGGTGATGTCCATGAGTTCAAGACTTCAGGCAGTCATTGACAACAAAGGGTTTTCAACCAAGTACTAGAAATGAACATTTTATTTAAAATTATTTAATCTGTCCAATTACTTTTGGTCCCTTTAAAAACAGGGTGGCACATGTTAAGGAGCTGAAACTCCTAAATCCTTCATCCAGTTTTAATGTGAATACCCTCAAATGAAAGCTGAAAGTCTGAACTTCAACTGCACCAGAATTGTTTTGTTTAAAATTCATTGTGGTAGTGTCTTTAACCAAAATTAGAAAAATGTTGTCTCTGTCCAAATATATATGGACTTAACTGTAGTTCATAGTACACGGCTTCAATCACTTTTCAGACACTACACCCGCCAGTCCTCCTCTGACTAGTTCCCGGGGGTGTCAGTGCGCTGTATCAATGTCTCTACTCACATACCATGACATTAAGTTGCAGTCTCTAAACACGCCGGACCTCACTTCATCCAGTTACCATGGGAGACCACACAGTTCATTGACTTACATGGAACATCATAGGCACTAACAGTCTGTTCCACTGGCAGATACTCGTCTACCCATAACCCCCTTTATCTGGAGTTACCTTACAGGAGCTCCTGCACCACATGCTGACTCCTCATCAGTCCTCTCTCCCAGGGAAGCTGCATTACTGGGATCACTTTCCCGGATCATGCCTTCCTCACCAGGCCACCTGACAGTTCCAGACCCACAGAAGGACGGTAACTTCCCCAACACAGTAGCCATCACAGTCTCTGCAGGACCATGGCCTCATCCCGTACTCTTCAGGAATCCGGTCCTACTCTCAGGACCTTCCATCCAGCTCCACAGCCTCTCCATTTGCTATTCAGGATGTCCGTCCTACTTCCAGGACCGCCCAACACACAGGCCTTCAGGTGCGCCGCCTCTCCGTATGCTATTCAGGGATCTGATCCACACACAGGACCTCCCAACACAGGCCTTCAGGTCCATGGCCTCTCCATGTGCTTTTCAGGAATCCAGTCCTACTCCCAGGACATTCCAACACACAGGCCATCCAGGAACTTACACAACCACCTTCAGAGCCATGGCCTCTCCATGTGCTCTTCAGGAATCCAGTCCTACTCCCAGAACATTCCAACACATAGGACATCCAGGACCTTGCACACACACTGACCATTCAGGTCCATACACTCTGACCCTGTGACCAGACCTCAGTCACATTATATCACTCTAGCCACTCCCATAGGTGGGAGGTGTGTGTGGTTAGTCAGACCAGCCCAACTCTCCGACAAACCCTGTAGGCCTCCGTTTACAATTAATCAAACACTTGTGGGACTATAGGTCTCAGAACAACAACATTACTGGCTTACAGCGCAGATGATCTCCTCTGCGACACATACCGGCCATTCACAATGACGCCGGTCACCGTCTCACTATCACAGTTACTCCTGCGACTGCCATGCACTCCCATGGCCTCAATATACCTCCGTGCATATTCTGACGGAAACATACAGCGCCCCCTAGCTGTAACAGGGGTCTCTGCATCATAATATATATATATATATTTATATATATATATATATATAAGATGATATCCTGTTTACCTTTATACACAGCTCTTTCCTCTTTCTTTTTGTTCTTATGACAAATTATATTGTCTAAATTACTTGATAATAATCTAGTTGACCCTTATACATATTGTCTGGGTTGTTCATCAATTTGCCTCATCTGAGCTTTTTCCACCTTTTTATATGTTTGTATGTTATGTCATTTTATGGCTCGATTTTATGATGTGTTTAAATACCGTAAAATGTAGCTTTATTACCTCCGTGGTCTGTTTCTAAAGTATTTTGTCTTTGATTTCTCTCCTATCCCATAGATAGGGGATAATTTTCTAAACTTTAACTTCTTCTCATTGGGTCCTATTATTACTTTTGTGCTTTTATTTTATTTTTCTCTCCTTCCAGAAGTTATAGCCAAATGAAGTCTTGCTTTTTTACAGAATGAGTTGTAGTTTTGATAGGCAAGTTATCCCCTTAACTCAGGAAAGACGATTACTTCTAAACTTCAGACTAAAGGTACCGTCACACTAGACGATATCGCTAGCGATCCGTGACGTTGCAGCGTCCTCGCTAGCGATATCGTCCAGTGTGACAGGCAGCAGCGATCAGGCCCCTGCTGTGCTGTCGCTGGTCGGGGAAGAAAGTCCAGAACTTTATTTCGTCGCTGGACTCCCAGCAGACATCGCTGAATCGGTGTGTGTGACACCGATTCAGCGATGTCTTCACTGGTAACCAGGGTAAACATCGGGTAACTAAGCGCAGGGCCGCGCTTAGTAACCCGATGTTTACCCTGGTTACCATCGTAAAAAAACAAACAGTACATACTTACATTCAGCTGTCTGTCCCTTGCCGTCTATTTCCTGCACTGACTGCTGGCCGCAAAGTGAAAGTGAAAGCACAGCACAGCGGTGAGTCACACAGCGGTGACTCACCGCTGTGGCTGTGCTCTGCTTTCACTTTGCGGCCAGCAGTCAGTGCAGGAAATAGACGGCAAGGGACAGACAGCTGAATGTAAGTATGTACTGTTTTTTTTTTACGATGGTAACCAGGCGGCCCTGCGCTTAGTTACCCGATGTTTACCCTGGTTACCGGGGACCTCGGGATCGTTGGTCGCTGGAGAGCTGTCTGTGTGACAGCTCTCCAGCGACCAAACAGCGACGCTGCAGCGATCCGGATCGTTGTCGGTATCGCTGCAGCGTCGCTAAGTGTGACGGTACCTTAACCCTTTATGGTGACCTTACACATAAAATTATTGTCAGCAGAAGTTGACGATTTTGAGAGGTTAGTGAAATGTCTAATTTGTGTGGTAGGCTCTCATGTCCCATGACTTGGGAATTATTGTATTGTTGATGTTGACCCTGTTTAAATTCATGAATAAAATCAGTAATTTGACGTCCTAAATATTCTATGTGTGTGGTTCACTGTGGATGCATTCACACCAGAAATTGATCCCAATTTTGATCCCATTAATTTCTTTTACTCTGCAGTTTTTTGCAAAGTTGAAATAATAATAAAAAAATCTTCAATTACCTAGTATTTTCAATGCATTTGTATACTGTTCATGCTGTGGATTGATTCAATTTCATCAATCAGTTAGATCAATGTATGCTTTTTAAAATTGTATTGCAATTTTTTTTTAACATTAGAACACAAAAATAAAAAAAAATTCTTATATGATCCAGTATTTTTAAATATAATGTATAGTTATTGAAAATTATATCTTTCAATGTCACATATAGATCTTGTATTTTATAGTTACCAAATAAAAAACTCAGTCTCCAAAAAATTCTCATGAGTAAACAGTGTCCTAATCCCACAGCCTCCAAATACCAGTGACTCCTAACATAAAGGTTTGTGTTGGTTTTATCAGCTGGTGGTTTCCATCTTTTACTGCCCTTTTATCTGACTTGAGGGTGGAGGTTAAATGACTGCACAAACAATTGTGCATATTCACAGGCTCAAGATAAGCACATGCAATGCAGGAAAATGGGCTTCAAAGTGTAATGTAAGAGGTATTTTAATTGAAACATTTACCATGCTTACCTTATTGGTTTACAGCTGTCACAGAAGGTAAAAAGACAGGAAATTATCCTAAACTAAAAAACATAAGGTTTTTTTTTATTGTTAATCCCCCCATACATGTCAGGGACTGTGGGAGGTAGGATGGTTCGGGCAATTGTTTAGCTGGCAGCTATCTCTCCAGTTGTCTCTATTTTAGAAAGCTGCTACCACACTCCTCTGACAACAGATTATTTTACGAGAACAAAAGGATTTTGAAATTGATCATGCTGTGTCCTTATTTCCCCCCAACGTCATCGGCATACCCGGCGTAGCATTTGATTTGGCGGGTCTGGCAACATGATGCACAATTGATGTTACACCAGCTAATCAAAATCCACTTTGGGGACGCTGGAGAGTAAAAGACCTGGATGCTGGACCGGAATCCCAAGAATCAATCGGCTCATCTCTAAGAGCAGGACATCAATGAAATGTCGCTCACCAACACCGCACTCGTGTAGCTCCACTATGTTTCACTTTAGGCACCATGCATTTTTCTTTGCACTACTTACCTTGTGATGCCATACAGTTTCGAAACCATCAGTTCCAAAAACATTTCTGTTGGTCCTATCGCTACAGAGTATAAAGTCCCAGTAGTCTTTGCATTTTTCAGTAAATTGTAGGCTGGCTTTTTTTGTGCATGAGCTTTAGGAGAGGCTTCCTTTGTAGATGTCGCCAATGCATGTCAATCCTCTGAAGTGTATGCCCAGTTGTGTCTCGGGAAACACACCCCAGTATGGATTTTTACTTCTTTAGCTAACTGCAGTAAACTTATATGTCAATTATCTTCCACACATCACATCAGAAGATGCTCCTGTTTAGGCATTAACTTCCGTGATCAGCCTGGATGTCTATTTGATATGGTTGCAGTTCCATTTTTGTAAATTTTTTGCATCACTTTTAATACCGTATTCTTCTTAATAACGAAAAGCTTTGCTAATCTTCTTGTAACCTTCACCCTTCTTGGGTAAAGAATTATTTTCTTTCTCAGGTGACATTTCTCTTCCACGAGGTGCCATTGCCTACAGCATGAAATGGGAAGGAATTTTCTCTGATAGGCAGAGCTCTCTTATAGTCAACTTCTGGACACCTGTTTAATGAGTAATTAAACTTACCGGTGGTTGAATTCTAGTTAATTAGAATTTTACAGTCTAAACATTAGCTTTGCTGGTAAGACTTTCATTAGGGTGTACTCATTTTTGCCAAATGGTCTCAAATTAATTTGTTAGGAAAATTACTTTTTTTCAGTGTGCAAAATAACAAATCTTGTATGCAATCAGTCACCCATATTTGTGGGAGTATTTTATAGCATGGCATTCCATAGAAAATGTTGATTCTGAAAGGAAACTAAAGGTTTTCTGAAAAATATGTTGGGAGTACTCATTTATGCTGACTGCTGCATATAAAATCACACTTAAAGTTACATAAAGTGTACTAAAATATTTTCAAAATGCACAAGTCGAGATCAATAACCCTGTTATTCTCTAAGGATATGTGTGGTGGAAAGGGCTGACAATTGAGAACATCTCCTTACGACAGCTGAGTCAGAGATTTCATTCAAAGAGTTTAACAAGACTTGGGGCTGAAACATGACAACCCTCTGAATAAGCAACAATAAAGGCAGTCTTGGCCTTCAAGCCATGAATGTTAAATTCCAGTGTCATTTAGCAAGTGTAATCAGTTGTTGAACTACTGTAGAAGAAACATATCCATTTACCTCGTGGATTGTACAGACTTCTTTACATTTTTAGCATACTGCTATTAGCATACATTCAACCTTTTGGGTAATAGGTGTTAAATTCCATACCTTAAAATGCCTGCCATACTGACCACTTCTCAGACCACTACAAGTTTACTTAGTGGCATAACTAGGGTTATGGTTCAGGGAAGGCGAAACACATCTGATTGGGCCTCTATCCAGATAACCATGTTTACAACTATGGTGGAGCACCCTAATCATGGTGGGTAAAGGAGAACCTCAGCAGATAACCCAACTGTTCCTGAAAATACATATCACTATACTAAAGGTACCTTCACACTAAACAACTTCACAACGATATCGCTAGCGATCTGTGACGTTGCAGCGTCCTGGCTAGCGATATCGTTGTGTTTGACACGCAGCAGCGATCAGGATCCTGCTGTGATGTCGTTGGTCGGAGCTAGAAGGCCAGAACTTTCTTTCATCGCTGGACCTCCTGTAGACATCGCTGAATCAGCGTGTGTGACACTGATTCAGCGATGTCTTCACTTGTAACCAGGGTAAACATCGGGTTACTAAGTGCAGGGCCGCGCTTAGTAACCCGATGTTTACCCTGGTTACCATCGTAAAAGTAAAAAAACAAACACTACATACTTACCTTCAGCTGTCTGTCCCCGGCGCTCTGCTTCTCTGCACTCCTCCTGCATCCTGTGTCAGCGTCGGCCAGCCGGAAAGCACAGCGGTGACGTCACCGCTCTGCTTTCCGGCCGCTGTGCTCACAGTCAGTGCAGGAAAGCAGAGCGCCAGGGACAGACAGCGGAAGGTAAATATGTAGTGTTTGTTTTTTTTACTTTTACGATGGTAACCATGGTAAACATGGGGTTACTAAGCGCGGCCCTGCGCTTAGTAACCCGATGTTTACCCTGGTTACCGGCATCGTTGGTTGCTGGAGAGCTGTCTGTGTGACAGCTCTCCAGCGACCACACAGCGACGCTGCAGCGATCGACATCGTTGTCGGTATCGCTGCAGCGTCGCTTAGTGTGAAGGTACCTTAAGGCTAAGTCAGATGTTACCACAATACAATGTCCAGATATACATACCACTGATGCATATTTCAATGCATATCAAATTCAGGGAAACTCCCTATCATGGACTAGAAATAAATACCGGGGAAACTCCAATATTAGATTAATCCTACAGATAACTTACGGAGTATTAACACACCCAAATGTAAAAGTTGCTAACAAATTTATTAAATCTCCTGTTACATAAATGACACAATTACAAAAAAGTCACAGACTTGACATAAAATGTACACGAGTAGTTCATGTGCGGCAGACAGAACACGCCACATATACCACCTCGGGTGCAGACTAGGCATATACCCAAAAGCCTATCAGGGATGTAGTAGTCCTTCAAAATATCCTTTCCTATATAAAGTGCATAGTGCCTCCTACATCTGCCCAATAGCACTACATCTTATAAACTGAATGGCATCTTAGAATAGTAGAAAGGTGCATAGCCTGTCTTACCCGCATTAGTTCAGGTGTCAGCGTCCGTCCGGCGGCCCCGACGCGCGTTTCGCGTTGGCTTCCTCGGGGGGTCGTGTTTGTGTGTGTACTGGGGCACTATATAAAGAGACGTGTCCAGCTGGATCTTAATTGGCGCTACGTAATTAGCGCTTGCGCACCGCGATATGTGAGACCTCCGTAACATAAACCCCGGCGTCTCCGGCGCTAGAAGCAGGAAGAGGGAAATCCCTCGTGACGTCATGTCCTGCTTCGGCGCTTGTGAGCGGCGGGGAAGATGGTCGGAATATCCCACTGCGGCACGCATGCGCACGTGCACCATCGGCCATCTCTACTGTGGGCGGAGAAAAGGGCAGCAGGTATATATGACTAGCGTACCAGTACTGTGTCACCACATAGTATCCCAATCTCAAAAATGGGGACGTGAAAGCACCTGAATATATAGGGATAAAGTGTGAGGAATTACTGATAAGTAAGCGATATGCCTAAAGGGGGTGGAACAAAGAGTGGGCGTGTCCTATCACATAACTCACCCAATATAGAGATAACCCCCACTTTTTACCTTATTACAAACAAGCAAATATAATAATAAACTAGTGACAACAAATGCAAATATATGCAAAAGATGACGCTATTGATACAGAATGGGGAACAACACCCACTTGGCTATATATCACCATCCGTAAATATATGCATAAAATGCCACTACCGATATATATAAAAAACGAAGCCAATTTAAACATACAGCGGAATAAGTGATTATGTGCATAAGATGCCACTATAAATGTATAATACGGGACAGCCCCTACATACATGGATAACAATAAATATGAATACGTGCATAACATGCCACTATTACTATGTGATAGAGGTACAGTACCTATTAGAATAAATACCCCTATTATCATCACTAGACAACCATATGATTATTACTACAAGAAAAAACATATAATCGACACCTATAATACAAGAAAAAGTGTATAAGAAAAAAAGAAAAGAAAAACAAGAAAGTAAAAACACAGTAAAGAACAGCAAATCCTGTCAATACACAACTGCTGTCATATATGGAAAACCTAATATTTGTCCTGCTACTATCACTTTGTAGCAGCATAAACCACCGCCAACAGTATATGTAATTCTTCAATCTTTTTCTTTAGTAACGAGATGCCGCTGTCCAGATGTCCAGATGTCTTCATACAGCCCCAAAAACAAACGGATGGTGAAGTGAATACACGTGATACAGGTACTACAAAAAAACATAAGACACACACAATTAAAATCTAGACAAGAGATGAGTACATGAACCTGATAAATTTGATCTATAAAAATGGAGCGAAACTAATTTGTTCATTAAGGCCATGTGGGGCCAACGTGCCCAGCACCGTAATCCAGCGGCATTCTAGTTGTGCAAGCTTTTTCTTCAAATCTCCGCCTCTTATTCCACTCCTAACATGGTCTATTCCAAAGACACTCAGATCTTTGGGATTACATTTGTGGTGCTGCCTGAAATGTCTAGGAATCGTCTTTAGGGACACGACGTCCTTCACCTCTTTAGCCGCCATAATGTCTCTGACATGTTCACGGGTTCGAACCCTCAATTCCCGTGAAGTTAGTCCCACATATGCCAGACCACATGTACATCTTGCCATATAGACCACATAAGTGGTACTACATGAGATGTAATCCGTTATTTTAAATTCTTTTGTATTATCTGCGGAGGTGAAGGATATCGTCCTCACATGATTCCGACAAGCCAGGCAGTCACCACATGGAAAGAAACCCCATTTTTTTCTCCCACCTCCAAAAATCGATGGACTCTTGGAGATATAGTGACTCTTGACCAACATATCTCTCAGATTTTTTGATCTTCTTGCTGTCATTAATGGTTCATCCGAGAGATACTTGGCCAA
Source organism: Ranitomeya imitator (assembly GCF_032444005.1). Taxonomy (NCBI): domain Eukaryota; kingdom Metazoa; phylum Chordata; class Amphibia; order Anura; family Dendrobatidae; genus Ranitomeya; species Ranitomeya imitator. Next base: position 635,368,689 of record NC_091286.1, read on the forward strand.
GGTAGGTTCAGTCTTCAGAATAGGCCAATGTCTCCTCAAGATCTTTCTCATTGTCCCCCACTGGTGGTTAAAAGTCGAGATATATCGAATTTTTTCATCATCTTGTTTCTTTGTTCTCACTGTCTGTGACAGTAAGTCACACCTTTTCTGGTTTTTAGCCCGGGAAAATCCACGTTTGATGCTCCTGTTACTGTATCCACGTGATTTAAATCTCTCCCCAAGGTCCACAGATTGCCTAGCAAACGCCTCCTCTGAAGAACAAATCCTCCTCATCCTTAAGAATTGTCCTATTGGAATTGCACTTATGGTGGGACTGTTATGGGATGAGGAAGCATGGAGGAGTGCATTGACTGAGGTTTCCTTCCTGAAAACATCCGTGTGTATGGAGCCATCCAGCTGGGTCTGCAGCAAGATATCGAGAAATGAGATATTCTCTCTACCAAAGTTATAGGTGAGCCTGATGTTGAGGCTGTTACGGTTCAACTCTTTCATAAATGTATGAAGTTGATCAACAGACCCTTGCCAAATAAACAGAATGTCATCAATGTACCGATACCACCCCAGTACCTCAAGAATGAGATCTGTATCATTCTCATCAGTATCATCTACTGACGAGAAAAGGGAAGATAAGGGTACGTCGGGACCTAAGAGGAATGATACATATAAAGACCGGTGGCAGAGAGTGACCAGACACGGTAACAAAAGAAAGGTCCCTACGTCCCCCTTGAAAGACAAGAGACCCAAGAGTACCACACTCGAGGTAATAAATTTATCACAACATACTCTTACAGAAACCCAGTGTGAAGTTCTGGCTCTCGGTCTTTCATTTTCCCCATGCAATAACTATGATTATTTCACAGCACTAAAAGATTTGAATCTATTCTCACGAAAACTTGTGTTGAAAAAACTACACTCCCGACATCCCATTGAGGGGACGTCGACATCTGACCAAGAAGTTGTCGCCATACTGGAAGAATTGGAGCGAGAATCTATCAACCCTCCTACAGGTATTCCTCCCCCGTCGATCCGTGCCAGGTCGGCCACGTTCCCCCCTTTGTCTTTATGCCCTCAAGTGGAAATCTTTACCAATTTAGTTGCTGCTGACTTAAAAACCATCAGCAACAGAAAGAAGAGGGACAACTTGACACGAGGTCAAAGAATTGCTCTGCAGGAAATCCGTGAGTTACGTGATGTCATCATTAAACCATCAGACAAAGGGGGGAACGTGGTGATCTGGCCTACGGACAAATATGAAAGAGAGGCGTTTAAACAATTGCGGAATAAAGATACATATACCATGCTACCTTATAATCCGTTACCTAAATTTATGAGGGAACTGGGAGAGATACTGGAGGAGGCCCTGTATCAGGGTATCATCAGTAAAAAAACATTTGATGGCTTGATAGTAGAATATCCCGTGATGCCCACGTTTTATCTTCTCCCCAAGGTCCATGAGGATTCAGTAAATCCCCCTGGGCGTCCGATTGTCTCTGGCATGGGAGGGCTATGCGACCCAATATGTAAACACATTGATTATTATCTGCGTTCGCAAGTAGAAACTTTGCCCTCCTATGTCAGAGACACTACGGACGTCCTGAGGAGACTGGATGGTCTTTCTTTGGAGCCAGACATGCTGATGGTCACGGCAGATGTCGAGACATTGTACACCTCCATCCACCATGATGATGGGATTGAGGCTGCTACCTTCTTTCTTGAATCTAGCAACATAGACTCAGATGTAGTGAGCCTGGTGTTGAGGCTTTTGCAGTTCATTCTAACACACAACTGTTTTACTTTTAAGGACCGATACTACCTCCAGAGTCACGGGACCGCGATGGGGGCGGCGTGTGCGCCCTCGTATGCAAATTTATTTTTGGGATATTGGGAGAGAATGATATTCGGGGGCGCACACTCCGCCCCCCAGGTACTGGGGTGGTATCGGTACATTGATGACATTCTGTTTATTTGGCAAGGGTCTGTTGATCAACTTCATACATTTATGAAAGAGTTGAACCGTAACAGCCTCAACATCAGGCTCACCTATAACTTTGGTAGAGAGAATATCTCATTTCTCGACATCTTGCTGCAGACCCAGCTGGATGGCTCCATACACACGGATGTTTTCAGGAAGGAAACCTCAGTCAATGCACTCCTCCATGCTTCCTCATCCCATAACAGTCCCACCATAAGTGCAATTCCAATAGGACAATTCTTAAGGATGAGGAGGATTTGTTCTTCAGAGGAGGCGTTTGCTATGCAATCTGTGTACCTTGGGGAGAGATTTAAATCACGTGGATACAGTAACAGGAGCATCAAACGTGGATTTTCCCGGGCTAAAAACCAGAAAAGGTGTGACTTACTGTCACAGACAGTGAGAACAAAGAAACAAGATGATGAAAAAATTCGATATATCTCGACTTTTAACCACCAGTGGGGGACAATGAGAAAGATCTTGAGGAGACATTGGCCTATTCTGAAGACTGAACCTACCTTGGCCAAGTATCTCTCGGATGAACCATTAATGACAGCAAGAAGATCAAAAAATCTGAGAGATATGTTGGTCAAGAGTCACTATATCTCCAAGAGTCCATCGATTTTTGGAGGTGGGAGAAAAAAATGGGGTTTCTTTCCATGTGGTGACTGCCTGGCTTGTCGGAATCATGTGAGGACGATATCCTTCACCTCCGCAGATAATACAAAAGAATTTAAAATAACGGATTACATCTCATGTAGTACCACTTATGTGGTCTATATGGCAAGATGTACATGTGGTCTGGCATATGTGGGACTAACTTCACGGGAATTGAGGGTTCGAACCCGTGAACATGTCAGAGACATTATGGCGGCTAAAGAGGTGAAGGACGTCGTGTCCCTAAAGACGATTCCTAGACATTTCAGGCAGCACCACAAATGTAATCCCAAAGATCTGAGTGTCTTTGGAATAGACCATGTTAGGAGTGGAATAAGAGGCGGAGATTTGAAGAAAAAGCTTGCACAACTAGAATGCCGCTGGATTACGGTGCTGGGCACGTTGGCCCCACATGGCCTTAATGAACAAATTAGTTTCGCTCCATTTTTATAGATCAAATTTATCAGGTTCATGTACTCATCTCTTGTCTAGATTTTAATTGTGTGTGTCTTATGTTTTTTTGTAGTACCTGTATCACGTGTATTCACTTCACCATCCGTTTGTTTTTGGGGCTGTATGAAGACATCTGGACATCTGGACAGCGGCATCTCGTTACTAAAGAAAAAGATTGAAGAATTACATATACTGTTGGCGGTGGTTTATGCTGCTACAAAGTGATAGTAGCAGGACAAATATTAGGTTTTCCATATATGACAGCAGTTGTGTATTGACAGGATTTGCTGTTCTTTACTGTGTTTTTACTTTCTTGTTTTTCTTTTCTTTTTTTCTTATACACTTTTTCTTGTATTATAGGTGTCGATTATATGTTTTTTCTTGTAGTAATAATCATATGGTTGTCTAGTGATGATAATAGGGGTATTTATTCTAATAGGTACTGTACCTCTATCACATAGTAATAGTGGCATGTTATGCACGTATTCATATTTATTGTTATCCATGTATGTAGGGGCTGTCCCGTATTATACATTTATAGTGGCATCTTATGCACATAATCACTTATTCCGCTGTATGTTTAAATTGGCTTCGTTTTTTATATATATCAGTAGTGGCATTTTATGCATATATTTACGGATGGTGATATATAGCCAAGTGGGTGTTGTTCCCCATTCTGTATCAATAGCGTCATCTTTTGCATATATTTGCATTTGTTGTCACTAGTTTATTATTATATTTGCTTGTTTGTAATAAGGTAAAAAGTGGGGGTTATCTCTATATTGGGTGAGTTATGTGATAGGACACGCCCACTCTTTGTTCCACCCCCTTTAGGCATATCGCTTACTTATCAGTAATTCCTCACACTTTATCCCTATATATTCAGGTGCTTTCACGTCCCCATTTTTGAGATTGGGATACTATGTGGTGACACAGTACTGGTACGCTAGTCATATATACCTGCTGCCCTTTTCTCCGCCCACAGTAGAGATGGCCGATGGTGCACGTGCGCATGCGTGCCGCAGTGGGATATTCCGACCATCTTCCCCGCCGCTCACAAGCGCCGAAGCAGGACATGACGTCACGAGGGATTTCCCTCTTCCTGCTTCTAGCGCCGGAGACGCCGGGGTTTATGTTACGGAGGTCTCACATATCGCGGTGCGCATGCGCTAATTACGTAGCGCCAATTAAGATCCAGCTGGACACGTCTCTTTATATAGTGCCCCAGTACACACACAAACACGACCCCCCGAGGAAGCCAACGCGAAACGCGCGTCGGGGCCGCCGGACGGACGCTGACACCTGAACTAATGCGGGTAAGACAGGCTATGCACCTTTCTACTATTCTAAGATGCAATTCAGTTTATAAGATGTAGTGCTATTGGGCAGATGTAGGAGGCACTATGCACTTTATATAGGAAAGGATATTTTGAAGGACTACTACATCCCTGATAGGCTTTTGGGTATATGCCTAGTCTGCACCCGAGGTGGTATATGTGGCGTGTTCTGTCTGCCGCACATGAACTACTCGTGTACATTTTATGTCAAGTCTGTGACTTTTTTGTAATTGTGTCATTTATGTAACAGGAGATTTAATAAATTTGTTAGCAACTTTTACATTTGGGTGTGTTAATACTCCGTAAGTTATCTGTAGGATTAACACAATACAATGTCCGTATAGTGGTAGACACCAGTCCTGCAGATAGGAGAGTACAGTACAATTATATTAAGTGACTTAGGCCGGTTTCACATTTGCGGTTGCGTCCGCAGCGTTTCTTCCACAATTATCTGCATGCGTTGTGTATTCCTATCTTTAACATTAGTGACGCATGTGTCTGCGGCCGTTTGGTTTGTGTCCCGCGTTTGACGACGCATGCGTCATTTCGTCGTCTGTGGTTTGGCGCAGTAAACGCTACATGTAGTAATTTTAGAGGCATCAGTTTGCCGCCTAGAAACGTATGCGGTTGTTAGTGGATGGAATGCGGCAAAAAAATGCATTGCTGTGTATGTGAACGCATGCGGCCGCAAGCACATGCGTTTGCTTGCGTTTGTGAACGCATGCGTTGCACCAGAGAAAAACATGTCTAGACACTAATTAGCCACCCCCCACATACAAGGTGATAAAGGGAGGGAGAGGACATTTGCAGGTCACTACTCAGCAGACAGAGAAGCAGAGCAGATAGACAAAAGCACCTTGGAGGAATCAAGACTCTGAACAATGTGAGTATATCCTAGCCAATGCCTTTATTTTCTATTTTCTGTCTCTACATGTGCTAATTTCTGCCATTTCTTTCTGCATGCATCAGAATGTCATCTACTTCTGATGAGGAGCAACGTCATGGGCCTTCTCAAGCCGAACATGTCAGTGAAGTGAGTACTCAACTCCTCAGATTGATAAGTATTCACTATCACATCTACACATATGACAATTTTTTTTCCCCTTATTTTAGAGCACTTCTTCCACTGCGGCAGAGGGTGAGCAGGAGCAGCAGGGTCATGGTCGGGTGTCAAGGCGGCAGCATGTACGTATACAAGGCTGACTGTTTATTGTGTCCTCACTTTAGTATTCTTGAATCTTCCTTTCTTTACTTTCCTCTTTCTTTACATTTTTCTTCCGGACTCCTTTTTTATCTTGACTTTCATTATTCATGCCATTTCTCAGCCTCTGTTTTCTTTCTTTTCCTTATGTTAATGTATCCAACATTAATGTCTTCATTTATTTTTTAGGTTCCAGAACGGGATGAGGACCTCATTGACAACGATATCCTCATCTCCCTGGTCCATGAGCGAGTCCCGTTGTGGGACACCCGGGTTCCACAGCACTCGGACAACGTGATGATCCGGCGCCTATGGAATGAGGTGGCCAAAGCGATGTGGGATGGCTGGGACAACGCCCCAACTCGGGTCCGAAATGCATTTTGTAAGTATTGCAATTCAGTGTGAAGCAGCAGAGACCTTGGCCGTGATCACACTCTCAGGAGTTTCTGTCATCACACACAGTTGTGTAAGCACGGCCAAAAGTCCATTGTCTAACCATTATTTTTTGTTTTTTCACTAGTGCTCAAAGTCAAAACACGTTGGCGTTTAATGAAGGACCGCTTCAACAAGAACCTGCGTCAAGAGAGCCGTGTTCCTAGTGGTTCTGGAGCAAGGATACGATAATTTAAATACCGTATATACTCGAGTATAAGCCGAGATTTTCAGCCCAAATTTTTGGGCTGAAAGTGCCCCTCTCGGCTTATACTCGAGTCACGGTAGCGGTGCAGAGCATATATGGGGCACAGATATGGGGAAATATGAATGGTGCAGAGCACTATATGGGGCACAGATATGGGGAAATATGAACGGTGCAGAGCACTATATGGCACAGATATGGGGAAATATGAACGGTGCAGAGCATATATGGGGCACAGATATGGGGAAATATGAACGGTGCAGAGCATATATGGGGCACAGATATGGGGCAATATGAACGGTGCAGAGCATATATGGGGCACAGATATGGGGAAATATGAACGGTGCAGAGCACTATATGGGGCACAGATATGGGGAAATATGAACGGTGCAGAGCACTATATGGCACAGATATGGGGAAATATGAATGGTGCAGAGCATATATGGGGCACAGATATGGGGAAATATGAACGGTGCAGAGCATATATGGGGCACAGATATGGGGCAATATGAACGGTGCAGAGCATATATGGGGCACAGATATGGGGCAATATGAACGGTGCAGAGCATATATGGGGCACAGATATGGGGCAATATGAACGGTGCAGAGCACTATATGGCAGTGCTATGGGGAAATAATGAACGGTGCAGAGCACTATATGGCACAGCTATGGGGAAATAATGAACAGTGCAGAGCACTATATGGCACAGCTATGGGGAAATAATGATCTATTTTTATTTTTGAAGTTCACCGGTAAATGCTGCATTTCCACCCTAGGCTTATACTCGAGTCAATAAGTTTTCCCAGTTTTTTGTGGCAAAATTAGGGGGGGTCGGCTTATACTCGGGTCGGCTTATACTCGAGTATATACGGTATCACCGCATTCTGGCATTTTTAAGACCCGTCCTTGCCCAGAGAACGTAAGTATTTTTCCTGTGTATTAGGTTGTGTTGTATTGCCATAATCTGTATGTTTCTATTCAACAGGAGTTGGCGTTTTTTTAGTTTTTGGTATTATTATTTTTTTCCTTTTTTCACAGCACATGGAGCAGCACTGTTGGCCCAGGTACTGGAGCGGTCCTTCATTAGACATCCACGGACCCATCCCAGCCATCCTGCAGCGCTGCAGCAAGTGGGCTTGTCACACTAACTGGAGACCAGGGAGCTGGTCCATCAGGTGTTCCCCTTTCCCAGTCCTCTGCCTCTGCCCTGTTTTTTTGTGCTCCTCCCGAGTTTTTGCACTTGAGCTCGGTTTTTCACAGTGGACTCAAGGCTTTTGGTGACCGACTGGATACTGCCATTAGCCATATGAATACACGTATCCAGGAGGTCACCAAAAGCCTTGACCAAATAAAAGCCGACCTCCAGAGGCCAGCACATCATTTTTTAACCAAATTGAACAGGGCATGTTAGAACACCTTACTCCTGATCTCAAGCTTAGTGTCATGCAGGCCTGCAATGCTGCTTACTTGCAGGCTATGCAGCAGAGTCTGTATTTTCAGCAGACAGTGGCGGCATATCCACCTGTGCCTACACTGTCATAATTGACCTCAATGCCGACCTCTGCTGCATACCACTGCATGGCCACCTCAATTCCAAGCACTGCCGGACACCACTACAGCACAACCACCATGCCAAGTGCTGTAGGACAGCCTACCGCCACCGCCATGACAACTGGATACTACTACAAAAGTTTTAGATACTGGGACACATCCAGCATCCACCAGCAGATTCAGTGTCCCAGCATGGATGGATTGAAGTGGTAACGTCAACATACCACCTGCACTGGGACTCTGACGTCCTGTGCTTCCTTCTGCCATTCTGTAGGCTGTAGGCCTAAAGCGGCCCGCAGACTACAGAAGAGAGAACGGTAGGGCTCCCAGCTATACCACAGAGTTTAACTATCTGTGCTCCCTATTTGCTACACTGCTTAGTTCACCTATCTAAGCTTCACTTTCAAGCTCTTTATTGCAAACACAGCCTTACCAATGTCAAAGTGACTTCAACATACAGTATATGATTATATGTAAACATACTGCTGTGCTGTACTATCACATACTATCTAGACAGTTTATTCAGTGTTTTATGGCTTTTTCTTCCTATCTCTACTGCTTAACTGTGACATCCTCTCACTTTCGAGACTTTCTAAAAAATGGCTGCTGCGTTCCCTTCCTCTACTTTTATAGAGGCTTGATCGTCCTTTCTGATTGTCTGTATTATACCATGTGTTCATCAGAATTGAAATAATTTGTAAATGTAGATCCCAATGAATACTGGACAATGGTCTCAGCCTTCACCTTCCTTCTTCTGTTTTGTCACTTTTGCGGTCTCTACATGACCATCTTTGGCCTTTTCCGGCACCCAGCATCTTTGGTGTCACCTACACAGACTAGGTTGAGGCTTCTTGATGTTTGTCCCATGCAGCATAGACAGCACAGGAGATGCTAAAGATGCCGGTTGATGAAAGGTTGTTGAAGGTAGCCCAGTAATGACTCCACCAGTTTCCGGACCGGAAAAAAACGACCGGTGAGGGCTGGGTAAGTATCTTTTTTTTTTTTAACATATGATTATTATGTTTAGGAGTATAGCGAGATCTCAGAGTACAGTAATGTGCATTTTATTCAAATTGAACACATTGATATGAATTGAATTTCCTGCCCAAATTTAGGCGAAAGTTAATTCAAATATAATCAGATTTGCTCATCACTACTGTTAAGACATTGATCTGTATTGTGGTAACACGACAATATTATCAACTAGGTTTATTCATATTTTTTGTGGCCTCTAATTTCTCTACATTAATTTTCAAGAGTTTTAGAGTTTCACATATGGGTTTTGTTACATATAATGATAGTATGAGCAAAAAAATGACAAAGAAAGTCTTTGGCAGCTGGATATTGGTCATATATCTATATGTATACATATATAGCGGCACGGTGGCCTTGCAGCTCTGGGGTCCTAAATTCTAATCCCACCAAGGACATCTGCAAGGAGTTTCTATGTTCTCCCTATGTTTCTGTGGGTTTCCTTTGGGTTCTCCAGTTTCCTCCCACACTCCAAAGACATACTGATAGGGGATTTAGATTTTGAGCCCTAATGGGGACATTGATGATGTCTCTAAAGCATATGGATATGTTGTCGCTATGTAAGCAAGTACAATAAACAAAAATAGATAAATGTTTTTATATTCAGTATATATATATATACTGCTTCAGGGATTGGCAGCTGCAGGGGTCCCTGATGCTTTAACTAACTAATCTGGGAAGGGTTTCCAGCAGTCCGATTCCTATGATAAGATATTAATGACCTATCTGAAGGAAAGACCAGCAATAGGTGCAGTCTCAGAAAGCCTCTTTAAAAGCGGATCTGTCAGCAGGTTACTCTGATGAGGCTGTTGTACTTACATTAGGAAAAAAATCAATGCCAGAAGGGCCATATAATTAAACTCCATCTCCACCCACCTAGCCTAACTGACAGCTCTTCAGTGCCTGTCCTCCCTGCTGCTGAGTCTCCCCCCATCTAGCCTGATTGACAGCTCATTAGTGTCACTCCTCCCTGCCGCTGCTGAGATCTGATACAGCTAATTACAAGCTGCCGCTGGCGGAGGCCTTATCATGTCAACTTGGAATTATAAAATGCTCATTTTACTATTAGCATTATACTACGATCCTGACAAATTTGTGTTTTCAAAGTAAACACACCAGCCTCATCAGGTATAACAGATCTGTTTCACAATGTGTGCAATTTATATAACAAAATGTGGTGACAAATACGCTTTGGATATTTTATTAATGATTGTTTTTTTTGTGTGTAAAGCAATGCCTATTAGATCATGTGCCCTTTTTATCCTTTTAGTATTTTTTGGGTGGAAAAGCTGGTAGCCCTAGGTGTACGGTGTAGGGCAACTTTTATATGTAATATAGCAGCTTTTAGTAACAAGATCCCACTATATATACCTGGCTGCACATTTGTCATGGGAACCATGCAATTCTCATGGCGTTCTGTACCGAGCTTCTTCCACAGGTATGTATTGCGAAATGTGTGGGAATTAGTGTAAAAATTCAAAAAAAATTTTCGTCAACCATACTTAAATAGCTTTTGACTAGTTTTTGACAGGACTAAACGTGGAGTCATTTGCAGCATGGCATCTCCGCATTATTCAGTGTAATTTCTGACGTGACGTGGAGCCTGGAGGACGATGCCGCAGGGTGCCGTGCGCTGGAGTGTTGGGCAATCAGAGCATATTGAATTACTGAACTTTCCCTATTTGAGTCACTCAGTGCAGTAATCTGAACATTAGTTCTGCCAAATTTGAGCTGGTAATGACTGTGAAATGCGGAAATGTTCCCTTTCATAAAGAGTCAGGTTTATCTCACATGTACAGTAGCTTAGGAGGAAAGGTTCTATGCTAGAACAATCACAGATAAAGACATCACACACAACGGGCCGGCGCAAAATACCACATGACATTTACTTCGCTGGTGAATAACAGAAGCAGCGATCCCGAAATAAATCTGCTCAAACGGACGGCCAGAAAAAATAGAGAAAAAATAAAACGAGGCAGTCAGGAGACAGCAGACACCACGGCACATGCCCTGAGCCCAAGCGGTAGCACAGCGTAAGCAGTAATATCGAAAAGAAAGGGACAATGGCAATCTTAGCCAAAAAAGTGTCTATAAGTAGAATAAAAGTAAATATTTGGGGCTTAAGGTGTAAAGTTTCTCCTTAAAGGGGTTGTCCTAAATCATCTCCTATCCACTTTATAGGCAGTAACGTGTGGGTAATTCACTGTTTGCACCCACATCTATCAACAGAACAGGGAGTGGAAGTGCACACATGCCCCACTGCGGCTCTGAGCTGGGCTTATTCCGTCAATCCCATAGAGAATAAATGGAGCATTGGTTGGGCATACTCATTGACGCTCCATGGCTTTCAGTCATAGGGTTGGGCTGGCGCGGCTTCAGTCACCGCTCAGTGCATAGACAGCAGTCAGTCAGTCAGTGCCGGGGGCACGGTTAGTTCATTTTCTCCTGGCAGCGGGGCTTTCGGTGCAGGTATTGAGCAGGTTCAGAACATTATGGACCTACATAGTAACATAAAGGCAATTAAAGGAACATAAAAAAATCCCCAAATAATTTGATTATAGACATAGCAAAAAGGCAATGGTGTTTACCAGCTAAGGTCACAAAGGACCTTGGCTAGTAATTAATGGTGACCTTGTAAACGAGGGGCTTGTAGAGTACCTAAATGAATAGTAGAGACGTATAATAACCTGTTAGCTGGACACTGTGCTATTCATGTGTGTGACATGAGCCCTATTGCAAACTTCATCTGTGTGCAATTCTAATACTAGGCAATCACCCCTCCATGGATTGGTGGGCTGAGAGTGGTTCTTTAATCAGTATATTGCTCCTGTGTTACCTCCTTTAGTAAGGGGGTCTTCTTCATCCTGTTTGTGCATTTTTCTTTGTAACCTTGGCTGGTAAATACCATTGCCTTTTTGCTATGTCAATTAACCTATAGATTAATCCCAAATCTGCAGGTTAATAGCGTTTTTTACATGACAGGTTCTCATTAGCAATGTATTAATTGGGTATTAATCGAAAACATACTTTGCTACACATACACAATCAGATAAATACCATTCATACATATGCCCTCAGATACACACAAGATTATACACAACAATATAGTAAAATAATTTACCACCAAAATTTGTTGTGCTCACCCATCTAGTTCTGATAGACAAGAGAGGAAATGGGGAACCCATGACACCACTTATGTAAAACATGAATGTGTCATGCCTCGGTTTGGGGATTCAATCCGGTGACCCTTGCTTCATGGTTGGTTCTCCTGTCTGCTGGGCTATTGCCCTTTTCTTCTCTGTCCTTATGCTGATTCTCCCTATTGCCTTTATTTTTCCTTACTGGACTTGCTCCTCTTAGCTGCCCTATCACATTCTGGGTTGGGCAATATATATATTCTCCCTTCACTACATTTCCTATGCTTCTAATTGGATTAGTGCTAATGAGTTTCAGCTCTTCAGCATAGGGTTCTTTCCTGCTAGGCACATGTGGCACCCCAGGAGTCCGGTTGCCACTATGGCATTGTCTTCCTTACAGGAAGGGGGGGGGATATTGTGATGTCATGCCTGGGCGCAAGGAGGGATTCCCTTTTCTGGTAGCACAAACATACAACACCTTCCTAACTCCAGTTCAGATGGGGGAGCTCTAAGCCCAGTTTCAGGGTAGCTTCCCTATAAGTTCTGGAGCTCTGGTCTGGAGGCAGGGTTAGTGAGCTGAGTGGGAGACACAGAATGTAAAGGAAGCAACAGAGAGGAACCTGGGGTCTGGAGCTGTGATTTGGCTCACCCCAAGATAAAGCGTAAAGAGACTGGACACCGGAGTCTGTGGTGGTGAGAGGATTGCATACTCAGCCACCGAATCTGGAGGGCAGGAGATTCCAAGTCTCCTGGCCCCAACTGATATCCACAGGCAACACAGCAGGTCAGGAGCTTGGGGCTGCCAGTGAGAAGGCAGTGCCCAAGACAGGCTCAGGCTGTCAGCCGTACGGGTTGGAAGTACAGACACTGAGAGGACTTGTGCAGAGCTTCAGGCAGCAAGGGTCAGAGTACAAAGTGCAGAAGGAAGGCCTCTGAACCCACCTGGTTAGGTGGATCCCAAGCTGTTTCCAGGCTGCCCGGACCCCATCACCACCTGCCACCTTTACCCTGGACTGTACCTGCATTTCATCAGTAAAAGGTAAAGGAAACTGCTATCCCTGTGTCCTTCAATTATTTCCTGCACCCTCAGTCCTGTACTCCACCGTTCATCATCCCTCTTACTAACTGTACTGGTAGCCCTGGGAACTAAGCTCCACCTGTGGGGAGCTATACCAACTCTGCTACAACTTCCTCAGCCCCAGTAGACCCCTTTTAGCAGCGCCGTCCATCCCTTGCCGAATACTACAGGTGGCGTCACAAATTATCCTTTACAGACTTTATTCTCCACTTTCACTCACCCCCTTTTACTGGACTCCCAGGGCCACGGACTGGGTCATTGTCACTGCCACATAGAGAAAGTCAACCACCAACACTCGGATACAGGATGCATGCTCCAGAGTCCCAGGATCCAATCGGGCCCAAAATCACAAATAAAGAAAAAAAGAGCAGCATCCATACCAGGTGAATCGTATCAAAAAACGGTCTTTATTCAGCCATATAAAAGATGCAACGTTTCGGCCACAATGGCCTTTGTCAAGCATATAAAACATCAATAGTGGCCATCTTAAATAGTGTGGAACCTATACAGGGACCAATCAAGGGGCGGCCTTTATTAACCCCTTCCCGACCCATGACGCCACGTAGGCATCATGAAAATCGGTACCAATCCGACCCATGACGCCTATGTGGCGTCATGGAAAGATCGCGTCCCTGCAGGCCGGGTGAAAGGGTTAACTCCCATTTCACCCGATCTGCAGGGACAGGGGGAGTGGTAGTTTAGCCCAGGGGGGGTGGCTTCACCCCCCCGTGGCTACGATCGCTCTGATTGGCTGTTGAAAGTGAAACTGCTAATCAGAGCGATTTGTAATATTTCACCTATTATAACGGGTGAAATATTACAATCCAGCCATGGCCGATGCTGCAATATCATCGGCCATGGCTGGAAATACTAATGTGCCCCCACCCCACCGATCGCCCCCCCAGCCCCCCGATCTGGCCGGTACACTGCTCCGGCTCCCCTCCATCCAGTGCTCTGCTCCCCCCCGTGCTCTTGTCCACTCCCCCCGTGCTCCAATCACCCCCCCGTGCTCCAATCACCCCCCCTGCATTCCGATCCACCCCCCGTGCTCCGTTCCACCCCCCCGTGCTCCATTCCAGCCCCCCCGTGCTCCGTTCCACGTCCCCGTGCTCCGTTCCACGCCTGCCGCGCTCCGATTCCCCCCCGTGCTCAGATCCCCCCTCCGTTGTCCCCCCCCACCCCATCATACTTACCGATCCTGCTGGGGTCCCGTCCGTCTTCTCCCTGGGCGCCGCCATCTTCCAAAATGGCGGGCGCATGCGCAGTGCGCCCGCCGAATCTGCCGGCCGGCAGATTCGTTCCAAAGTGCATTTTGATCGCTGAGATAGATTATATCTCAGTGATCAAAATAAAAAAAATAATAAATGACCCCCCCCCTTTGTCACCCCCATAGGTAGGGACAATAAAAAAATAAAGAAAATTTTTTTTTTCCACTAATGTTAGAATAGGGTTAGGGTTAGGGGTAGGGTTAGGGTTAGGGGTAGGGTTAGGGTTAGGGGTAGGGTTAGGGTTAGGGTTAGGGGTAGGGTTAGGGGTAGGGCTAGGGTTAGGGCTAGGGTTAGGGTTAGGGGTAGGGTTAGGGTTAGGGTTAGGGGTAGGGTTAGGGGTAGGGTTAGGGTTAGGGTTTCGGTATGTGCACACGTATTCTGGTCCTCTGCGGATTTTTCCGCTGCGGATTTGATAAATCCGCAGTGCTAAACCGCTGCGGATTTATGGCGGATTTACCGCGTTTTTTTCTGCGCATTTCACTGCGGTTTTACAATTGCGATTTTCTATTTGAGCAGTTGTAAAACCGCTGTGGAATCCGCACAAAGAAGTGACATGCTGCGGAATGTAAACCGCTGCGTTTCCGTGTAGTTTTTCCGCAGCATGTGTACAGCGATTTTAGTTTCCCATAGGTCTACATTGAACTGTAAACTCATGGGAAACTGCTGCGGATCTGCAGCGTTTTCCGCAGTGTGCACATACCTTTAGAATTAGGCTATGTGCACACAGTGCGGATTTGGCTGCGGATTGGCCGCTGCGGATTCGCAGCAGTATTCCATCAGGTTTACAGTACCATGTAAACATATGAAAAACCAAATCCGCTGTGCCCATGGTGCAGAAAATACCGCGCGGAAACGCTGCGTTGTATTTTCCGCAGGATGTCAATTCTTTGTGCGGATTCCGCGGCGTTTTACACCTGTTCCTCAATAGGAATCCGCAGGTGAAATCCGCACAAAAAACACTGGAAATCCGCGGAAAATCCGCAGGTAAAATGCAGTGCCTTTTACCCGCGGATTTTTCAAAAATGGTGCGGAAATATCTCACACGAATCCGCAACGTGGGCACATAGCCTTAGGGTTAGGGTTGGAATCAGGGTTGTGGTTAGGGTTGTGATTAGGATTATGGCTACAGTTGGGATTAGGGTTAGGGGTGTGTTGGGGTTAGTGTTGGAGGTAGAATTGAGGGGTTACCACTGTTTAGGCACATCAGGGGTCTCCAAACGCAACATGGCGCCACCATTGATTCCAGCCAATCTCGTATTCAAAAAGTCAAATGGTGCTCCCTCACTTCCGAGCCCTGATGTGTGCCCAAACAGTGGTTTACCCCCACATATGGGGTATCAGAGTACTCAGGATAAACTGCGCAACAATTACTGGGGTCCAATTTCTCCTGTTACCCTTGTGAATCTAAAAAAATGCTTGCTAAAACATCATTTTTGAGGAAAGAAAAATGATTTTTTATTTTCACGGCTCTGCGTTGTAAACGTCTGTGAAGCACTTGGGGGTTCAAAGTGCTCACCACATATTTAGATAAGTTCCTTGGGGGGTCTAGTTTCTAAAATGTGGTCACTTGTGGGGGGTTTCTACTGTTTAGGCACACCAGGGGCTCTGCAAACGCAACGTGACGCCCGCAGACCATTCCATCAAAGTCTGCATTTCAAAAGTCACTACTTCCCTTCTGAGCCCCGACGTGTGCCCAAACAGTGGTTTACCCCCACACATGGGGTATCAGCGTACTCAGGAGAAACTGGACAACAACTATTGGGGTCCAATTTCTCCTGTTACCCTTGGGAAAATAAAAAATTCTGGGCTAAATAATTATTTTTGAGGAAAGAAAACGTATTTATTATTTTCACGGCTCTGCATTATAAACTTCTATGAAGCACTTGGGGGTTCAAAGTGCTCACCACACATCTAGATAAGTTCCTTTCGGGGACTAGTTTCCAAAATGGGGTCACTTGTGGGGGGTTTCTACTGTTTAGGCACATCAGGGGCTCTGCAAACGCAACGTGACGCCCGCAGAGCATTCCATCAAAGTCTGCATTTCAAAACGTCACTACTTCACTTCCGAGCCCCAACGTGTGCCCAAACAGTGGTTTACCCCCACATATGGGGTATCACCGTACTCCGGAGAAACTGGACAACAAATATTGGGGTCAAATTTCTCCTGTTACCCTTGGGAAAATTAAAAAATTCTGGGCTAAATAATTATTTTTGAGGAAAGAAAACGTATTTATTATTTTCACGGCTCTGCATTATAAACTTCTATGAAGCACTTGGGGGTTCAAAGTGCTCACCTCACATCTAGATAAGTTCCTTTCGGGGTCTAGTTTCCAAAATGGGGTCACTTGTGGGGGGTTTCTACTGTTAAGCCACATCAGGGGCTCTGCAAACGCAACGTGACGCCCACAGAGCATTCCATCAAAGTCTGCATTTCAAAACATCACTACTTCACTTCCGAGCCTCGGCATGTGCCCAAACAATGGTATACCCCCACATATGGGGTATCAGCGTACTCAGGAGAAACTGGACAACAACTTATGGGGTCCAATTTCTCCTGTAACCCTTGGGAAAATAAAAAATTCTGGGCTAAATAATTATTTTTGAGGAAAGAAAACGTATTTATTATTTTCACGGCTCTGCATTATAAACTTCTATGAAGTACTTGGGGGTTCAAAGTGCTCACCTCACATCTAGATAAGTTCCTTTGGGGGTCTAGTTTCCAAAATGGGGTCACTTGTGGGGGGTTTCTACTGTTAAGCCACATCAGGGGCTCTGCAAACGCAACGTGACGCCCACAGAGCATTCCATCAAAGTCTGCATTTCAAAACGTCACTACTTCACTTCCGAGCCCCGGCATGTGCCCAAACAGTGATTTACCCCCACATATGGGGTATCAGCGTACTCAGAAGAAACTGGACAACAACTTTTGGGGTCAAATTTCTCCTGTTACCCTTGGGAAAATAAAAAATTGCAGGCTAAAAGATCATTTTTGAGAAAATAATTTTTTTATTTTATTTTCATGGCTCTGCGTTATAAACTTCTGTGAAGCACTTGGGGGTTCAAAGTCCTCACCACACATCTAGATTAGTTCCTTTGGGGGTCTAGTTTCCAAAATGGGGTCATTTCTGGGGGATCTCCAATGTTTAGGCACACAGGGGCTCTCCAAACGTGACATGGTGTCCGCTAATGATTGGAGCTAATTTTCCATTTAAAAAGCCAAATGGCGTGCCATCCCTTCCGAGCCCTGCCGTGCGCCCAAACAGTGGTTTACCCCCACATATGGGGTATCAGCGTACTCAGGACAAACTGGACAACAATATTTGGGGTCCAATTTCTCCTATTATCCTTGGCAAAATAGGAAATTCCAGGCTAAAAAATCATTTTTGAGGAAAGAAAAATTATTTTTTATTTTCATGGCTCTGCGTTATAAACTTCTGTGAAGCATCTGGGGGTTTAAAGTGCTCAATATGCATCTAGATAAGTTCCTTGGGGGGTCTAGTTTCCAAAATGGGGTCACTTGTGGGGGAGCTCCAATGTTTAGGCACACAGGGGCTCTCCAAACACGACATGGTGTCCACTAACAATTGGAGCTAATTTTCCATTCAAAAAGTCAAATGGCGCGCCTTCCCTTCCAAGCCCTGCCGAGTGCCCAAACAGTGGTTTACTCCCACATATGAGGTATCGACGTACTCGGGAGAAATTGCCCAACAAATTTTATGATCCATTTTATCCTACTGCCCATGTGAAAATGAAAAAATTGAGGCGAAAAGAATTTTTTTGTGTAAAAAAAGTACTTTTTCATTTTTACAGATCAATTTGTGAAGCACCTGAGGGTTTAAAGTGCTCACTAGGCATCTAAATAAGTTCCTTGGGGGGGTCTAGTTTCCAAAATGGGGTCACTTGTGGGGGAGCGCCAATGTTTAGGCACACAGGAGCTATCCAAACGCGACATGGTGTCCGCTAACGATGGAAATAATTTTTCATTCAAAAAGTCAAATGGCGCTCCTTCCCTGTTATCCTTCCCTTCCAAGCCCTGCCGTGCGCCCAAACAGTGGTTTACCCCCACATATGAGGTATCAGCGTACTCAGGACAAATTGGACAACAACTTTCGTGGTTCAGTTTCTCCTTTTACCATTGGGAAAATAATTTTTGTGACTAAAAAGTTAAATGTTCATTTTTTCCTTCCATGTTGCTTCTGCTGCTGTGAAGCACCTGAAGGGTTAATAAACTTCTTGAATGTGGCTTTTTGCACCTTGAGGGGTGCAGTTTTTAGAAAGGTGTCACTTTTGGGTATTTTCAGCCATATAGACCCCTCAAACTGACTTCAAATGTGAGGTGGTCCCTAAAAAAAATGGTTTTGTAAATTTCGTTGTAAAAATGACAAATTGCTGGTCAAATTTTAACCCTTATAACTTCCTAACAAAAAAAATTTTGTTTCCAAAATTGTGCTGATGTAAAGTAAACATGTGGGAAATGTTATTTATTAACTATTTTGTGTCACATATCTCTCTGGTTTAACAGAATAAAAATTCAAAATGTGAAAATTGCGAAATTTTCAAAATTTTCGCCAAATTTACGTTTTTATCACAAATAAACGCAGAATTTATTGACCTAAATTTACCACTAACATGAAGCCCAATATGTCACGAAAAAACAATCTCAGAACCGCTAGGATCCGTTGAAGCGTTCCTGAGTTATTACCTCATAAAGGGACACTGGTCAGAATTGCAAAAAACGGCAAGGTCTTTAAGGTCAAAATAGGCTGGGTCATGAAAGGGTTAAATCACACTAAAATCACAGAATATTTGGTTAAATTGTGCGCCACATATAAAACATCAACCATCAATGTCTGATTACAAACATATAAACCAAATACTAACAAAACAAACTAAGAAAAACACAGAGGACAGAAATACCCGATCAATGGCCCAATCATCGCTCAAGCTGTTTGGTTGTCATGGTAGTGTGCCCTCCAATCGCTGATGTAGTTCATGTCCACATACCCGTGTATCCAATCACCTTCTGTTATACAAAAGGCCTGCCAGCTGATCCCCATGATTCAGCGATTGGAGGGCACACTACCATGACAACCAAACAGCTTGAGCGATGATTGGGCCATTGATCGGGTATTTCTGTCCTCTGTGTTTTTCTTATATGTTTGTAATCAGACATTGATGGTTGATGTTTTATATAACCATATATTCTGTGATTTTAGTGTGATTTAATAAAGGCCGCCCCTTGATTGGTCCCTGTATAGGTTCCACACTATTTAAGATGGCCACTATTGATGTTTTGTATGCTTGACAAAGGCCATTGTGGCCGAAACGTTGCATCTTTTATATGGCTGAATAAAGACCGTTTTTGGATACGATTCGCCTGGTATGGATGCTGCTCTTTTTTTCTTTTTTTTTCTTTATTTTTTTCTTTTTTTATTCTTTATTTGGGTCATTGTCACTGTGATCACCCCTTTAAGTACCGCCGGACCCGGCCCGAGTACCCCATGGACCTAGCGGGTGTTACATAAACACCATTTGTGCTTCTGCTATGTGTTTGTCTACCTTCCCAGCACCTTTACTTTCTCCTCGGGTTGGTGGGAGATTATTCTTGTTTGTTTTATTAATCTCCTTAGTTCTCCTTATTTCCCCTTCATGCATGTGCTTCAAGTTTCCTCATATGCCTGCACACTTTCCCTCTCTTGGTTAGCTGTGCAAAGTGGCCTCACCTCTGGCTCCACAGGAGGTACAAAAAACCCATTCATGGCCTTTTAGGGAGTCAGGTCTGATGAAGTGTTTTTTAGCTGTGTGGCCAGGTATTGTCTAGTCTGTACAGGTACCTGCATGGTGTGGGGGCAGCTTCTCTGTGTTATAGGCTTTATTATCCCTGTTACCCATGAATGAGTGAGTTACGTGCATAACACAATGTTTACTTATGCGGGGAAAAATATTTTTTTGCATGTAGTACTCACAATAATGTTGAATGTATAAGAGGGAGGAAAACGATCATGTAGAAGGGAGAACCAGGCTGCAAGTGCTGCTGAAGCGCCTAGTCCGGAACTGCTGAGGCCGCGCCTCCTGTTGCAGGTGGGAAGGAAATTGTGGACGGAGGAGACCCGTGACCTGCCGAGAGGGGGCGTGGTGAGTCAGGCTAGTATAAGGAGGTTTGCGCTGAATGAGAGAGGACCTGCGATGCTCCGCGGCAGTGATCAGGGTCGGATGCAGTAAGGACCCAGGGAATGTCATCGAGCATGCAGGTCAGAGCACACCGAGCGGGAGTTAGTTAGAAAAGGCTCCTGGCCGCAGAGCGCAAAGACAGGGCGGCCGTGTGAGAGACTCACCCTTATCAGTGGGCACGCAGGGAGATGTAGAGCATCGCAGCACAGACTTTCAGGTATCGGCCGGCACACGGAGGAGCGCACACCGGGCAGAGCATTGCAGAGCAGCCACTGAAGTGACGCTGCTCAGAGAGACACGTGCCGAGTAGAGACTTGTGTAGAGCATCACACTTCGGCTCTGCAGTTTAATGGACTAGGGGCTCAGTGGGCAAAACTGGTGACCACTCGATGCCGCCAGAAGTAGGACCATTTGTTAGGTGGGGAAGCCTGAAGACTCAGCACCGGCCTCAGCCGGACTCTGAGAGAGAAATGGACGACCGAGTCACGATAAGTGAAACTGATAGATAGACTGCTACTCTGTTAAACTGTTACCCTGTTTAACCCTCAGCCCTTTAACAGTATTTCCTGTGTTTTCTCTTTGGGAAGAGGTTATTCCTGTTTAGATAAAGTGAATAATTGTTTAACCCCTGCTTTGCTCATCTGTGTCAGCAGGATTGTGCACAGTAACCTACAGACAATGTCAGGTCGGCGCGGTTATACTGATTAAAATGATACCTTGGTTGATGAAATCCATCTTGTGTTTGTTGTTTAATCTTTATTTACAGTTTGTATTCAATTAGATTCTTGTTCCCTAAGGCGGGTCTGGAGGGGGGTCTTCATGTGATGCTCTGATTAGGTATTCATAATGCAGACTGCTGACAGGTCACTGATCCCTCACTGACCTGCCCCCTAATTTTCATAATCAATACCGGTAAATCCGGTAAAAAATCGGATTGAATTTGGACCAATGTTATTCTATGATTGTGTCTTCATCTGCTTTTTTTTCCAGCTCAGAGATCGGATCACGATCGGACTGGAAAAAAGTCGCAGCATGCTGTGATTGCAATCAGAATTCGGATCGCATCCCTCAATGGAAGTCAATTGGTGCGACAAAAAAAATCACACATCACTTGGACCATGCAAGTGGTGTCCGATTTTTACACACCGATCGCATTTGAAAAGCCGGCAATTCATGTGCCGCAAATAGTAAAATCACAGAGTAACAAGTTAGAACAGAATAGATAGAATATATATATATATATATATATATATATATATATATATATATATATATATACACCTAGAATACATATATATGCAGTGCCTTCCAAAATTATTCGGCTCCCTGGAACTTTTCAACCTTTACCCACATATCATGCTTCAAACGTAAAGATACCAAATGTAAATTTTTGGTGAAGAATCAACAACAAGTGGAACACAATTGTGAAGTTGAATGAAATTTATTGGTTATTTTAAATTTTTGTGGAAATTCAAAAACTGAAAATGGGGTGTGCAATATTATTCAGCCCCTTTAACTTAATACATTGTTGCATCACCTTTTTCTGCGATTACAGCTGCAAGTCGCTTGGGGTATGTCTCTATCAGTTTTGTACATTGAGAGACTGAAATTCCTGCCCATTCTTCCTTGGCAAATAGCTCGAGCTCAGTGAGGTTTGATGGAGATCGTTTGTGAAGAGCAGTTTTCAGCTCATTCCACAGATTCTCGATTGGATTGAGGTCTGGACTTTGACTTGCCCATTCTAACACCTGGATACGGTGTTAGAATGGGCAAGATTCCTATATTGGACAGACTCCTATAATATTCTTAATTAAACCATACTTACAACCTCACCTATTTCCAGAGAAGCCCTCGATCTCCTGTAAAAAAAAAGTAAAATAAAAAAGCAACAATATTCCATACCTATCCGTCATTGTATCCCACACTGTAATCCATGTCTGGGGGATAATTAATTTTGAACCAGGACTGTGCCAAGATGCGGCCGTCCCAGCTGAAAACTACTGGTGAATGAGCTGCTGGGAGTGCAGCTTCAGTGATGTCACTGAGGCTGCGCTCCCAGCCATGCTGAACTGGAATGACCTCTGGACCGTGGGGAAATACCAGTGATGAGGTCACCACAGTTCAAGCACAGTTTCTTCACAGCAGATCACCATGAGAATGTTTCACGTGATCTGCAGTGACCCTCCAAATCAGCTATACAAAAAAACCTGACCAGCACCTCCTAAGTGTGAATAGGTGCAAGCTGTAGCGACTGCAAAAAATGTATAAAAAAGCACAGCAGCACTCTGTGAATGCCAAGACATATAGTGTCAATGGATATAACAACTGCATTGTCCCTCAGCAAGATGTACTTACATAAAAAGCAAAGGTCCTTAGCGCATAAATTGGCCAATCCATGGGTGCCCGTCAACCACGGCAAGTTGACACTTTTCTGACAGATCCTATCATAACCCTTCCCTATCCTACTGTACATGCCACTTTCGGGCTAAAAAGCCTACAATACATGACAAACATGTCTTTTCTGGGCTGCAAGCCAACAATTTGAATGGGCAACAGACCAATCCTTCTCTATCTTGATATCACCTGTCTGGGAAAAGTTTGGAGGCCCACACACACATAAGTGGATTCAGAAGACTTTTATCTAATGTGTACAGCGACCTTTATTGGGTCAGTAAAAAGTAGCAAATCCAAACATCATTAAAGCTATTAAACATTCTGCCCTAATGAGTAAGTTGGACGAGGGTTGTCTTCTTAAAGCCACCTTATGTTACAGAGCTGTTACACCAAAAATACATGTTAAATTGTATTTTTTGTTGCCTTTTCTCTACAGCTTGGCTCCTATATTAATTTAAAATTAATATTTTTCAAAACCACTTTTCATGTTTTTCCCTCCACGTATGAATTCTTTTTTTTTTTACCAGATATATTAATGCACCTTAACATTGTAAAAATTCAGGGAGTTCAGGCTCGGATTGTTATGCACTGTGAGTGAATGATGACAAAAATTGCAGACTGTATTATTATTTGCTCATAAAAGTATATCATAAAAATGGATTTCATCCAAACCGCCTTTGGTGAGGACTTGGATTGAAGTCAAAAGCCTCCCGATTTATAAGCTCCCGTAAATATGAGGAAATATGATGTTTAGAGTCCGGGGTCGCCATAGTCCATAAAAAGGTATCTCTTATCACAAGCCTCATCTTTACATGTCAATGCACATATCATAGCTAATTTTCCGGAGGTAGTCATCAAATAAAGATAAGACAAGCGAGGCTCAGGCAGGTAGTAATTTGTCATTCATGTGAATTATGTATAGAAAAATAGACATTTATCATACTCGGAAGCTGTGACACAGAACAATGTATCAGCTGTAGCAAGAATTTCTCTTACCTTCTGGAGAATTCAGAGCCAGCATCTGTACGTATCTCTATACCATTATCTACAGAGCAAAGAGTGGCTACAAAGATTGTCTGGAGGACCCAACACACCCACTGTGACGGCGGTGGGTGTGGACCTGCTGCACCACTGGCCGTGCTTACCCAGGAGGAGCGTAACAAACTAGCTACCTGGTCTTCACTAGAGCTACTGATGGTGAGGCTAGGCTTTGGCCTAAAGGAAGCCTCAATGTGCCACTCTAGGACAATGCTCAGACCTTCAGCAGCTGACCAATGGGTCAAGGCAGGGATACGAGGTAATGAGGGTGTAGACAGAGATGCGGTCAGGAGGTCCATGGTCGGGGCAGACAGCATAGGTTAGGAGGACAGAGCTGGAGTCACAAGCAGAGAGGTCACACAAAACGAATGGGGAAGCCAGGTTAGTAAGAGGAGGGTCAGAACAAAACAACACCTTATCAGAGCACTAGAGCAAATGGCAACTAGGAGCTAAACTCAGGCAACGTGTGGAGGAAGGAGCTGCCTAATATAACACCTGCTGTCAGGGAAGAGGCCAGGGAAGCAGAACTTTGCAGGCCACAGTGATTATAGATTCCTGCTGAGTCTGGCCCTGCCTTCCTATAGTCAGGTTTAGACTCTCAGCAACAGGAGAGAGTAGTAGTAGTGCTGGAACAGGGTTGCCAAATTTATGGACAGTTCGTAAAAACCCAGTGCTTTTTTCTGCCCTCCGTAGCGTCCGGCAGAAAAAAGCAGCGTCCATAAATATTCCCACCACACCTGAAGTTTGTACTGTGCAAGCACTAAAAATGCTGCCATATGCAGTACAAACAGGAGCTCAGGAAAAGGAGGGGGCACCGAGGCGCAGGTGTAAGGGTTAATCACAGTTTACTGTATTGTTGGAGATCAGTGATGTAATATAAGATCTGGAAACTAGAGGGCAGCAGCTTGAGGCCTGATTTAAAGCACAAGAGCTTTGGCAGTTCGTGAGCAGATTGCAGAGGCGAGGAAGAGACCGGAGGGAAGTGGAGGTGCCGGTCCTTGGGAAAAGTCTGGATAGAGTGGTGCAACTCTGGATCTGATGTTGGTGACTCTGCATTGTTCGGCTTGACATAAGAAGACTCGGTGAGGACAACCAAGTTCACAGCATCTTCGGCTAAGCCATGTGAGGCCTCATCTCTAAGGGCTTAGGGAGGCTCTGCTTTGGAGAGGTCGGCATTCCCTAAGAGCTTCAAGACAGTGCTTCCAATTATTCGGAACCTTCTACTTCAGCCTCCGGACGTACCGATACCATCTTACATCTGAATATATATGCGCCTATATAAATAACTTTATAAAGGTCTATTTAATTAGGTAAAAAAGGCGTCTTCTGTAAAGACATTTAGAAAATTGCTCTGAAATTGTTTAGCAATAGCTCTGAATAGGCGATTACTAAAATATTGGGACAACGCTGTCGTTTTATCAATTTATGAATAGAAACGGTTGATCTCATTGTATTTTGCTTTCATATAACTACAGTATACATATATATATATATATATATATATATATATATATATACAGTGGGAAAAAAAGTATCTAGTCAGCGACCAATTGTGCAAGTTCTCCCACTGAAAAAGATGAGAGAGGCCTGTAATTGACATCATAGGTAGACTACAACTATGAGAGTCAAAATGAGAAAACAAATCCAGAATGTCACCTTGTCTGATTTTGCAAGACTTTTTTTTTGCAAAACATGGTGGAAAATAAGTATTTGGTCATTAACAAAAGTTCATCTCAATATTTTGTTATATATCCTTTGTTGGCAATGACAGAGGTCAAACATTTTCTGTAAGTCTTCACAAGGTTGCTGCACATTGTTGGTGGTATGTTGGTCCATTCCTCCATGCAGATCTCCTCTAGAGCAGTGCTGTTTTGGGCCTGTCGCTGGGCAACACGGACTTTCAAATCCCTCCAAATTCTCACTGTGCTCGCGGTGATCTCATTGAGGTCACCGCAATTCATTGTCCTGTATCACATTGATCTGCCATTGGGAACGCACCTTTAGTGACCTGCAGTAACTTCTATGAATTGCTTGCTATTGCTTGTCACTGAAGCTGTCTCATGGTTTTCAGCCTTGGTAGTCACATCCTTCCACCGTTCAGGTTGTAAACCAGATATCGCAGAGATGGATTATGACATGGGACAGTATAGCTTATCTTCACTTCGGACAGGTGAGGGATATGGTTGTTTCTTATTTTCTGTTTTTTTACAGGGGACAAGGGCTTCAATGGAATAGGCATAATGTGAGCAAAACTTTGTTTTTATTTTTAAATAAATGTGTAAAACAGGGTGTTTTTTTTCCAAATAAAGGATTTTATTCATGCTGTGTATATCAAAACTTACTATTGGGTTAGTAATGAGGTTAGTAAAGGGGTACCCTACATCATTTTTTTTGGAGTCCTCCTTAAATTCATCAGGAAACTCTGAGGCTGTGAGCTGCTACTAATAGTCTGGGAACCTTATGGGGTATTGTCTCTTGTCCCAGATTATTAACATCAGTCTGCAGCCATGGGCTTTCTCTATGCTGCTTCAGAAAATTGCGATGGAGCCCATGCCGTTTTTTTAATTTAATTCTTTATTTTACACAAGAGTTACACAGCTGCTGAATACAACTCCCATCGTTGTCTGCTTGTTGCACTGATCTCAGTGTGAGCAGGTGACAATGATAAGAGCTGCCTTCAGCTGCTGGCACCTGGGAACAGCATGAACTGTACTGCTTCTTCCCAGGCAATGGTACGCGTTATGCTGATGACACACAAATGTCATCTGTGTGTCATGAGTGTGCACGTGTGCATCACACATTTTGTCCGTGGTGTGTAAAAAAACCTGACTCGTGTGTACCACCATTAAATACAATGGGTGTGCGTGTGATCGTGTTTACAGCCCTTAAAAATCGGACCGCAAGCGAACACAAAAAATGGACATGTGAAGAAGGCTTTAATGAGTGACAGGCACCTTTTTCTTTCACCAGATGTTTTTCAAAACTTCTTTAGAAAAAAAAATGCTGAAAAAATTCCTCATATGGTCAACTAAGTGGATTTCCCATAGGAAGCAATTTCCAAACGTTTTTCAAACTGTTTTTAGTAGGATTACAGAACAGATCTACTCCAAAAAGACAGTGTTAACATAGCCTCATGCTCCTATAGACCCACAGAAGTAAACAGTGGTCTAACTCACTGACGGACACAAACATAAGAAGGCCCCTTGTTCAAGAACAGTATATGTGCTCTCTGCAGTCCAGTAGATCATCATAATGCACAATTCCTGCTGATTTGGAGATTAAAATTGGCCCCTCTTACCTCTTGGGCCCCTGTGCTTGCACAGGTTGCACCACTGATATGTCCGCCCCTGATCTAACATATAGGCCGGAGTCACACTAGCGTATAATAGGGGCGAGTGCAATGTGATTAAAAATCATATAGCACTCAGACCAGTATTAATCTATGGGGCAGCTCACATCACCGTTTTTTTTCTCGGGTGTATTCTACGTGCGACTGAAATCGCAGCATGCTAAGACTGTACGCGTATATCGGCCGAGTCTCGCCAATGCAAGCCTATGGGTGCGAGAAAAAAAATTGGACACCGCATGGACAGGGTGACTTGCGAGAAATACAGACACATTTTCCTCATTTCAGTCCATTGAGCCATTAAATTCATTGGGGAAAAGCAGTGAGAAATGTAAAGCCATACGCCTGTCATATACGGATGTCATACGGATACATCGCATTACACATGGATGACCATACGGAGAACATTTGTGCGATTCTCGGGCGAGAGAATCAGACCGATTTTTTATTCTTTGCGTCTGACTCCGGCCATACACTACAATTTCATTCACCTGAAACCCCATTCTCAAGATCACAGGGGTCTCAGAGGTTGGACACTCATAGACCTGATATATGATAAATGTTGGGATAACTCCTTTACCAAACCGTTGTCTTCTGATTTACTATTCTACGGCCAGTTTTAGGTTTGGGTGGAAATCCTCTTTAGGCACAGTCCTACATGGGCCAGAATACTTTTACATTAAAGCCCAGGCTTTGTCGATAACTTACTGGTAATTCTTACTCCCGGCAAACTTCACACTACAAAGTTTTAGCTCACAGTTTGTTGGCCCCATGTGCCCCAGAAGCAGAACAATTTATTTAATCCCATACAGCACAAGTGAGACCTTTCATCATTTTTATTAGTCTCTCACTAAACAAAAATGGTTGTACAGTGAAATCAGATCCTATAAGCCGGACGCCTCCTTTTACAGCAACTTTTAAGATTTTTTTTTTATAATGAAAAGCTAATTCTTAAACAACTGTCCAGCCAGCTGCGGAAAATAACATCTGCATGTTCCCAAGAATATTCTATTCCACGAGTAGAGAACAAATTAATACCCGCACTGATAACATGAGAAACATGCTGCACTGAATGAAATCTTATTCCTATACTTAAAGAATAAACTTTGCTCTTAAAGTACATGACCACCATAGAGAACTATTCCAGAAGGCGCCATAGATTGCCAATACGGTTGTGCTTTTATACTGGCTCTTATTCCAGGAGGCGCCATAGATTCCCAAACAGATGCTTTATTACTGACTCGCGACAAATATATTTATGAAATATTTATCTTGCCATTGAAATACACAGTGGTATAACTGAAAGCTTATGGGCCTCCAAATATTAGGCATCTTTAGTAGTATAAATTGTTTCCTGTGAGACAAAGGGACCCCTCAGTCACCCCCTAAGGGTATGTTTCCACGGTCAGGAAACGCTGCGTGTTTGACGCTGCGTGCAGTGGAGGCGTCAAACACGCAGC
The DNA here is from genome assembly GCF_032444005.1 of Ranitomeya imitator. Taxonomy (NCBI): domain Eukaryota; kingdom Metazoa; phylum Chordata; class Amphibia; order Anura; family Dendrobatidae; genus Ranitomeya; species Ranitomeya imitator. Next base: position 635,397,422 of record NC_091286.1, read on the forward strand.
ATCCAGATGTTACAGAGTAGCAGAGGGGATTTCCTGAAATCCCGTCTCCACTATCTGTAAAAAGACGCAGGCGGCAGACCCGCGTAAACGGACATGCGGCGCGTCTTTCCAGAACGCAGCATGTCTATTTACAATGCGGCAACACTCCATCGCCGCTCCGTAAAATTAACCATGGACTATCATTAGATGCGGTAAAACCACATCTAATGATTTGTCACATGCGTAATAACTGCATAAACGCAGCTTACTACGCATGTCTACTAATTTAACCCTGCTGTTTTGTTCGCATTTACTATACACTTGTAGTGTTCCGGGTCACTATGACCCGGCTTATTAAACCTTGATTTTAGACACTCTAACTCCATTTTCTTTATACTTTTTGCTTACTAGACTGTTTGTGAACATGTTTGGTAGTAAAAAAAAAAGAAAAATGAACTAGAAATCTTTTTTTTTTGTTTTTATTCTGAAAAAACAGATCCATCCAATGAGCAAAACGAAAATAGAAAACTACACATATTTTGTAAAAAATAAAAAAACAAAACAATCAAATCAAATATTTTGTGATAAAAAATTAAAGATAATAAACATTACAATGTGAATATATTTACATGATCATATAAATTTACGGATTCTTGCATGAAAAACAATACACATGATTTTTGCATAGAAATGTTTTACAGCCAGAACATGTTATACTCGTCTTGTTGTCACAAGTAGAAGGGCAATAGCTGCATCTTTTTCTTTTGATGCCGGCAGAGGCCATGGGGGTAGAAGCGCTTGTGGAGGACATGGCTTCACTGTCCTGGGCATGTTGATGGATGCTTTGTACCAGGCCTGCTGCTGCTTCTGTTCTTGGTGTAACTTTTCTGTTCTCAATATAAGGCCTAACCAGTGACTGTACCAGTGAACAGAGGTATGTACACAGCTGCTCGCCAAAGAAACTGAAAGGTAACATGTCTGGGCTAGCATATGTGTACTGATAAGAGCAGAGAAGATAAGAACCCTTGTGAAAACAAGCAGATAAGCCAGGAAGACAGACTTACTTAGCAAAAAAAAATTATTTGCAAGACTTTACAGCTCAGCTTTACAAAAAAAAACGTCTTAGACAGCGCGTTCTGAGCAGTCCGTTCTGCGCATAATATACACGTGTAGTGCACACCAAGTGATCTCTCCGGATGCACTCTACATTTTAGAATAGACTGCGCACCAAAAATAATCAATATAAAGCCATTTTTATGGCAGATCTCAATGCATACCCCCGGTAGAGCGCGTGTACGACCCCATTGAAATAATTTTAGGAAATAAATCAATTGATATACAATAGTAGATGCAATAAATAGACCCAACTGAGGTTATAACTCCTTTATTTCACTGAAAATATGGCCTCACAGCTGTAAAAAACGATGTCGGGTCACTATGACCCGAACACAACAAGTATAACTTTTTGCGTGTAGCAAAAAGTAAACGAAAAAAAAAAAAATACTCATAGGTAGGTCCCCCCAAATGAGGAAAAGTCAAGGAGTCTCAAGTTTTAGAGACTTACAGAAAAAAATCTACAGGGCCGCAAAAAGTCTGTTCGGGTCACTATGACCCGAACAGAACAGCAGGGTTAAACAAGGTCTTACCTTGTCCCACCGCCATAAGTCTGCGTCCACTGCAGTTCTCGCCATAACTTAGCTTACCGCGAGAACTGCCGTGCACGTGACCGGGGTTATCTCAGGTCACCCTGAGTGTAGGCAATCGGCGGAGAGTTATCTCTGATGGTCATCTGCCAGGCATCCAGATGTAGCAGAGCTGGACTCGTCGTGGGAGACTCGTTATTAAAGACTGCATCGGACACAGGGAGTATACTGTTTTTTTTTTTTCAGAAGATCGATAGCTTCGCTTGGATTACCAATGTAATAAAGATGGTAAAACTGTGTGGTGTTTTATTTCATTAAAGTACTTTATTCTGCATGTGTGTGTGTTAACACTTTACCAACTATAGGATTAGTATTGGTAAGAGTCTTATTGATGCCTCTCCATTACTAAGCCAGCTTAATGTCATCTTATAAAGGTGACATTAACCCCTTATCACCCCATATGCCACTACTACAGGGCAGTGGAAAGAGAGAGGATAAGCACCGGAAATGGCGCATCTTACAGATGCGCCATTTCTGGGGCGGCTGGGAGCTGATATTTGTAGCCAGGGGGGGGCCAATATCCATGGTCCCTTCCTGGTTATAAATATCAGACCGCAGCTGTCTTCGTAGCCTTTCTGGCTATAAATTATAGGGGGACCCCATGTCATATTTTGGGGGGTCCCCCTATTTTAATAGCCAGTAAAGGCTAAATATACAGCTGCGGGCTGATATTCATAGCCTGGGAAGCTCCATGGGTGTTAACCCCTTCCCAGGCTATAAACATCGGCCCCCAGTCGCTGGCTTTCCCTCTCTGGCGCAGAAAGGGAATCAATACAGAGGAGGACAATTTTATATTACAGGATGATTTATGTAAACTAGAAGCTTGGGCTGATAAATGGCAAATGAGCTTTAATGGGGATAAATGTAAGGTCATGCACTTGGGTAGAAGTAATAAGATGTATAATTATATGCTTAATTCTAAAACTCTGGGCAAAACCATCAATGAAAAAGACCTGGGTGTATGGGTGGATGACAAACTCATATTCAGTGGCCAGTGTCAGGCAGCTGCTACAAAGGCAAATAAAATAATGGGATGCATTAAATGAGGCATAGATGCACATGAGGAGAACATAATTTTACCTCTATACAAGTCACTAGTTCGACCACACTTAGAATACTGTGCACAGTTCTGGTCTCCGGTGTATAAGAAAGACATAGCTGAACTGGAGCGGGTGCAGAGAAGAGCGACCAAGGTTATTAGAGGACTGGGGGGTCTGCAATACCAAGATAGGTTATTACACTTGGGGCTATTTAGTTTGGAAAAACGAAGACTAAGGGGTGATCTTATTTTAATGTATAAATATATGAGGGGACAGTACAAAGACCTTTCTGATGATCTTTTTAATCATAGACCTGAAACAGGGACAAGGGGGCATCCTCTACGTTTGGAGGAAAAAAGGTTTAAGCATAATAACAGACGCGGGTTCTTTACTGTAAGAGCAGTGAGACTATGGAACTCTCTGCCGTATGATGTTGTAATGAGTGATTCATTACTTAAATTTAAGAGGGGACTGGATACCTTTCTGGAAAAGTATAATGTTACAGGGTATATACACTAGATTCCTTGATAGGGCGTTGATCCAGGGAACTACACAGATAAGTAAAAAACAGCCGCACTCGAGTTTTTGTTTTTTTCATATGCAGAGAAGTAATTTATTATGTTCACCACAGTGATATTGCGAAGCTGGGGTCACCACAATCGTATAAGGCCATGTTCACACGATCCTTTTTTTCATGCGGAATTGCCGCGATTTTCCCGCTGCGGGTCCGCAGCTGTTTTCCATGCAGGGTACATTACATTGTACCCTATGGAAAACAGGAACCACTGTGCACATGATGCGGGAATCGGGAAAAAAAGCCGCGCTGAATAGCCGCGGTAAAAAAGAAGTACCATGTCACTTCTTTTTTCGGAGCCGCAGCGGTTCTGCACCCATAGACCTCCATTGTGAGGTCAAACCCGCAGTAAAACCCGCAGATCAAAAATATATCTGCGGGTTTTATTGCGGTTTGTGGTGCCGAACCGCTGCAGCAGGAAGTGCGGGGAAGCGGGCGGAAGTGCGTGGGCGGAGTGTGGCTGCCCCCCCGTGCTCCGATCCCGCCCCCCCGTGCTCCAATCCCACCGCCCCGTGCTCCGATGCCCCCCCCCAGTGCTCCGATGCCCCCCCGTGCCCTAATCTCCCCCCCTTATACTTACCCGGCGTCCCAGTGTCCGTCCGGCCGTCTTCTCCCTGGGCGCCGCCATCTTGCAAAATGGCGGGCGCATTCGCAGTGCGCCCGCCGAATCTGCCGGCCGGCAGATTCGTTCCAAAGTGCATTTTGATCACTGAGATATAATCTATCTCAGTGAACAAAATAAAAAAAAATAGTAAATGACCCCCCCCCCCCTTTGTCACCCCCATAGGTAGGGACAATAAAAAAAATTAAGAATTTTTTTTTTTTCCACTAAGGTTAGAATAGGGTTAGGGGTAGGGTTAGGGGTAGGGTTAGGGTTAGGGGTAGGGTTAGGGTTAGGGGTAGGGTTAGGGGTAGGGTTAGGGGTAGGGTTAGGGTTAGGGGTAGGGTTAGGGGTAGGGTTAGGGTATTTTCAGCCATTTTAACCCTAAAAAACTTCCTAGAAAACACACAGACTCTGCATAGAAAACTGCATAATAAAAAGGATCAAAAAAAGGATCAAAAAACGCATCAAAAAACGCATCAAAAAAGGACAAAAAAGGACCAAAAAAAGGACCTGCGTTTTCTGCCAAGAGCTGCAGTTTTTTAAAAAACAGTCCTGAAAAAAAAAAGGATGGAAATCAGGAACGTGTGAACATACCCTAAAGGTACTGAGGTAACGTTTCGGCCCTGTTGTGGGCCTTTGTCAAACCTCACTTGTTGTAGAAAGAAAAAAGTGGAAGGTACCCCGAAATTGCGGGACAGATAGTAGCATGAGGCAGGCTCCAGGGAAAACGTTTGGCGTAAATGCGGATCCGGTGTGCTGGCGTCCCTGCGGTGATGTGACACATCACCGCAGGGACGCCAGCACACCGGATCCGCAGCACAAACTGGGATTTTTTCCCCTTCCCTGACTTACTTTTTCTCTGCATTTACGCCAAACCTTTTCCCTGGAGCCTCTCCCCATGAGGAAAGCAATACCACTGTGACTACCAGGACCCTGGGGCGTCACATATCTATCGTATCTATCAATATATCTATCTATTTATTATCTATCTATCTATTGATATATCTATCTAGCTATCTATAGATATATTTATCTACAGATAGATATATCTATAGATAGATAATAGATAGATAGATATATCGATAGATACGACAAATAGATAGATCTATAGATAGATAGATAATAGGTAGGTAGATAGATAGATTAGATAGATACGGTAGTTAGATAGATCTATAGATAGATAGATCTATCTATTATCTATCTATAGCTATATCTATCTATCTATCTATCTATCTATCATCTATTATCTATTATCTATCATCTATCTATCATCTTTTATCTATTATCTATCTATCATCTATCTATTATCTATCTATAGATGTATCTATCTATCTACCTACTGTATATATCTGTGTGTGTAAACATTATTGTTCAATGGAGTATGTAAAAGAAGAGGTTGGACAAGGAAATTACATCACAATTCTTTTTTTTTGTATATCGTTATTTAGCTTACAAAAACACACACAAATCTGCATGAAAAATGCATAAAAAAGCGCAGGTGACCTGACAGTGAACTCAGATGCAGATTTGGTGCAGATTTTACTGTTGTCAAATACTGAGCCATTCCTGACCATGGAAACATAAGGCTAGGTTCACATTGCGTTGGTGGGTGTCCACTAACGGACTCCGTTACATGGCGCAATTGTCACAATTATCGCTATGTAACGGATCTGTTAGCGCACCCAATGACTGCAATGTGCTAACGGATCGCTAACGCATCGCAAACGTATGCCCTTTTTGGCATGCGTCTACGATGTGCCGTTAGTTTCGGACGGACCTCGAACGCTGCTTGCAGCGTTCAGGGTCCGTTCCTCGCTAGTGCAGATCGGGCATCTGCGCTAGCGGGATTGCCGAACGCAATGCCTTTTTGGACATTGCGTTAGCACAATCCGTTAGCGTATCCGCTAAACGGATTGCACTAACGCAATGTGAACCTAGCCTAAAGGTACCATCACACTCAGCAACTTTCCAACGATCACGACCAGCGATATGACCTGGCCGTGATCGTTGGAAAGTCCTTGTGTGGTCGCTGGGGAGCTGTCACACAGACAGCTCTCCAGGGACCAACGATGCTGAAGTCCCCGGGTAACCAAGGTAAACATCAGGTTACTAAGTGCAGGGCCGCGCTTAGTAACCCGATGTTTACCCTGGTTACTATTGTAAATGTAAAAAATAAAAACACTACATACTTACATTCCGGTGCCTGTCACATCCCCAGCGTCCGCTTCCCTGCACTCCTCCTGCATCCTGTGTAAGCACCGGCCGTAAAGCAGAGCGGTGACGTCACCGCTGTGCTCTGCTTTACAGCCGGCCGGCGCTGACACAGGATGCAGGAGGAGTGCAGGGAAGCGGACGCCGGGGACGTGACAGGCACCGGAATATGAGTATGTGTTTTTTTTTTTTACATTTACAATGGTAACCAGGGTAAACATCGGGTTACTATGCGCGGCCCTGTGCTTAGTAACCCGATGTTTACCCTGGTTACAAGTGAAGACATCGCTGGATCGGCGTCACACACGCCGATTCAGCGATGTCAGCGGGTGATCCAGTGACGAAATAAAGTTCTGGCCTTCTAGCTCCGACCAGCGATGTCACAGCAGGATCCTGATCGCTGCTGCGTGTCAAACACAACGATATCGCTATCCAGGACGCTGCAACGTCACGGATCGCTATCGTTATCGTTGTAATGTTGTTCAGTGTGAAGGTAACCTTAAGGCTCCAGGACCCGGGTGCAACTGCAACCCCTGCTCCCACTACAGTACATTTCATAAATAGAGTAATAAGTTGTACAAATCAAAGGCTGAGGGCATTAGATCACTACCTGTACACCCCTGCTGTGAACGGTAATTAAATTAGGTTACCTGATGGAGAGCAGAGAGGAGTCTTTATACAGACTGATTAACAAGTGGCTGCCAGTTGGAAGGGCAAACTGTATGCGTACATCCTAATTACTAAAGAGGTGCTACCCAATGCAAGATAAATATACTGGCCCGGAAGGCTGACCATAGAGCTCCATATCAGAGACCTCAAATGGCAGTGGAAGTAGAACATGTTCCATGCTGTATCCATGGTCAAGGAACATAATTTTATCTATTTGGTAGCTGGAAACCCACAGGAACGCAGTGGGTTACATATATATACAGTGGGGCAAAAAAGTATTTAGTCAGTCAGCAATAGTGCATGTTCCACCACTTAAAAAGATGAGAGGCGTCTGTAATTTACATCATAGGTAGACCTGAACTATGGGAGACAAACTGAGAAAAAAAAATCCAGAAAATCACATTGTCTGTTTTTTTAACAATTTATTTGCATATTATGGTGGAAAATAAGTATTTGGTCAGAAACAAAATTTAATCTCAATACTTTGTAATATATCCTTTGTTGGCAATGACAGAGGTCAATCGTTTTCTGTAAGTCTTCACAAGGTTGCCACACACTGTTGTTGGTATGTTGGCCCATTCCTCCATGCAGATCTCCTCTAGAGCAGTGATGTTTTTGGCTTTTCGCTTGGCAACACGGACTTTCAACTCCCTCCAAAAGTTTTCTATAGGGTTGAGATCTGGAGACTGGCTAGGCCACTCCAGGACCTTGAAATGCTTCTTACGAAGCCACTCCTTCGTTGCCCTGGCGGTGTGCTTTGGATCATTGTCATGTTGAAAGACCCAGCCACGTTTCATCTTCAATGCCCTTGCTGATGGAAGAAGGTTTGCACTCAAAATCTCACGATACATGGCCCCATTCATTCTTTCATGTACCCGGATCAGTCGTCCTGGCCCCTTTGCAGAGAAACAGCCCCAAAGCATGATGTTTCCACCACCATGCTTTACAGTAGGTATGGTGTTTGATGGATGCAACTCAGTATTCTTTTTCCTCCAAACACGACAAGTTGTGTTTCTACCAAACAGTTCCAGTTTGGTTTCATCAGACCATAGGACATTCTCCCAAAACTCCTCTGGATCATCCAAATGCTCTCTAGCAAACTTCAGACGGGCCCGGACATGTACTGGCTTAAGCAGTGGGACACGTCTGGCACTGCAGGATCTGAGTCCATGGTGGCATAGTGTGTTACTTATGGTAGGCCTTGTTACATTGGTCCCAGCTCTCTGCAGTTCATTCACTAGGTCCCCCTGCGTGGTTCTGGGATTTTTGCTCACCGTTCTTGTGATCATTCTGACCCCACGGGGTGGGATTTTGCGTGGAGCCCCAGATCGAGGGAGATTATCAGTGGTCTTGTATGTCTTCCATTTTCTAATTATTGCTCCCACTGTTGATTTCTTCACTCCAAGCTGGTTGGCTATTGCAGATTCAGTCTTCCCAGCCTGGTGCAGGGCTACAATTTTGTTTCTGGTGTCCTTTGACAGCTCTTTGGTCTTCACCATAGTGGAGTTTGGAGTCAGACTGTTTGAGGGTGTGCACAGGTGTCTTTTTATACTGATAACAAGTTTAAACAGGTGCCATTACTACAGGTAATGAGTGGAGGAAAGAGGAGACTCTTAAAGAAGAAGTTACAGGTCTGTGAGAGCCAGAAATCTTGATTGTTTGTTTCTGACCAAATACTTATTTTCCACCATAATATGCAAATAAATTGCTAAAAAAAACAGACAATGTGATTTTCTGGATTTTTTTTTCTCAGTTTGTCTCCCATAGTTGAGGTCTACCTATGATGTAAATTACAGACGCCTCTCATCTTTTTAAGTGGTGGAACTTGCACTATTGCTGACTGACTAAATACTTTTTTGCCCCACTGTATATATATATATATATATATATATATATAAAAAAAAAAAATATATATATATATATATATATATATATATATATATACTGTATCATATTCATGCTTGGTAGGTATATACTGCTTGAAGGTTGTTCAGCAAGATGACAGCCATACTGCTTCTCTAGGAAGTTCCTGGGGAAAATATGTTGACAGCGGAAATATGGCCTAAAACTGGATTATAATCTAAACTAATCAGAATTCCTCCTCTTACCTCAGTTGACGGAGGAGATTTGAGTCTGGTGAGACCTCCATAACATGTCATCTAAGGAATATCAATGTCAGACCTCAGTAGAATCAACGTGTATTACAGATCTGTCCATATTTCCTTCGGCGTTCTAGTAACATAGTTAGTAAGGCCGAAAAAAGACATTTGTCCATCCAGTTCAGCCTATATTCCATCATAATAAATCCCCAGATCTACGTCCTTCTACAGAACCTAATAATTGTATGATACAATATTGTTCTGCTCCAGGAAGACATCCAGGCCTCTCTTGAACCCCTCGACTGAGTTCGCCATCACCACCTCCTCAGGCAAGAAATTCCAGATTCTTACCGCCCTAACAGTAAAGAATCCTCTTCTATGTTGGTGGAAAAACCTTCTTTCCTCCAGACGCAAAGAATGCCCTCTTGTGCCCGTCACCTTCCTTGGTATAAACAGATCCTCAGCGAGATATTTGTATTGTCCCCTTATATACTTATACATGGTTATTAGATCACCCCTCAGTCGTCTTTTTTCTAGACTAAATAATCCTAATTTCGCTAATCTATCTGGGTATTGTAGTTCTCCCATCCCCTTTTTTAATTTTGTTGCCCTCCTTTGTACTCTCTCTAGTTCCATTATATCCTTCCTGAGCACCGGTGCCCAAAACTGGACACAGTACTCCATGTGCGGTCTAACTAGGGATTTGTACAGAGGCAGTATAATGCTCTCATCATGTGTATCCAGACCTCTCTTAATGCACCCCATGATCCTGTTTGCCTTGGCAGCTGCTGCCTGGCACTGGCTGCTCCAGGTAAGTTTATCATTAACTAGGATCCCCAAGTCCTTCTCCCTGTCAGATTTACCCAGTGGTTTCCCGTTCAGTGTGTAATGGTGATATTGATTCCTTCTTCCCATGTGTATAACCTTACATTTATCATTGTTAAACCGGTTCTCCTTCACCTAAAGCTCTCACAGCTCCCAATTGTAAGAAATATCTGTATTTTACCCCTTTGTTATGCAGATTTTGCCCGTACAGTATTTTAGTCTGTTTATTATTCCATATTGTGTAACTTTTTTAAGCACTGTACTTCTTTTCGTATATTAAATCTAAAAATTGTTCCTTGCTGTCAAGCCTGGAAGTGGCCAAGAATAGCTAAGTTATGTTACCCTCTGTATGTCAGTGTTCAAGAAGGTACCTGTCAGGTGCAAAGGAAAGTTGAGTGGTGTTTGTGCTAGTGGGTGATCCACTGCCGGCGTCTCATTGGGCTATCAAAGCAAAGAGTGGGGGAAGCAAAAAGTGTGGTGTGGATGTGAGAGCCGGCTGTGGGGTGCACTTAGCTTATTGACAGCCCATTACGATGAGTGGATGTGTGAGTGTGGGAAGCGGTGTCAACCTCTACAGAAGCATCCAAGGCATGTGGGCACAAGCTAGTGGTCTTCATGACAAATCAGTGACAGCAGGAGTGTTGATCCTGACAGTACACATGAAATCGTTTGCTGAGTATGTATTTTAATAATACTCCTTTCCATTTCCTGAACACATTCCTTGCGGACATTCGTCATTCTGACTGATTCGGGCTGGAAAGAAAGTCTACTCCTCGAATTCTTATCTCTATGATGTATCATATTTATCACTATTCATATACCTGACTATGTATTACCACACAAAGGGTAGACCTTTTAGACTCATGGTGGAAAAATCTACTGGACGTCAGCAAAGCCTCCAAAAGTACAAGATTTAGGAGATCTTACAGTGTGTTCTTCACCTGTTCATTCATCCAGTTATGTCCAGCTTATGTCTGAACCCTCTGCAAAAACAGAATTCGGGTGTACGAGTTGTAAGGTGGCACATAGTGGATGGGATATACAGCTCTGGCAAAAATTAAGAGACAACCACATAAAAACCTTGTCATGGGCAGCCCAATCTCCAGACCTGAACCCCATTGAAAACTTCTGGAATGTAATCAAGAGGATGATGGTTAGTCACAAGACATCAAACAAAGAAGAACTGCTTACATTTTTGCGCCAGAAGCCGTGTGAAAGACTGTTGGAAAGCATGGCAAGACGCATGAAAGCTGTGATTAAAAATCATGGATATTCCACAAAATATTGATTTCTTAACTCTTCCTGAGTTAAAACATTAGTATTGTTGTTTCTAAATGATTATGAACTTGTTTTCTTTGCATTATTTGAGGTCTGAAAGAACTGGTTGTTTTTTTTTTATTTTGACCATTTTTCTTTTTCAGAAAAAAAATACAAAATTTATTCCTTGGAAATTCAGAGACATGTTGTCAGAAGTTTCTAGAATAAAAAGAACAATTTACATTTTACTCAAAAATATACCTATAAAGAGAAACATCAGACAAACTGAACATTTTGCAGTAGTCTCTTAATTTTTGCCAGAACTGTATGTATCACAGAGGTGGATTTCCTCTGTGACACAAGCCTGGAGTAATGCTCTAGTACACATAGCACTAAAGCCCCCGTCACACAAAGCGAGATCGCTAGCGAGATCGCTGCTGAGTCACAAGTTTTGTGATGCAACAGCGACCTCAGTAGCGATCTCGCTATGTGTGACACATAGCAGCAACCAGGCCCCTGCTGTGAGATCGCTGGTCGTGTCGGAATGGCCTGGACCTTTTTTTGATCGTTGATGTCCCGCTGGGTAGCACACATCGCTGTGTTTGACACCTTACCAACGACCTCATGACAGGACGTCCCTCATTGAGGTCTGTTAATTGTCATGAAATAGCTGCCATGTGACATTGTTGTACAGGTCGCTACAGGTTGCCGCATCGCTGCTGCGTCGTTGGGGAGATCTCACAGTTTGACATCTCACCAGCGACCACATAGCGAAACAGCAACGATCCCTGACAGGTCGTATCATTGTCGGGATCGCTGTAGCGTCGCTAAGTGTGACGGGGCCTTAAGAGGGATTAATCGGCCATGACAGAGCCTGATTTAATGTGAGCAGCTGAAGTGTTGGGTGTGATGGCTGCTCACCACAACTCCACCCTTGGGTGTGGTTCACATTGTGAAATGGGACATGTTTGTCTCACACATGTTCTGTGTGTGGAGGTGGGCAGATCTCAAGAATTGTGTCTTTGCTATACTTCAAAGATGCTGAATTCTATACTCAAGAGTAGTGATGAGCGAGTATGCTCGTTGCTCGGGTTTTCCCAAGCACGCTCGGGTGGTCTCTGAGTATTTGTAACTGCTCGGAGATTTAGTTTTCATCTCCGCAGCTGAATGATTTACAGCTACTAGCCAGCTTGATTACATGTGGGGATTCCCTAGCAACCAGGCAACCCCCACATGTACTCAGGCTGGGTAGTAGCTGTAAATCATTCAGTTGCCGTGATGAAAACTAAATCTCCGAACACTAACAAGTACTCGGAGATCACCCGAGTGTGCTCGGGAAAACCCGAGCAACGAGTACACTGGCTCATCACTACTCAAGAGGCCAAACCCACACTTTTATTGAATGGACTTTTTACTTTATGTTTCACTTTATGCCAGACAAGGGCTGTATTAAAGTTTTCCTGTGTAGCAGTTTATGTGGAGTGAAATAAACCAGCTGGACTTTCAATAGAAATGGTTCCTGTGATAAGTCATCCTTCTCCCAAGTCAGTAGCCTTTTTACAGGGACCATTGACTATAATGATGCTGACAGAGTCAGTGTGTCCTTTGACGCAAGTCCTGACGGGACCACTGAATGTCGGCAAGAACACAGTGTGAAAGGGGTCTTAGAGCTCATTCAGACTTCAATTTTTCTCAGATGAGTTCTATCTGTTTTTTTTTATGGATTGCATTCATACCTACAATTGTCTATGCGGTAGTTGACAAGGTAATTTTTTTTCCTCAAAGAAGTAGTGTGCATAAAACCATGTTGACTTGTACGATATCGATCCGTGTGGCAGATTAAAATCACAATATATATGCAAGATATAATAACCGTCAATATGGGACGTGTTCAAACATGTAAGGCTATGGAGTTTAAATGGCATATTTTCCAACTGTATTTATTCTGGGCCAAAAAAGGAAGCCCAAGGTAATTTCCCACCAGATAGAGAAAATCTTATTAATGGCCAATATTACATTCAAATAAAGCATGCATAAGAGAGAGAGAGTCATTTAGACCCTTTGGGGAAAGTGATTGCAATCTAAAAATCCATTCCGTCTCGCGTCTCTGTATAACCCTATCCAAGTCTCCTCCTCTAGTTTTTGGTCTGCCCAACTCAATAATGCTGAAGGTGATTTCTTTCAGGCTTCCACCATGTACGGCGTTCATGTGGCAAGCAACTGGTGTATCCCATTTGTTTCTTATGTCGCCAAGATGCTCACCCACCCTCACCCTCAGCTCCCTTATGGTCTTGCCAATATAGTCCATCGGATTGCCTTGTGCAGGCATGTACTACGGAGGACAGAGAATGAACTTCAATCCAATATTGCAGCCAGCATACAGCCGGCGGGTAAGGAAAGGGTGAATCAAACACCCGAAAACCCCACCCCTATGGCTGAAGATTGTTCCCTCCAAATTCAGGTGACAGAGTCCCTTTAAGGGTAGCGTAGCTTCGGGTGGAAACCTCTGAGCAAAGGGCACAAGTCAACCGCACCCTCAGCCCAGGTATCAGCTTTCAGCAGAATCATTAACAGTAAGGGTACCGTCACACAGTGCAATTTTGATCGCTACGACGGCACGATTCGTGACGTTCGAGCGATATAGTTACGAGATCGCAGTGTCTGACACGCTCCTGCGATCAGGGACCCCGCTGAGAATCGTACGTCGTAGCAGATCGTTTGAAACTTTCTTTCGTCATCTAGTGTCCTGCTGTGGCGGCATGATTGCATGGTGTAACATATATTGTATACGATGTGCGCATAGTAACCAACGGCTTCTACATCGCACATACGTCAAGAAATTATCGCTGCAGCGTCGTAGATTGCAAAGTGTGACAGCAGTCTACGACGCTGGAGCGATATTGTTACGACGCTGGAGCGTCACGGATCGTACCGTCGTAGCGATGAAAATTGCACTGTGTGACGGTACCCTTAGACATTTTGGGAGAATAACCTGTTTTATGAAATAAATGCCAAGTATGACAGACACAAACAAACCAGAAGATCATACAATGTAGTATTCACAAGCTCTAACAATTAACAAGGCACCACCTGCTGCCTGCTCAACACATTTCCGCCACCGAATAAGCCTGCAGCTGCTGAATACTCCAAAACATTCTCTGCTTTACCTAACTTCTATTCTTTATAGAATACGTTACATCAATGGGCCAATCTAACCTTTATTGTATTCATAGTTTAACTTCTCAAGTGACCTAGTAGGACAGTCCAGCAAGACGTGTAGGCAGTGCCTGCAGGAAGCAATGTTTAAGGTGTTTAATTGACCTATCATTTTGTAATTTATATAACCACAATCCATGGCAAACACAGACCAGAGGGACCCACGGTAGAGATCACAATGGTATCACTACAAGGTTGCCCAGAACTGGGGCTGTTAGTGTTACATTTTCTCTCAATGCCCTTACAAATGACAATTAGACTAGTAGATGGGACCAATCAAATCTGAGCCTCTTTTCTCTAAGGGCTGTATAGCAGGCACAAGGTCTACCTTTATAGTATGTTTTTATTTTTTATTTTCTAAGCAGATGTAAAGATTATTTAATCCATAAACCCAGTCTTCTAGATGTTTTCTGTCATATATCGAGCCGTATTAATGTAATCTTGAGGTCGCATAGTCCTACGGTGTCTGACGTAGCATGACATTTCCACAGTTATATCCATGTCTCATTCTTAATAATGAAACTTTAATTGATATGAAATTTTTATAACCAGTGGTGAATAATATCACTGTAAAGCTTTTCATATATTTACTGCCACTGTAGCTCATGTCATTCAGGCCTTTACTACTGAATATGTCAAAATGTTTTCATGATATGAGAAGCCATTAATTAAATTTGCCTCATTGTAATGAGGATGATAAAACATGAGATTATTACTTTCAACCTATGAGAAGATACCTAGATGATAATCTCTGGGTGCAGAGCTAAAAAAGTAAGTTTTTGACCAATCAGACTAATTTTTTTATACTTTGCATATATAGTGCCATCATCTCCACTGTGCTTTACAGACATTATCATCACTGTCCCCACTGGGGCTCACAATCTACATTCCCTATCAGTAAGCAAGTGGAGTGTGGAAACCAGAGAACTCAAAGGAAACCCACACAATCACGGGGAGACCATACAAACTCCTCCATCATGACTTGCTCATGCTTCTGCGCCATCTATAGAGGAGGGAGTCACACATCGTGGGAGTGGGGTAAGGAAAGCATAATTAGCTTATTTTTTTAAAAGTGCTGGAGAAGAAAGGAAGAGGCATAGAGTGGGGACATTATAGCAGGAAGGGGCCCATGATGGTGAGCATTGAACCATGATGAGGACATTATACCAGGAAGGAACACATGATGGGGTAAATTGTACCAGGATATGGCGCATTATACCAGTAAGGGGCCCAGGAAAGAGAGCATTATAACTAGAAAGGGCCCAGGATGGAGGCATTGTTCTAGGATGGAGAACATTATATCAGGAAGGGGTTCATAGTGGAGGACATTGTTATAGCATGGGGCCCAGAATTGGGGGCATTATTACAGGAAGGCTCCAAGATGGTGGCATTATTATTGGAAAAAGGCTAGGATGGGGACATTATTAGTGGAAGGAGCTCAGGATGGGGAACATTATTACAGGAAGGAGGCAATATGGGGGACATTATTGAAAGAAGAAGCCAAGATGGAGGACATTATTGCAAGAAGGAGCCAGGATGGGGGACAATATTGCAAGAAGGAGTCAGGATGGGGAACATTATTGCAAGAAGGAGCCAGGATGGGCGACATTATTACATAGTTTGCAATCCGCTGACCATCCGGGTAGCTCTTCTCTGAACTTGCTGCACTTTTTCTATGTGATTTTTAACCCCTTAGTGACAGAGCCAATTTGGTACTTAATGACCATGCCAATTTTTGCAATTCTGACCACTGTCACTTTATGAGGTTATAACTCTGGAACGCTTCAACGGATCCCGCTGATTCTGAGACTGTTTTTTCGTGACATATTGTACTTCATGTTAGTGGTAACATTTCTTCGATATTACTTGCGATTATTTATAAAAAAACGGAAATATGGCCAAAATTTTTAAAATTTTGCTTTTTTCAAACTTTGTATTTTTATGCCCTTAAATCAGAGAGATATGTCACGAAAAATAGTTAATAAATAACATTTCCCACATGTCTACTTTACATCAGCACAATTTTGGAAACAAATTTTTTTTTTGTTAGGGAGTTATAAGGGTTAAAAGTTGACCAGCAATTTCTCATTTTCACAACACCATTTTTTTTTAGGGACCACATCACATTTGAAGTCATTTTGAGGGGTCTATATGATAGAAAATAATGAAGTGTGACACCATTCTAAAAACTACACCCCTCAAGGTTCTCAAAACCACATTCAAGAAGTTTATTAACCCTTTACGTGCTTCACAGGAACTGAAACAATGTGGAAGGAAAAAATGAACATTTAACCTTTTTTTGCAAACATCTTAATTCAGAACCATTTTTTTTATTTTTACAAGTGTAAAAACAGAAATGTAACCATAAATTTTGTTATGCAATTTCTCCTGAATATGCCAATACCCCATATGTGGGGGTAAACCACTTTTTGGGCGCACCGCAGAACTTAGAAGTGAAGGAGCGCCGTTTGACTTTTTCAATGCAGAATTGGCTGGAATTGAGATTGGACGCCATGTCACGTTTAGAGAGCCCCTGATGTGCCTAAACAGTGGAAACTCCCCACAAGTGACACCATTTTGGAAACTAGACCCCTTAAGGAACTTATCTAGATGTGTGGTGAGCACTTTGAACCCCCAAGTGCTTCACAGAAGTTTATAATGTAGAGCCGTGAAAATAAAAAATCGCTTTTGTTTACACAAAAATGATCTTTTCGCCCACAAATTCTTATTTTCACAAGGGTAACAGGAGAAATTAGACCACAAAAGTTGTTGTGCGATTTCTCCTGAATACGTCGATACCCCATATGTGAGGGTAAACCACTGTTTGGGCGCACCGCAGAGCTTGGAAGTGAAGGAGCGCCGTTTTACTTTTTCAATGTTGAATTGGCTGGAATTGAGATTGGACGCCATGTCGCGTTTGGAGAGCCCCTGATGTGCCTAAACAGTGGAAACCCCCCACAAGTGACACCATTTTGGAAACTAGACCCCTTAAGGAACTTATCTAGATGTGTGGCGAGCACTTTGAACCCCCATGTGCTTCACAGAAGTTTATAACGTAGAGCCGTGAAAAAAAAAATTGCATTTTTTCTACAAAAATGATCTTTTTGCCCACAAATTTTTATTTTCACAAGGGTAACAGGAGAAATTAGACCACTAAAGTTGTTGTGCAATTTCTCCTGAGTACATCGATACCCAATATGTGGGGATAAACCACTGTTTCGGCGCACCGCAGAGCTTGAAAGTGAAAGAGTGCCGTTTTACTTTTTCAATGTAGAATTGGCTGGAATTGAGATCGGACGCCATGTCGCGTTTGGAGAGCCCCTGATGTGCCTAAACAGTAGAAATCCCCCACAAGTGACCCCATTTTGGAAACTAGACCCCCCATGGAACTTATCTAGATGTGTGGTGAGAACCTTGAATGCTCAAGTGCTTCACAGAAGTTTATAATGCAGAGCCGTGAAAATAAAAAATATTTTTTTTTCCACAAAAAAGATTTTTTAGCCCCCAAGTTTTTATTTTCACTAGGGTAACAAGAGAAATTGGACCCCAAAAGTTGTTGTCCAATTTGTCCTGAGTATGCTGGTACCCCATATGTGGGGGTAAACCACTGTTTGGGCGCACGGCAGAGCTCGGAAGGAAGGAGCGCCGTTTTGGAATGCAGACTTTGATAGAATGGTCTGCGGGTATTATGTTGCGTTTGCAGAGCCCCTGATGTACCTAACCAGTAGAAACCCTCCACAAGTGACCCCATTTTGGAAACTAGACCCCCCAAGGAACTTATCTAGATGTGTGGTGAGAACTTTGAATGCCCAAGTGCTTCACAGAAGTTTAGAATGCAGAGTCGTGAAAATAAAAAATATTTTTTTTTCCACAAAAAAGATATTGTAGCCCCCAAGTTTTTATTTTCACAAGGGTAACAGGAGAAATTGGACTGCAATAGTTGTTGTCCAATTTATCCCGAGTACGCTGATGCGCCATATGTGGGGGTAAACCACTGTTTGGGCGCACGGCAGAGCTCGGAAGGGAAGGAGCGCCTTTTTGGAATGCAGACTTTGATAGAATGGTCTGTGGGCATTATGTTGCGATTGCAGAGCCCCTGATGTACCTAAACTGTAGTAACCCCCCACAAGTGACCCCATTTTGGAAACTAGACCCCCCAAGGAACTTATCTAGATGTGTGGTGAGAACTTTGAATGCCCAAGTGCTTCACAGAAGTTTAGAATGCAGAGTCGTGAAAATAAAAAATATTTTTTTTTTCACAAAAAAGATATTGTAGCCTCCAAGTTTTTATTTTCACAAGGGTAACAAGAGAAATTGGACCCCAGAAGTTGTTGTCCAATTTATCCCGAGTACGCTGATGCCCCATATGTGGGGGTAAACCACTGTTTGGGCGCACGGCAGAGCTCGGAAGGGAAGGAGCGCCTTTTTGGAATGCAGACTTTGATAGAATGGTCTGTGGGCATTATGTTGCGATTGCAGAGCCCCTGATGTACCTAAACTGTAGTAACCCCCCACAAGTGACCCCATTTTGGAAACTAGACCCCCCAAGGAACTTATCTAGATGTGTGGTGAGAACTTTGAATGCCCAAGTGCTTCACAGAAGTTTAGAATGCAGAGTCGTGAAAATAAAAAATATTTTTTTTTTCACAAAAAAGATATTGTAGCCTCCAAGTTTTTATTTTCACAAGGGTAACAAGAGAAATTGGACCCCAGAAGTTGTTGTCCAATTTATCCCGAGTACGCTGATGCCCCATATGTGGGGGTAAACCACTGTTTGGGCGCACGGCAGAGCTCGGAAGGGAAGGAGCGCCTTTTTGGAATGCAGACTTTGATAGAATGGTCTGTGGGCATTATGTTGCGATTGCAGAGCCCCTGATGTACCTAAACTGTAGTAACCCCCCACAAGTGACCCCATTTTGGAAACTAGACCCCCCAAGGAACTTATCTAGATGTGTGGTGAGAACTTTGAATGCCCAAGTGCTTCACAGAAGTTTAGAATGCAGAGTCGTGAAAATAAAAAATATTTTTTTTTTCACAAAAAAGATATTGTAGCCCCCAAGTTTTTATTTTCACAAGGGTAACAAGAGAAATTGGACCCCAGAAGTTGTTGTCCAATTTATCCCGAGTATGCTGATGCCCCATATGTGGGGGTAACCCACTGTTTGGGCGCACGGCAGAGCTCAGAAGGGAGGGAGCACCATTTGACTTTTTGAGCGCAAAATTGGCTGTCGTGTTTGGAGACCCCCTGATGTACCTAAACAGTGGAAACCCCCCAATTCTAGCTCCAACCCTAACCCCAACACACCCCTAACCCTAATCCCAACCTGATCCATAATCCTAATCACTAACCCTAACCATAATCACAACCCTTACCCCAAAACAACCCTAATGTCAACCCTAACCATAACCCTAATCAAAACCCTAAATCCAACACACCCCTAATCCTAATCTCAACCCTTACCTCAAACCTAACCCTAATCCCAATACACCCCTAATCACAACCCTAACCTTAACCCTAATCCCAAACCTAACCCTAATCCCAAGCGTAACCCTAATGCCAACCCTAACCCTAATACCAACCCTAATCCAAACCCTAACCCTAATCCCAGCTCTAACCCTAACTTTAGCCCCAACCCTAGCCCTAACTTTAGCCCCAACCCTAACCCTAGCCCTAAGGCTACTTTCACACTTGCGTCGTTTGGCATTCCGTTGCAATCCGTCGTTTTGGACAAGAAACGGATCCTGCAAATGTGCCCGCAGGATGCGTTTTTTGCCCATAGACTTGTATTGCCGACGGATCGTGACGGATGGCCACACGTCGCGTCCGTCGTGCACTGGATCAGTTGTGTTTTGGCGGAGCGTCGGCACAAAAAAACGTTCAATGAAACGTTTTTTTGTACGTCGCATCCGCCATTTCTGACAGCGCATGCGTGGCCGTAACTCCGCCCCCTCCTCCCCAGGACATAGATTGGGCAGCGGATGCGTTGAAAAACTACAGCTGCTGCCCACATTGTGCACAATTTTCACAACGTGCGTTGGTATGTCGGGCCGACGCATTGCGACGGCCCCGTACCGACTTAAGTGTGAAAGAAGCCTAACCCTAAATTTAGCCCCAACCCTAACCCTAAATTTAGCCCCAACCCTAACCCTAAATTTAGCCCCAACCCTAACCCTAAATTTAGCCCCAACCCTAGCCCTAACCCTAGCCCTAACCCTAGCCCTAACCCTAGCCCTAACCCTACCCCTAACCCTACCCCTAACCCTACCCCTAGCCCTAACCCTAACCCTACCCCTAACCCTAACCCTAACCCTAACCCTACCCCTAACCCTACCCCTAACCCTACCCCTACCTCTAACCCTACCCCTAACCCTACCCCTAACCCTAACCCTACCCCTAACCCTACCCCTAACCCTAACCCTACCCCTAACCCTACCCCTAACCCTACCCCTAACCCTAACCCTACCACTAACCCTAACCCTACCCCTACCCCTAACCCTACCCCTAACCCTAACCCTACCCCTAACCCTAATTTTAGCCCCAACTGCTGTTCTCCTGCCGGCCGGCAGATGGAGACAGATGGCGGGCGCACTGGGCATGCGTCCGCCATGTTCTTCTGCCGGCGGCCAGGAGGAGCAGCAAGAGGATCCAGGGACCTAGGTGAGTATGCTAGGGTCCCCGAATCCCCCTATTTCTCTGTCCTCTGATGTGCGATCACATCAGAGGACAGAGAATTACACTTTACTTTTTTTTTTTTTGCGGTCGCCGGTAAACAGTTAATTACCGGCGATCGCAAAACAGGGGTCGGTAATACCGACCCCGATCATGCTCTTTGGGGTCTCGGCTACCCCCGGCAGCCGAGACCCCAAAGATTCTCCCGGTGCCGGCCGGCGGGCGCACTGCGCATGCGCCCGCCATTTTGAAGATTGCGGCGCCCACCGGGAGACACGAGGAGCATCGGGGGAGCTAGGTGAGTATTGGGGGGCCACCTGGGACCCCTTTTCTCTGTCCTCCGATGTGCGATCACATCGGAGGACAGAGAAATTAAAAAGAGATCGCTTTTTTTTTTTTTTTTTGCGATCGCCGGTAAACGGTTAATTACCGGCGATCGCAAATGCGGGGTGGGTTAAAAAACCCCCGAATCATGTTCTCTGGGGTCTCGGCTACCCTTGGCAGCCGAGACCCCAGAGAAAATTGGCCTCTGGGGGGCGCTATGGACTTTTTCCACAGCGCCGTTAATTAACGGCGCTGTGGTTTAAGTACCCTTAGCGGCCGCCGTTAAAAGGCGTATCGGCGGTCGCTAAGGGGTTAAAATGTGGTGCCCAGAACTGGACACAGTATTCCAGATGCGGCCTGGCCAAGGAGGAGATGAGGGGGATAATTAGACTCTATGCTTCTCTTAATACATCCTACAACTGTATTTGCCTTCAGAGCTAACTCTGTTAGCTTCAGTGTCCGTGTCGCAGACACTAGCACATAGACCCCCCATCAGCTGCAATTAGAAACCCTGAGGCTGAAAAGTGATATTTACAGAACAGGAAATGTCAGCTATTTTGAGAGCTCTGTGTCCAGTATGAAATCTCAAAATTTTCAGCTTTTTTTTTTAAATATAGAAAGTGAAACATCATCAAATGTTTCAACACATCTAGCATAATTCTAAAAAGTTCCAACAATAGTGCATGCACTTGATCGATCACCTCACCGAAACAGTCATATAATCGACTGTCGATTCAATACAGGAAGTTTGCCCACAGGTTCTATACAAATAATACGTAATTGATTATTCTCATTTATTCTTCCATCCCCCCTCTTCTTAAGTAATATATGGGAAGATTAACCTTTTAGTGCCTTTTAAGGCACAAAGTTTGTGTTAGACAATTCCAATTAGGCATTGATGATGCTTATGACGCCCCCACCGCCCAGCTCTCCCGCCTCATTTTTTTTTTGTCCCCAATCACTAAAATGGAAAAGTACACAAAGGCAGATAATGGGAAAGCAGGATAAAAATGGGAAAACATCAGTCATACGGATCAGGGCGTGAGGAACATTACAGCTGATGGGCAAGCACTACTCCAGCTCTTTCCATTCAAGAAATGTCATGTATCAGCAGTGGAATTTTCACAACATAAGCCAGGGATTGACGAACTTTGATGTCCTTTGAAAGCATAATGTTACATGTCACTGACACAGCAATAAACAGGTTACCCAAAATAAAATACCCTGATGTCAAATTCGACGCTCTGGAAAACTGCAAAGGAAAGAAAGATGGGATGTTTGCAAGATAAGCAGGAGAGATATTTGTTGGAAAAAGCTAATTACAGAATGGTTCTACCAATACGGAAAAATCATTGTTTTGGATTAAAATCCAAAGATAATTTAAGTCATGCAACCAGACTAATGTTGGAAGCTTCACATGGAGCTCACTGAAATGAATGTATTTTTTCTTTGACCCCTTCGCGACAAGGTCAATTTCCATTTTTGCATTTCCATTTTTCCTCCCCTTCTTTGCAGAGCCATAACTTTTTTATTTTTCTGTCTATATAGGAATAGGAGAAGTTTTTTGGCAGGACGAGTTGTACTTTTGAATGACACCATTCATTTCATCACACAGTGTACAGTGTACTGGAAAACGGGGAAAAAAGATCCGAATGGAGCGAAATTTGGAAAAAAAATTCAATTCTGACATTGTTTTTTGGGAACTGTTTTTACGGTGTACATTTTGTGATCAAAATGTCCTTGCACTATGATTCTATGCATCAGTACGGTACGATTATGGCAATATGAAACAAGTCCAGTTTTTTAATTATCTTAGTAGTGAAAAAAACAAGGAACTTGGAAGGATTTGTCGCCATTTTCTGAGACTCGTAACGTTTTCATTTTTCAGTTGATATAGCCTATATTGATCCAAAGAAAGCAAAAAAATCCATGCGGTAAACTCCATATTAGTGGAAAAATTCCTTCCCATCTCTACATACGGCAATCATGCCAGTTCCCTAGATTAGTGTCCATCACAGAATCCAGTGCCCACAACCTGTAATATTTTAGTTATCATGAAAGACATCCAAACTCTTTTTGAATTTAGTGAATAAACCATTACAACATCATGTGGCAGAGAGTTCCATTGTCTCACTGCTCTAAGGCTATGTGCCCACGTTGCATTTTTTAAGCATTTTGGCCGCGATTTTCCACGGCGGAAATGCTTAAAAAAAGGTTACAAAAACAGCATTCCATTATTTTCTAATGCATTCTGCAATTTATGTGCCCATAATGCGGTTTTTTTTCCCGCAGGGGAAACGCATCACGGTAAGAAACGCAGCATGTTCCTTATTTTTGCCGAATCGCGGCAATTCCGAACCCATAGACATGCATTAGAAAATCGCTTGAAAATCGCATGAAAAATGCATGCAAAACGTGTCAATTACGTGTAAAAAATGCATCTAAACCGCGAATAAATCCGCATGCATTTTTCCTGCGAAGGGTATGCAGAATTGAAGAAGAAAATTCTGCTTCTGTTCTGCAACGTGGGCACATAGCCTTACAGTAAAACATCTGTATCTGTGATTATGATTAAACTTTATTTCCTGTAGACGTAGAGGATGCCCCCTCTTCATTCCAGTTACAAAATAAAAGTGGCAAGTTGTGATGTCCGACTGTCACTCCATTCATTCTTAAAAGTGCCCATTTCTGCCGGTCAGTGAAAGTCCCAGCTGTCATACCGATCAATAAGTTATCACCTACTCTGTGAATTTGTAATAACCTGTGCTCAACCCCTTTAAGTTACAGTCCGTGTCCCCAATAGAGGCATGGTGGAAGTGTATAATACCATAAGCATATCATGGGATATAACCACTAACATCATGCACAATATACATACACTGAGAATGACTTAGTATCTGTAACAAAAAAACACAAAATTTAAGGGCAATAAAATAAATATGGGAGAAAAAGTTGGGTGCCGGTCTGAATTTAGGTGAGTGCACCTTGTTTAAACCGTTTTTATGACCATACGACCCAAAAACGATGTTGAAGAGAACTTCAGTAGATTGTTTTTAGAAGCTGGTCATCAGCACAAACACAAAACCATCAGCAGAACAGGTAGATCGAGGCTCTCAAGTTTTCCTCTTTCACCTTTTACCCCTGTCATTGACTGGTCCGCCTGTCATTGTTACCTGTCTTTTGCACAAAAGGCGTCATTCATCGGTGACCTAATCCCCATAGACATAGCAAAGGTGCTGACACCGGCCCAGAAACATGGCTGAGAACAATTGAAAATGGATTTCAGTTTGAAAAAGAATTGAAATCTTGAACCTCAAGTAAACATATTACCCCATTATCATGACAGCCACCATTCAACCTAAACATACATGGCTGCTTGAAAATCAACACAATGTACCAGTTTATTAATATCACACAGATGAAAGAAGTCTAAAAAGCACTTATGAATACCGGAAAAACAGGTGTTATATAAAGGCAACTCCATCACTTAGACTTTAAAAGTCAAAAGCTACCTGATTAGAATTTGCCGCCATCTCAATCTCTTAGAGCGTTCATGGTTTTGGACCATTCTGTATCATAGGTTGACCACATGGTGATCCGCTCCTGAAAACCCATTTAATGACTGTTATCTGTGGGACTACCCGGTAACAAGTGTTCAAACCCTCTGCAGCGCCACCTCAAGGCAAATGAAACATTACACACTGACCATTGAAAATAACGAGTTTTCTTCGTAACGCATGGACATGATAGGTCGTTGAAAGCAAGATAAAATCTTTGCAGACATTCGTCTCAGCTTTGTAAAAATGAAATATGTACTGTGATTGGTTGCTGTGGGCAAAAAGATAAGAAAGTTTTAATAATCCTGTCCCATTTTTCTTTTACAATTTAAAAAAAGTGTTATATGAGACCAAAAACTTGGTCAAGAAGAACGGTCATAAAATATAATAAAAAGAACCATTACTTACTTGCCTGCTCACTCCACCATTCCGGTGATCCTGCTAGTCCATCATGTCATCGGTCTTACGACTGCTGCAACTCGAATTGACAACGTCAACACTGAGGCCAGCGATTGGATGCGGCGGTCAAGTGAACGATGAACCTGATGTCTATTCGACAACTCAATGGAAAGAAAATATAGAAAATACGAGTTTACGACAAGAGTTGTGTCAAAAGGCACATATGATCGAAATGATTTAGAGATGTGCCGAAATGAGATTACAGCTGTAGACTCAACCATGATTCAGGATATGCGACACTCGGCCTTGCCCCAAGACTTTTCCATAAATAAATTTGAATTTTATAGAATTTGAAATAAGTTTTTTTTATATTTTGACCGAATATTATTTTAAACAGTGCTGTGAGCTGGCCATGGACTTGGGTATGAATGGACAATTTTATATTGGTAGCCTAGGACATTAAATAGCAAAATAATAAGTCTGTGAGGAAGCTGCACTGTAGTTCAATCCAAGGTTAGGAAAATAACCTTGTCCATAGAACACTTATCTTGAAGATTTACACAGGACTGTTTTCAATGTGTGTGTTTCGGCATTCAGGAGTTATAAATTTTGCATTCATTGTGCTGAAAAACAGGAATTCTCCTTGAGAACTAAATCAGCATCGCTGCTGCTGCGCTCCGATACTGATGGGTTTTCATTCCGAGGAAATAGATGTCAAGTAGGGAAATACCCAGCCTCTCCTGCTGCCAGCAGTCTATATTAATTTATCATCATATTTACAATTCAGATATTCATTTCTGTATTAGATTATTTTTTTTTATTTGAAATTTTTTTTGCAGTATTTTTTATATTTCTCTTTTTGATTAGGGTTTTACGGTGAAAATTACGGTTGCAATCAAATTTATTCAATATTTAAAAGACTTTCTGCTATTTGCAGCAACAAATAGACAAGGAAAATGTAAATATTTCAATCAACACAACTAATATAAAAAGTGATCTTTCCAAATTCACTAAAAATGCCTCTTTTTCTGCAGTCTCAGAATTATTCACCCCCTTCATGACAAGTGACTTTAGTACTTAATAGCGCATCTTTGGCTGTTATAACCTGCTGTAAATGTGATGCATAGCCAGATACCAGGTTCTGATGGCATTCTTTAGGAATCTTATCTCGTTCCTCCTGGGCAATGGCCTCCACTTCACTAATATTCTTGGGCTATCTAGAGAGCAGTCCAAAAGTTAAAGGGAACCTGTCATGTAAAATAAAATGCTAATAACGACAGGTATGGAGATAATCTGCAGATTTACAGTGTCCCCACCGAGAGCCCCTCTGCCAGGAGGAAATGAGCTTTATTCTGCCCCGGGAAGCTCGGTCTTTCAGTCACAGGGTTGGGGCCGGCACGGTTTCAGTCACCGCTCAGTACACAGAGAGAGGCAGCGACCCTGACTGACAGCCAGCTCAGCATTAGAGCTGTCAGTCAGTGCTGGGAACATGGTTACATATGCTGCTTTCTAGATATAGAGCAGTGACTGAAACCATTGTGGCACCACCCATGCGACTGAACACTGCTGGGGGGAACAAAGTTCTTTTCCTCCCTGCAGCGGGACTCTCGGTGCCACACGGTGTCAGAATGTCGTTAACTTGCAGATTAGCCACATATCTGCAGGTTAATAGCATTATTTTACATGGCAGGTTCCCCTTAAAAGAAAAGACCATTCCCTTGCAATAATTCTGTGTAGATTATTTTGGGAGCAGCAGAGTACCATTTATTGCTGACTAAATTGAGCCAGGGTAAGTGCCAGGATTGCTGCACGGTTAAGAGACCTTGGTGTGTGTCTGGGAGGAGAGGTGAAAACACCTCTTGGTACTGGTCTCTATGTCAGGACTTGAGAGACAGCTGGACATTTATCTGGGTGAGCAAGCATATGCCTGGATATGGACTTTTTATTTTATTCTTTTATGCTGAAGAAAGGCTGTTTGTTTTCCATTCTCTTGGAAGTTTATGCACTTGAATAAATCTCCCTGATCAGCTGCCTAAAAATGATTGAATCCCTACAATTGGTGGATGAAATGAGGGTGTGAAGTTCCAGAGAGCACAGTCGATTGGAGTGTAAAAATGTAATATCCTGGGTAAAGGCAGTTACAGCATTGCAAATACAGTGTGAAAGCAAGGAGGAGATTGTTAAGCAGTTGGTGCGGGTGCAACAGCAACACCAGACCAAACAGTAAACCAACAAACTCCTGATCTAGCAGTTTCAACAGCAGGATCAGGAGTTGCGGCAGCAGTTACATCAGCAGCAGCAGCAGCAGCAGTTACAGCAGATTCAACAGCAACATCGCAGTACATGGCTCTCCTTGCAGAGACTGTCTGGGCCAGGGAGATGGCCCAATCTACCAGCCAAGTAAAAATATAATTGAGGCTTTCTGACCATGTTCGAGAGGGTGGCTGACAGAAAAAGGCTTCCTCCGGATCAGTGGGCCGAGGTCCTGGTAGTACCATATCCTACTGGCGAACCACAGAAGGCATATTATGACCTTGCCCTGCAGGATGCCAAGGAGTACAGCAAGCTGAAGATGGAGATTCTGGCACTTTTGGGTGTAATCTAGTTCATCAGGATGCAATGGGAGAGCCATTGCCACTACCAAAGGGACAAGCCTCCCTGGTCCCAGATGTTTGACCTGTTTCACCTAGTCCAGAAATGTCTGAAGTCTGATACCTGCTCCCTGGATCAAATGGTGGAAATGGTATGGTAGAGTGGAATGGTAGGGTACAGATTTATATACTCACTACCAAAATCCGTAAAAAACTGGGTTGTCCAAAGTGATCCCCAGAACACAGATGACCTAGTGAGCCTGGTGTGTTATGATAAAGTAATTCAGTACCGCAATGGACATAGAGGTCAGAGCACATACAGTGACCTGACAATAACCCAAAAAACATACAACGAGCTCTGAGACGTGGGAACTCTGCTGACCGCAATCCCTTATCCTCTCCAACCACACTAGAGGCAGCCGTGGATTGCGCCTAACGCTACCTATGCAACTCGGCACAGCCTGAGAAACTAGCTAGCCTGAAGATAGAAAATAAGCCTACCTTGCCTCAGAGAAATACCCCAAAGGAAAAGGCAGCCCCCACATATAATGACTGTGAGTTAAGATGAAAAGACAAACGTAGCGATGAAATAGATTTAGCAAAGTGAACAGAGCGAGGATAGGAAAGGTAACTTTGCGGTCAACACAAAACCCTACAAAAACCACGCAAAGGGGGCAAAAAGACCCTCCGTACCGAACTAACGGCACGGAGGAACACTCTCTGCATCCCAGAGCTTCCAGCAAGCAGGAAAAAACAAATAGACAAGCTGGACAGAAAAAACAGCAAACAAAATAGCAAAGCAGAACTTAGCTATGCAGAGCAGCAGGCCACAGGAACGATCCAGGAGGAAACAGGTCCAATACTAGAACATTGACTGGAGGCCAGGATCAAAGCACTAGGTGGAGTTAAATAGAGCAGCACCTAACGACTTCACCACATCACCTGAGGAAAGAAACTCAGAAGCCGCAGTACCACTCTCCTCCACCAACGGAAGCTCACAGAGAGAATCAGCCGAAGTACCACTTGTGACCACAGGAGGGAGCTCTGCCACAGAATTCACAACACTGGTGGTGAGATACTTGGCTGCGGAGAAATCCCATAGCAGTCAAGGGAGCCTGAGGTCATTTTTCAGAGGTACCCAAAAGAAGTGGCCCAAGATCACCTCTCTGGGGCACCCAAGGTCCCAGTAGGGGTCAGAGCTGAGTCCAAGGGGTACATCTCGAAACATTGTCTATTAAAGGTGTCGTGCCCTGGTTGGAGCCAATGGCCTGCAGCATACTTTGTCTATCCTGCCAGCAGCACTGTTCCCCAGCCTGGCAAGGGGTCTCAGGAATGCCAGGTGACTGTGAACAGTGTCCAAGTAGCCAGACTTCAGAAGTTTGGCGACCTTGGTATGGAAACACTTAAAACACAAGGCTTCATAGGCCTAGCATATAATACACATTCTGATAGGGTCATAACTTATAAAGGCTGTTTATAATATGGATCTGTATGCTATCCAATGTGACCTGCAGCACAGTTTAATAAATAAATAAAAAAATACACAAGAGTGTCCTAGTGGACTCTATTAATCACATTAAACGTCCATATGTGAGGCCCAGAGAAGATTATAGAAATAGATTAGCCAGAGTTTGCAAGCATAACTGAACCAACAATAATAATAATAGAAAATAACATTACCAGCAGTGCACAGGGACAGGAACCCACCACACCCAATGCACAGTTTGCTATGGAAAGCTTCGTCCAGGGGTTACCTTGGTAAGGGCCACATTTCCACATGTACTAATCCCTAGAAAAGTATTTCGGGAGTTAAATGTATTCATGAAGACACCAAGAACTTTACAGTGGCCTGGATTGACACTGACACAGACTCTTGTTCTGTGACCCACAAAGTGGGAATGGTCAAAAACTTTTTGAATCCTATAATTTTCAGTCATGATTTCCCAGTTTTGGGATTTGTTGGGGAAAGTGGTAGCGCCTGGTAGCTCGGCTGACAACCAGGTTGCAGCAATAAAAACCTTGTCACATGTCGCGGCCGATAAGTTGCCATTGTCTATACTGGTTGGCAATTAGGATGTTGAAGCATCCCCTAAAGCCAATATCCCTGAGCTTGAGGTGTCCAGGGAAACTGTGGAACAACCATACTCATATACTTTAAAAGCTGCTCGGAAAAAGGTAAGATAAGAGGATTAAATGATGTTACTTTTGTGCCGTAACTCGATAAGCAGGCTCTGCATCTGGTTAGCCATAATATTCTGTTATGTCAAGGGACCAAAGTGAGTGGCCAAGTGTAAGTGTGTCCCCTCATGGCTCAAGTAAGACAATTGAAGTCTGGTAATCGTGTACTTGTGATGGCTCCCAAAGTGAGGAGTACAGTCCTTACTAAGTGGCAGGGGCCTTATGAGGTGGTGGAAAAGATGGAGGAAGAAATATAGAACTGGGCACACCACCCTCAATAAGAAAAAACAAACAAACAGGAACCTGGTCTCTGTAAGCATGATGGGTTGGCAGATGGTGCCCAGCCCTCGACTTTGGGCAGAGGGGGAGGGTATCTTTAAAAGGCAGGTAAGATAAGGTTAAATCCCAGCTCTGCAGAGTTTGATTAGATTCACCTCCCTAGTTTTGTCTTGTACCAGAAAATAGGTTCACTTGCTGTTCAGTGTCCTGGGGAACAGAGCAGTGTGTGGATTCAGTGCAGAGTACCATTTGTTGCTGACTAAACTGAGTCAAGTGAAGTGCCAAGATTGCACCATGGGTAAGAGACCATGGTCTGTGTCTGGGAGAAGATATGAAGAAACTAGGGAAGGGCAGACCCCTGGATGCTCGGATTCGGCCAAACAGTTAAAAAAAAGTTCGGGTTCAACAGTTCGAACAGTACCCGGACCTGAACTCGAAATCGGACCCCATTCACTTGAATGGGGGGCACGAACATCCAGTGTTTGCCATAATGTAATTTGCATGACTGTGTGGAAAACACCGCTTTTGATCGCGGTCAAACACCAGCGTGAGCCCGCAGCTGTGATCGGAGGTAAAAAGTTTACCTCAGATCAATGGCGTCGGCTGATGGGACTACTGCTCCCATAAGCCAACGCCTGCTGCCACTAATAATAGCTAGAGCAAGCGGCGGCTGATGTGAGTAATAATCAGCCGCTGCCTGCGCTCCAAATAAATAATTTTAACAATCGGTGTGGGTTCCCCTGTATTTTTGATAATCAGCCAGGCAAAACTGAGAAAGGGGGGCTCCAACCCTCAGTTGTCAGCTTTATCTATCTATCTATCTATCTATCTATCTATCTATCTATCTATCTATCTATCTATCTATCTATCTTCTATCTATCTATCTTCTATCTATCTATTATCTATCTATTATCTATCTATCTATTTCTGTGTGTCTATCTATTGATGCAAGTGTATGGAGCAAGACCGCAATCACTAGATGGGCTGTAGCTGGGAGTATGCATAAGTTCATGCGCTGGAGATTTATTGGGGACCCAGCTGCGCACTTATGATTAGGTAATTACCGCTTTACAAGCTATACCTACCTCTATTTGCACTCGCACCTTATTATATATACTTACTTAGCACGCTTGTGGCTTAGTAATTGCACCTGTTCTTTAGGTTTCTCATACATACCAAGTACTGTATTGTACTTGTATACACTCATTGTGATACTTACCTATACTGGTACACTATTCCTGTTATTTTGTCCTCCGTGCTGCATCTTAATATAGAGCTATATATATCCTGTACTGTACCCTAAGCATTATGACTTTGCTATGCACCACCACATTGGTTCAGCTGATTAACTTTTGTTTTTAATCACTCATTAAATTATTGTTAAATAAACTTTTGTATCTTCTTACATATGGTCTTATCTGCACTTCTTTTCTTGTATGATTCATGGGGGGATTCATAAGTCTACAGCCACCACAGAGTGACTGTTTACTTATCGATTTGGACTGGACAACCCCTTTAAAGATGACCATGTATTCTCTCATCGAAGAGAATAGGGTCGATTATGCAAATCACAAAGTTTGATCAGAGTGTGATCTGATTTTCTTGTGTAAAGAGAAAATAAAAAAAATATAATTCCTCCATCTTCTCCATTGTCAGTGCGTGGAAAGTGGACTGCACTCATTGATTTGCGTGGCCAAGTGTCATCCGAATATCAGATCAAACTCAGACATGTAGTGATTTCTTTCCCGGGACAGGCTCTGTCCAAGGGCAAAATCAGGTATGTGCATGGCCTATAAAATATAATCGGTCCAAGTACGAAGCGAAGTTTTGTCAGATCACACTCGGACCGATAATGCGGTCATAAGCAGGAGCCCTAAGTCTGTGGGCCATCAGTGGCGGTGTGGGAATGTAATGCATTAAGTAAGACTTAGTAAAGAAAAGGGTAATTTTCCTCACTCTTCTACGGAGAGGACGTGACAAAGGAGAGGAGGAACTGGGTTAATGGGTTTCTCAGTCACACTGACAAGTTAAGAGAGAAGAAGCTGTAATTGCCATTAATGCTCAGCAATTATTTCTGCCAGTTTTCTCAGCATTAGGCTCCCATTTCACATTCCTTCTGAAACAGAGCAGTTACTGGTGAGGTTATGCTCAAAACAGAAACACCTTCTAGCAGGGTGTCGCTGTGGGTGGGGGTGAAAATGCCACTGGGTGTTAGATGCCAAGATGCCACCACATGGCCGCTCTGCCACGGTCAGGGTGTTTGGTACAGGACTTGTCTGGCTGAATGTGACCCAACTTTAAACAGGAAAGATGTAATACCTAATCCATTTTTAAAAAGAGAACAAGTTTATATTATATATATGTTATATATTATATATGTATGGGATTCTTATTAAAGAGGTTGTCCAGGTTTCACACAAAAGTCTGCAGTCACTCTATGTGAATCCTCACAGCGCACTCGGTGCACTGTCATGATTCGCTGGCGCTAGGACCAGGTGGGCGTGATACAACAAGTTTGCGATTTGCATACTTCCAGTCACGTGTCGATTATACGTGAATAAAAGTGAATTCCTACCACGTTACGGCCTCACTCAGTTTATTTGGATTGAGTGAGGCCGCACTCATGTCTAGTCAGAATGTGCGCATGCCTGCGCACTGAGGAATCATGACAGTGTGTACTGTGCGCGGGGATTCCCAAAGCAACTGCAGACCTTCGTTCCAAACCTGGACAACCTCTTTAAGGGAGATGTTCTCTTTTTAAACTGTAGGGGACATGAATGTGGATTTCAATATGACTAGTGATGCAGACGAAAGTGTTGACACCCAACTTTCCTGGATTCTTGAACAGTCGTGTACAGAGAATTATACCATATGGGACGGATCGACTTAGCATTTTTTTTTGCCACTATAACTTATTTGCAAGATTTTACCAACATACTTAGAAGCTAGGGATGACCGAATAGCTTCGGATAACTCCTTCTCCGAATAGTTATAGCGCTTACCGAATAGCTGCATCGGGTACCCGGATACCTGGAGTGCTCCCGATAATCAGACTAGGGTGCCAAGGGCCCACCAGTGACATTGACTTTGGGGGGGGGGGGGCACTTTTCACCTGTGCACAAATATTACATTACCTTCATTCGAAAATGTACCTTTATCTCTATATAATAATAAACTGGGTAGTTTGCTTAAGGAATGATGCTGCTTTTTTTCTGTAAAGAGTGAACCAAGTGAATTTTACCAAGTACTGTCCATACAGTGGGATTGGGAGCCCAGATCTGCACAGGGGCCCTCTTGGAGATTCCCTTATTACCCTATGGGCCAGTTCGAGCCTAGCTGCCTGTTTGTTGGGCTCTCCATGCATGTGTTGTGACTGTCACACAGCCGCAACACATGCAGCTACGACGCCGAAGCTATTCACTCATCCCTATTAGAAGCATCTAGAATATAAAATTGGGGACATTTCAGTTCCACCCGGGGAACAAAGGGACCACCCTGCTTTATTGCATGGTTTTGTTAAGCATTGACCATTTGTGGGTTAAATCACTGAAACAGGCACGAAAACAAAGATGAGTGTTGGGAAGTGTGTGCTTGCAGGACTTGTGCATGTAAGACCTCCTTGCTGGACCTGTTTGTGTAGCACCTGCTTGTTGGACCTTCTCTAATACATAGATCAAAGTAAACTTGTTTAGCTATTGAAATTAGCAGCCTCTTGGCCTCCATTATTCACTGCTGTTTCAGTAATGCAATATCACAGAAACTTTGTCCTGTTTTAAGCACAGAACCGGACACTAACCAGCCAGGACAAGGTACAGAATGGCTATGGGAGGACCGTGGCACCTCGCGTAATACTGGGGATATAAAAAAGTCTACACACCCTTGTTAGAATGCCAGATTTTTGTGACGTAAAGTATAAAAAAAATTATACCAAGAAGAAACATTGCAGAACTTTATACACCTTTAATCTCACTCAAAATTTGCACACATCTATTGAAAAATAAACTAAAATCTTTTTTGATGGAAAAAAAATAAAGAACTAAAATAATGTGGTTGCAGAATTATGCAGACCCTTAAATTAATACTTTGTTGAAGTACTCAATGAATTTATGACAGCATTCAGTCTATTTGTGTAAGATTCTGTGAGCATGGCACATCTAGAATTGGCATTCTTTGCACACTCTTCCTTGCAGTAGCGCTCTGAATCTGCTAGAATGTGAGGGCATCTTCTGTGTACAGCGCCCTCTTCACTCCACCAACAGATTTTCAACTAGATTCAAGTCTGAGCTCTGGCTGGGCCATTCTAAACCCTTGATCTTCGGGCAAAGCCATTCTTCTGTTGATTTTGAGAGATGCATAAAATAATTGTGATGCTGAAAGTTGAAATTCCTCTTCATCTTCAGCTCTTTAGCAGAAGTATGAAGGTTTTGTTGCAAAATTAACTGATATGTGGAATTGTTCATAATTCCCTCCATCTTGACTAAAGTACCAGTTCCAACAATCACAATGCATAATGCTGCTTCCACCATGCTTCATTGTGTGTATGGTGTTCTTTTGGTGATGCATAGTGTTGGCTTTGTGCCAAACTTACCTTTGAGAATTATGGCCAAAAAGTTAAAACTTGGCCTCAATAGACCATTGTCATGATTCCTCCGCTCAGTGTGTCTTGGATGCAGTGAGTGACAGCTCAGTCAATTAATCCGGTGCAGGAGTGTGCTGAGCTGTCAGTATTTTGATAGACATCTCAATCATCCAATCTTGTGCAGAGGCATACTGAGCTGTCAGTATTTTGATAGCTCAACCCTCCAATCTGAGATTGAGAGGTCCTAAGCTTCCTTCAGGTGTTCCCTGTATAAAGTAATTACCCAGTTACTTTGCTAAGTTGTCAGTCTCAGATCTCTGACAGTTATAGCATTTGCTAGTTGGTGCATGTTTGCCTTGTATTCAGTGCCCTGTTTGCTGTTCTATTGCTGCCTTACATTGGACCTCGTTCTGAACATCCATTTGCCTAGCCCCTTTGCTCTGATCTGCTATCTTCCTAGTATTTTGACCTTGGACTGTGACCTGACTACGCCTTTGTCTTTATCTTTACACTTTCGTTTAAGTGCTTTCTTGGTATCTTACCCTGGAATGTTTGACTATCGACTATCCTGCCTCACTGCTTGTCCATAATGCATTTTACCACATACTTTTTTTTAGACTAGATGTAGGTATTAGCAATATATAGCTGGGCTTTGGTGTTTTTCTTTGCAAGAAAAGGCTTCTGTCTTGCCACACTCCCACACATGTCAGACATTGAGAAAACAAATGCCCAGTATATCGTGGAGTTCCCAGTGTGCATGTCTTAAGCATGTCGCTGTCCGGAGCATTGCATATAGCGCCTGTTGGTGATGTGTGCGGGTCACTGACGTCATCGCGACAGTTTGGTGCATCATGGTGTGCACCGGAAGTGATGCAAATTCCAGCGCGGACGATTCTGCACATGCGCCATTACCAGAACTCGTTACACCTGCCGGGAGGTGTTTTTAATGCCTGACATAGACACACAGAGTAACATGGCCCCCTGAGGAAGCCGACGTGAAACGCGCATTGGGGCTAGTGGCGCGTCTTTTCTGCATCTTAAAATGGATAAGAATCTGGGGTCACTGAATGGGGTGAGCTCTCTGAAGTTTTTCTGTAACTCCGGATACTGAGTGATAATGGAGCCCTGGTACATATTTTTCCCCGTACCATAATACAATAGCTCAGAGGTTTACATGTGTACTATGCACATCATTACAATGATGAGTTAAATACCCTGATAATATAGCAAGGATATTCTTGCCATTCTCTACCTGATCCTATCTATGAAAACTTATGACACTGATCTATAATATACTATACAGTATATACTATATGTATTGATATATGTTCTTGTTGATGAATTTGTCCTTTCGGAATTATGCAATAAATTTATATCTTTTATATTACACACTGGTCATATTGCTCCTTTTTTTGGTATTTCACACGTTATACATTACTGACCATGACTTTAGCAGTAAAACGCAACTAAGAAAATGTCGGAAAAATCCTAGTGTCCCTTAGTATGTCTAATGCCAGGGAAGCTAGGAGACCAGTGTGTCAAAAATTGAACACTAATGTAGAATTTTGGGCAAAATTGCGACTTTTCATGCATGTTTAAAAATTCACAATATCCCCTGCCTTTTTTAAAGACAGAAACAACCCATCTAGGATATACAAGTTTGGGGTAAAGAAGATGCAATCATAAACTTGCAGGATTTCACACCAATAGTGTAAGGTTCTAAAAGGTATCCTGGATGCAGTAACGAGCAGGAGGCAGAGCAAGAGTTAATGGGTTTTTTTATATATAGTTATCACAGCAGTAAATACTCCTTGCAGGGAGTAAGGGGGTGACGGTAAAAAGGCCCACAACATGTATACAGCAATAAAGTAATAACAAAGGGTCAAATAATGAGTTAACTTATCAGTCTCTGGCTGCAGGATGATGGCGGCGGGAAAATCCCACGATGGCGCCATAGGTGGCACGAGATGTCTCTGAGCCGGTCCTGGGGAAAAGTGAAGCACAAAGTCCTGGAGTGGAGGCCGCAGTCTCACCGCTATGAACCGCATGCAGCGCCGGATCAGCGCTGCAAAGAGTGTCCGAAAATGTTAGCTGCGCTGACCTGTTAGTACTGTAGAGGTCGGAGAGTAATGGGGAGTTAGTCTCCAGAGGTGCACAGTTTGTATGCACGAGGGATGGAACCGTGCAATGCGGGCCTGTCAGTTGGCATCCGTCAGAGGAGAAGGAGTCAACCTTCTCTTGTCGCACCCCCTGGGTACCCGCCAAAAGCCCCGTTCCTGCGCACTCAGTCTCTTTTATATCACACCCACTCCCAACAGTCTGGTGCAAAGGTCTACTTCGGTCTGAAACTCCTTCCCCCGGCAACAATCGTGACAGCCCCGACAGTTGCGGCCGGGACACGTAAGAGAGACCACTATTCTGATCCATCTTCCTACAATAGGTTAACCAAACCCCCTCTTCTAGTAATATTTAAGTTTTGGCACAAGTACTATAAAAATGTTGTAAAAAATATTAGAAACCAATGAGAAAATTTGGCTTAGGTTTTTATGAGATGAAAAGTTGCAATTTGTGCAATTTTTTTTCACCAATGAAATATTCTCTAGTATATTTATTAACTTACAGTTTAGAGTCAATTTATGTTTTTTTTTATTTTACTGGTAGAACCCATTAAGATGAGAGACTTTTATCAAATCTATTTCATGCGGCACATATTATGTCACAGAGGGTTCCCAGATACAGAAAGTTTTTAGTTTTTATTTTTGAAGAAAATCTTTATTTTTCAGGGGTCTTTTTTTTCTTTAAAATTGAGGATATTTTTGTTCTTTCCCACCACCGACCTTTCTTCCTTTACCCCTTGCCCGCACAATTAGTGAAGTAGGATAATATACCTTTCTCTGGTTTTTATTTAGCTTTTAAGTCCCCTGATGGATTCTGTCAAGGATCAGCCGCACCTTCCCAGCGGGAGGGAGGTCAATGGACATCCTTGGTTTGCAGGAAAGTATGTTTTGCAGGAAAAAGGGAAATGTTTTCTGCTCCTTCAGATCTCAACT
The DNA here is from genome assembly GCF_032444005.1 of Ranitomeya imitator. NCBI lineage: Eukaryota > Metazoa > Chordata > Amphibia > Anura > Dendrobatidae > Ranitomeya > Ranitomeya imitator. The sequence goes on from NC_091286.1 coordinate 635,435,226, forward strand.
CCTAAAAATAAACTAATGAGCTTGAAACTGACTCTTTTTTTTTTTATTCTCACCACAACTTTTTTTTTTTCCTGAAGGAAAAGTATTTATTATCTGGGAATTACACGCCGGAAATTATAAAATGTTCCTTAGAGGTTCAGTGTTTCAGAATATCCAATGTGGTCATTTGAAGTTAAGATCTAAGATATGGGATATGTCATGGGCAACGCTTGGTACACAATTAATAATGGTCAGTTCTGCAGATGGATGGAATTTCAAGGTAACAACAGATCTTTTCGAGCCATTATAAGCAAATTAAAGTGCCCTGTGATTTTCTGATATCCTATGGGAGTTGTGTGATAGTTTACAAAATTAGAACTCTAAAGCAAAAGAAAAACATAAATACATATGAGATTTAAAGACAGGGTGGATCTCTCCATACAGTATAATGCCCTCACACAGTATGTTCCCCGCCAGCCCCAACACAGTATTATGGTCCCTACAGTGCCCACACAATATGATTCCCCCACAGCCTCCCACACAGTATGATGTCCTCACACACAATATGTTCCCCACCAACCCCAACACAGTATGGTGGTCCATACAGTGCCCACACAATATGATGCCCCACAGCCTCCCACACAGTATGATGTCCTCACACACAATATATTCCCCACCAACCCCAACACAGTATGGTGGTCCCTACAGTGCCCACACAATATGATACCTCACAGCCTCCCACACAATATGATGTCCTTACACACAATATGTTCCCCACCAACCCCAACACAGTATGGTGGTCCATACAGTGCCCACACAATATGATGCCCCACAGCCTCCCACACAGTATGATGTCCTCACACACAATATGTTCCCCACCAACACCAAAACAGTATGGTGGTCCCTACAGTGCCCACACAATATGATACCTCACAGCCTCCCACACAGTATGATGTCCTTACACACAATATGTTCCCCACCAACCCCAACACAGTATGGTGGTCCATACAGTGCCCACACAATATGATGCCCCACAGCCTCCTACACAGTATGATGCCCTCACACAATATGTTCCCATCCAACCCCAACACAGTATGATTTTCCCTACCGTGCCCACACAATATGATCCTTCACAGCCTCCCACACAGTACGATGGCCCCACAGCCCAGCACACAGTATGATGACTCGAAACACACTCAAACAGTATGATATTCCCACAGCTCCCCAAACAATATGGTCCCCCAAAAGCTTTTTACCAATTATAATGGTCCCCACAGACCCTCAAACAGTATGATGTCCCGACTCCCCACATCCGTTCTACGCACAGTATGCAGCCCCTACAGACCCACATATAATATGATCCCCACCGCATGATGTACCCCAAACAATATGATCCCCACTGCATGATGTACCCCAAACAATATGATCCCCACAGCCACCCAGACAGTAAGGAAATGACAATAAAAAAATAAGAGAAAACTTACTTAGCCACGTAATGCTACAAAATTGTTCAGGTCTGCTGTATATAGACAAAAGTTTTTGGACAAAAGGGACATTTACAGGAGCTTTTATGACATCCCATTATAAATCAATAGGCAATAATATGGAGTTACTCCCTTTTTGACTTTTCAGGGAAGGCTTCCTATTAAAGATGACCAAATGAAATTTTTAGGAATTTGGTGAATCCTGAAAATTTTAACAATTTGCTATTTGATTTTCACAAATTGACATTTTAGACATTCAGTTTGTGCTAGGTAAGAAAACCCCAGAACCACTATAATGGATCCGATTAGTTCTTTCCTATAGATCCATAGTCTTCTGTGCCTGCCACTGATATCTCCTTCACAGAAATGATAATTTACTATATATTACCGCAATGTCGATTTGAACAAGCTGGATTTGGTGTTTGCTCCGTGCTAAGATCTGTAATTTTTTTCAAGCTCTTCCTTTGATGTAAAGAGGAAAATATGTAAGCGTTTAGCTAGAAGACATCACTTGGTTGTGATTATTTGGTGAATATTTACATTGACGTTACTTAATATAGCTGCAACAGAAATAATTGCAGCTGCTTCAGTACTAATTATCAGCATTCATGCACACTGTTCTGAGTTCACGTAAAGTTAACATCCCCGGAGTGGTAATGTAGATTGTATTCCCTGGTGGGATTCCCTTCTTCCGTCAAAGTAGAAAATACCACATGAATAAATACAAAAACAAGCAAACAAATACATGTGCAGTGATCAAGACAGGGGGCAACCAAAGGGCAATTTCTTCAAAATTAAGAAAAAAAAACACCTCCTTTTGAAGCAATGGTCCTGAAAAAGCCTTGGGGTTGAAACGTTGCGCTTACAATTGATGATGAGTGAATAAATTAAAGAATATGATCATGGATGCTAGGAATGCTTTATTTTATGGAATTTGAAGACTAAGTGAACACTTTGAATTTTTTGACATGTTCCTCAAACCATTTCTGAACAAAAATACACCAGTATAAGGACTTCTTCAAACGAGCATATCATATGGATGTGTGCTGGCTGAGTGAGAAAGACAAACCGCACACAGACCAATGTAATAAAATAGGGCTGTTCAAATGACGTGTCCGTGTGAAAAAAAAATCACAAAACAATTGGATTCCGTATGGAAAATCAAACTGAATTTGGTCATGGACAATTTAAAATGTTGCTATATAAATATGGAAGTAAAAATGGGACACACGGATAACAATAGGAGATGAAAATCGACCAAGTTTTCTGGATGAAAATTGGACAATTTTTCATATACTCTTCTAATCCTGTCCTTACTGTGCCAAGAGGGGGCCAGGAGCCGTGGGCCATACCTGCCTCCTTTTGAAAATTGTCGTCAGGGAAATTGGTGATTTTGCTATGCAAAGAATAAGCTATCGTCCTATTTTTGTTTGCTAACCATCCACATACATGTTCCAGCCACCTGGGCATCACAGCAATAAAAAAGGTTGGTAGAGAGCTGCTTTTTTTGAGACTTCCTCTGGGGTACTTTGGAAGTTTGCCAACCCCTCCAAGAGTCTGTAAGGTTCCGTTTTCCCTGGAGCTTGTCGGGGTTTTCCAGGCTTGAGGTAAAATTCTGCAGTAACTGTAGGTGATTTTCTGGTGCTGGTGATGGGAAGAGGTCGTCACATGACTACAAATATGCAATTTGCATATATGTGGTCACAAGCCAACTTAATGTGTGTGGCCTCACTCAATACAAGTGGATTAATCGAGGCTGGACCCATCTAGTCATAAAGTGCCCGACAGTATGCAAATTGCATACTTGTGGTCAAGTGACCGCCCTCTCCCGATGGTGGCACTGGAGACTCCTCACATCATGTGGTATTTGTACTGTGAAGATTGTGACCGAAGACTTTAACCTGAAAACTGAACAAACCTTTTAATGTTACTGGAGAGTGGGCTAATAAGACTGTAGTGCCGCTGGTGGTCCCTTGAATTTAAATTGCTCAATTTTATGCTGGTCCCTGAGACATATGAAATTGTTCACTTGGCAGCATCTCAAACATTCTAGGTAAAATTTGTTAAGTTTTTTAATGTTTAGTGTTTTTATAGTGACATTTTGGGAAGTTCTTTTTTTTCTTCAGAACAGACATGCTTTTACTATAAGTATCAGAAGAAATGTGATATTTGTGTCTTGAACAATCTTTTATGTAATTTCTATTGTTCTGCAGAAATGGCCGACTTCCCTGAGCAGTCCATCATGTACGGGTTTCCTGAGCACAATTTGGTAACAGTCTGGTAGCTTGAATGGTCCCAAGTAGAATAAATAAACTGATGAAATCACCATCTGACCTCTGGCGCTGACTGCCTTTCCTAACACTGAGTAAAAGCATCTGTAAAAAGACATATATTAAAAAGGTTTGGACAGCTTGTTCCTCTCCAGCCTCTATATTCGGCACTATGTGGGCAGTATTGTACTGATGGGCACAGGCAACGAGTAAACAGAGTAAACATGAGATAAAAGTGAGCCGATGAATGGTTCGTTGGTCAGACATTCTATCATTTTGATGGCCTACCTCAGACTGCATCTGCCATTAAAAAAAAATCCAATGTGCTTGACCGGTGTCTTGAAAGTTAATGAACATTCGTTGATTGTTTATTGGTTTAAACAAACGGTTGTTCAATTCACCGAAACTTCCAACGATTGTTCGTCATGGTCGTAATTGGCCTTTTCACTTCTATGGGCACTATAAGGAGTCATCTAAGGCACCATTGGAAAAAAAAAATCTGATTGAAGAACGTGAGCAACCGCACATTCAGGAGGGTTTTAGTAACTTACCCCTGCAGGAGTTCCCGCAAATAGACATCCCAGTACATCTTGGTGATCATGCTGGCACGGAAGCAGTGTCCGGCGTGATCACTGATGGAGTTTAGCTTATCTGACAGTTGAGCTCCTGTTCCAACAGCCAGGACCAGTGCCAGCCAAGTCATTTCCTAGCTGCTAAACGATTTAGATGCCTAAATCATTTGCGATCGTGTCATTTAGAAGGCTATGAGAGGGAGAGGGCTCCTTCTCTCATTCCATTGCTAATGCTTCGATGCGTTGTGTGACCTTCGAATATGCCAGGTACGGTGCCACAAGCAGGGAATAACGAGCCTCCTATTTCAAATGAGCGTTTTATACAGATGTGCTGTGTATTTGCTACACTATGCATGCAAATAGCACACGCACCCATTACAGCTGAGTGTCAGTTTTTAACTAATACATTGTTAAGAGTCAAAAAATAAAAAAGTCCAGATAGTCCACCTGCTAAGGTGTAAAAACAAATAAAAAAAAACCAAAGAAACAATTAGGATGCAATTAGTAGATGTGTGAATGTAGCCCAATAGCTCGTTCAGATGAGAGTATTATATGGATGCTTGCTGTTCTGGTGCAAGAGCACACTGACCAATGTAATTCAATAATTTCTCATGCACTGAGTGTCACTGTGAAAAAAAAATCAACAAAAAATTGGATTCCATACGGATAAGGATGAGCGGACCAGGGGAGGTTTGTGTTCTTTTTCCCGAAATTAACTTTATTCCAAAGTGTGAGTCTCAACCAAGACTCATATGAAAGTAGTGCATGCTGCAATTTTTTCTAATGGACACAGTCCGAGGAAGAAATCATTCATCTGAACAGCACTCTTGAATAACATGGGTCAGTTTGCTGTCCGATTAAATATTGGATAGCACAGGTCCAATTTATACGCTTGTCTGCATGAGCCCTTAAACCCTGACAGGTGTACAGTAATAGGCTGCCGTCACACGTTCAGTATTTGGTCAGTATTTTACATCAGTATTTGTAAGCCAAAACCAGGAGTGGGTGATAAATGCAAAAGTGGTGCAGATGTTTCTATTATACTTTTCCTGTATTTGTTCCACTCCTGGTTTTGGCTTACAAATACTGATGTAAAATACTGACCAAATACTGCTAGTGTGACGGCAGCCATACCCTGCAATACACATGTGATTGACAAGTAAAGAGATAAATGAAGATCGAAGTCCCATGAAGGGGCAAAGTAAAAAAATAAAATAAAGAATAAACTGTAGAAATATATGCCATATATAAAAAGTCCCATAAAATAAAAAAAAAACAAAAAAATCATTAAATAAATGTTTCACAAATAAATATCCATTTTTATGTTAAAACAAAAAGAAACATAAAAGCACATATATTTGGTATTGCTGCGGCCAGAATAATCCGTGTCTATAAAACTGTCACACTCTTTAACTCTTACAGTGAACACCGTAAAAAAAATGAAACTTACAAAAGCTCTATTTTTTCATCATACCACCACACAAAAAGTTCAATATAACATGATAAAAAAAAAGTTGTATATAAATAAAAATGGTGTCACTGAAAACATCATCTCGGCCCGTGAAAATGAAGCTCCCATTCAACTTTGTCAGCGGGAAAGTAAAAATATTGCAAAGCAAATAAATTATTTTGAACAAGTGTTTTTAGTGTGTAAGAGTAGCAAAAAATTAGAAAACATATAGAAATCTCTTATAGCTGTAATCGTACTGACACGAAGAATAAACTATAATGACTAATACCGTATGATGAATGATGTAAAAGATAAAAAAGAAAAAGCATTCGAGAACTGCTGTTGATTTGTTTATATTTTGCCTCCTAAAGATCACGATAAGGCTCAGTTCACATTTATCCCGTGCTCTACGCTGAACGCGTACACTGGGGTTTCACTTTAAACCTAAGACAGGATTCAGACAAAACACAAACTGAACATATATTGTAATGAGGCAGATGTAGGCACTGTGGAAGCTGTCTAGCCATTGTCCCGGTGGTGTCCATCTTTTCAAGTGTGCACAAAAACATGGTCAACTACAGTTTTGTGCACCTCTGAAAAGAAGGACACCTTCTGAACAGAGGCCAGAGTAACTCTGCTGCCTCTTGAATTATGTATTTTGAACGTTTAGATGGAAAACCCGATGTTTGTGCTCTACTTAAAGCATAAATGTGAACCGAGCTTTAAAACTGATGCAAAAGGCGATAACTCGTTTTATACACTGTAATAGGGCTAGTGCACATGACCATTTTCTCTGCATCCGAGAACAACACTCTGATTATTCTGATAAGAGTGTGGTCAGAGTTTGATCAAAGTGGCATCAGTTTTTCCTGGAGAGATTAAAAAAAGGTTTCTCTACCTTCTCCATCCTTTCAGTCCTTGAAAATTGGACCTCACTCAGATGTCATTCCACTGCAGTCTGATGCTTTTTACGGACCCGTAGACTTGCATTGACAATTTTGATCAGACACACTGATCAAAATCAGACAATTAAAATACTTAGTAACAGCCCAGTCAGATAAGATAATATTTATTCTATACATTCAATGCCGAAAAAAAAGCAACATTGCTATTTTTGGGGCCATTTCAACTACTGAAAGTAGAATAATAAAATATCAAAAAGTCATATGGACCCCTAAATGGTAATAATAAAAACTACAGCTGGTGTCAACAAAAAATAGAAAAGTTATAGAGGTGGAAAAATCAAAAGTAAAGAAGGTCCACTGGAACTTTTTCACTGAAGATGCCCAATAAGCCTGGAGCCGGCCTTGTCTCACATGATCTGATCCAACAGACGATGTTCTTATTTATTCTTGACATCATACTCTACACAACATTTAGCTGTTCATGGTTTTGGGATATTTTTTGTTCCTTTTTCGTCTATTCTGTCATCAGCATTATGTTTGCTTGATTACTTTGCAACTGATCGATCAGCAAAGAGCCAAAAAAAGGCGCTGACTGCTAAAACAAAGGTTTGGAAACCAGCGCATCCTGTTGTGTCTGATTTCAAGGGCTTGACCCTAGCATGGAGAAATATAACTTCCCTGACTGTGTGGAAATCGTACCAGATGGGTTTGTATGAATATTGAGATGTCTGTATTTTCATAGGACATATTATCACCAGAAAGTCATTACCAACACTATTCATTTGCAAAATTTTCAGACTCAGATTTTCCAGGCGTAAATAACTTTTGGATATGAGATCAACACTCGCTCCTAAGGTAAAAATAACCTAAATTAGAAAATGACTAACTGTGGCCACACAAAAGTCTAATATACCATAGAAATTGAAAGAAGTTTGTAAAACAAAAGTTATGATGGACACAAAGGTAAAATGATCCACACATTCGACAGGATAAGAGATGACACTGATTCCGGTGGTTTCAACTCTTAGACGCTTCCGAAAACTCAACATCTAAGTGGTTATAGTGTATGTGTCCTTTTTGTCCCTGTTGGCATACCCCCTCTTATTTGTGAACTTTGACATTGAAAATTTAGGGACATTTATGCTCCAACAAACCAGAAGGGACCTTCCAATTTTTTCGCATGGGTCAGCCCTGAAATTTTTAGGGATATTTTCAAAACAGCCCACACAATTCTTGCAAATGTAGAACTGTTGGCAACTGTACCCCGCTATGTAAACGTAGGGTGGCAAAAGGTTTACTGGGAGCTATGGGGCTAAAAAAAAGCCCCCGGCTCTGCCTCCTGTATGCGCCTATTTGGCTGTGCCGAAGGCAGTTTTAGTAATCTGGCAATCAGTGTTTCTGCATTTTGGTGTTATTAGTGAAGTGCTTATGTAGTAAAATGCCTTAAGAAGGCTAAAAAAATGCAAGAATTTTTAAAAGTACTTTAAACCCTCCCACCCCAAATGTTCCCATTTACAAAATGCTTTGTCGTGTAAATAGAAATATTGAAAGAGTACATGTGACGCCCTAGGGTCCTGGTTGTCACAGTGGCATTGCTTTCCTCAAGGGAAGAGTGATGTTACGCTTCGAAGCGATGGAGGATTCCTTTTGACAGGTAATTAGCACATACAACACCGTTCTGACTCCAGGCCAGAAGGGGGAGCTCTACACCCGACTTCAGGGGAGCTCCTCTCTCTGATCGGGAGGAGGAGTTAGTTGCTAGGCAGTTGCTAGACAGTTAGGAAGATTTAGACAGTTGGTGCCGGACAGCAGACTGGAGCAGTCTGAGGCAGAAGGATCGATGAGGGGCCATACAGCCTGATGTGCTGTAGCTCTTAGATAGCGAGATACAGAAGGAAGAACAGCCTTTAGCTAACGTGCCGGAGAGTGAAGAACAGGAATGTGACAACAAGGCAGAATAGCTGCGACAGGGCTACCTCCCTTATAGAGCGCAGATACCGGTAACCAGAATACTGAGATTGTGTCATACTCTAGGAGGCACAGCAGAAACCGGTAGGACAGCTGGACTACGCATAACTTGTAAACCTTAATGCCCAGGAGACACAGTGACACATAGAGCCCGGGTCATGATAGAGACCCTGTAAAAAGGCTCAAGTCACCTGTCATATGGGTTTGTGTCCCTCTTCATAAAGGACAGAGATAACTGAGAGGACCATGTTAAGAAGCCATAGGCAGGAAGGGACTATAATAAAACCGCGCTAAGAGGAAGGATTTTAACGTCACCTGGTAAAGCTGGACTCTGAACTCGCTTCCAAGCTGGCCGGACCCTGCCTGTACCTGTGATCTGGTGCCCTGGACTGTGGCTGCCTGCTACCATCAGTAAACCAGGTAAAAGACTGCACAACTGCATCCTTTGTTCTTTACTGCACCGCTCACCATCTTCCATCTATTCACTGGGAGCCCTGGGGACCTACTTCACCTGTGGGAAGTTATACCATCTGGCTGCCATAACATCACTCCAGAAGACCCCTTTGAGCAGCGTTGATCATCCCTGACCGAATACCACAGGTGGTGTCACGAACATTTATTTTACAAATCCCTTTAAAGACCTTTCCGTTAACATGAGTGCCCAGGGCCACGGACCAGGTCAACACCGCTGTGACACATCCCTTTAAATACCAGACCCGATACCAAGTAACCCACGGCCCTGACGGGCGTATTATACACATAATTGGTATAGCATAACCATAAAGACCTACAGTATACTATATAACAAAACTATAAAATATATTCCACTCGGTGATCGCTGTGAAAAAAACTTCTGCATTATTACACTATTTCAAATCATTCCACCTCAACAAAAAAGGGTTAGAAGTTAATATGTCCCATGCAGTCATTAAAGGAAATCAGTCAGTAAGACCAACCCTCCTAAGCCGTCTATATGGGCATGTAGGTCATGGGAAGCTGAATAAAATGACACCTTGATATCTGTGATCGGATGTCTTATTCTAGAGTATTCTACGTTTTTCTTAACCCCTTAACGACTGTGGGATTTTCCTTTTTTTTCTGCGTTTCCGTTTTTCGCTCCCCTTCTTCCCTTAGCCATAACTTTTTTATTTTCTTGTCAATATGGCCATGTAAGGGCTTGTTTTATGTGAAACGAGTTGTACTTTTGAACTACACCACTGATTTCCCCATTTCGTGTACTGGAAAACTGAAAACTTTTGAAACTGATGGTGCAGGTATCATCCCAGGTCAACGTTTTCCAGGAGAGGTTCCTCAAACAGCGAAGAAGGGAATATCACAAAAAAGGTGCAGAGTATGCTCCAAGAGGGGAATACGAACAAACAGAACTTACCATTGTCAAACCTGCCCTGAGAAACCTAGTCTTTGCATTAAGGATTGCTTCAAAGTTTGCCACATCCATAAATTAATAACATTTGTTTTACCCTGTTGACACAACACACTTTTATAATTTGACGCACTCCGCACAACTTAAATATACCATCACATTATAAATTCATACACCAGTAAAACCAAAAGCATTATAATCATTACTATAAAACTATGTCTCTAGATAAATTAAATTCATTGAGGGATGTAGTCTCCAAAATGGGGTCATTTGTGGGGGATTTCCATTGTTTAGGCACATTAGGGGCTCTCCAAATGTGACATGACGCCCACAGACCGTGCCATCAAAGTCTGTGCTCCAAACCGTCACTCCTTCCCTTCCGAGCCCTGCCGTGCGCCCAAACAGTAGTTTTCCACCAAATTTGGGGTACTGACATACTCAGGGTTAATTGCAAAACAGATTTTGCTGTCTCTTTTCTCATGTTACGCTTGTGAAAATAAAAAAAATTGGTGCTAAAAACATTTTTATGGAAGAAATGTAATTTTTTTTATTTTCACTTCTCAACTTTATAAATCACTGTGAAGCACTTGGAGGTTCAAGATGCTTATTACACATCTAGATAAGTTCCTTATAAACAACCACAGAAAGAATGGTGGAAAAACGTCCACACAATTTAGCAAAAATAGAAACAACCTTTATTAGTAAAATCCAGTTAGGTCCATATATATTTGGACAGAGACAACATTTTTCTAATTTTGGTTATAGATATTACCACAATGAATTTTAAACAAAACAATTCAGATGCAGTTGAAGTTCAGACTTTCAGCTTTCATTTGAGGGTATCCACATTAAAATTGGATGAAGGGTTTAGGAGTTTCAGCTCTTTAACATATGCCACCCTGTTTTTAAAGGGACCAAAAGTAATTAGACAGATTAAATAATTTTAAATAAAATGTTCATTTCTAATACTTGGTTGAAAACCCTTCGTTGGCAATGACTGCCTGAAGTCTTGAACTCATGGACATCACCAGACGCTGTGTTTTTTCCTTTTTGATGCTCTGCCAGGCCCTCACTGCGGTGGTTTTCAGTTGCTGTTTGTTTGTGGGTCTTTCTGTCTGAAGTTTAGTCTTTAACAAGTGAAATGCATGCTCAATTGGGTTGAGATCAGGTGACTGACTTGGCCATTCAAGAATATTCCACTTCTTTGCGTTAATAAACTCCTGGGTTGCTTTGGCTTTATGTTTTGGGTCATTGTCCATCTGTAGTGTGAAACGACGACCAGGAGTTTGGCTGCATTTGGCTGGATCTGAGCACACAGTATGGCTCTAAATACCTCAGAATTCATTCGGCTGCTTCTGTCCTGTGTCACATCATCAATAAACACTAGTGACCCAGTGCCACTGGCAGCCATGCATGCCCAAGCCATCACACTGCCTCCGCCGTGTTTTACAGATGATGTGGTATGCTTTGGATCATGAGCTGTACCACGCCTTCGCCATACTTTTCTCTTTCCATCATTCTGGTACAGGTTGATCTTGGTTTCATCTGTCCAAAGAATATTCTTCCAGAACTGCGCTGGCTTTTTTGGATGTTTTTTTAGCAAAGTCCAGTTTAGCCTTTTTATTCTTGATGCTTATGAGTGGCTGCACCGTGCAGTGAACCCTCTGTATTTACTTTCATGCAGTCTTCTCTTTATGGTAGATTTGGATATTGATACGCCTACCTCCTGGAGAGTGTTGTTCACTTGGTTGGCTGTTGTGAAGGGGTTTCTCTTCACCATGGAGATTATTCTGCGATCATCCACCACTGTTGTCTTCCGTGGGCGCCCAGATCTTTTTGCATTGATGAGTTCACCAGTGCTTTCTTTCTTTTTCAGGATGTACGAGACTGTAGATTTTGCCACTCCTAATATTGTAGCAATTTCTCAGATGGTTTTTTTCTGTTTTCGCAGCTTAAGGATGGCTTGTATCACCTGCATGGAGAGCTCCTTTGACCACATGTTTACTTCACAGCAAAACCTTCCAAATGCAAGCACCACACCGCAAATCAACTCCAGGCCTTTTATCTGCTTAATTGAGAATGACATAACGAAGGGATTGCCCGCACCTGTCCATGAAATGGCTTTGGAGTCAATTGTCCAATTACTTTTGGTCCCTTTAAAAACAGGGTGGCACATGTTAAGGAGCTGAAACTCCTAAACCCTTCACCCAATTTTAATGTGGATACCCTCAAATGAAAGATGAAAGTCTGAACTTCAACTGCATCTGAATTGTTTTGTTTAAAATTCATTGTGGTAATATCTAGAACCAAAATTAGAAAAATGTTGTCTCTGTCCAAATATATATGGACCTAACTGTATGCATACAAAGGAAAAGACAGGGGCAGGAATGGAACAAGCGGTAAGACACATTACAGCATCAACAGTGAAAGACCACACATGGTGGAGACCGGTCACAAGCGCAAGTGCGCAGCATATATTGAAAAATCAATCATCATGATAACATCATGTTAGCGTAACCTACCTAATGGTAGGCGACCAACACACATGTGGGCTCCCACCCTCCCCGACGCGTGTTTCAGAAGTAAAAATTTCCTTCCTCAGGGGGCGTGCCGTAAAGGACGGCAGGGCAGATTATAAGCAGAAGAAACCAGATGCAGTCACACTTACGAGACGCTGGAGACATGCCTCCACCCGGCGCTGACATCACCACTGATGTAGGTACACATGGGGCCCCATGTGACCACAACAACAAGCGGCGGGCAGCGTTGAGCAGGAGGAGGGACACCCAAGCATCACATCACGCAGCAGCCATCTTAAATGTGGGAAAGTTGCCAGTACCTCGCTGCAGAAAGCAGCTAAGTACTGCACACTATATGCATAGCAGGATATAAATAGCAGGATATAGATCAATATCACACAACCGCGGGCAGACTAACAAGTGCATATAAGGGGAACAATTACACAAAAACAAACAAGTATATGTTAGGACTGGCGGAACGCACCAAGAAAGGTGATATAGATGCGTTCGCAGTCCGGGGTCCACCGTATAGGTGAAAACCTGCTGCTAGTAAATACAGACTATGTGGCGGTACACTAAAGTATATTCACGTGGGTTCAACCTCACCCAGCGTGAAGGGAGCAATCCTGTGGTGTCACAGGATCGCGGTACCGCACCTAAAGCGCGAGCGAGTAGTCAGCGTAGTTAACCCCAACTGGGATTGAAGTCCGATTAGACCCTCACTGGCACTACACCGCAACTGGGTGTGAAAGGAAACTAAATATAAATATATAAATGCACAGGAGTGCGAGCAATGCCGCACTGACGGACGCCACCAACCACACTGGCTTGGGTATGGAAAGCGCTAGGCAAGCGCACGGCGCCGTACAGGCGGACACAGCAAGAGGACGCTGTAATGTGTGTATCGTGTGTATCGTGCAGATGATTAGTCGGGCGCTAGATAGCTACCAACATCCGCGAGCAGACAACAACTCTAGGGAGGGATATTTAGGAGCTTTCATCCATCGACATACATTCATCTACACACACACATATAACATTATGAGACAATACTAGCGCATGGCCGTGCGGTCATGCGCAGTTTATATAGTTGCAGCACAGGAAGTGGCTACAGAACTTTTGCCCTTCCAAGACCTGCCAAGAGGACCAATGGAATGTGCCGCAGAGCCTGAGCACATGACCCTCGATCTCAAACGGGAGATCTTGCCCTGGGCATGCTCAGTGTGTGCAGATAAGGACTTAGTCCCAGAGAAGTCCGCTCGCTGCTGACCAATATTGGCTATAAAGGCAGAAGCTGGAGAAGCAGCAGTAACTCTTCTCACAGAGTCAGACTGAGCGAGACGCTGGGATCGACGTCCCTGCTGAGCAGACTCCACTGCGGCTGGAGGAGAATGGGAGACCGCAGCGGAGACGGATCGAGATTCCCCGTGTGCAGCAGAGGAAACTCGACTCCTAATATTACCCCCCCCTCCTTGGGCCTTGCTACGTTCGAAGGCAGCAATGAGCTGCGGAGCCCGAATGTGCTCAACAGGCTCCCAGGACCTGTCCTCGGGGCCATAACCCTTCCAGTCCACCAAATAAAATTTTTTACCACGCACCACCTTGCACCCCAAAATAGCGTTCACCTCATAATCGTCCGAAGACGAACCCGATGTCCCAGCAGATGACTCGGAGAACCGGGACATATACACGGGTTTCAAGAGGGACACATGAAAGGTGTCGGTGATACCCAGGCGTGGCGGAAGGGCCAAACGATAGACCACAGGATTAACCTGCTGCTTGAAAGGGCCCAAGTAGCGAGGAGCAAATTTAGTGGACTCAACTTGCAGCCTGATGTTTCGGGCGGAGAGCCACACCAAGTCGCCAGGAGCAAAGGTCAGAGCGGGGCGCCGATGAGCATCGGCGGAGGACCTCATTCTCTCCTTAGAGGCCCGAATGGCATCCTGAGTGCGGTCCCAAATATCCCGTGCCTCCACAGCCCAGTCTGCCACCCTGGAGTCGGCGGAAGACACGGGCATAGGCACAGGTACCCGTGGATGCTGACCATAGTTGAGGAGGAATGAGGTTTGTCCAGTGGAGTCGGCTATGGCGTTGTTCAGTGCAAACTCTGCCCATGATAGCAAGGATGCCCAGTCATCCTGCCTGGCTGAAACAAAATGTCGCAGGTATGTGACCAAGGTCTGGTTGGCCCTCTCTACCAACCCATTCGTCTCGGGATGATAAGCGGAAGAGAGATTCAACTCAATACTGAGAAGACAACAGAGCTCTCTCCAGAACCGAGACGCAAACTGGGGACCCCGGTCACTGACAATTTTGTCTGGCATACCATGCAGGCGGAAGATATGTCTAATGAACAACGCTGCCAAGGCCCGTGCAGAAGGCAACCGTGGTAGCGGCACCAAATGCACCATTTTTGAGAAATGATCGGTGATGACCCAAATGACGGTACAGCCGCGAGACTTGGGCAAACCCACAACAAAGTCCATCCCGACCATCTCCCAGGGCCTATCTGCCACCGGCAAGGGATAGAGCAAACCAGCTGGCCTTTGACGCGGAGATTTATTTTTGGCGCAGGAGACACATGCCAGAACATAATCCCTGACATCCCGGACCATATGCGGCCACCAGTACATCCTCGCCAGTAGCTCAGATGTCCTCTTTGTCCCAAAGTGTCCACCCACCCTGGACGAATGAGCCCAAGAGAGAACCTCCGGTCGCAAATTAATGGGCACAAAAGTCTTGCCCGGAGGCACAGACTCTAGCGAAACCGGCGCCACGGTTCTCAGGCTCTCGGAAGGGACAATAAGCCGAGGCTCCTCTTCCTCCTCCTCAGTTGACATAAGGGAGCGAGAGAGAGCGTCAGCACGGATATTCTTCTCCCCGGCGAGATAATGAAGAGAAAAGTGGAACCGGGAGAAGAACAGGGACCATCTGGCCTGGCGAGAATTTAGCCGCTGGGCTGTCTGCAAATAGACCAAATTTTTGTGGTCCGTGTAAACTTGGAAGGGAAACCGCGCACCTTCCAGAAGGTGTCTCCACTCCGAAAAGGCCAACTTCATTGCTAGCAACTCCCTGTCCCCGATGGAGTAGTTCCTCTCTGCTGGCGTGAAGGTCTTAGAGAAGAAGAAGCATGGATGCTTCCGACCTTGAGCATCCTTTTGGTAGAGGACTGCTCCAGCACCAACGGACGAGGCATCCACCTCCATTAGGAATGGCTTATCCACATCGGGACGATGTAAGATGGGAGCGCTAGCAAAGTGGGACTTAATAGAAGTGAAGGCCTTGGAGACCTCTTCCGACCACAATTTGGGATTCGCTCCCTTCTTGGTGAGGGCTACCAAGGGAGCTACGAGAGTTGAGAAGTGGGGAATGAACTGGCGGTAATAGTTTATGAACCCCATAAAGCGCTGCACCGCTTTAAGAGAATGGGGCTCTTGCCAGTCCATCACAGCCTGTAGTTTGGCAGGATCCATAGCCAATCCCTGGGCGGAGATGATATAGCCCAGGAAAGGTAAGGACTCCCGCTCAAACACACACTTCTCCAACTTTGCATAAAGAGAGTTAGCCCGTAGGAGATCGAAGACTCTGCCAACATCTCTCCGGTGGGAGTCAATATCTGGAGAAAAGATGAGAATATCATCCAGATAGACTACTACCGAGGTGGAAAGCATATCCCGAAAGATATCGTTGACAAAGTCTTGGAACACGGCAGGTGCATTACAGAGCCCGAAGGGCATCACCAGATACTCATAGTGCCCATCTCTGGTGTTAAACGCCA
The DNA here is from genome assembly GCF_032444005.1 of Ranitomeya imitator. Lineage (NCBI taxonomy): Eukaryota > Metazoa > Chordata > Amphibia > Anura > Dendrobatidae > Ranitomeya > Ranitomeya imitator. Next base: position 635,451,535 of record NC_091286.1, read on the forward strand.
TTTTCCATTCGTCCCCCTCACGGATGCGAATCAGGTTATAAGCACCCCGCAGATCTAGTTTAGTAAACACTCTAGCTCCCCGAAGCCTATCGAAAAGCTCAGATATCAACGGCAAAGGGTACTTGTTCTTAACTGTGATAGCATTAAGACCCCTGTAGTCTATGCATGGACGTAGTTCTCCATTCTTCTTCTGCACGAAAAAGAACCCTGCCCCAGCAGGTGACACTGACTTCCTGATGAACCCTCTTGCCAAATTCTCTTGTATGTACTGAGACATTGCCTCCGTTTCCGGGAGAGATAATGGATAGACTCGACCCCGGGGAGGCTCAGCACCAGGCAAGAGATCAATAGGACAGTCATAGGGGCGATGGGGCGGAAGAGTCTCCGCTGCCTTTTTGGAGAACACGTCTGCATAAGACCAATATTGCTTGGGGAGAGAGGAGAGATCTGCGGGTACCTCTGTAGTAGTAACCTGAACGCACTCTCGATGACACCTGTTCCCACAAGATTCACCCCATCCCAGAATTCTGCCTGAGGACCACTCGATGTGAGGAGAGTGGTACCGTAACCAAGGTATCCCCAAGAGAACCTCATCAATTCCCTCAGGAATGACGAGTAGAGATATAATCTCCTGATGAGATGGTGACATGGACAGAGTAAAAGGGATAGTTTGATGTGTAATCTGTGTGGGCAGTGTCGACCCATTCACCACTCGTACCGTTACTGGTTAAGATAGCATGACCAGAGGAATTGCGTGACGTTGGGCGAAGGCTAAGACATAAAATTGCCCTCCGTCCCAGAATCCACGCAGAGTTCTACCGAGTGAGAGGATGAGCCCAATGTTATTGTCCCCTTAAAAGACAATTTGGAGGCAAACGTCGCCGTGTCTAGTGCAACTCCACCAACTACCACTAGACGCTGACGTTTCCTCGACCGCTGGAGACATCTAGAGGCAAGATGTCCAGACTGTTGGCAAAGATGACAAATCTGGAGTGCACGAGCGGTCCGGGACTTAGATCCTGCTCGAGACTCTACCACAGGCTCATGGGGCTCAGGAGCCTGGTCTGGAGATTCCAAAGGTTTGGCGAAGGTGGGAGCCAGCCGAAACCTCTGCCTACACTGGGCTCGCTCTAACCTCCGCTCGTGAAAACGGAGATCAATACGAGTGGATAGAGTTATCAATTCCTCCAGTGTGGCGGGAATCTCCCTAGTGGCCAGGGCGTCCTTAATGTGGTCAGCCAGCCCACTCCAAAATATTGGAATGAGGGCTTTATCCGACCACTCCAGCTCAGATGCTAGGGTGCGGAAGTGGACGGCAAAATGACTGACCAAGGACGAGCCCTGAGTCAATGCCAACAATTGGAGCGCCGTATCATGGGTGACACGAGGTCCCAAAAAGACCTGTTTCAGAGTGCTCAGAAACAACGGAGCACTCTGCACCACATGATCGCTACGCTCCCATAGCGGCGTAGCCCACTGCAACGCTCTGTCCGACAGAAGAGACACTATAAATCCCACCTTAGCCCGCTCTGTTGGGAAACGAGAGGCCAGAAGCTCGAGATGGATAGAGCACTGACTCACGAAACCCCTACAAGACTTACAGTCACCAGAGAATTTCTCTGGAAGCGGGAGGCGAGTTAGAGTCGGGACAGGAGCGGCAGTGGACAAGGTGGCTGCAGCAACACTAGTAGCCTGAACAGCGACAGCAGTGACATCCACAGCTGAGGTTGAACGCTCAAGAGCCGCCAACCTTCCCTCCAGCTGCTGGATGTACCGCTGTGAACGCTGATCGTCCATCATTTACTAGCCAGACCCTGGCGCTAGTATTCTGTTAGGACTGGCGGAACGCACCAAGAAAGGTGATATAGATGCGTTCGCAGTCCGGGGTCCACCGTACAGGTGAAAACCTGCTGCTAGTAAATACAGACTATGTGGCGGTACACTAAAGTATATACACGTGGGTTCAACCTCACCCAGCATGAAGGGAGCAATCCTGTGGTGTCACAGGATCGCGGTACCGCACCTAAAGCGCGAGCGAGTAGTCAGCGTACTTAACCCCAACTGGGATTGAAGTCCGATTAGACCCTCGCTGGCACTACACCGCAACTGGGTGTGAAAGGAAACTAAATATAAATATATAAATGCACAGGAGTGCGAGCAATGCCGCACTGACGGACGCCACCAACCACACTGGCTTGGGTATGGAAAGCGCTAGGCAAGCGCACGGCGCCGTACAGGCGGACACAGCAAGAGGACGCTGTAATGTGTGTATCGTGCAGATGATTAGTCGGGCGCTAGATAGCTACCAACATCCGCGAGCAGACAACAACTCTAGGGAGGGATATTTAGGAGCTTTCATCCATCGACATACAATCATCTACACACACACATATAACATTATGAGACAATACTAGCGCATGGCCGTGCGGTCATGCGCAGTTTATATAGTTGCAGCACAGGAAGTGGCTACAGAACTTTTGCCCTTCCAAGACCTGCCAAGAGGACCAATGGAATGTGCCGCAGAGCCTGAGCACATGACCCTCGATCTCCAACGGGAGATCTTACCCTGGGCATGCTCAGTGTGTGCAGATAAGGACTTAGTCCCAGATAAGTCCGCTCGCTGCTGACCAATATTGGCTTTAAAGGCAGAAGCTGGAGAAGCAGCAGTAACTCTTCTCACAGAGTCAGACTGAGCGAGACGCTGGGATCGATGTCCCTGCTGAGCAGACTCCACTGCGGCTGGAGGAGAATGGGAGACCGCAGCGGAGACGGAACGAGATTCCCCCTGTGCAGCAGAGGAAACTCGACTCCTAACAGTATATACCCACATATATTCAGAAGGCGCACAGGAATAACCCATCCGCTATATTGGGGGTACAAGAACAAGCCCATATATCTATATATACATACGGTACAGCCAAAATACAATATCTGGCCATATAGAACTAGACACTATCATTACAGACAATTAATAATAATGCCGTCCTTATGCCTAATGTTTGTATATAAAGATTCGACATCTGCTGAAACCAGAAGAGTATCACTCTCAAGACATCGACCCTGCGCAAGAGATCACCCGTATCCCGCAGAAAGGAAGGGAGGCTCGCCACAAGAGGCTGGAGGTGGTAATCAATCCACTTATTAATGTGGTCCAAAAAATTCCCTCTACCAGACACGATAGGTCTGCCGGGTGGTGAGGAGGTGTTCTTATGTATCTTAGGGAGGAGATACAGTGTGGCAATGGTTGGTTCAGGGACCACCAAGGCCGATGATAGCTCCTTGGTGATAATGCCGTCACCTTAAGAATTCTATCTAATTGATTACAATATGCCGAGAGGGGGTTGTAAGTAAGCCATCTATAGCAAGTTGTATTATTGAGCTGACGATATGCCTCCCTCTCGTACATATTGGTGGGCCACAGGACTACATTGCCACCTTTGTCGGCAGGCTTAATTACCGTATTAGGTAGTCCCTGTAAATAACTCAACCTAAGTCTCTCCTCCCGTGTAAGATTATCATTTGCACGAAATTGTGGTATTTTATACAGATCCTCCATCACCACCCGGACAAACAAATCAATACTGGAACAAGACGATAATGGAGGGATTTTAGTGGACCGGGGACAAATGGAAGGTGGAACCTTACCTCCTTCACCTATATGTTCACTGGCCAGTTCCTCGAGTATCCTTAGAGCCTCCTGTTCCTCTTCTGTAGGGAAAAGAGAATGCAAGCTGTTAGTGCTAAAATATCTATTGAACAACAATGACCTCGCAAAAATGTGTAAGTCTTTGATTGTAGAAATAGATCAAAACCAGAGGTGGGAGCAAAAGACAGGCCCCTCCCAAGAAGAGATAGATCAGTTGCCGACAACGAGTGTTGAGTTAAATTGGTCACCTTATTATCTCTATGCGACACAGAGAATGATTTTCTTTTATATGGGTGGTAGGCATGATCATGGAGTCTTGTAGCCCCCGAATTTTCAACTGTTGTCCAAGTTCCTTGGAGGGTCTAGTTTCCAAAATGGGGTCACATGTGGGGGTTTCCACAGTTTAGGCACATCAGAGGTTCTCCAAATGCAGCATAGCATCAGCTCTCAATTTCAGCCAATTTTGCGTATGGTGCACCTTCCTTTCCGAGCCCTGCCGTGCATCCAAACAGTAATTTTCCCCCACATATGGGGTCGGCGTTCTCATGAGGAATTGAATAACAATTTTGGGGTCCAATTTTTCCCGTTAGCCTTGCAAAATTAAAAATATTGGGGTTAAAATATTTTTTGTGGAAAAAATGTAATCTATTTATTTTCACGAGTCTACATTATAAATTTCTGTGAAGTACCTTGGGGGGGTCAAGGTGGTCATTACACATCCATATGACTTCCTTGAGGGGTCTAGTTTCCAAAATGGGGTCACTTATGGGGGGATCCACTATTTAGGCACATCTGGGGCTCTCCAAACGCGACATGGTGTCTGCTCTCGATCCCTACCAATTTTGCGTTCAAAAAGTCAAACGGTGCTCTTTCTCTTCTGAGCCTTGCCATGTGCCCAAGCAGAGGTTTTCAACCACATATAGGGTCTTGGCATACTCAGAAGAAATTGAACAACAAATTTTAAGGTCCATTTTCTCCTGTTACCCTTGTGATAATAAAGAAAATTGGGTCTAAAGTAACATTTTTTGTGAATAAAATGTGAGCTAAATGTTCATTTTTTCCTCCCACATTTCATTAATTCCTGAGAAGAGTTAATAAGCTTGTTGGATCTGGTTTTGAGCAACTTGAGCGGTACAGTTTTTATAATAGTCTCACTTTTTGGCATTTTCTGTCACGTAGGCCCCTCAAAGTCATTTCAAATGTGTCGTGGTCATTAAGAAAAATGGTTTTGCAAATTTTGTTCGAAAAATGAGAAATCGCTGGTCAACCTTTAACCCTTCTAACTTCCTAACAAAAAGAAATTATATTTCAAAAATTGTTCTGATGTAAAGTAGACGTGGGAAATTCACAATATTTTCACAAATAAACGCAAAAACTATCTAACACATTTTACCACTATCATGAAGTATAATACGTCACAAGAAAACAATCTTAGAATCCGTGGGATCCGTTGAAGCGATCCAAAGTTATTACCTTATAAATTGAAACTGGTCAGAATTGAAAAAATTGTCCTGGTCAGGAAGATGAAAGCAGGCTTCAGGGAGTGATGTTGTAGTAGTCTTTTTGACTTATGATGATGCAAATATAGATGTACATATGACCCACATGATTATATTTTGCTTGTTTGAGTTGTATAATAAGCAATTAAATAATTACTTTTCATTCAATATACTGGAATACAGAATAGTGAGAAACTCTGAAATATCTATTTGTTAAGCCAGTCTTGGATGTTAGAATATATGGATTTTCCTAGTGAGGAAGTCAGTAAATTATCCATTGTGTCGCATGTACTAGGCAGTAGCTCTGAGTTGTCAAGCATCATTAAATGAGCAGGGCTATGTTGGACACTTTGCCCTGGGGCGGCGGGGTGATAATTCCGTTGTTTCTATTTATGCTCAACTATTTTGGTTCCTTCCATGTTATTAGCCAATTTAATCTACAAAAGACTATTGACCCGGAAACTAATGAAAGACATTTTTGTTGCAACAGACTTCTGGAAACTCTACCAAAATTAGCTCTGAGTGCTAATATCTCTACAAAACCCAACATTCTCTCCGCAATGTATAGGGAAAAGACTGATAGAATCGGCAGCACTGTATTCGGGGCTTGTTAAAGGTTGAGATTCAAGTTACTCTCCCATGTCTGAACAAATTACTCCACATTAATTGATCGAGGTGGTTTGTGATCCTGCCAACCAAGAAGGAACATTTCTCACGTATTTTTCCTAAAATCAGTTTATGGCTGTGAGAGTAATTCCTTTATATGTCAGTCAGCATTCAAGAGCTGGTGATAATATACTTATAATATACTTATTGTGTGCCCATTATAATGATATTATATAAAAGGAGCACTCATATTGTATTAAGCTGAATTGTTGTGGACTAAATTCCAGTGACCAAATCAGTAATCTATCGCCAATGGAACGGGAGACCTGCAAACTGCCTCTTCACTGTTCACTTTTGATTAACCGGCCTGGTGACCACCCACATGTCAGATTGGGCTATTCAAAAGAAGATCCAAGGATTTCGGGAGTTAGGAGGTGGTTCATAGGGTTCTTGTCCGACGGGCACAAAATATTGAGCTGGCCGCAAGGCTATCATGAATTAATTTGTACCATCTCTATTGAGGACTCTGAAAATGGCAATATCAACTACCGAAGTCCATCCGGGAGTCATGAGATGTAACTCTATCCTCCTTAGAAACAAGAATCTTCAAGTTTCAAAAGCCAGCCATACAATACAAAGTAGATGTTAGATAGCCGATACGATCCCCTTGGATAATAATAAGCTGCCAGTTGCCACCTTTTTTGACACAAACAAGCAAGATAGTCAAGCAGTGGCAGTGAACAAGATTTTAGGGTGTATAACAAGAGATAATCCTAAACGTAAATGTTTAGGTAAGATAAACGTATTATTACCCCTTTATAAATCACTTGTGAGGCCAAATCTAGAATAAGGGATTCAGTTTTGGACGCCACATTTTAAAAAGGATGTTTAGAAGCTACAGTCAGTTCAAAGGCGACAACTAGATTATTACAAGGGATGGAAGGCCTCTCATATAGGTTGGGCTTGTTTAGCTTAGAAAAAGACGCCTCCGAGGGGATCTGATTTATATGTATAAATATATGTGTGGTCAATACAAAGGACTGGCACATGACTTATTGCTTCCAAAGACCATACTAAAGATCAGAGGACACTCATTAAAGGTGGAATTAAGGCGATAAATAGGAAAGGGTTCATCAGTAGTCAGACTGTGGAATGCTCAACCACAAGCGGTAGTAATGGCAGACACTACAACAGCTTCAGTACATATAACATTGTCAGATATCTTTAACGTAGTGACAAAATGTATAACTGGTGGAAAAAAGTTGAACTTGACGGACCTAGGTCTTTTTTCAACCTATGTAACTTCTGTGTAAATACAGTACAGACCAAAAGTTTGGATACACCTTCTCATTTAAAGATTTTGCTGTATTTTCATGATTATGAAAATTGTACATTCACACTGAAGGCATCAAAACTATGAATTAGCACATGTGGAATTATATACATAACAAAAAAGTGTGAAACAACTGAAATTATGTCTTATATTCTAGGTTCTTCAAAGTAGCCACCTTTTGCTTTGATGACTGCTTTACACACTCTTGGCATTCTCTTGATGAGCTTCAAGAGGTTTATTCAAGTGTTTGGCCTCGTCATGATGCACTGAGCGGCGGGATTTGATTTGAGCAATAATTCTGTGCTGACAGAGTCCCTTTACTGTTGGACTTCAGGATGCAGCAAACTCCCATGAAAAAGGTGGAGGCAGCAAAGCTGCAAAATACTGATGAAACAACTATTCACACACCGACCATTCAAGTACGAGGTGGTGGTCTATTATTATAAATGCACATGGATAAGGCTTATATACAGCAACAGTGAAATAACAGTGGAACGACACAATGCAACGTGAAAGCACCACTCCAGCATTTTTTAGTGCACCGCTGGAGTGATGCTTTTAATGTAATTGCCCTGCTCCCTTTCTCATACTCACCTGCTGTCGCCTTCATCTTTTCCCAGCATTGCTCCCGGCAGTCTCCGGTGAAAAGCGACCTGCTGGCAGCTCCAGTGTTTAATGGAGAGTGGTCACTTTTCAATTATCTATAATGCCTCATTCTGGCTTCATTCTGGCTCTCATAGAGTTGCAATGAGCTCTTGTGATGTAACGTCTGACCTCCAGCCAGTCAGAAGTTACGGGCGCAAGGTGGAGCAACGTTGGTAAAAGGTGAAGCTACGAGAAGGTGAGTATAAGAACTGGGTCAAGAGGCTTACATTTAAAGAGCCACTCCAGCGCTGAAAAGAAAAAAAACACGCTGAAGTGGTGCTTTAAGAAATGGTTCTCCAGAATTATTATTTTTTAGTGGAACTAACTAATTCAGATGTAAGAGAAGAATGGAATGAACCTTTTTGAAGGGAACCTATCAGGTCCCTTGTGCTTTTTTCTTTACATTGCATACATTAACAGATCTTTAGAGAAAGTATTCCTAAAGTCCGTTTATGGTATGTAAATGAAGCCTTTGACTAGTCGATGGGGCGTTAGTGTCCCCAGATTAGTCATCCCACTTAGCATGATATCATGAATTCATGGGTGGGATAACATTACTTTCAAGCGCCAGCGATATACATACCTCGCTTCTTTCCCTCATTGCATTGATTCTCTGAAGCCGGGTGTACACGTGCTGCCTTCATAGATGAAAGTGCAGGAGACCTCCGATCATGCACTCCTCTCACCCGGCTTTAGAGGCTCAATGCAGAGAGGGAAAGAAGTTGCATGCATGCGCTAGGTAAATATAATAATTGTGACTATGGCGGCTCTTGTAATTCATGTTTTCACACCCACAGGGGCATGATAACATGCTTAGTGGGCCAGCTAATCTGGGGACACTAACGCTCTATCGACTAGTCAAAGGCTTCATTTACATATTATAAATGGACTTTAGAAATACTTTCTCTAGAGTTATGTTGATGTGTTTAATGTAATAAAGGGACTGTTAGGCAGGGAATTAATATACAGTACAGACCGAAGTTTGGACACACCTTCTCATTTAAAGATTTTTCTGTATTTTCAGAACTATGAAAATTGTACATTCACACTGAAGGCATCAAAACTATGAATCAACACATGTGGAATGATATACTTAACAAAAAGTGTGAAACAACTGAAATTATGTCTTATATTCTAGGTTCTTCAAAGTAGCCACCTTTTGCTTTGATTACTGCTTTCCACACTCTTGGCATTCTCTTGATGAGCTTCAAAAGGTAGTCACCAGGAATGATCTTCCAACAATCTTGAAGGAGTTCCCAGAGATGCTTAGCACTTGTTGGCCCTTTTGCCTTCACTCTTCGGTCCAGCTCACCCCAAACCATCTCGATTGGGTTCAGGTCTGGTGACTGTGGAGGCCAGGTCATCTGGCATAGCACCCCATCACTCTCCTTCTTGGTCAAATAGCCCTTACACAGCCTGGAGGTGTGTTTGGGGTCATTGTCCTGTTGAAAAATAAATGATGATCCAACTAAGCGCAAACAGGATGGAATAGCATGCGCTGCAAGATGCTGTGGTAGCCATGCTGGTTCAGTATGCCTTCAATTTTGAATAAATTTCCGAGATTGTCACCAGCAAAGCACCCCCACACCATCACACCTCCTCCTCCATGCTTCGCGGTGGGAACCAGGCATGTAGAGTCCATCCGTTCACCTTTTCTGCGTCGCACAAAGACACAGTGGTTGGAACCAAAGATCTCAAATTTGGACTCATCAGACCAAAGCACAGATTTCCACTGGTCTAATGTCCATTCCTTGTGTTCTTTAGCCCAAACAAGTCTCATCTGCTTGTTGCCTGTCAATAGCAGTGGTTTCCTAGCAGCTATTTTACCATTAAGGCCTGCTGCACAATCTCCTCTTAACAGTTTTGTAGAGATGTGTCTGCTGCTAGAACTCTGTGTGGCATTGACCTGGTCTCTAATCTGAGCTGCTGTTAACCTGCAATTTCTGAGGCTGGTGACTCGGATAAACTTATCCTCAGAAGCAGAGGTGACTCTTGGTCTTCCTTTCCTGGGGCAGTCCTCATGTGAGCCAGTTTCTTCGTAGCACTTGATGGTTTTTGCGACTGCACTTGGGGACACGTTCAAAGTTTTCCCAATTTTTCAGACTGACTGACCTTCATTTCTTAAAGTAATGATGGCCACTCATTTTTATTTACTTAGCTGCTTTTTTCTTGCCATAATACAAATTCTAACAGTCTATTCAGTAGGACTATCAGCTGTGTATCCATCAGACTTCTGCACAACACAACTGATTGTCCCAACCCCATTTATAAGGCAAGAAATCCCCCTTATTAAACCTGACAGGGCACACCAGTGAAGTGAAAACCATTCCCGGCGACTACCTCTTGAAGCTCATCAAGAGAATGCCAAAAGTGTGCAAAGCAGTCATCAAAGCAAAAGGTGGCTACTTTGAAGAACCTAGAATATAAGATATAATTTCAGTTGTTTCACACTTTTTGTTAAGTATATAATTCCACATGTGTTAATTGATAGTTTTGATGCCTTCAGTGTGAATGTACAATTTTCATAGTCATGAAAATACAGAAAAATCTTTAAATGAGAAGGTGTGTCCAAACTTTTTGTCTGTACTGTATACCGCAAACAGAATATGTAAGATACTGACTAATGGAAGATATTTACGCCGATGTTTATTTGCCATCTTGGATTTTTTTGATCAGTGATAGGTATAGCCTTAAAAGTTATTTGTGCCAAATGACAGAGATGGAGGATTTGTCATTTTAAAGGGGTTGTCCATTACTTTGATATTTATAGCCTTGGCAAAAGTCATCAATATCAAATCGGTGGGGGTCAGGCATATGGCACCACCACCAATGAGAGGATGGATGTAAACAATGTATGGAGCAGGGCAGCTCTATGTTTAGTGGCTGCTACAAAGTACAGCTACTCAGCTCCTATTCAATGGAATCCTGATTGTCTTTCAGAAGACAGCCAACTGAGATCAGTAATGTATTGCCAGGTTAAAGTAGCATTCCTGAATTTATTTTGCACATATAATGGGAACCAACCAGCTATATGCTAACTGTGTAATTTGTATTATCTCAACTCAGTTAAACATTTTTAATAATTTCATGATGGGTAGCTATGTCATATGAACACCAGTCCAGTATATGGTCTCATGTGCAGATATGATATCAGTCAATACAAGATGACATGAAGGAAGATTCCTCCTAGCAGCTCCCCTCACTCACTAGAATATTTGGGCCCAGTGCTTTTCTGATTTTCCCAGACTAGTCCCACAAAAGAGGAAGGGCTTAAAAAAAAAATCCTTCTCCACAGTTGATATTTTGGGGGCATTCATGGTCTTAAATGTCCAAATATGCCAGAAGAGAAACAATAGGTGGGTTGTCTGTGCTGCTGGTGCAAATCTGAAAGAATCGCCCAGGATACAAAGTAGACTTGATGCAGTTTTTGTTCAACGCATTTCAAAGTCTTCAGACTTCTTCATCAGGATATAACCACATATTAACATGTATGTGGTTGTATCGAGATGAATAAGACTGAACATTTTGAAACATGTTGATAATAAAGCGCATCAAGTCTATATTGTATCCTGGACCATTCTTTCGGATTTGCATCAGCAGCACAGACAACCCACCCATTGTTTCTCTTCTGGCATTTTGACGGTTTTTAAACTCGTGGGACTGCAGCAAATTTAAGCTTGATCCTTGTTGCGTTATACACAATCTTACCAGGTGAGAAATTTCCTTGCACAGTATTGTCCTTTATTATCGAAAAACACTAGATTTTGCTTGTTTGCTCCTCAGCTTTTTGCTATAAAATTTTGCTTTGTATGTTGGCAAGTAAGGCGGTAGCTTCTATAGGATGCCTTTTTTAATAGTAATGGTTAAACTAAATTAACTTTGTCTTTTTCAACTTGGCATTACACAATTTATTTTTTAAGACCCATCATCAACCACATGGGACTCACATACATACTGTATTATACATAAATGAGGGCCTTATACACATTATATTCAAATTGACATGTAGTGCAAAGCCTGTCAAAAATTACAAGCAGAGTAATCCACAAACCTTTGAAGGCACCAAATGAAGTGCCTCATTCAAATATTGTGAGCAAAGTGTAGTTGTAGTTCTCCTACACTACCTCATTCAAACATCGTAAGCAAAGTATAGCTGTGGTTCTCCTACACTCATAAAAGCTCTGCACACAGTGCAAAGTCTACCAAAAATTACAAGCAGATTTATCCAAATTAAAATGAAAAAATGTTTCTTTGCTATATAGTGTGAACATGTGCAGTAATTAGTCCTATCAGATACCATCCACACTAATCCCCATCAATAGTGTAAATGCCTGCTTGATAAATTGAATTGATAGTCACGCATAGAAAATTGCAATAAAAAAAGATATAATCAAAACAACAAGCACATATAGTTAAATAAACATCATACACCATGCAATAAAAATTAGTTATCCAATAGCCGTAGTTGATAAGGTGAACATCACGGTTGGTAGGCACAGTTCGTTATTTACTAAGACCAATGGTTAATGGAGTTGTCCATATAATATTTTTTGCTGATTTTAGCTAAACCCTTTATATGGACAATTCTTTAATAGTTATTAACCACAGCTGACAGACACAGTTCAATAGTCATCTACAGTTTTGATCTTCATGTTCCCTTAGCCACAGGGCAATAAAAAAAGGTAACATTCAATCTTGTGTCAGTTCTTTGCAGCACAGACTATAAACATCATGTGTCAGTGGCTTTACATAATTTTTCATTGTAATTTTAATCTCATTAGTAAAACACCACCGGGGTGTTTTTTTTATCTTGTGCAGCTTTTTTTATATATGGCTTTGCATATGTATCCCTTTGCCGAGATGTCCTATAGGTGTGAATGGCACGGGTAACAATATCTAAATTCTAAATCTAAACACCCTTAAAGGCACCAACTGTAGTACTTCATTCAAATATTGCAAACAAAGTATAGTTGTGGTACTCTTAAACTCATATCAGTGCAAAGCCAGAAAAAAATTATAAGGAGGGTCATCCATACACTCTTGAAGACATAAAAATTGAGTGCTTCATAAAAAATTAGGCAAGTGTAGTTGTGACACTTCTACATGCATAAAGTCTATGCACACAGTGCAATGCCAGAGAAAAATTATAAGGAGGGTCATCCAGTCATCCATAGACCCTTAAAGGCAACAACTGTCCACCCTCATTCAAATATTTTAAAAGTGTAGTTGATGTACACCAACACTCATAAGGGCTTTTCACAAAGTGCAATGCCAGGAAAAAATGTAAGGAAGGTCATCCAGCCATTCATACAGCCTTGAATACAACAACTTGCGGGCCTAATTCAAATATCTTAAAAGTGTAGTTGATGTACTCCTACACTCATGAATACTCTGCACAAAGTATAAAGCCAGAAAAAATGATAAGAAGGGTAATATAGTCATTCAAAGACCGTTGAAAGCAACAACTATAGGCCACATTCCAATATTTTGTAAGTGTGGTTGATATAGTCCTACATTCATAAAGACTTTGTAGAAAGTGAAAAGTCATGAAAAAGTTATAAGAAGGGTAATAGTGTAAGCCTCTTCAGGTTCCGCTTCCTCTGCTTCTTCTTTGGGAGGCTGGGGGGACGGCCTCCACCTTCTTCCTGGAGCCCAATTCCCATGTATCTGGGCTGTAAGTGACCTGACTTCCAGTAGTACTGGAGCCACCGACATGTAGAAATGGGCAACAGACCCCTGTATCACCTGCACCGTCGTCAGCTCCTACATAGGAGGTGGGGATCTCCATGGACAGTACGATCACTTGGGGGTGGTAGCCCTGTCTCAAGCTACCTTGAGGAGCCTCTCTCGGGCATGTTTATTTTGAAAGAAGGGTTCTTCATGCTCCCTTCCTTCTCAGACCACACCCACCGCATACCAGCGATGTTGCCCCTCCATTTTGAGGAACATGACCCTGGTTCCAGCTGTCAGCTCTTTGAGGCAATAGGTTCCATCTCTACTGCCTGCTGGCTGACCAAGATGCGTTGACTGGTCACAAACTCTTCTATTGACCATCTCCACTGCTGGTCACATGTAATGACCTACCGCCTGGGATGCCCACTTTTGGTACCTTACGATCACCAGTAGCTTGATCCTGGCTCACCTGTCCGCATTCCTCAAGAACCCCAACAGGGAAGGCTGCAGCCTGGGTTGGGGTTTTGGTGGTTTTGGAAAAGCGGATGGTTCTGAACCACAGGTTCTTGCCATGTCTGCTGTCGCACCAGCTTGGTCTGGCTCCAATCTTCCGCCGATTGCTCCCCCGTGAGTCTTGTGGGCTTCTGCCATCTTTGTCGCATTGTCACCCACTAATTATGTTATACTGTATGGGTTACTAATTCAATCCAGATTTTTTTTTTACTTTTTTTGGAGGTTTTTATACCCACAAAATCTAATACAAAGCACATAATACTCTATGGATCACTAATTAAATCCAGTAAAAAAAATAATTGTTTTTTTTGAGTGTTAGATGCCACCAAAATGTAAAACAAAGCTTGTAAAACTCTACAGATGACAAATTCAATCCAGAATTTTTTTTTAATTTTTGAACTTTTTTGGAGTGTAATATACCTCCCGAAATGTAAAACAAAGCACGTAATACTCTATGGGTGGCTAATTAAATCTGGAAAAAAAATTCAATGCTTTTTTTGATTGTTATATATCACTGAAATGTAAAACAAAGCATATAATACTCTATGGATGACAAATTCATCCCATAAAATGTCTTAACACTTTTTTAGAGTGTTATACACCACCAAAATGTAAAACAAAGCACGTATTACTCTATCGATGTCAGATTCAATGGTGAAAAATATTTCAACTCTTTTTTGGATTGTTATATACCATTAAAAGGTAAAAATAAGCATGTAATACTCTATGGATGAAAAATTCAATCCAGAAAATTTTGTGAAAGCTTTTTTGGAGTGTTATATACCACCGAAATGTATAACAAAACTCATAATACTCTATGGATGACTAATTGAATCCAATTTTTTTAAAACTTTTTTTGGTTATATACCACCGTAATAAAACACAAAGCATATAATAATCTATGGATGACAAAATAATGTGGTCACGTGCAGCAGCTATATATTTAGCAAAGGATTACAAAGCCCTAAGCCTTGCCTAGAGGCTGCTGTATTCTGCTCTCCCATCTCCTGCAAATGTCCCTAGGCTAAATGCAAAATGAATCTGTGATACAAACAGCAAAGCATGAAATTAGCTCTTAGAAGGACTATTATTAGTATGATGGTTTATCATCAGCAAAAGTATCAACACTAGATAGGTTAGATAAACTGATTAGACAAACTGATTAGATAAACTGTGCACAAACAGGCCTGGATAACTGTTCTTTCGCTCTAATTACAACTGTCCCTGAGATGCCCAATGGCGTCAGTTAGCCAAGAGTGGCTGCACCTGTTCTTTTATAACCTCTGATGAGGTATTGCGGCCAGCCAATCACAGTAATGCAACTACCAAGATGGTTACAGCATTACAGTGATTGGAAGGCAATCCTCGCATGCAGGGCCTCCATCAGGGCATTACTGCCCTTGCTGCTGTATGTGGCCAGGTGAGCAGCAATACAGAAGGGAGGCCCGGAGGTCAGGGCCTCCCTTTTGTGCTTCTGCTCACCAGGCCCTATCGTGCAATAAAGTGCTGTGTGCTCTGCGCTGTGGTGCACTTCTCGGTGCTCGGAGCTTCCCGGGGCTCCACAGCTGTCTAACCTGGATGACTGCGCAGATCCAGCTCCCTATGCCTTCTCTAGATTTCTGGTCAGGTGATGGCACGTACGCGTACTTGCCATCCTGTATGAAGACACCAGAAGCAGAGCTGTACCTGCAGGGGATCGGCAAAGAGGTAAATATGAAAAACATTTTTTTAACTTTTTCTTTATAAAATTAATTAAATGGGGCGGAGGTGGAGGGGGACTTCAAATGATGAAGTGAGTGGGGGAGGAGGTCTGCAAATGATTAAGTTAGGGGAAACTTCAAATGATGAAGTGAGTGGGACTGTAAATGATGAAGTGGGGGGGCGGACTGCAAATGATGAAGTGAGTGATGGAGGGAGACTGCAAATGATGAAGTGGGGGGATTGCAAATGATGAAGTGAGTGGGTGAGGGGGATTGCAAATATTGAAGTGAGCAGAGAAGGGGGACTGTAAATGAAGTAATGGGGACTGCAAATGATGAAGTGAGGGGGGTATGTGGTGGTAATATATGGTCTCGTCATAGTGTGGCAGTATTTGTCCATTGTATGTGGTATTATTTGATCAATATGTGGTGGTAATATGTGGTCTGGTCACGATGTGGTCACGATGTGATGGTATTTCTCCCTTGTATGTGGTATTATAATAATAACCTTTATTTTTTATATAGCACTAACATATTCCGCAGCGCTTTTCAGACATTATCATCGCTATCCCCGATGGGGCTCACAATCTAAATTCCATATCAGTATGTCTTTGGAATGTAGGAGGAAACCGGAGTACCTGGAGGAAACCCATGCAAACACGGGGAGAACATACAAACTCCTTGCAGATGTTGTCTTTGGTGGAATTTGAACCCATGACTCCAGCGCTGCAAGGCTGCAGTGCTATCCACTGAGCCACCGTGCTACCCTAAATTAAGATTTAAAAAATGTATGTGACTCATTCCCTTAAATAAAAATACAAATGCAAAAAACATAAAAATATACCTAAAAAGAGTGTTTGATATTTTAAGAAATGTTTAATAGGTTAGAGTAGAGTAGGGACCTGTCTACCTTGTCGTGGTGGTGGCTTAAAAAATCTTTTGGCCAAAACAAAAAGCTACTGGCTATGTATGTGATACCGTGTTCAATGGGAACTGTCAATGTGTGATTGGTGAGGACGTGATGCAGAAGTTGAGTTGTTCCAAGTGTGGGCAGTGGGATTGTGGAAGGTTCAAGGTGTGGAGGTGGAGCTGGAGTGGAGCCTGGGTAGAGTCTCAAGGGGACTCAAAAGTATTGTCAGTACAGGGCCCTGAAATTCCTAGTGGCAGCCCTGCCCGCATACTTATTGGCTGTGCAACAGATGCCAAACATGCAGGGTGGGGATTTGAGCTTCAGATCCGGGCACCGGCCAATGCTCATTGAGTTCTGGGCATTTCCGAGCACCCAAATACTCCAGTGATATCCGAGAATCACCGAGCATGTTCGCTCATCCCTAATGGACAAACATAAAATAAAAGAGCAGAAGAATAGAGAGTGTCTATGTATCCCTCCGGGTTCATCCTGCCGTGGGATCCAGGCACAATCGATTCTGCTTTCAATTAGACTCCAAAAGTGCAACAAAGAATTTTCTAAATTGATCTTCTATTTCCTTGTCTGAGAAACATTCCAGTTCACTCATTACCAGGCAATCAGAGACGCTACCTCAGCTGCTAATATAATTTTATTGAGTAATATAAATGAGTTATGAGCTCAGCTTTTACATGCTGCGGATCTCCTATCTGCGAGGCTCATACATGGAATATATCATAATTAATGGACAATGTAGATTTAGATAATGCAGATGACATGAACAATTCAATGTCTGTCATGTTTCCATTTTGGGGATTTTATCTGCCATGTGATGTAAATGACTGACATCTTCTGTCGGGTCTTATCAGACTAATAGCAATCTAGTATATTAAAATGATGTCTTAGAAGAATTTAGCAATTAGATCATCGCTGTCTCATGCTAAGGAATTTGACTCTTTAGATTCTTGTTGGCCAAACCCTTTGATATTCCTGGACTTATGGGGTTGTCCTGACCTTTGTTTAATGCAGCTGTCAGAGAAAAGAAGGATTGGACTATTGGATTTTAACATGTCCATCCCTTGTTCTGGTGGAAGAGGTGCCTGGCAGCGGCTTATTTCGTCCTCTCACCATTGAAAATCTAGGAAAGAAATATATCTTGGTACCGTGTTAGCCAGTAGATAGAAAAATATTTAGAATTGAGAGTCCTCAGTGGTTGATACCTTTTAATGGCTAACTGAAAAGATGGTAACAAATTGCAAACTTTCGAGACTACACAGGTCTCTTCATCATGCCTGATGAAGAGACCTGTGTAGTCTCGAAAGCTTGCAATTTGTTACCATCTTTTCAGTTAGCCATTAAAAGGTATCAACCCCTGAGGACTCTCAATTCTAAATATTTTTCAATGAAAATCTATGTATATTTGGCTGAACATGCATATGTATAGGAGAATGAAAAGAAAAAGCTGTCGGCCGAACAAGTGAATCCCTCAAACTCCATTCTGTCTGATAAGTATGGATCTTTCCATAAAAAGCTCATGCAGACAACCGTATTTGGTCCAAGTGCGATCTGACAAAACATCGGATCTCACTCGTGTATGGGGTCATGCACATGTCCAATTTTTTCCTCTGACCGAGGAAAAAATTAGAGCATGCACAATTTGCATCCGTAAATCGGATCACACTCGGCCATGCAAGTCAACGACTCTACGGGAAACATCAGATTGAATTCTCATGACATCCGACTGCAGTTCAATTTCCATGGCCTCCCAGAAGGGAGATGGAAAAAAAATTCTCCATCTTCTCCTCATCGGAGAGAATGGGAGCACACTATAATCAGACTATGATCACACTCTGATCAGAGTGTCATTTACATAATCGCTGCAATTATCTCAGAAGAGACAATCTACGGCCGCCTGCACCCAGCCTTACTCCCATAAATGTAAAAGTAGTAGTTTAGTTTCCATTAATACATACATGAGACAGGACAGGGCTTGGAAAAACTCTGCATTCAACAAAAGTGCAGGACCTATAGAAGGAGGATCAATGGAAAAGTAATAAATATCCGAACTCCATATTATCTATGGGCATGTAATGGAATTATCTTCCTAACAACTGGAAGAAAGCATAGCTCCAAGGGGAACTATAATTTAATTAAAAAATATATTAACCCCTTCACGACCCCTGACGTATAGGTACGTTATCTGTTGTGTCCCTGCCATATAAATAGACCTGGATCCTCTTTTCAGTGGTTGGACTAGTAGGCACGAGACACCCAGTCCTGAAATGATAACCTCCTGCTAATAAAACATTGAAAGAGCAAAACACAGCCTAGTAAGTGATACATCCCTGGAATCACGGTTTCTGCGCCTACATTATGGTGCTCTAAGATTACATAGCGTAAAAACTGCTGATGGATTCCCTTTCATTTTGCTAAAGGGTGCTTGTGAATTTAGTTTCTTGCAGTGTACATTTTGGGGGTCCATATTAGCTGAGCGCTCCTCCCATCTGTCCCAGGCTGTTTTTAATTAGAGCCAGATCCTAACTACCTTTTAGATTTGTAGTCCTTGGCCCAGGAGAGATAAGCCTGATTATGTAAACTCTCATCTAAAGAGGTTGCCTTGTCGCTGGCAGGTGCACTGATTACCTCCATTCTATAAGCATAGGCTATATAGCAGGGATGCAGCTCAATATTCCTATTCTCCCTGTCCTTCCTGTCCTCGCGCACAGCGTGAGGTTGTATTTGCTGCATATAAATATTATGATCACATGACACTCAGTACCGTGTAATTGATAAGTGTAAGGAAATGCTGCGGCATTCGGCAGTGAGGGCTGGAATAATGATACCAACTCTGTCTATTTGGAAATCCCTGCACACGTCTAGCACTGATAGCTGCTTCTTGTGATTAATGACGGGTCATAATATCACAAACAAGGACATTTCATAGTGATTCTGTAGGCTCAGTGTGGTTCTGCGTCAAAACTGCCTGGAATGTGGCCTTGTGGTGAATTTTTTCAAGTGTGAGATCCCACATTCAGTGCCGAGACCTTGTATGCTGAATCAATACCAGCTTTGACAGAGGTGAGGATCATAATGTGCTCTGCTGTTCTGTTTGCCAGAGCCCCATTCAGAAATATAGCAAAATAATAAGGGTACAGTGTGTGGCTTATTTTTCGGCAGATTGATGTTAAAGAGACAGTCAACCTATGTAATAATATAGAACATTGGTGCCCTATATCAGAAGTAATGCCTCATACCATAAACTGGACATATTGTAAGGTCTCGCTTGAGGTAGGCATTCGGCAGCGTTCACACAGACAGTGCAGTTTGGTCCAAACATGTGCAGTTTTATTGCTTTTATAAAACTACAAGGGATTCAAAACTAATACAGCCTCTTTAATTCATTACATTACAGAATGCTGTAGATAAGCCCCTGATGCCGGAGGACTTAGCCCATCTTCGATTTTGGGGGTGACAGGTTCCCTTTAACCACTTAATCCCATATGATGTACTATCCCATCAAGGTGACCTGGGACTTAATTCCCAGGGACGGGAGAGCACGTCATAGCGATCTGCTGCGCTCACGGGGGGACTATCGCAGCTGACATCCGGCACTATGTGCCAGGATCGGTCACGGACTGCCCCCGGCACATTAACCCCCAGCACACTGCGATCAAACATGATCACAGCATTCCGGCGGTACAGGGAAGAATCGCGCAGGGAGGGGGCTCCCTGCAGGCTTCTCTGAGACCCTCGGTACAAGGCGATGTGCTAACCGTGTACTGAGCATCTCCTCCCTGCAGGCCCTGGATCCAAAATGGCCGTGGGGCTGCATCTCGGTCCTGCAGGGAGGTGGCTTACCAAGCGCCTGCTCAGAGCAGGCGCTGGTAAGCCTGCAGCCCTGCATGTCAGATCGCTGATCTGACACAGTGCTTTGCAAAGTGACAAGTAACATGATGCCCCCCCCGGGCAATGTTATAAAGTAAAAAAATATATATTTACATGTGTAAAAAAAAAATTCCTAAATAAAGAAATAAAAAAATATTGTTCCCATAAATACATTTCTTTATCTAAATAATAAAAGAAAACCAATAAAAGTACACATATTTAGTATCGCCGCGTCCGTAACGACCCGACCAATAAAACTGTCCCACTAGTTAACCCCTTCAGTGAACACCGTAAAAAACAGCGCTTTTCCAAAAAGTGGAATAGCACTCGATCAAAAAGACGGATATAAATAACCATGGTACCGCTGAAAACGTCATCTTGTCCCGCAAAAAATGAGCCGCAATACAGCATCATCAGCGAAAAAATAAAAAAGTTATAGTCCTCAGAATAAAGCGATGCAAAAATAATTATTTTTTCTATAAAATAGTTTTTATCGTATAAAAGCGCCAAAACATAAAAAAAATATAAATGAGGTGTCGCTGTAATCGTACTGACCCGAAGAATAAAACTACTTTATCCATTTTACCAAACGCGGAACGGTATAAATGCCCCCCCCAAAAAAAATTAATGAATAGCTGTTTTTTGGTCATACTGCCTCACAAAAATCGGAATAAAAAGCGATCAAAAAATGTCACATGCCCAAAAATGTTACCAATAAAAACGTCAACTCATCCCACAAAAAACAAGACTTCACATGACTCTGTGGACCAAATATGGAAATATTATAGTTCTCAAAATGTGATAGCGCAAAAAAAAAATATTTTTTGCAACAAAAAAGCATCTTTTAGTGAGTGACGGCTGCCAGTCATAAAAATTAGAATTAGGGCTAGGGTTAGGGCTATGGTTAGGGCTAGGGTTAGGGTTAGAGTTGGGTCTAGGGTTAGGGTTAGGGTTTGGATTACATTTACGGTTGGGATTAGGGTTGGGGGGGTGTCAGGGTTAGGGGTGTGGTTAGGAGTGTGGTTGGGATTAGGGTTAGGGGAGTGTTTGGATTAGGGTTTCAGTTAGGATTTCGGGTTTCCACTGTTTAGGCACATCAGGGCTCTCCAAACGCGACATGGCATCCGATCTCAATTCCAGCCAATTCTGCGTTGAAAAAGTAAAACAGTGCTCCTTCCCTTCCGAGCTCTCCCATGTGCCCAAACAGAGGTTTACCTCAACATATGGGGTATCAGCGTACTCAGGAGAAATAGGACAACAACTTCCGAGGTCCAATTTCTCTTGTTACCCTTGGGAAAATAAAAATTTGAGTGGCTAAAAAAAATTTTTGTAGGAAAAGAATTATTTTTTATTTTCACGGCTCTGCGTTATTAACTGTAGTGAAACACTTGGGGGTTCAAAGTTCTCACAACACATCTAGATAAGTTCCTTGGGGGTCTAGTTTCCAATATGGGGTCACTTGTGGGGGTTTTCTACTGTTTCGGTACATTAGGGGCTCTGCAAAAGCAATGTGACGCCTGCAGACTATTCCATCTAAGTCTGGATTCCAAATGGCGCTCCTTCCCTTCCAAGCTCTGCCTTGTGCCCAAACGGTGGTTACCCCCAACATATGGGGTATCAGCGTACTCAGGACAAATTGCACAACAACTTTTGGCGTCCAATTTATCCTGTTTCCCTTGGGAAAATACAAAACTGGGGGCTAAAATTTAATTTTTGTGGAAAAAAAAAGAATTTTTACTTTCACGGCTCTGCGTCATAAACTGTAATGAAAGACTTTGGGGTTCAAAGCTCTCACAACACATCTAGATAAGATCCTTAGGGGGTCTACTTTCCAAAATGGTGTCACTTGTGGGGGATTTCAATGTTTAGGCACATCAGGGGCTCTCCAAACACAACATGGCGTCCCATCTCAATTCCAGTCAATTTTGCATTGAAAAGTCAAACGGCGCTCCTTCCCTTCCGTGCTCTGCCATGCACCCAAACAGTGGTTTACCCCCACATATAGGGTATCAGCATACTCAGGATAAATTGCACAACAACCTTGGGGTACAATTTTTTCTAGTACCCTTGGGAAAATAAAAAAATTACGTGCGAAATGTTCATTTTTGTGAAAAAATATTATTTTTTATTTTTACGGCTCTACATTATAAACTTCTGTGAAGCACTTGGTGGGTCAAAGTGCTCACCACACATCTAGATACATTCCTTAAGGGGTCTACTTTCCAAAATTGTGTCACTTTTGGAGGGTTTCAATGTTTTGGCACATCAGGGGCTCTCCAAACGCAACATGGCGTCCCATCTCAATTCCAGCCAATTTTGCATTGAAAAGTCAAACGGCGCTCCTTCCCTTCCAAGCTCTGCCATGCGCCCAAACAGTGCTTTATCCCCACATATGGGGTATCGAGGTACTCAAGACAAATTGTACAACAACCTTTGGGGTCCATTTTCTCCTGTTACCCTTGGTAAAATAAAACAAATTGGAGCTGAAGTAAATTTTTTGTGAAAAAAAATTAAATGTTCATTTTTTTTAAACTTTCCAAAAATTCCTGTGAAGCACCAGAAGGGTTAATGAACTTCTTGAATGTGGTTTTGAGCACCTTGAGGGGTGCAGTTTTTAGAATGGTGTCACACTTGGTTATTTTCTATCATACAGACCCCTCAAAATGACTTCAAATGAGATGTGGTCCCTAAAAAAATGGTGTTGTAAAAATGAGAAATTGCTGGTCAACTTTTAACCCTTATAACTCCCTAACAAAAAAAAATTTTGTTTCCAAAATTTTGCTAATGTAAAGTAGACATGTGGAAAATATTACTTATTAAGTATTTTGTGTGACATATCTCTGTGATTTAAGGGCATAAAAATTCAAATTTGGAAAATTGCAACATTTTCAAAATTTTTGCCAAATTTCCGTTTTTTTCACAAATAAACGCAGGTAATATCAAACTAAATTTTACCACTATGGCCGGGGTCACACTAGACCGTAATACGGACGAGTGCAATGCGATAAAAAATCGCATAGCACTCGTCCCAATGTTAATCTATGGGGCAGCTCCCATCATCCGATATTTTCTCGGCCGTATTCAGGATCCGAGTGAAATCGCAGCATGCTGCGATTGTCAGCGTTTCTCGGCCGAGAATCGCCAATGAAAGTCTATGGGGGTGAGAAAAAATAGCACAGCACACGGACCATCAGTGTGACTTGCGAGAAATTCTCAGGCATTGGGCAGGTGACAGGAAAGGCTCAGCCATTATTTGCTCATTTTGCAAGTGTGTGAGAAAATCTCACCATACGGATGCCATACAGATGTCACACGGATCATTTGATGCGAGAAAATCGCATCCTTGCACTGCAGACGGATCACTGTTTTGGGAACATTTGTGCGATTCTCGTCCGTCAAAAACGGACCGTCTTTTTATACGTTGTGTGTGTCCCCGGCCTATCATGAAGTACGATATGTCACGAGAAAACAATGTCAGAATCACCGGGATCCGTTGACGCTTTCCAGAGCTATAACCTCATAAAGGGACAGTGGTCAGAATTGTAAAAATTGGCCCGGTCATTAACGTGCAAACCACCCTCAGGGCTTAAGGGGATAAATGACCCAGGTGAATAAAGCAACCTGTCGTGCAGGAGAATATATGGTACTGCATGCCACTGGAACAAAAACAGATTAGAGTAACAACTCTACCTCTGCAATGCTAACCACTATAATAATAATAATAATTTTTATTTATATAGCGCCAACATATTCCGCAGCACTTTACAATTAAGTAGGGACATGTACAAACAATAAATTCGGTACGAGTTAAGACAATTTAAACAGTGACATTAGGGCTGAGGTCCCTGCTCGCAAGCTTACAATCTACAAGGAAATGGGGGGACACAATAGGTGAAAAGTGCTTGTTATTTCAGGTCTGGCAATTCTAATAAATAGGGATTTTCATACAAAGCTGCATGATCCGGTCATCAGCCCGTGTGTTTAAGTGCAATAGTCAAGTATCAAGTGCAGTTATGTATATGGAGGGTGTGGAGACAGATGAATAGTAGGGTGCAGATTCAGAGTAATATTTGGAAGGGGGGAACAGGGCAAAGTTAGTTTACTGAGTAGTTGATGTGGTAGGCTTGTTTGAAGAGATGGGTTTTCAAAGCGCGTTAGAATAGGTTGGGGCTAGGTATCAGTCTGATCGTCTGGGGAAGGGCATTCCAGAGAGCTGGCGCAGCACGAGAGAAGTCTTGGAGACGGAGGTGTGAGGTTTGGATTACAGGGGATGTTTGTCTTAGGTCATTTGTAGAACGGAAGGCACGTGTAGGGCAATAGACAGAGATGAGAGAGGAGATATAAAGCGGGGCAGAACTGTGGAGAGCTTTGTGGGTGAGAGAGATGAGTTTATACTGGACCCTGTAGCGAATGGGTAGCCAGTGTAATGACTGGCATAAGATGGAGGCATCGGTGAAGCGGCTGGACAGAAATATGACTCTGGCTGCAGCATTCAAGATGGATTGGAGAGGAGAAAGTTTGGTAAGAGGGAGACCATTCAGAAGAGAGTTGCAGTAGTCCAGACGGGAATGAATAAGAGCAACAGTAAGAGTCTTAACAGTTTCAACGGTGAGAAAAGGTCGAATTCTGGAGATGTTTTTAAGATGCAGGTGACAAGAGCGAGTGAGTGATCAGATATAGGGAGTAAAGGAAAGTTTGGTGTCGAATATGACCCCAAGACAGCGGGCATGCTGCTTGGGAGTTATGGTTGAACCCTCCAGGGTAATTTCGATGTTGGGTAGAGTGAGGTTAGTAGAAGGGAGAAACACAAGAAGTTCCGTTTTGGAGAGATTTAGTTTTAGATAGAGGGAGGACATGATGTTAGAGACAGCAGACAGACAATTCTTGGTATTTTGAATTAGGGTAGGGGTGATATCGGGGGAAGAAGTGTATAATTGGGTGTGATCAGCATAGAGATGATACTGGAACAGAAATCTGCTGATTGTTTGTCCAATAGGGGCTGTGTAAAGAGAGAAGAGGAGGGGGCCTAGGACTGAGCCTTGCGGAATGCCAATAGTAAGGGGACGAGGAGGGGAAGAGGAGCCGGCAAAAGATACAGTGAAGGAGTGTTTAGAGAGGTAGGAGAACCAGGAGAGGGCTGTGTCCTTGAGGCCTATAGAGCAGAGCATAGTGAGGAGGAGCTGGTGATCCACAGTGTCAAATGCGGCAGAGAGATCCAGGAGTATCAGCAGAGAGCAATGACCTTTGGATTTAGCCATTATTAGATCATTAGAGACTTTAGTGAGGGCAGTTTCAGTGGAGTGTAAAGTGCGGAAACCAGATTGTAAGGGGTCAAGAAGAGAGATATCCGAGAGATAGCGGATTAGACAGGAGTGGACCAAGCGTTCCAGGAGTTTAGAGATGAAGGAAAGGTTAGAGACAGGTCTGTAGTTAGCCGTGCAGTTCTGGTCCAGGGATGGCTTTTATAGGAAAGGGGTTATGATGGCATGTTTAAATGAGGAGGGAAAGATACCTGAAGAAAGAGAGAGGTTAAATATTTTAGTCAAGTGAGTGGTGACCACTGGTGAGAGAGACTGCAGGATATGTGAAGGAATGGGGTCACTGTTGCAAGTTGTAGGTTGAGCAGAAGCGAGGAGCTTGGAAACTTCTTCTGAAACAGGCTCAAAGATGTCTAGTGAGCTTGAGGTGCGGCAGGGAAGGGGATCCAGGCACTGAGGAGATTGAGCTGAGATACTCTAATGGATGTGGTTGATTTTTTCTAAGAAATAAGTGGCCAGATCCTCACCACTGAGATTGGTGATTGGGGCCTGTACTTTAGGTTTCAGGAGGGAGTTTAAGGTTTCAAAAAGTCATTTTGGGTTGTTGGATAGTGAGGTGATGAGGGTGGTGAAGTAGGATTGTTTAGCCAGATAAAGGGCAGAGTTATAGGTTTTGAGCATGAACTTATAGTGGATGAAGTCTTCTGCTAAGAGAGATTTTCTCCACTGCCGCTCTGCACACCTTGAGCAACGCATGTTTGCATAGGGTGCCAGGGCTGCCATTGTCTGTGTCGAGTCTTTCTGCATGTAGAAGGTGCTGCTTCATCTAGGGCATTCTTCAGTGTATTATTGAAGTGTGACAATGCTAAGTCTGGACAGGAGAGGGAGGAGATGGGGGCTAGAGATGTATGGAGATTGTCCACAAGCTGCTGGGTATTAATGGTACGTGTATTCCGATAAGTGTGGTAAGTGGGGGTGTCCTGGGTGAAGAGACAATTCTTGACAGAGAGGAAAAGAAGGTTGTGGTCCGAGAGCAGGAGAGGGGAGTTAGTAAAGTTGTGCAGCGAGCCGGGATGGGAGAAAACTAGGTCCAGTGTATTCCCATCCTCATGCATAGGAGAATTATTAAACTGTGAGAAGCCAAATGAAGAAGTAAGAGAAAGAAGATGAGAGGCAGATTGGGAGAGGGGATCATTGATAGGGATGTTAAAGTCTCCCATGATGAGGGCGGGGATGTCACAGGATAGAAAGTGAGTAAGCCAGGTGGCAAAGTGGTCTAGAAACTGGCTGGAGGAGCCTGGAGGGTGATAAACAACCGCCACTCGCAAGGAGAAGGGCTTAAAGAGTTTGACGGCATGGACTTCAAAGGAAGGAAATGTGAGTGAGGGAACCGGGGGGATGACCTGGAAAGCACATTGTGATGAAAGGAGCAAACCAACACCTCCACCATGTCTGTTCTCAGGTCTGGTGGTATGTGAAAATTTCAGCCCAGCAAATGAGAGTGCGGCAGTGGCGGTGGTGTCTGAATGCTGGATCCAGGTTTCTGTAATAGCCAGAAGGTTAAGGGAGTTAGAGAGGAAAAGATCGTGAATGTAAGTTAGTTTGTTACACACAGACCGTGCATTCCAGAGAGCACAATGGAAAGCGATAGGAGAAGGCATGCACTGAATGTTAATAAGATTAGCAGGGTTGCTATATGTAGCTGGAGGAGAGTAATGTATGCTGGTGAAGGGTGGCCCAGGGTTTGGGGAGATGTCACCTGCAACTAGTAGAAGGAGAAAAAACAGAAAGAGCAGGTGGTGGGATGATTTGTATGAACGTTTTGAGTGCTGCATGGCGGTAGTGGCTGGTTTGGAGTGGGTAAGAAATGTCAGTAGAGCCTCAGAGTTATACATGGGAGACCACTGACCACTGAGCCAACCAGCTGTTTGTTCCTGAGCTGGACTTGGAGCCCTGTAATAATGTTATAAAGATTTTTTATTATAACTTTATACATATATTGCAATTATTAAACTACATGATAGTTTCAGTATAAAAACCTTACGGGATGAAATTAAAAGGGTTAATATATTGCAAGGAAAAAAAATCAAAAAAAGGCCACCAGAAATGTTTGTACCATAGATCTAAATGTGGCGCACATCAACATTGACATTATATACTTGAATGATCTTGTGTTGTTTTGTACGACGGCAATGAAAGAACAAGGAAAGAAAAAAATCTGGAGCATGTATCTCAAAAATCCGGGCTATTTCAGTATTCTAATGAAATAATGGAAGCAGCTGAGAGATAATTTCAACAATATAACCCTCAGTTTTCTCCCCTCCTACACACGAGTTCCACAGACCCTGACAATAGATTGATTCAAAACAATACATCCATTAGCGGAAATCAAGATTCATTCTGCAGCATTTGCAAAGCTAATCGCATAACTTCATCACCATCGTCGTCGTCCTCCGTAACGTCCGGATATTATTTATTTCATGTGATATATTAGACGAAGATCCCCATCCAGCATAAAAAGCGGCCCCCCGAGACCCTTATCCTGTTTGCCGCCTCTATAATGAACTGTACATATGTTTGTTGTACGGAGGCTCCTCTGATGTAATGCATGCTCTCATCCCGTAGGGTCAGCTGCTCCTCTCGGCAACGCATTTCACAGGAAACACAAATGAACAGGATGTGGTCTGAATCACACACTGATGACAGATAGAAAACTACCAAAAAAAAGGAGCTTTACTGTTTGTGTCTGAAACATAAAACCGCTTTCTATAGAGCGATTCATAAGGACTTATCTGTCTTTCAAGTTGTGCTCTCACATTTTACGACCTAGACATGGAGCAGTAAATCAGGATGGAATTTCGGCACTTACATAGTGCATGGATTTTCTTTTCATCCCCATTGATGAGCAGCAATGTGTCAAATCATTTCTCTACAGTGCTGGGACCATTATATGGCGGGATGAATGACCTGTGGAATTACAAGTATATAGCTTACATATACCCGTGTCCATATGCATTTTTCTTTAAAAATACAACGGAGCTGCATATACCGTAAAGGGAACCGGTCAGGTGCCCTGTGCCTCCAGAACCACCAGCAGTTGTGTCTGCATACTGTATATTAATTCCCTGCCTAACAGTCCCTTTATTACATTAAACACATCAACAGAACTCTAGACAAAGTATTTCTAAAGTCCATTTATGATATGTAAATGAAGCCTTTGACTAGTTGATAGAGCGTTAGTGTCCCCAGATTAGCTGGACCACTAAGCATGTTATCACGTCCCTGTGATATTTACCTAGCGCATGCGCGCGACTTCTTTCCCTCTCTGGATTGAGCCTCTAAAGCCGGGTGAGAGGAGCACATGATCGGAGGTCTCCTGCACTTTCATCTATGAAGGCAGCACGTGTACACCCGACTTCAGAGAATCAATGCAATGAGGGAAAGAAGCGAGGTATGTATATCGCTGGCGCTTGAAAGTAATGTTATCCCACCCATGAATTCATGATATCATGCTAAGTGGGATGACTAATCTGGGGACACTAAGCCCCATCGACTAGTCAAAGGCTTCATTTACATACCATAAACGGACTTTAGGAATACTTTCTCTAAAGATCTGTTAATGTATATAATGTAAAAACAAATGCACGAGGGACCTGATAGGTTCCCTTCAAAAAGATTCATTCCATTCTTCTGATACATCTGAATTAGTTAGTTCCCCTAAAAAATAATAATTCTGGAGAACCATTTCTTAAAGCACCACTTCAGCGTGTTTTTTTTCTTTTCAGCGCTGGAGTGGCTCTTTAAAGATAAGCCTCTTGACCCAGTTCTTATACTCACCTTCTCGTAGCTTCACCTTTTACCAACGTTGCTCCATCTTGCGCCCGTAACTTCTGACTGGCTGGAGGTCAGACGTTACATCACAAGAGCTCAATGCAACTCTATGAGAGCCAGAACGAAGCCAGAATGAGGCTCTATAGATAATTGAAAAGTGACCGCTCTCCATTAAACACTGGAGCTGCCAGCAGGTCGCTTTTCACCGGAGACTGCCAGGAGCAATGCTGGGAAAAGATGAAGGCGACAGCAAGTGAGTATGAGAACGAGAGCAGGGCAACTACATTAAAAACATCACTCCAGCGGTGCACTAAAAAACGCTGGAGTGGTGCTTTCACGTTGCATTGTGTCGTTCCACTGTTATTTCACTGTTGCCGTATATAAGCCTAATCCATGTGCATTAATAATAATAGACGACCACCTCGTACTTGAATGGTCGGTGTGTGAATAGTTGTTTCATCAGTATTTTGCAGTTTTGCTGCCTCCACCTTTTTCATGGGAGTTTGCTGCATCCTGAAGTCCAACAGTAAAGGGACTCTGTCAGCACAGAATGATTGCTCAAACCAAATCCCGCCGCTCAATGCATCATGACGAGGCCAAACACTTGATTACACCTTCCCACCTGCTTGTTTTCTTTCTATCTCTGCCCTTCTTTGGTTCCATGAACCAGGAGCTGTCAATCAAAGCAGAGGGTGAATGTGATTGGAAAACAAGCAGGTGGAAAGGCTTATTTAAATGTTTGGCCACACCATGATGCACCGAGCGGCGGGACTTGGTTTGAGCAGCAGTCATTCTGTGCTGACACATTCCTTTTAAAGAAGCACTCTTCCTCCCATCAAATTTTTATTCTCTTAATATATTGCAATCATCATATTATACAGTACTGTGTACTGTGGGGAAAATGGGGGGCTGTACTGTCTATAGGGGTGGGGACATTGGTGTATTTATAGGTTTTTGGAGCCAAAAAGGTGAGTTGCAGGACATCTTACCGGAAGAGCAAGAAGGATGGCAGGCTTAGAGGAGCAGATTTGTTCCAGGATTGAACAGGAGGGCCTGGGAGGTTCCAGAGCTTCCTGGTAGGGACACAGCATATGGAAAGAGAGGAGGAGAGACCAGAGGAGGTCAGACTGTCCAAGTGCGGAAGGCCCCACTGCCACAAAAGAGCTCCGGAGTGTCTGAGTCCCAGTCTAGTGTCCGGTCATCACACAGTGTGTCCGCCTGTATGCTTTTTTCTCAAAGATTATTGTCGGCGACTAGGGGGTTTTCTCAGCCGCATTATTTTATCAGGATGACCCCTAAACTGAAAAAAAACATTGTGGCACAACGTTGTTCCAGGATGAGGAGATATCTAGCGATGACCTCAGTTTGTTCACGGATGCTGCAGGAGGTGATGGTTTTGCTATGCAATGGTGCAAAGACGAATGGCCTCTGTATTGGAAAGACACAGTTTTGCAAAAAATAATGATGTTACTCAAATTGTTCCTAATAGTAGTGACTTTATAATTGTAGGGTAAGGAGTAATGAGTAATAAGAAAATTTGTTTTTGGACAGATAATAGTTCAGTCAGGAGTGGTCATGGTTAACTCTCAAACATCAGCATCTCCTCCAATTCTGGCTTTATTGTGGCATTTGGTGTTAAAATGTTTGCAACACAACATATGGTTTAAGTCAAAATATGTGCCAGGCAGCCATAATGTGGTGGCTGTATCCCATTCGCACATTCAAGCATTCTAGGAGTTGCATCCGTGTGCGGAAATGATGGGTTACACTTGCCACGATTTCTTATGGACGCTGATAGAGCAGAACTTGTCGAGCTGGTACAAAGTTCGGTGTCGGCGTATACATGGCAGTCTTAAGTCTTAAGGAAATCATACCAGAGAATACAACATCGCTATTGGTGGTAACTTTAGAGTACTCTAGTAAATTATGGCGAGCAGCTATGTCTGCAAGCAAGGGTCAGAAATGTTTAAGAGAAATAGCATATTTTTCAAAAAAATGGATATGAGGATAGATGTGACAAAAGCATTCGCTGCTAGGCAGATTGTGAAGGTTTGGAGAAAAGAAGCGGTGGTTTGGGACAGACACCGCACGTCTTTCCTTCCACCTTTTAGAGAAACTGATGCAAATTTTGGCGTTAGTACGTGGAAATCAGAAGGAAGTAGGGTTATTTTTCCTTAGCTTTTTATGGGGCTTTATGAATTGGTGAGTTGGTTCCGCCTAGTAGAAACTCAATGAAAGGATTGATAAGAAATGATGTGGTGGTTTTACGGAATATGTTGAAGTGTTGTATCAGGAGGTCAAAGACAGATATTTTTGGCAAGGGTACAGAATTTTGTCTAGTACGGATGGTTTAGGAGCATTTGTCAGTGAGGGCTTGTGGGGAAGTTTTTGTTTTGCATAGGGATAATTCCTCACTGACTAGATACCAGTTTTCATCTGTATTCAAAACTGGTATTAGGGAACTAGGTTTAGTTCCAGTGGAGTTTGATAAACACTCTTTCAGGATGGGGTGGCTACTATGGCAGATGCCTGTGGTATGTCAACTAGTGAAGTAAAGGCTTTGGAAATCAGAGTGTTTTCAAGGGTACATTTGTTTGGATTTGGTAAATAAAGGTTTTTAGGTTAGATGGTTTTATGAGTCATTGCTTAGTTTTTAACAGAGGAGTGTTGGTAGTTTATTGGTATTTTCATTATGTCTTACAGGTCCTACTCAGTCAAATTTTGTTTTTAAATTAGGACAGTCATACATTTTCTGGGCAGAAAAGAGAGCAGGCATCCTGGCAGTCACAATTTGGGTATGGCACAAGTGTCAGTTTTTTGGAAAGGTGTTAGAGGTTAGTGGTGAACTTAGGTGTTTTGGGTAATTATTCCGTATAGAAAGCAATATGCTGGTAATGTAGTGCTCATGATTCAGGCAGGTGGCAACGATTTCTGCAAGATGAAATTGGGTAATTTATTGGTGCTAATGAAGCAAGACTTGTCAAGGTTTGGCTAATTTTTCAACAAAGCCACAGTAGTGTGGTCGGAGATTGTGCCAAGGACGAATTGATTGGCATGCTAGAAGCCTTCAAGGAGTGGAAATAGCTACAAGGTTGCTGAAAGTGAAGTTATCCAAACATGTGCCAGCAATGGAGAGCATAATAGTGAGACTTAAAAACTGAAAGGAGATAATGACAATTTATTGTTGAAGGACGGAGTGCATCTGTGGAGACACAGCATTGTATCTTAATTAGCCAGATGACTAATTTTAGCAAGCCAAGAAGAATAGACTGTTATCTGTATGTTGACTTTTGAATTGAAGCATTTCTTTCTGGCTGGTCAAGAAAACAGACTTTTGTTTGTGTAAGCCTGGAATATTGACTGATATTTGAAATAACATAGTGTGCTCTTATCCTTGATGACTAATGATATGCTAATTATGCGTTGGGTAGCCCAGATAAAACATAGGAGGAAAATCTTTGCAAATAGATTATACATAATCAAACAATGTGATTTGGTCATCACCATTCTTCCTCTTATCTGTGATGCTGGACTGAAGGAGATTTGTTAAATATAAAAAGAGGTCACATGCCTCTGTAGAGAGACACAGAGAGACAGAGAGAAACAGACAGAGAGAGACAGCCAGAGATTCTGCCGAGACATCAAAACATCCAGAGAACCCTGCAGGACTGCTGTCAATACATCATGGCCCCATCACGAGGGACACAGATTTATCATTCTACAGTAAAAAACCTAGGGGATTTCTGCCCCAGTTGGAAGAATACAGATCTGCTCCATTGACCATTGCTGAACCATGGATACTTTTGGAGAAAGTCAGGATTGGAACCTGCAGGTCACTCAGCTCCATGGAGATGTTTGGCGAAGCCAGGTCAACTGGCCTTGTACATCAATGGACTGTCATCTTCCTAAGCTTGTTATTACCTCGTTTCTGTGTGCGTGCCACAGGTTAGGTAGTCGATCCTGGAAGATGAAGCCAGGTTGTGACCCTCCGGTCAACTGGATTTGTACCTGAATGGACTGTCATCTTCCTATGCTTGTCGTTACCTCCGCTTTGCATGCATATCACAGGTGGGGTAGTAAATCCTGGGATCTCTGAAGAAGCAGCTGCCATGATCAAGCCGAGTCAGCGGAAGGGGAGACTCTGTAATTTGCACCATCATGGGGTATTTTGTTGGGACTGTTCTATGTGTTAGCTGCCTATTTTGTCGTTCAATAAAGCATTGCCACACTATTTTACCCTCACCCAGTGTTGTCTGCATAGCGTTATGCATACGTTTAAAGGGAGAGCGGGCGTTCGGTGGGATGATCCCTGGCCCATGCAGTTTCAGCTTGTGGATTTACAGCAGCCCAAGTTTTTGCTAAAGAGGAGGCTGGGTTTTTTTTAACACTACTTGCAGTCTAGTGGATCTAGTGACTAAGTGAGGCTAACACTCAAAAGGAGGCACCAGAGGAGGATCTATTATTTTATTATGCTTTGCTTATATATATTGCATTATATTCCACAGCACTTTACAGAACTCATTATCGCTGTCCCTGTTGAGTACTGCAGAAATTCTTTTGTAACCTTGGCCAAATCTGTGCCTTGCCACAATTCTGTCTCTGAGCTCCTTGGCCAGTTCCTTTGACCTCATGATTCTCATTTGGTCTGACATGCACTGTGAGCTGTAAGGTCTTATGTAGACAGGTGTGCGCCTTTCCAAATCAAGTCCTATCAGTTTAATTAAACACAGCTGGCCTCAAATGAAGGAGTAGAACCATCTCAAGGAGGATCACAAGGAAATGGACAGCATATGACTTAAATAAGAGTGTCTGAGCAAAGAGTTGGGATACTTATGACGATGTGATATTTCAGTTTTTCTTTTTTAATAAATTTGCAAAAATTTCTACATTTCTGTTTTTTTTTCAATCAAGATAGGGTGCAGAGTGTTCATTAATGTGAAAAAATGAACGTTTTTGAATTTACCAAATGGCTGCAATGAAACAAAGAGTGAAAAATGTAAAGGGGTCTGAATACTTTCCGTACCCACTGTACAAACTCCTTGCAGATGTTATTCTTGGTGAGATTTGAACCGATGACTCCAATGCTGCAAAGTAACAGTACTAACCACTGAGCCACTGTGCTGCTCTATCTACCAATCATCTGCACATTTCCTTATCTATACATGGAATGACATTGCAGCTGACAAAGGCCCCAAAATAGTTTTTGTTAAAAGAGACTTCCACCAAACTTGTTCCTTTCTTGTGACCACCACTGTGCCAGTTCATGCTCAATGGCCAACTAGTGACTTTTTAATGACATGTGAAAAGTCAAGTTGTTGTCTCAAGAAGACCACCTGATTACAGATTTCCATCTAAGATAACAGTTTGGCTTGCCAAAAAATTGCCTTACACATATAATGTACTTTTACATGAGATCTTTTCAAATGAACAGCAACTGTGAATGGAATTGTTCAACTAGATCGAACAGTCTTGGTTGGATATCCTCTCTATAACGCCCTACAGGAAATATGGATAGGGATTATCTTTATAGGATAACTCTTAACTTCTTCTTTTGATTTTCTTTTTAACATATACTGTAAGCCCTTACACTCCATTACAATCCCGCATGGTCCTAATATGCTTGCAAAACCACTTTACATGCTGAACAATGAGTCACCACAACTAAATGAACAAAAATTGAAACAGATTACGTGCTATCCCCGACAGTTTTCCTAGTTTTCTGTTGTGTGACCAGTTATCATGTGGAAATATAATTTTACTGTTAAAAATTTCAAGATTGGGGAATACTGCATATAAAATGGATGACATTCCCGGATAGCAGGAAGGTTCTGCAGTCAGAATGAAGCAGTGAACAAAGGGAAGCTCAAGGAGCAGAACATTTGTAATTTATCAAAATACATTTGAAGGTGGAAATTACAGACAAGAGCTGGCATTAGATAAAACCGCACAGTCACATTCCAAAGCCATTATTCATATGGTTAAAGCACAAGTAATATTCTAAAAGACATAACATAGGTTAAAACAATACACACAGCGTTAAGAGGGATAAAACTTGCTCAACACAGGAATCGGCACGGTAAACCAGAGACAGATTGAGCTGGGACTTAGTAAATGTATGTTGTCGAGTAAACTGATACCTAGAACGTTGGATTAACCCTGCGGTTCTATTCGTATTGGCTATACACTTGTACTGCTTGGGTCAATATTAAAGTCTGTAAATTTTGACATTTACCTACTCTAAACGTATTATTTGAATACCAGTTACATTATTTAAATGTATGTGAACGTAGTTGGTAAAAAATAAAAAATAAAATCTAAATTTCAGGTTGTTTTATTTTCTTTAGAAAAAGGTTGTACAGGTTCACTTATTGATATATTCAGGCATTCTTACAATTCTGCACAAAAATAACGCAAGCGTGCTTAACATAAATATTTACTATGACAAGAACATGTACTATTTGTTTTATCACAGGAATATGGACAAATTTTTTCCAGTGCTGGCGGAGGCCGTGGGTTCACACTGTTGTTGATACGATTCACTATGTCTGCTGCTCCTTCACTTTGAGGTTTTATTTTTTTTTTACTAAAATAGATGACATAACAAGTCACTTTCCTAATTGTTCCAGAAAGATCCTCCATTTTCTGAAGTTTATGGGCTTTCCAATCGGGCTTGATGTCGCGCCATAAAACAAATGCATTGCAGGCAGATACATCAAAAATGTTATAAAATAAAACCATCGGCCGCCGATTGCTTTTGCGCTTGCTTGTGTACGTAGCTATTAGTTGATCTTGTATATCAGTTGCCCCTTTGGTGGAATTACAATCTAATATCATCTGAGGCTTTTTGTCATCTCCACTACTTACTGCATTGTCATGGTGCATCGTGCTCACCAGAATGACCTGTTTTTTTTTTTTTTAGGTAATAGAACAAACCACTGTCGTAACTCCAGTAAAGTAAAACATTGAACCTAGAACATCTCTTTTACCAAGGATACCTTGCGACCAGGTACGGACTGGGACTGTTATTCAGCCCTGGCATTTGAAATCACACAGGCCCATGCTGTCCCCATTCCCAAGAACCAGATGGGATATTGTTGTGAATTCTGCTTTTGGGCTCCCTCCGGTGGTTGTAGGTGGTAATGCAGTTGTCCCTGGGCTGCAGTCCTGGACAGGTGTATCTGCTGATTGTAATTCTGACTGGGGTATTTAGGTTTGCAGGACTCATTAGTCCTTGCCATTTGTCAATGTTTCTTGGGAAGTGTTGGATCTCTGTCTGGCTTCTCCTGCTTAGCTGCCAATTCAGCAAAGCTAAGTGTCTGTTTCTTTTTCTTTGGCACACAAGCTGTGTGCTTGTTTTTTGATTGTATTCCTGCTCTGAGTGTAGGAGTCTCTGGAGTTGCAGATATACGTTCCACGTCTTTAGTTAGATGGAGGAATTTTTTGTGTAATCTGCTGTGGATATTTTTGGAAGGGTTTTAATACTGACCGCACAGAACTCTGTCCTATCCTTTCCTATTTTAGCTAGAGTGGCCTCTTGAGCTAAATCCTGTTTTCTGCCTGTGTTTGTCTTTCCTCTCCTCACAGCCAATATTTGTGGGGGGCTGCCTATCCTTTGGGGTTCTGCTCTGAGGCATGGTAGTATTCCTATTTCCATCTATAGGGGTATTTCGTCCTCCGGCTGTGACGAGGTGTCTAGGGTTTGTTAGGTACACCCCACGGCTACTTCTTGTTGCGGTGTTAAGATCAGGATTTTCAGTCAGTATAGTTACCACCTACTCCAGTGAAAGTTTTCATGCTGCTCCAAGGTCACCGGATCATAACAGGATATATCACTAATATTACCCTGAAAGGAGGAAAGCAAGATCTACTACCAGACATATATCTCTAATGATTCCCGTGGCTGTTGGGGTAAGTGTCGGTGTCAGCGACTTTGTGTTCCATCACAACTCTTAACAGTATGGGTGTCTTGAGAACACCGATTATGTTAACAATATCAACAAGGCAGCCCACGACCAGCCAGGCCCTTCTGGCATTTGCCAGAATTGCCAGATGGCCAGTCCGGCCCTGCTTGCGACAGTTCAGACTTACTTTTTCTTACAGTGCTAACCATAGCAAGTCTTCATTTTATCAACAGCTGCCCCAGTTGATGCGATGTAAAAAAGTTCTCACATGTCCCATTTTGTCCTCTTAGTCCATACATCAAACCTGAAACTCGCATTCTCTGATTTTTTTTCATGCTTTTTTCCAGGCTTTATTTCTGTATAAAACCTACAAAAGCAAAAATGAGCAAAACCCTGCTGTATTTGCTCCTTTTTTCTCTTGTAGGTTTTATATGTTTTATGGCCAATGTAAACTCAAGTGAAGCTCTATTTTTGTGTTTTTTCTTTTATTCCTGTATAAACCTGAGCGTTTAGAGCATATGAGCTACTGCTGCCACATAATGTCCATATCTTGATGCCGTACCTTGCTGGCTTACTCATCATATATAGTTTGATTGGGCATCTACCTCGGAATGACACAAGTTGCTCATCCACACTGACATTTTCTGCAGTATTGAATAATTTTAGAAGGATCTTTATCCATTTATTCCAAACTTCTCTAATAGCAGCTAGTTATTAGAGAATTATCTGATGATAGCACAGGACAATTTTCCAAATTACATTTTTTATTTTAGACTGAATTGATCGCATCGGACTATTTGCACGTAACCGCGAATTTCGGGAAATTTGACTCAAACTCTATCCTGCATGGATCGATCTGCTCATCGCCTACTTTAAGAGGTTGGCAACAGAATTTGGAGTCTTAGCCAAGACCTTTTTAGAAATCAAACCCTTAAATGACACTATTCTCTACCACCACTCCTAATTTTTGGCCCACAATTAAAATATCTTTCCCTCTCACCAAAATGGTAGGTCACAAGAAACCTTCTTAGATCATTAATCTCTGAAAGGTTCAATGTGAAGGAGATTTTCAGAACAGAAAGTCTCACAGATGTTGCAGTAGAGTTTCACATCAGGCTTTCTCGGAAGCATTTTTGCCAAGATTTAAAGCAAAGCATGGGGCAATGTAATGGTGTCCATCTAATAGTGCCTTTCACAGAAGTACTTATATGACTCATAGTATCATCAAAGATATATAATATCTACTCAAATATTTAATTCTTTAGTCAACTAACAAATATGCAGTAGTTCCATTTTCAGCACTGCCCATACATATCTGAATAGCAGCTGACTCATTCTGTAACATTACGTTAAATGTCTTGGATGGATTCTGAAAAATAGCCTGGATTTTACTCCAATCTTTAAAAGGCTACGTGCACAATTGAGATGAGAAAAAAAGATTTTTTTTCATACGTCAGTGGTTTATATTTGGCTAACAAAATTCTAATAAGTTTCCGACTGCAATCTTCAATCTTTCATTCATTTTCAGACCCCCTTATACGTAGTTTGCAGTCAGATCCAGTTTCAGTGTCTCTCTCTGTAATAAAGGCTGGATGTGAGGTTTGCGCTTATCTAATGGACTGCTGTCTTCACTGCTCATAAATAGTCATGAGGAAAACTGAGTACACCCCCAGGAAATATTAAAAAATATATCTGCTACTTGAAATGTTTTAAAATTAGGTAAATACAATCTCCGATGAACTACAACACAACACATTACACCACGTTATTATTTATGTAAGAAAAACAAGGCCAATATGTAGAATTAGTGTATTGAAATGTGAGTACACCCCATGACTCTTGACATGTAAACAATCTTTAGAAAAAATAACTTGAAGTGATTGCTTTCTATATGACTGTATCAGTCTCACATTGTTTTGGAGGAATTTTGGCCATCTCGTCTTTACAACAGTGCTTAATATCATTCAACATTCATTAAGGTCCTGGCATAACATTTCAGTTGGGTTGAAATTTGGCATTGCAACAGTCTATTGTCCTTGAGTCTATTTGTTTTCATCTATTCTGATGTAGTTTTCATGGGGTGCTTGGAATCATTGTCCTGCTGCAACACCCAGTTTCAGCCAAGTTTTAGCTTTTGGATAGATGGTCTCACATATGAATACATTGGTATATTGAGGAGTTTATGGTCGACTCAATGACTGCAAGATGTCCAGGTCCTTTGGCTACAAAACAAGCCCAAATTATGACACCTCCACCAGCAAGCATGATACTTAATATGGGGTGTTTCTGCTGATATGTTGCATGTGGCCTTATGGCCAACCATCTCTTTGGTCTCATCTGCACAAATAACATTGTTTCAGAAGTCTTGTAATTTTTTCAGGTTCAACTTTGCAAACTTTAGCCATGCAACAATGTTTATCCTCACCCATCCCCTGTAGACTGTGAGCCGTCGCGGGCAGGGTCCTCTCTCCCTCTGTACTTGTGTGTGCCTTGTTTTGCTCATGCTTATTGTGCTTGTTTATGTCTGCCCCTTTCACATGCAAAGTGCCATGGAATAAATGGCTCTATAAAAATGTATAATAATAATAATAATAATAATAATAATAATAATAATAATAATGTTCTTCTTGAAAAAAAACAGTATCTCTCCCGGCCATAGTTTTTCAGTCTTTCCCTAATTGTATTGTCCTAAACCTGAACATTTATGCTAAAGACCTTTAGAGTCTGAGCTGTAGCTCTTGGGCTATTTTTGCAGTTTCACTGACCATTGCATGGTCTGACTATGTACTGTGATATCAACTCTTGAAAAAATTGTTAGCTTTCTTTTTTTTTTCTTTTTTTTACAATTCCAGAGATATATTATTCCAATTTTTATGGTCTTTATTACAATTTAATTTGTTATGTGTTGTTCATCTGTTGTTTTTAACCTACGTTTAAGACATTCTAAGTACTAGATTTTTCTTGTTATATGATGGTATCTAAAAACATAGAAATTAGCGGGTGTACTTAGTTCTCTCATGACTATATCGGCAGAGCTTCTTTCCTGCAAATTATTTCCTCTTCATGAGCTTTCCTCCTATCCTACAGTCTGCTTTTTTATGCACTCACTGAGACTGTACATGCTCTCTCCCCTAGCCACATTGTGAGGATATGTTTACGACCTGTTTCTAATTCTGAGATATGGGAGGGGAAGAGCAGAAGGAAACAAAGCTCAGACAGATTTGTATCAGTTTCAAAAAGTACTCAGTTGAATAAAGGACTTACGCACATGCTGCAGCACTAAAATGTAGATTTTTTTTTAAATGAAGTGTGGTAGATTGACTAACTCGGCTGAACATAGAGGTAGAGGAACACTGTCTCTTTAAAAATTCTACTGGTTTATTAAAAGAACTGCATAAACCAGTGCAAGGTTAGTAAAACAAACACGACCTGCCTAACAGGAAACAAACAGTATGGCACTGTCCTTGTTGCCATGGGAATCCATCTCCTTCAGGAACAAACAACAGGAGGTTCAATTTGCCTTAACATGAAAGCAAAGCTCCAGAGCTTTGCACCTCCAGGCCCACCCCACAGTGAAAGCTCTAGAAGGCTCTGTATTATCCCCTGGACTCCTCCTACTCTACAGCTGTTAAATCAACCAAGCACTAAACAGGGCCGATTAACCCTTCTCAGCACTTAGGGTGCTGGAGCATTTTTTAGGTTTATATTACTGAAGCTAACGACCTCAGTGCTTTGCGCCTCCAGGCCCACCCCACACTGAAAGCTCTAGAAGGCCAGGTATTTATCCCCTGGACTCTTCCTACTCTACAGCTGATAAATCAACCAAGCACTAAACATGGCCGATTAACCCTTCTCAGCACTTAGGGTGCTGGAGCATTTTTTAGGTTTATATTACTGAAGCTTACGACCTCAGTGCTTTGCGCCTCCAGGCCCACCCCACACTGAAAGCTCTAGAAGGCCAGGTATTTATCCCCTGGACTCTTCCTACTCTACAGCTGATAAATCAACCAAGCACTAAACATGGCCGATTAACCCTTCTCAGCACTTAGGGTGCTGGAGCATTTTTTTTAGGTTTATATTACTGAAGCTAACGACCTCAGTGCTACATATCTCCCTTCCAGTACTTTCCCAGTGACTTTTGTTACAGAAGACTAGATGACAAGTTGTTTAGTTTTGCATTAAAAAGTAAATGAACCATAAGATATTGGATGTCCCCCTTTAATCTTCTCATCTTTGGGTTATAAATAGAAATAATAATTGTTTCAGGAAATTTTAACATATATAAATCGGGTCTGTTAATTTCGAGTCCTAATAACAATATCCAGTGAGATTAAGGTTTCAGACTCCTCACCTCCTACCCTCCCCGTCAAATGGAAGTTGTAATGCAATACCAATCAGGACTCCAAATGAAATCTCCTAAACCGTTTTCTTCAAGAATAGGTGTTGTCATCTCCCATCCAGGGATAACTGCATTATGTTCCCTTTCATTTAGACAATGGCTGAATGGATTTCCTGCACCTCAGCCGTAAATGGCAGTACCATGTTTGCAAAATAAACACATTTGTGGGACCCCGGCTCTCTTTGAAGATTCGGAGCTGAAATAAATCAGTTTATATTATAACTTGGACCGGTTTCCACGTCTTTCCAGTAGGCCCCCGAGGAAGTGATTCTTTAAGTAGAAAATCCTTTCACTAAATTGTATCCTGTTCCCTTTCAACTCATAACCCCAAGTTAAGCACTACTAGCAGGCCTCCCAATGAATGGGAACAGGCCGACGCTCCCAGGAATTCCAGCCATTATAAATGAATTTAAGGGTTGTTTACTAGGAAAAGCTGTTTTGTGTTTTCTTTTTTATCTTCTTTTTTTTTTTTTTTTGGACGTGTTTTATTAAATAAACCCAAATAACATTTGTGGTAAGTGTGAATGTTTCCACTTCAGACCCTCGAGTAAGTCGCCGATGCAGGAATGTCTTCTCGGAGGTAAAGGCTGGACGTCTACTGCTGTGATTTTAATTAACTTTCTGGCAAACACCTGCTGTAAGCAGTAAAATAGGAACAGACTGACTTGTTTTCACTTGTGCTGAACTGAAAAGTAAAAAAAAAGT
The DNA here is from genome assembly GCF_032444005.1 of Ranitomeya imitator. Classification (NCBI taxonomy): domain Eukaryota; kingdom Metazoa; phylum Chordata; class Amphibia; order Anura; family Dendrobatidae; genus Ranitomeya; species Ranitomeya imitator. Next base: position 635,494,036 of record NC_091286.1, read on the forward strand.
TGCACTTTTTAATATATAACCTCATTAACGGTAGTCGATTGCTGGATTTTTCTTCTCTTCACCTTGTATTTTGAAAACTGTTTTAACCAGTTTCACAGATTTGACTTTTATGGTCTTTGAATCGACCTCGATATCGAGACTGGCCATTGGTCTCCTGACCCAAACTCAACAGCCTCATATTATTATGCATTCCTCATATAGCGCTGTCATATTCCACAGCACTTTACAGACATCATCAACTGTGTTCCCAAATATGTAAGCCATATCAGGATATCTTTGGAGTGTGCAGGGAAACTGGAGAACCCAGGCAAACACGGGGAGAACATACAAACTCCTTGCAGATGTTGTCCTTGGTGGGATTTGAACCCAGGGCCACTGAGCCACCGTGTTGCCCCTCACAGGCAATAGCTTATCAGAAAAATTCCCCACTAAAATGTAACATTAATTTAGATTATTTAAAATAGTTAAAAAATAGAAATGAGTCAAAAAGGAAAGAATATCAAATATAATACACTTTAGGATATAAAGTACATGTGGAAAAAATTTATTTTGCCCTTTAGATGCCTTGATTTACACATCTTCCTGGCTGCAGAGGTTGGCACCGTAGCTTGGATGCAATGCAGCTGTTCCTAGTGGTCCCTAATACACCCTAATGTCAGGTGACTAATTTCTACTGAAAAAACAGTGATTATTCCAAAACACCACTGTCTATAGAAAAACAATTATTATCAAAGAAAAGAGAGTAAAAAATAAACCACAGTAATACAAAATACACTATAACTAGTAAAATAACATCAATAGACTAGGCTATACCATCAATAGTTCTACAAGGGCTTGATATTAGGAATAAAGTCACAAACACTTGAACAGGGCAACAGATGTTAAAGTACCTCACTCAAGTGAATGTCAACTTTTCATGTAATACCATGACAATGTAACAATAAGCAAATTAGTTGCCCCAAATAATTAAAATTTAAATACCTGTCAATCCCTCACATGCCCTGTAGAAGGTCCCTGCCTTGCTGCGGAGGTTGGCACCCAAGCTTGGTCACAATATGGCACCCCTGCTCACCAACAGCTGACCCTACATCAACCTGGTAAAGTTCTATGCTAGACATTGTCCACAGTGGACCAGGTATATTCAACCAAGATGTCACTCAAAACAAAATCAAAATATATTACGGACCACAAATCAGAACATTTCAAGGGTAGAGGGAAGAATGGTTTCAATGAAATTTTGCTATTATTGCTGATAGTAGCTACTCCTCCTTACTTTCTTGTCACCTTTATCTGGTTCCCAGGTTTTTTTCCACCACAGAATCATTATTGTCATCCCTGATTCCTCTGTTTAGGAAATGGCCAGCGCTCCTTCCCCTCCCCCACCTTATTTTCATCCCAATATTTGCCTTGGCTCAGAATGCCCCTACTAACATGTCTCACAGAGCCTGCAACACAGCTCAGTGTTAGAATGATGTTCATCATCTCCTCCAGTGCCATGTCTTTTGACAGCAAACTGGCTATCTGTTAAAAAAAAAATCAACTGAAATTTTTTTTTCTGATGTGCTATGTTCCTTTTGCCACATGGGTTCGTGGATAAGGGGGCTATGGGGCAGAACAGAAACAGGTGTGATTGATGGATTGGAAATATTGCTGTGCACAACATTAAGTGTTATAGCGGTGACCTGAGCAGAATGCTGACTCCAGCTGATGGTGTCACTGTCAGAGACTACATCATCTTGCTGTGATTGAGATGAACGATGTGACATATGCTCCATTACAACCTCCACTTTCTCCAGATTAATATGCTTGCTAGAGGCAAAGGAGGCCTTGTTTGATGCTACTACTGTCTACTGCTGAGAAGCATGTTGCCAGCCGGGTCGGTGATGATGCTGTTAGCGACTAACACATTCTTATCTGTGATATTAGTTTTCTTTCTATTGCCGTACCAAGTCCGTTGTCTGTGACATTTTGAGATTTAGCATTTACTTTGGACACAATGATTATGATTAATTCATTTCCAAACTTTGTTGACAAATTTAGCCACCCCTGGAAAAATATGGCATCGACCAGAAATTCTAGACACTGTCAGGGTTCACATTATGGACAAAAAAATAATCAACAGCAGCCTGCCCGTAATATCATGTGGCATGTTTGTGTTTCCAATTTGGCAAATTTGAAACAATTGTGGCATAGCTTCAATTTACTTTAATCATTTATTTACAAATTTTGGGTTGAAGCACATGAATTCCCACTGGCCGAAAATGACCACTTGAAAACTAAAGCAAGGAGGCAAGAACACTGCCTAAAAATGCCACAAGCCAGAGTATAGTTATGTGGTGTACCGTTACAAAATGGAATATTTAATTAGGCAGGCAAAAAGTAAAACGTATAACTGGGTATATTTTTTTTGTATGGAAAATATTTTTGGTTTAAAATACTCCCCCCTTAACAAAAAATGCTTACACCTAAATTATTGTGGTTCCTATGATTGTCAAATGCGACCAGTTAAACAGTTGCAAATCCTTAAAAGCTAATCTTAATTTATCATTCTACTGTAAATATCTGTTTATTTTAATGAGATGTTTTTCTAATATGGTTTAATTAACAATTCCCTACCATTCACTCTCTAATCTAATTTCTTTATTTCTTTATTAATAATATTATATTTAATAGCTCTGTTCTTCTTGCTCTGTAAACTGCACCGCTGAAGCCATATGCTACCTGTAACGGGTGTCCAGTCAGCCTGTGTAAACAAATTGGTGGCAGCTAATATTGACTCCTCTTTGTTATTGTGGAGTTGGCAGTGATCTTATTGGCGTAAAGAGAGAGCTTTGGCCCACAGCGCCCACTGTCCCTCTTAGTTGGTCAACCCTGTTCCTCCAAAACCAGCTTCTCCACCATGGCAGAAAATCAACTCTCCATCCTCCTGTCAAGATCACACCTCACCACTTGCACGCTTGACCCGCTCCCATCCCACCTCATCCCTAACCTTGTCGTGGTCTTCATCCCAACCCTAACACACCTCTTCAACCTCTCACTCACAACAGGTGTCTTCCCCTCATCCTTCAAACATGCCAAGATCAAAAAACCCTCCCTCGACCCATCCTCTGTGTCTAGCTATTGCCCAATATCTCTTCTCCCTTATGCCTCAAAACTACTGGAACAACATGTCCATCTTCAACTGTCCACCCACTTCTCCTCCTGCTCCCTCTTTGACTGGTTACAATCTGGTTTCTGACCTCATCACTCAACTGAAACTGCCCTAACTAAAGTCACAAATGACCTACTAACTGCCAAGAGCAAGAGACACTACTCTGTCCTCCTTCTCCTGGACCTGTCTTCGGCCTTTAACACTGTGGACTACTCCCTTCTGCTACAGATCCTCTCATCTCTTGCATCACAGACTTGGCCCTATCCTGGAAATCATCATATCTGACAGACTGAACATTCAGTGTCTCCCTTCCCACACCACCTCCTCACTCTGCCCCTTGTCCGTTGGTGTTCCTCAAGACTCTGTTCTAGGACCCCTGCTCTTCTCCATCTACACCTTCAGCCTAGGACAGCTCATAGAATCCCACGGTATGCAGTATCATCTTTACGCTGATGACACGCAGATCTACCTATCCGGACCTGACCTCACCTCCTTACTTACCAAAATCCCACACTGTCTGTCTGCTATCTCGGCCTTCTTTTCTGCTCACTTTCTAAAACTGAACATGGACAAAACAGAATTCATCATCTTTCCCCCATCTTACTCTACCCCTCCACCAGACCTATCTATCAATGTCAATGGCTGCTCACTTCCCCAGTCCCATATGCCCGATGCCTCGGGGTGATCCTTTACTCTGCCCTCTCTTTCAAGCCACATATCCAAGCCCTTGCCTCCTCCTGCCATCTAAAATTCAAACTCAAAAATATCTCCCGGATCCGCGCATTCCTTGATCGCAACACCACAAAAACACTAGTGTACGCCCTTATCATCTCCCGCAACTGACTACTGCAACCTCCTACTCTCTGACCTCCCCTCTAACACTCTCGCACCCCTCCAATCCATCCTAATCTCTGCTGCCTGACTAATCTACCTGTCTCCCAGCTATTCCCCAGCCTCTCCCCTATGCCAAGCCCTTCAGTGGCTTCCTATCGCCCAGAGACTCCAGTTCAAAACCCTTACAGTGACATACAAAGCCATCCACAACCTGTCTCCTCCATACATCTGTGACATGGTCTCCCAATACTTGCATACATGCAACCTCCGATCCTCTCAAGACCTCCTTCTCTACTCCCCTCTCATCTCTTCTTCCCACAACCGCATCCAAGACTTCTCCCGTGCTTCCCCCATACTCTGGAACTATCTACCACAACCTGTACCTTTTTGGAAGGGCATTGAACAGCAAGGTGGATTGCTGCTGAGGGCAAAGAGAGAAAAAAAATCTTTAAATCTTCAGCTTAGTGAGTGTGAACGAGCTGAGTGTTATCTGAGCGTAAGTGTGAACGGCGGTAAGTGTAACTTGTGATTCAGTGACTTTGGATTCAGGGAGTTTCCAAGGGAGGAATTACTGAATTGCTGTCTGTGTTTTATTGATACTTTGCATTTATTTTTTATTTAACATTTCTGTCTGGTGCAATCCCCATTAGGAAATGTGCTCCACTATTGTTAATGCCATCGAGTGCACATCTTGCCACATGTATGCAATCCTTGATCAGCCGGTCGAGGGTGCATACTGCTGTGCGAGATGTGAGCACCTTGTGCATTTGGAAACCCAGATTCTGAATCTAAATGTGCAGCTGGCAACACTGAGATCCATTGACAATATGGAAAGGAGTCTTCTGCTCACTGAGCAGACGCTCAATGGGATAGATGAGGCGGGGAATGGTAGGATGGACCGGCAGGACAGTGGAGCAGCAAGCTGGGTGACAGTTAGAAGGATGGGTAGAGGGAAGAGTGCCAGGGAGGCTAGTCCTGATCTGGCACACCCCAATAAGTTTACTAAGTTGTCAGATGAGGGGGGTGCCAGTACAGGGGTAGCATTGCTGCAGCCAGGCATGTCCTCTGAAAGCCGGAGGAGTGACTGCTCCAGTAAGGAGGGAAATAGGAGAGCAGGGCAGGCCAGACAGGTGCTGGTAGTGGGGGACTCAATTATTATTTGCAGATGATACAAAACTATGTAAAGCAGTTAATACAAGAGAAGATAGTATTCTGCTACAGATGGATCTGGATAAGTTGGAAACTTGGGCTGAAAGGTGGCAGATGAGGTTTAACAATGATAAATGTAAGGTTATACACATGGGAAGAAGGAATCAATATCACCATTACACACTGAATGGGAAACCACTGGGTAAATCTGACAGGGAGAAGGACTTGGGGATCCTAGTTAATGATAAACTTACCTGGAGCAGCCAGTGCCAGGCAGCAGCTGCCAAGGCAAACAGGATCATGGGGTGCATTAAAAGAGGTCTGGATACACATGATGAGAGCATTATACTGCCTCTGTACAAATCCCTAGTTAGACCGCACATGGAGTACTGTGTCCAGTTTTGGGCACCGGTGCTCATGAAGGATATAATGGAACTAGAGAGAGTACAAAGGAGGGCAACAAAATTAATAAAGGGGATGGGAGAACTACAATACCCAGATAGATTAGCGAAATCAGGATTATTTAGTCTAGAAAAAAGACGACTGAGGGGCGATCTAATAACCATGTATAAGTATATAAGGGGACAATACAAATATCTCGCTGAGGATCTGTTTATACCAAGGAAGGTGACGGGCACAAGGGGGCATTCTTTGCGTCTGGAGGAGAGAAGGTTTTTCCACCAACATAGAAGAGGATTCTTTACTGTTAGGGCAGTGAGAATCTGGAATTGCTTGCCTGAGGAGGTGGTGATGGCGAACTCAGTCGAGGGGTTCAAGAGAGGCCTGGATGTCTTCCTGGAGCAGAACAATATTGTATCATACAATTATTAGGTTCTGTAGAAGGACGTAGATCTGGGGATTTATTATGATGGAATATAGGCTGAACTGGATGGACAAATGTCTTTTTTCGGCCTTACTAACTATGTTACTATGTTACTATGTTACTATGTATTAGGGGAACAGATAGGGCAATCTGTCCCAAAGACAGGGATCGTCGAATGGTGTGCTGCCTACCTGGCGCTCGAGTCCGACACATCGCTGATCGGGTGGACAGATTCCTGGGAAGGGCTGGTGAGGACCCAGCGGTCATGGTGCACATTGGCACAAATGACAAAGTTAGAGGTAGGTGGAAGGTCCTTAAAGATGATTTCAGGGAATTAGCCTGCAAGCTGAAAGCAAGGACCTCCAACGTGGTATTTTCCGAAATACTGCCTGTACCATGTGCCACGCCAGAGAGGCAACGGGAGATTAGGGAGGTTAATAAGTGGCTCAAGAATTGGTGTAGGAAGGAGGGGTTTGGTTTCCTGCAGAACTGGGCCGACTTCTCAGTTGGCTACAGGTTCTACGCTAGGGAAGGGCTGCACCTCAATGGGGAAGGTGCAGCTGTGCTGGGGGAGAAAATGGCTAGAAGGTTGGAGGAGTGTTTAAACTATTGAATGGGGGGAGGGTATTCATTTTATAGGAGGGGAAGATAGTGCAGATAGAGACCTGGGCACAAATAAGGAAGTTGGGGGTGGCGGTGGCATGGGGGGTGGGGTTAGATCAATTAATAATTTAAGAAAGAATAGAGGTGCAGAGAGATACATAAAATGTATGTATACTAATGCCAGGAGCCTTGCCAATAAAATGGACAAATTAGAATTAATGATGTTGGAGCATAATTATGACACGGTGGGGATATCTGAAACGTGGCTGGATGAGAGCCATGACTGGGCCGTTAACTTGCAGGGTTATAGTCTGTTCAGAAATGACCGAATGGATAAGCGAGGGGGAGGTGTGTCTATATGTAAAATCGTCCTTAAAACCCATCCGGCATGATAATATAGGTGAATCTAATGAAAATGTAGAGTCCCTGTGGGTGGAGATAAGGGGAGGGGGAAAAATAATAAATTACTGATAGGGGTTTGTTATAAGTCTCCAAGAATAATGGAAGCATCGGAGAATATTCTCTCAAAGCAAATATATGAAGCTGCGACTCAAGGAGAAGTCATTATTATGGGGGACTTCAACTACCCTGAAATAGATTGGGGAACAGAAATCTGCAGTTCCAGCAAAGGTAATCGGTTTTTGACAATTATGAGAGACAATTACCTTTCACAATTGGTTCAGGACCCAACAAGAAGGGGGGCACTGCTAGACCTAATATTAACCAACAGGCCAGACCGCATATCAAATATGACCACAAAATAATAAGTTTTCATGTATCCTTTAATAAGATGTGTAGTAGAGGGGTTACAAGGACACTAAACTTCAGGAGGGCAAATTTCCAACGGATGAGAGATGATCTTAGTGCAATTAACTGGGATGATATCCTGAGACATAAAATTACACAAAGAAAATGGGAGACGTTTATTGGCATCCTGGATAGGACCTGTGCACAGTATATACCGTATGGGAATAAACATACTAGAAATAGGAGGAAACAAATATGGCTAAATAGAGCTGTTAGGGGTGCAATAAGTGACAAAAAGAAAGCATTTAGAGAATTAATGAAAGTAGGTAGTGGTGAGGCATTAGATAAATACAGAAAATTAAATAAATTCTGGAAAAAGCAAATCAAGGCAGCAAAGATTGAGACAGAGAGACTCATTACCAGAGAGAGTAAAAATAATCCTAAAATATTCTTTAACTACGTAAATAGTAAGAAACTAAAAAATGATAGTGTTGGCCCCCTTAACCCCTTTACCCCCAAGGGTGGTTTGCACGTTATGGACCGGGCCAATTTTTACAATTCTGACCACTGTCCCTTTATGAGGTTATAACTCTGGAACGCTTCAACGGATCCTGGTGATTCTGACATTGTTTTCTCGTGACATATTGTACTTCATGATAGTGGTAAAATTTCTTTGATATTACCTGCGTTTATTTGTGAAAAAAACGGAAATATGGCGAAAATTTTGAAAATTTCGCAATTTTCCAAATTTGAATTTTTATGCAATTAAATCACAGAGATATGTCACACAAAATACTTAATAAGTAACATTTCCCACATGTCTACTTTACATCAGCACAATTTTGGAACCAAAATTTTTATTTGTTAGGGAGTTATAAGGGTTAAAAGTTGACCAGCAATTTCTCGTTTTTACAACACCATTTTATTTTAGGGACCACATCTCATTTGAAGTCATTTTGAGGGGTCTATATGATAGAAAATACCCAAGTGTGACACCATTCTAAAAACTGCACGCCTCAAGGTTCTCAAAACCACATTCAAGAAGTTTATTAACCCTTCAGGTGTTTCACAGGAATTTTTGGAATGTTTAAATAAAAATTAACATTTAACTTTTTTTCACAAAAAATTTACTTCAGCTCCAATTTGTTTTATTTTACCAAGGGTTACAGGAGAAAATGGACCCCAAACCTTGTGGTACAATTTGTCCTGAGTACACCGATACCCCAAAAGTGGAGGTAAACCACTGTTTGGGCGCATGACAGAAGCGAAGGAGCGCCATTTGACTTCTCAATGCAAAATTGACAGGAATTGAGATGGGACGCCATGTTGCGTTTGAAGAGCCACTGATGTGCCTAAACATTGAAACCCCCCACAAGTGACACCATTTTGGAAAGTAGACCCCCTAAGGAACTTATCTAGAGGTGTGGTGAGCACTTTGACCCACCAAGTGCTTCACAGAAGTTTATAATGCAGAACCGTAAAAATAAAAAATCATTTATTTTCACAAAAATTATCTTTTCGCCCCCAATTTTTTATTTTCCCAATGGTAAGAGAAGAAATTGGAACCAAAAAGTTGTTTCACAATTTGTCCTGAGTACTCTGATACCCCATATGTGGGGGTAAACCACTGATTGGGCGCATGGGAGAGCTCGGAAGGGAAGGAGCGCCGTTTGACTTTTCAATGCAAAATTGACAGGAATTGAGATGGGATGCCATGTTGCGTTTGAAGAGCCACTGATGTGCCTAAACATTGAAACCCCCCACAAGTGACACCATTTTGGAAAGTAGACCCCCTAAGGAACTTATCTAGATGTGTGGTGAGCACTTTGACCCACCAAGAGCTTCACAGAAGTTTATAATGCAGAGCCGTAAAAATAAAACAAAAAATTTTTCCCACAAAAATTATTTTTTAGTCCCCAGTTTTGTATTTTCCCGAGGGTAACAGGAGAAATTGGACCCCAAAAGTTGTTGTGCAATTTGTCCTGAGTGCGCTGATACCCCATATGTGGGGGGGAACCACCGTTTGGGCGCATGGGAGGGCTCGGAAGGGAAGGAGCGCCATTTGGAATACAGACTTAGATGGAATGGTCTGCAGGCGTCACATTGCGTTTGCAGAGCCGCTAATGTACCGAAACAGTGGAAACCCCCCACAAGTGACCCCATATTGGAAACTAGACCCCCTAAGGAACTTATCTAGATGTGTTGTGAGAACTTTGAGCCCCCAAGTGTTTCACTACAGTTTCTAACGCAGAGCCGTGAAAAAAAAAAAAAATTCCCCCCAAAATTATTTTTTAGCCCCCAGTTTTGTATTTTCTTGAGGGTAACAGGAGAAATTGGACCCCAAAAATTGTTGTCCAATTTGTCCTGAGTGCGCTGATGCCCCATATGTGGGGGGGAACCACCGTTTGGGCGCATGGGAGGGCTCGGAAGGGAAGGAGCGCCATTTGGAATGCAGACTTAGATGGAATGGTCTGCAGGCGTCACATTGCGTTTGCAGAGCCCCTAATGTACCTAAACAGTAGAAACCCCCCACAAGTGACCCCATATTGGAAACTAGACCCCCCCACGAACTTATCTGGATGTGTTGTGAGTATGTAACCGCTATACTCATCTATTTGTTGAGGTGTATTATGTATCCTGACCATAGTCTGTCAATACGTCCCCAGGTAATGCCCAATTACCTGGGGACGTATTGACAGACTATGGTCAGGATGACATCCATTTTCCCACATGGACTTCTGGGCCTAATTGGAAAGGGCATAATACACCTCAACAAATAGATGAGTATAGCGGTTACATATCTTTATGCATACTGTCTATGTGGTAAGAACGATTGTGTTCAAGTACCCTGAGGATTGTAAAAGAGGTGTATATACATGCTAAAACTACTTGCCTACTATGGTTTTCCATTTATTACCTGGTGGATCCATGTTTTTAGGAGTATCTGTCCTATCATGATAAATGACATGCTGCCTTGTTACTGGTATAAAAATATTACACATTGATGCGGATCCAGTGTTTTTGCTGAAAGACTATCTGGTGGCATTGAGCATTTATTTTTTGCTGAATATTATGATGATTTGGGAGTAGTGTGACTAATACACATTTTTTGTCATCTCACATATTCTGTCTATTTTTGTATTTTTGGGTCAGATTGATCCAATTTGGACAAGATACATCTTTACACTCCGCTATACCCAGTTATCTGTAAGGGTATTTATTGTGGTGGTATATATTGTTATGTGACATCTACCATATATATGACACCCACCATATATTGCTGTATAGAACTGTGATAGCAATTTATTTTTTTTTTTTTCTGTTTTATAATTTTTTTGTATTTCATTTTTCCATTTTTTTGTGTTTTTTCACGGGTATCGGAAGTGTATGTGGGACATTATCTTCTGTCTATCCCTATTATAGGGACTGTGAGGGACCCTAGGGTCAGCCGCCGAGGAGTGGGGGCGCCTACCGCAGAAAATTCTGGTGCCAACCTCCACTGGTAGGTAGCTGACAGTATAGGATTGTACTTTAGGGCTCACTAGGCTTTCTGGTATTCAGGCCTTTTTAGGGATTTAAAAGGGTGAGCCGTCGAGGAGTGGGGGCGCCAATCGCCGTTAATTAGGGTGCCAACCTCCACTGACAGGCAGGATTTATTGTAGTCCGTTATAGGGTTCTTTAGGTACACTGTGTACTTTTTTATTATATATGATATATAAAGTCTTCTATTTTTAACTACTACGATTAAAAGTTATTTTTTAGGGATCCTTGTTTTTTCTGGTTTGGTTTTCTACACTCCTGTTTGGACACACGGGAGAGCTCGGAAGGGAAGGAGCACTGTTTTACTTTTTCAACGCAGAATTGGCTGGAATTGAGATCGGACGCCATGTCGCGTTTGGAGAGCCCCTGATGTGTCTAAACAGTGGAAACCTCCCAATTATAACTGAAACCCTAATCCAAACACACCCCTAACCCTAATCCCAACAGTAACCCTAACCACACCTCTAACCCAGACACACCCCTAACCCTAATACCAACCCTATTCCCAACCGCAAATGTAATCCAAACCCTACCCCTAACCTTAGCACCAACCCTAACTGTAGCCTTAACCCTAACTGTAGCCCTAACCCTAGCCCTAACCATAACCCTAGCCCTAACCCTAGCCCTAACCCTAACCCTAGCCCTAACCCTAGCCCTAACCCTAACCCTAACCCTAGCCCTAACCCTAACCCTAGCCCTAACCCTAGCCTTAACCCTAACCCTAACCCTAGCCCTAACCCTAGCCCTAACCCTAACCCTAACCCTAACGCTAGCCCTAACCCTAGCCCTAACCCTAGCCCTAATCCTAACCCTAGCCCTAACCCTAATGGGAAAATGGAAATAAATACATTTTTTAATTTTTTAATTTTTCTCTAACTAAAGGGTTGATGAAGGGGGGTTTGATTTACTTTTATAGCGGGTTTTTTAGCGGATTTTTATGATTGGCAGCCGTCACACACTGAAAGACGCTTTTTATTGCAAAAAATATTTTTTGCGTTACCACATTTTGAGAGCTATAATTTTTCCATATTTGAGTCCACAGAGTCATGTGAGGTCTTGTTTTTTGCGGGACGAATTGACATTTTTATTGGTCACATTTTCGGGCACGTGACATTTTTTGATCGCTTTTTATTCCGATTTTTGTGAGGCAGAATTACCAAAAACCAGGTATTCATGAATTTCTTTTGGGGAAGGCGTTTATACCATTCCGCGTTTGGTAAAATTGATAAAGCAGTTTTATTCTTCGGGTCAGTACGATTACAGCGATACCTCATTTATATCATTTTTTTTTAATGTTTTGGCGCTTTTATACGATAAAAACTATTTTATAGAAAAAATAATTATTTTTGCATCGCTTTATTCTCAGGACTATAACTTTTTTATTTTTTTGCTGATGATGCTGTATGGCAGCTCGTTTTTTGCGGGACAAGATGACGCTTTCAGCGGTACCATGGATATTTATATCCGTCTTTTTGATTGCGTGTTATTCCACTTTTTGTTCAGTGGTATGATAATAAAGCGTTGTTTTTTGTCTCGTTTTTTTTTTTTTTTTCTTACGGTGTTTACTGAAGGGGTTAACTAGTGGGACAGTTTTATAGGTCGGGTCGTTACGGACGCGGCGATATTAAATATGTGTACTTTTATTGTTTTTTTTTTTATTTAGATAAAGAAATGTATTTATGGGAATAATATATATATTTTTTTTTCATTATTTAGGATTTTTTTTTTTTTTTTTTTTTTTACACATTTGTAAATTTTTTTTTAAACTTTTTTACTTTGTCCCAGGGGGGGACAATACAGATCGGTGATCTGCCAGTTTGCACAGCACTCTGACAGATCACCGATCTGTCTGAGAGCAGTGCAGCGTTACCAAGTGCCTGCTCTGAGCAGGCACTTGGTAAGCCACCTCCCTCTCTGCAGGACCCGGATCCGCGGTCATTTTGGATCTGGGACTTGCTGCAGGAAGGAGGTGGGAGACCCCCGGAGCAACGCGATCACATCGCGTTGCTGCGGGGGTCTCAGGGAAGCCCACAGGGAGCCCCCTCCCTGCGCGATGAGTCCCAATGGAACTCTCTGCCATATGATGTTGTAATGAGTGATTCATTACTTACATTTAAGAGAGGACTGGATGCCTTTCTTGAAAAGTATAATGTTACAGGGTACATACACTAGATTCCTTGCTAGGGTGTTGATCCAGGGAACTAGTCTGATTGCCATATGTGGAGTCGGGAATGAATTTTTTTCCCCAGTGTGGAGCTTACTATTTGCCACATGGGTTTTTTTTGCCTTCCTCTGGATCAACATGTTAGGGCATGTTAGGTTAGGCTATGGGTTGAACTAGATGGACTTAAAGTCTCCCTTCAACCTTAATAACTATGTTACTATGTTACAACACATCAGACTCTCGCCTACCATAGAAACCTTCAAAAAGAACCTGAAGACTCACCTCTTCTGACAAGCCTACAGCCTGCAATGATCCTCAACCTACTGAACTGCCGCACAACCAGCTCTACCCTCTCCTAGTGTATCCTCACCCATCCCCTGCAGACTGTGAGCCCTCACGGGCATGGTCCTCCCTCTTTATGTACCTGTGTGCCTTGTTTTTTGCTCATGTTTCGCTGTATTTGTCTATATTTGCCCCCTTTTCACATGTAAAGTGCCATGGAATAAATGGCACTATAAAAATGTACAATAATAATAATAATATTTATGTATATATATACATATATATATATATATATATATATATATATTCCATGCATTGGAATTGGAGGTGTACATACTATACGCTCACTGTGAGTTCCCCAATAGCCTGCCTAGTAGTGGAAGCAGCCATGGCCTTATCCATCACTCATTAGTCAGTTACGGAATGGTCCTAATGATTGGAGGCAGTGGAGTTGCATTCCTGTGGAAAGCTGATGACAGCGGTGATATCTGCGCGATCTCCCCAGTGTAATCTGTGACAAAGTAGTAACAGCAGTGGAATGTATATGACCCCCTCTGGCTGTTATCCTTGACGGCTGGTGGTAGTGCTGGGATCTGCATGACCCTCCTCCCTGAGTGCTATTCTTGACAACCTGTGGTAGCGTTGAGATCTTCGTGACCCCACTGCCTGTTATCCTTGACACTCAGCACAAGCACCCTTCCTACTCTGCAATAGTTTTCTCAGTGCACAGTGACAGTACGCTCCATCTGATGAAAGTGACTAGTCAGCAAGAGAGCGCACTGTCAGTGTGCAACACAAGATTACAATTTTATTTTTTTTCATAAAAATCACAATAAGAAAAAGGAAACATTACAATTTTTTTAAGTACATGTAGCACAAAAAAATGGTTTTAAAAATAGGTCATTTTATGATGATAGTTTCTCTTTAACCCCTTCCCAACCTTTGACGCCACGTAGGCGTCATGAAAGTCGGTGCCAATCCGACCCATGACGCCTATGTGGCGTCATGGAAAGATCGCGTCCCTGCAGGCCGGGTGAAAGGGTTAACTCCCATTTCACCCGATCTGCAGGGACAGGGGGAGTGGTAGTTTAGCCCAGGGGGGGTGGCTTCACCCCCTCGTGGCTACGATCGCTCTGATTGGCTGTTGAAAGTGAAACTGCCAATCAGAGCGATTTGTAATATTTCACCTATTATAACGGGTGAAATATTACAATCCAGCCATGGCCGATGCTGCAACATCATCGGCCATGGCTGGAAATACTAATGTGCCCCCACCCCACCGATCGACCCCCCAGCCCCCCGATCTGTCTGGTACACTGCTCCGGCTCCCCTCCGTCCTGTGCTCCGCTCCCCCCCGTGCTCTTGTCCGCACCCCCCGTGCTTCAATCACCCCCCCGTGCTCCGATCACCCCCCCTGCACTCCGATCCACCCCCCTCCGTGCTCCGTTCCACCCCCCCGTGCTCCGTTCCACCCCCCGTGCTCCGTTCTACCCCCCGTGCTCCGTTCCACCCCTCCCGCGCTCCGATTCACCCCCCATGCTCCGATCCCCCCCCCCCCCCGTGCTCCCCCCCACCCTATCATACTTACCGATCCTGCCGGTGTCCGTCCGTCTTCTCCCCGGGCGCCGCCATCTTCCAAAATGGCGGGCGCATGCCCAGTGCGCCCGCTGAGTCTGCCGGCCGGCAGATTCGTTCCAAAGTGCATTTTGATCACTGAGATATAATCTATCTCAGTGATCAAAATAAAAAATAAATAAATGTTCCCCCCCCCCTTTGTCACCCCCATAGGTAGGGACAATAAAAAAATAAAGAAATTTTTTTTTTCCACTAATGTTAGAATAGGGTTAGGGGTAGGGGTAGGGTTAATGTTAGGGGTAGGGTTAGGGTTAGGGGTAGGGTTAGGGTTAGGGTTAGGGGTAGGGTTAGGGGTAGGGTTAGGGTTAGGGCTAGGGTTAGGGCTAGGGTTAGGGTTAGGGGTAGGGTTAGGGGAAGGGTTAGGGTTAGGGCTAGGGTTAGGTTTAGGGGTAGGGTTAGGGTTAGGGGTAGGGTTAGGGGTAGGGGTAGGGTTAGGGCTAGGGTTAGGGGTAGGGTAAGGGGTAGGGTTAGGGGTAGGGCTAGGGTTAGAGCTAGGGTTAGGGCTAGGGGTAGGGGTAGGGTTAGGGGTAGGGTTAGGGTATGTGCACATGTATTCTGGTCCTCTGCGGATTTTTCCGCTGCGGATTTGATAAATCCGCAGTGCTAAACCGCTGCGGATTTATGGCGGATTTACCGCGTTTTTTCTGCGCATTTCACTGTGGTTTTACAACTGCGATTTTCTATTTGAGCAGTTGTAAAACCGCTGCGGAATCCGCACAAAGAAGTGACATGCTGTGGAATGTAAACCGCTGCGTTTCCGTGCAGTTTTTCCGCAGCGTGTGTACAGCGATTTTTGTTTCCCATAGGTTTACATTGAACTGTAAACTCATGGGAAACTGCTGCGGATCCGCAGCGTTTTCCGCAGCATGTGCACATACCTTTAGAATTAGGCCATGTGCACACGGTGCGGATTTGGCTGCGGATCCGCAGTGGATTGGCCGCTGCGGATTTGCAGCAGTGTTCCATCAGGTGTACAGTACCATGTAAACATATGGAAACCAAATCCGCTGTGCCCATGGTGCGGAAAATACCGCGCGGAAACGCTGCGTTGTATTTTCCGCAGCATGTCAATTCTTTGTGCGGCTTCCGCAGCGTTTTACACCTGTTCCTCAATAGGAATCCGCAGGTGAAATCCGCACAAAAAACACTGGAAATCCGCGGAAAATCCGCAGGTAAAACGCAGTGCCTTTTACCCGCGGATTTTTCAAAAATGATGCTGAAAAATCTCACACGAATCCGCAACGTGGGCACATAACCTTAGGGTTAGGGTTGGAATTAGGGTTGTGGTTAGGGTTATGGCTACAGTTGGGATTAGGGTTAGGGGTGTGTTGGGGTTAGGGTTAGGGTTAGGGTTAGGGCTGTGATTAGGGTTATGGCTACAGTTGGGATTAGGGTTAGGGATGTGTTGGGGTTAGGGTTAGGGTTAGGGCTGTGATTAGGGTTATGGTTACAGTTGGAATTAGGGTTGTGGTTAGGGTTAGGGGTGTGTTGGGGTTAGGGTTGTGGTTAGGGGTGTGTTGGGGTTAGGGTTGTGATTAGGGTTATGGCTACAGTTGGGATTAGGGTTAGGGGTGTGTTGGGGTTAGTGTTGGAGGTAGAATTGAGGGGTTACCACTGTTTAGGCACATCAGGGGTCTCCAAACACAACATGGCGCCACCATTGATTCCAGCCAATCTCGTATTCAAAAAGTCAAATGGTGCTCCCTCAATTCCGAGCCCTGACGTGTGCCCAAACAGTGGTTTACCCCCACATATGGGGTACCAGCATACTCAGGATAAACTGCGCAACAATTACTGGGGTCCAATTTCTCCTGTTACCCTTGTGAAAATAGAAAAATGCTTGCTAAAACATCATTTTTGAGGAAAGAAAAATGATTTATTATTTTCACGGCTCTACATTGTAAACGTCTGTGAAGCACTTGGGGGTTCAAAGTGCTCACCACATATCTAGATAAGTTCCTTGGGGTGTCTAGTTTCTAAAATGGGGTCACTTGTGGGGGGTTTCTACTGTTTAGGCACACCAGGGGCTCTGCAAACGCAACGTGACGCCCGCAGACCATTCCATCAAAGTCTGCATTTCAAAAGTCACTACTTCCCTTCTGAGCCCCGACGTGTGCCCAAACAGTGGTTTACCTCCACACATGGGGTATCAGCGTACTCAGGAGAAACTGAACAACAACTTTTGGGGTCCAATTTCTCCTGTAACCCTTGGGAAAATAAAAAATTCTGGGCTAAATAATTATTTTTGAGGAAAGAAAACGTATTTATTATTTTCACGGCTCTGCATTATATACTTCTATGAAGCACTTGGGGGTTCAAAGTGCTCACCACACATCTAGATAAGTTCCTTTCGGGGTCTAGTTTCCAAAATGGGGTCACTTGTGGGGGGTTTCTACTGTTTAGCCACATCAGGGGCTCTGCAAACGCAACGTGACGCCCGCAGAGAATTCCATCAAAGTCTGCATTTCAAAACGTCACTACTTCAATTCCGAGCCCCGGCATGTGCCCAAACAGTAGTTTACCCCCACATATGGGGTATCACCGTACTCAGGAGAAACTGGACAACAAATATTGGGGTAAAATTTCTCCTGTTACCCTTGGGAAAATTAAAAAATTCTGGGCTAAATAATTATTTTTGAGGAAAGAAAACGTATTTATTATTTTCACGGCTCTGCATTATAAACTTCTGTGAAGCACTTGGGGGTTCAAAGTGCTCACCACACATCTAGATAAGTTCCTTTCGGGGTCTAGTTTCCAAAATGGGGTCACTTGTGGGGGGTTTCTACTGTTAAGCCACATCAGGGGCTCTGCAAACGCAACGTGACGCCCACAGAGCATTCCATCAAAGTCTGCATTTCAAAACGTCACTACTTCACTTCCGAGCCCTGGCATGTGCCCAAACAGTGGTTTACCCCCACATATGGGGTATCATCGTACTCAGAAGAAACTGGACAACAACTTTTGGGGTCAAATTTCTCCTGATACCCTTGGGAAAATAAAAAATTGCAGGCTAAAAGATCATTTTTGAGAAAATAATTTTTTTTTTTTATTTTCATGGCTCTGCGTTATAAACTTCTGTGGAGCACTTGGGGGTTCAAAGTCCTCACCACACATCTAGATTAGTTCCTTTGGTGGACTAGTTTCCAAAATGGGGTCATTTCTGGGGGATCTCCAATGTTTAGGCACACAGGGGCTCTCCAAACGTGACATGGTGTCCGCTAATGATTGGAGCTAATTTTCCATTTAAAAAGCCAAATGGCGTGCCTTCCCTTCCGAGCCCTGCCGTGCGCCCAAACAGTGGTTTACCCCCACATATGGGGTATCAGCGTACTCAGGACAAACTGGACAACAACATTTGGAGTCCAATTTCTCCTATTACCCTTGGCAAAATAGGAAATTCCAGGCTAAAAAATCATTTTTGAGGAAAGAAAAATTATTTTTTATTTTCATGGCTCTGCGTTATAATCTTCTGTGAAGCACCTGGGGGTTTAAAGTGCTCAATTTGCATCTAGATAAGTTCCTTGGGGGGTCTAGTTTCCAACATGGGGTCACTTGTGGGGGAGCTCCAATGTTTAGGCACACAGGGGCTCTCCAAACGCGACACGGTGTCCGCTAACAATTGGAGCTAATTTTCCATTCAAAAAGTCAAATGGCGCGCCTTCCCTTCCGAGCCCTGCCGAGTGCCCAAACAGTGGTTTACTCCCACATATGAGGTATCGGCGTACTCGGGAGAAATTGCCCAACAAATTTTATGATCCATTTTATCCTATTGCCCATGTGATAATGAAAAAATTGAGGCGAAAAGAATTTTTTTGTGAAAAAAAAGTACTTTTTCATTTTTACAGATCAATTTGTGAAGCACCTGAGGGTTTAAAGTGCTCACTAGGCATCTAAATAAGTTCCTTGGGGGGTCTAGTTTCCAAAATGGGGTCACTTGTGGGGGAGCTCCAATGTTTAGGCACACAGGAGCTTTCCAAACGCGACATGGTGTCCGCTAACGATGGAGATAATTTTTCATTCAAAAAGTCAAATGGCGCTCCTTCCCTTCCGAGCCTTACCATGTGCCCAAACAGTGGTTTACCCCCACATATGAGGTATCAGTGTACTCAGGAGAAATTGGCCAACAAATTTTAGGATCCATTTTATCCTGTTGCCCATGTGAAAATGAAAAAATTGAGGCTAAAGAATTTTTTTGTGAAAAAAAAGTACTTTTTCATTTTTACGGATCAATTTGTGAAGCACCTGGGGGTTCAAAGTGTTCACTATGCATCTAGATAAGTTCCCTGGGGCGTCTAGTTTCCAAAATGGGGTCACTTGTGGGGGAGCTCCAATTTTTAGGCACACGGGGGCTCTCCAAACGTGACATGGTGTCCGCTAAAGAGTGGAGCCAATTTTTGATTCAAAAAGTCAAATGGCGCTCCTTCCCTTCCAAGCCCTGCCGTGCGCCCAAACAGTGGTTTACCCCCACATATGAGGTATCAGCGTACTCAGGACAAATTGGACAACAACTTTCGTGGTTCAGTTTCTCCTTTTACCATTGGGAAAATAAAAAAATTGTTGCTAAAAGATAATTTTTGTGACTAAAAAGTTAAATGTTCATTTTTTCCTTCCATGTTGCTTCTGCTGCTGTGAAGCACCTGAAGGGTTAATAAACTTCTGGAATGTGGTTTTGAGTACCTTGAGGGGTGCAGTTTTTAGAATGGTGTCACTTTTGGGTATTTTCAGCCATATAGACCCCTCAAACTGACTTCAAATGTGAGGTGGTCCCTAAAAAAATGGTTTTGTAAATTTCGTTGTAAAAATGAGAAATCGCTGGTCAAATTTTAACCCTTATAACTTCCTAGCAAAAAAAAATTTTGTTTCCAAAATTGTGCTGATGTAAAGTAAACATGTGGGAAATGTTATTTATTAACTATTTTGTGTCACATAACTCTCTGGTTTAACAGAATAAAAATTCAAAATGTGAAAATTGCGAAATTTTCAAAATTTTCGCCAAATTTCCGTTTTTATCACAAATAAACGCATAATTTATTGACCTAAATTTACCACTAACATGAAGCCCAATATGTCACGAAAAAACAATCTCAGAACCGCTAGGATCCGTTGAAGCATTCCTGAGTTATTACCTCATAAAGGAAATACATAGTGGATGCTTTCCTGAAACGGAAAGTACTTGCAAGCAGCATAATACAAAGAATAGCAGGTTTACCCAGAATCCTTTGCAGTAGGCGGAGCTATGCAAATCATCTCTTTCCACCCCAGTCTAATCCACAGCGCTTGGAACCGCCAAGCGTGCAATGCTGCGGATTAGTTTCTAAATTTACACAGCCAACCAATTCCTACCTGTGGACACGTGTTTCGGGCTTTAGGCCCTCATCAGCACAGGGCTGGAATTGGTTGGCTGTATGGAGTGGGGCTCGGTGAGCAAGCAATACATATATGCTAGCCACCTTAGGGAGAGACCCAAGTTGGGCTAAATGTAGCGGGACGAAAGAGACCGAAAAGCCCTCTACTTAAAGGAAATACATAGTGGATGCTTTCCTGAAACGGAAAGTACTTGCAAGCAGCATAATACAAAGAATAGCAGGTTTACCCAGAATCCTTTGCAGTAGGCGGAGCTATGCAAATCATCTCTTTCCACCCCAGTCTAATCCACAGCGCTTGGAACCGCCAAGCGTGCAATGCTGCGGATTAGTTTCTAAATTTACACAGCCAACCAATTCCTACCTGTGGACACGTGTTTCGGGCTTTAGGCCCTCATCAGCACAGGGCTGGAATTGGTTGGCTGTATGGAGTGGGGCTCGGTGAGCAAGCGATACATATATGCTAGCCACCTTAGGGAGAGACCCAAGTTGGGCTAAATGTAGCGGGACGAAAGAGACCGAAAAGCCCTCTACTTAAAGGAAATACATAGTGGATGCTTTCCTGAAACGGAAAGTACTTGCAAGCAGCATAATACAAAGAATAGCAGGTTTACCCAGAATCCTTTGCAGTAGGCGGAGCTATGCAAATCATCTCTTTCCACCCCAGTCTAATCCACAGCGCTTGGAACCGCCAAGCGTGCAATGCTGCGGATTAGTTTCTAAATTTACACAGCCAACCAATTCCTACCTGTGGACACGTGTTTCGGGCTTTAGGCCCTCATCAGCACAGGGCTGGAATTGGTTGGCTGTATGGAGTGGGGCTCGGTGAGCAAGCGATACATATATGCTAGCCACCTTAGGGAGAGACCCAAGTTGGGCTAAATGTAGCGGGACGAAAGAGACCGAAAAGCCCTCTACTTAAAGGAAATACATAGTGGATGCTTTCCTGAAACGGAAAGCATATATGTATCGCTTGCTCACCGAGCCCCACTCCATACAGCCAACCAATTCCAGCCCTGTGCTGATGAGGGCCTAAAGCCCGAAACACGTGTCCACAGGTAGGAATTGGTTGGCTGTGTAAATTTAGAAACTAATCCGCAGCATTGCACGCTTGGCGGTTCCAAGCGCTGTGGATTAGACTGGGGTGGAAAGAGATGATTTGCATAGCTCCGCCTACTGCAAAGGATTCTGGGTAAACCTGCTATTCTTTGTATTATGCTGCTTGCAAGTACTTTCCGTTTCAGGAAGGCATCCACTATGTATTTCCTTTAAGTAGAGGGCTTTTCGGTCTCTTTCGTCCCGCTACATTTAGCCCAACTTGGGTCTCTCCCTAAGGTGGCTAGCATATATGTATCGCTTGCTCACCGAGCCCCACTCCATACAGCCAACCAATTCCAGCCCTGTGCTGATGAGGGCCTAAAGCCCGAAACACGTGTCCACAGGTAGGAATTGGTTGGCTGTGTCAATTTAGAAACTAATCCGCAGCATTGCACGCTTGGCGGTTCCAAGCGCTGTGGATTAGACTGGGGTGGAAAGAGATGATTTGCATAGCTCCGCCTACTGCAAAGGATTCTGGGTAAACCTGCTATTCTTTGTATTATGCTGCTTGCAAGTACTTTCCGTTTCAGGAAAGCATCCACTATGTATTTCCTTTAAGTAGAGGGCTTTTCGGTCTCTTTCGTCACGCTACATTTAGCCCAACTTGGGTCTCTCCCTAAGGTGGCTAGCATATATGTACCTCATAAAGGGACACTGGTCAGAATTGCAAAAAACGGCAAGGTCTTTAAGGTCAAAATAGGCTGGGTCATGAAGGGGTTAGGGCTCTCTCTAGATATCCAGCAACTTGTTTCGTCAGCTGCCAAACGCTCCCTTGGGGTTCTATAACACTCTTACTAGTTCCATTATTTAATCCATTATCTGAATTAGGCTTTTTAATCCATTTTGTACAATGTCACTGATGCCAACTGTTGAGCCCAATCTACAAAATAGTTTTTTTTATGAAATGGAAACTTCAGTTTTCCATATAGATGAGTGTGTTTTTCGAATCTCTTGCAGTGATTTTGGTGCTATTAATAGACAGCCCTACTTTCTCCCAGAAACAACTCCATGCAGAGATAATTATAGAACTAAAGGTGCAAATTACACATGCAAGACTGCAGAGATTCCAGGAAGAAAAATTCTGCCAAGATTCTGTCATTCTGTAAAGTAAAATCTTTTTAAGAATAAGTGGCTATATGTCTGAGACAGATTGGGGCAGGTAAGGCTAAATATATGTTGTAATATTGATCCTAGATTTAATGAGATTGTCTGTAAGTCTTAGAATAAATCATTTTACATTGCATTTATTAGTCGTCAGCAATTTTTCTCCAAACGTTTCCTTTTCTGTCTTGGCTAAGAAGATAAATTCATATATAATACAGATATTGCACCTAGAATTCACTCACACATTGGATGAGCAGCAGACTCTGGGTAATTGGGGACCCTTGAGGTATAAAAGCACAAATGACCCCTTGTCTGTCTTAGGTTTAGCCTTACCTACCTCAGGGCTGGGGAAACTTTTTTCTGCTAAGGGTCATTTGGATATTTATACCATCATTCGGGGCCGTACAAAATTACCAACCTGAAAATTATCCTACTATGTTTGGTCAAATATTTAATTAACTCACCCTAATGTGATGGCTGAAGCCACATTTTTAGGTGTTCCGGATGTTGTTGGTAATCGTCACTGCTTTTCCAGATTTGTCTGGGGCACAGGTGATTTTTTGCGATGATAAATTTTGCAAAGAACTCACAGCAGTAAGTTGTACCGAATACAGATTTAAATTACACTGCAGATCTTCTCATACACTGTGTGCAGAATTATTAGGCAAGTTGTATTTGGATCACATGATACTTTTTATACATGATGTCCTACTCCAAGCTGTTCAGGCTTGAGAGCCAACTACCAATTAAGTAAATCAGGTGATGTGCATCTCTGTAATGAGGAGGGGTGTTGTGTAATGACATCAAAACCCTATATAAGGTGTGCCTAATTATTAGGCAACTTCCTTTCCTTTGGCAAAATGGGTCAGAAGAGAGATTTGATGGGCTCTGAAAAGTCCAAAATTGTGAGATGTCTTGCAGACGGATGCAGCAGTCTTGAAATTGCCAAACTTTTGAAGCGTGATCACCGAACAATCAAGCGCTTCATGGCAAATAGCCAACAGGGTCGCAAGAAGCGTGTTGGGCAAAAAAGGCACAAAATAACTGCCCATGAATAGAGGAAAATCAAGCGTGAAGCTGCCAAGATGCCATTTACCACCAGTTTTGCCATATTTCAGAGCTGCAACGTTAC
Organism: Ranitomeya imitator; assembly: GCF_032444005.1. NCBI lineage: Eukaryota > Metazoa > Chordata > Amphibia > Anura > Dendrobatidae > Ranitomeya > Ranitomeya imitator. Next base: position 635,517,661 of record NC_091286.1, read on the forward strand.
TGAAGTAACAAAAAGCACAAGGTGTGCGATACTCAGGGACACCTTTGAACAAGACACGTAAGATAAAATGTCAAGACTGGGCCAAGAAATATCTTAAGACTGACTTTTCAAATGTTTTATGGACTGATGAAATGAGAGTGACTCTTGATGGGCCAGATGGATGGGCCAGAGGCTGGATCAGTAAAGGGCAGAGAGCTCCACTCCGACTCAGACGCCAGCAAGGTGGAGGTGGGGGACTGGTATGGGCTGGTATCATCAAAGATGAACTTGTGGGACCTTTTCAGTTTGAGGATGGAGTGATGCTCAACTCCCAGACCTACTGCCAGTTTCTGGAAGACAACTTCTTCAAGCAGTGGTACAGGAAAAAGTCGGTATTGTTCAAGAAAAACATGATTTTCATGCAGGACAATGCTCCATCACATACTTAAGATGGGAGGTTAGGTGTACATCTATTGGGTGTCAATTATTATTTGTACAGGTTATTATTACTATTGACATTTAATGCTCTTACACTCATTCTCCTAATTGGCCCATATGGGCATAATGTCTTTATTTTGTATTTGGTGCCAATCTATATTATTCTAAGTAAGTTAGATGCATTACTCTAGGGGTTCAAAGCATGCATTCTTCAAGCTGACTAATTGAGTCTTATAATATACTATGCCTAATGATAACTTTTTGTACATGACCTGGTGTTATCATGATAACCGTTTCTCCTTTTTGTTATGATTACTTATGGTGTAATCGCCGATTGTTTTTAAATGTTTTTAAAACTCTTTGTTGTGGATATATGTACATCAATAAAATTTGTCATTTGTTAAGGTGATCCCTGCTTTGACATATGTCTTCTTGTCTTGGTTGCTTATTAAATTTGCTATATACAGTACTTAACATAGGAGACACAGAGACTGCAGTATACACATCATATAGGGAACACTGAGACTGTTGTGTATATATCACATGGGAAACACCGAGACTGTTTTATATATCACACAGGAAACACAAAGACTGATGTATATAAATCACATAGCTTACACCAAGACTGATGTATATACATCACATAGGAGACACCAGGATTGGAGTATATACTGTACATCACAGGAGATATGGGGCTGCGGCATATACATCATAGGAGACATTGAGGCTGCGATATAGACATCACAGGAGACATGGGGCTACGGAATATACATCATAGGAGACACTGAGGCTGCTGTAGAGACATCACAGGAGATGCTGGGGCTGCAGTATAGACATCACAGGAGACATGGGGCTGGGGCATATACATCACAGGAGACACTGGGCTGTGGTATAGACTTCATAGGAGACATGGAGATGGAAAAATATCATGGCACTTCCACGTTCAGAAATTATAATTAATTTATTTCATATTCACCAACAAGTCTGTGCTAAGGAAGGGGCCAATGTTTCGGCCACATGACGTTGCTCATGGCCAAGCTCGGAGCCAGACATTTATGTGGCTTGGCACTTGAAGTCAGAGCTAGCAACTGTGTTTGCAGATTAAGAAGCCCTGATAGTGCTTCTTTCTCCGGACCCGGTTAACATGTGATCACTGAATGTAGGGAAGGAACAGAAGGTGCTGGGTCCTTGGTGACCATTATCTTTGCTACGCAGCCAGGTGGCTGAATATCCACTATAGCTGTGGCTAATATACTAACCCCAGTTACAGGGAAAATCATCAATAAAAATACAGTATATAATGTATTAAAATATCCCGTAAAGGTCTTTTAAGATCTTATGAGCATGGTGTTTGTAATGTTAATTAAAAAAAATAAAATAAAATAGAGAAAAAACATAAATACAAGAAAGCAAACAAAAAAAGACATACTGCAAGTCCTTAAGCCCCATGTATCATGAATCAAAGAGGCAAAACATTTTTGATTATCCAAAAAACGGATGTTTTTTTTTTTAGAGCTGTTAGATGTGCATCTATGATAAAAACCAACAAATGTGTCTGGTCCAGGATGGGGCAAAAATGGCCCGTCATGAAGTGGTTAATGGGTAAATTGGAATTTGCTGACAATTATCAACTGTATATGACCAGTTCACCAATATTATGCAAAAATATGTATCCTGTGTGGTTCCATACAGATACTACCGGACTAATATGATAATTGCTTCCTTTCGTCCTTTTAGATCTTACCGATCCTGTCTGATTCTTGTTTTCAGAACAATCTGCTCTATATATTTTTGTATTTTTCCTTTTTTTCTTTCCCGTGTTCTTCTGATTACACGACATCTCGCTATGACTTTTTCCCATGCCTCCCCTTCTCTGTTCTGTTGATGAAATCATCTTTATAATTTGTATCAATGAGGTTACCATGGAAACTGAGATCAGTTGCTCAAAAATACCTTGAGAACTTCACAGCGATGTAGACATCTTCATCCTTCTGTGGATCTTATGTGTTATAGCCAGATGATTGATGTACACGGGGAAAACGTCTGTGCTTTTAATATTTTAACTATTCAGTCAATTTTTTCCAAAGTATATCCAGCCAGGAGAAATACAATGAGAAATTAGCATAAAAAAAGATTTATGACATTTTAGCGCTAGTGCCTGATAAAACTGAAGTATTTTGTTACAATCAAACGCAATTGTGATTTTTAAATTGTATTTCTAGAGGTTTGACGAAAGCTGCAGAGGGTTAGCGAAAGAAACTGTAAAAACCAATATCATTGCTAAAAAACATCTTGCCTTGGGTTATGTTCATGCAGAGTAAATGCCTATTGAAAGTCTCAAGTGTATCTGCTCCAAAATTTAGTGTTTAAACTGCCGGAGATCCACAAGGTCCTATTCAATGGATCATAGTGACAGTCAGAAAACATTGTCGAGGTTCACACTCTATACTCTCCTCATCTGCCTTGGATTAAGCATTTTGTTCTAGGTCCTCCTCCTACTGACAGCTCCCCCTGTTTCTTAGAGAGTCGGGTTGCTGTGATGTTCGTGTTGCTACTTTGGACAGCTTCCTTGTTCTCAGGTCTGTATTGGCCTGGAAAGGGAGTGGATGAACCTGTCCATCACCACGCGCTCAACCATCTGGGCAGGAGTGGAAGTCTCAGGCTGCAACCACTTTTGGACCAGTGTGGAGTAGGAATCTGGCTATTAGGAGCAGTGCCTAGTAAAAAGGCTATAAAGGCACAGATGATTGGCCTCGGGGAGACCAAAACATCCAACACCGCGGAGACACCATCACGTGTTTCTCAACGCAGTGATTCCTATGCTTGGCATAGGTGGCTTTCCTTCATAGGATGCTGCCCTTCCCGTGGTTATTCCTTCCCGGGGAAAGGCCTGGCTATTCACTGCTTGCGTCGAGAAACACGTGATGGTGTCTCCGCAGCTTCTTTACTTGCATCTGCATATTTCCCATAAGGGATGGGGGCAGTGTTCTGGAATCACTGCGTTGAGAAACACGTGATGGTGTCTCCGCGGTGTTGGATGTTTGGGTCTCCCCGAGGCCAATCATCTGTGCCTTTATAGCCTTTTTACTAGGCACTGCTCCTAATAGCCAGATTCCTACTCCACACTGATGAGGGGCAAAAACCCCGAAACGGCTGTCTGTGGATGGATACCATGCTTGGCATAGGTGGCTTTCCTTCATAGGATGCTGCCCTTCCCGTGGTTGTTCCTTCCCGGGGAAAGGCCTGGCTATTCACTGCTTGCGTCGAGAAACACGTGATGGTGTCTCCGCAGCTTCTTTACTTGCATCTGCATATTTCCCATAAGGGATGGGGGCAGTGTTCTGGAATCACTGCGTTGAGAAACACGTGATGGTGTCTCCGCGGTGTTGGATGTTTTGGTCTCCCCGAGGCCAATCATCTGTGCCTTTATAGCCTTTTTACTAGGCACTGCTCCTAATAGCCAGATTCCTACTCCACACTGATGAGGGGCAAAAACCCCGAAACGGCTGTCTGTGGATGGATACCATGCTTGGCATAGGTGGCTTTCCTTCATAGGATGCTGCCCTTCCCGTGGTTGTTCCTTCCCGGGGAAAGGCCTGGCTATTCACTGCTTGCGTCGAGAAACACGTGATGGTGTCTCCGCAGCTTCTTTACTTGATCACATAACTGACATCACACAGGTCTTGTCAGCACATGCTTGTGTCGGCTCTGCATGTCAACATATGGTGGATACCTTCACACCCACTCTATAGATGTCCTCCTAAAAACCCACTCATGTCTGCAACTTTAATTTAATTCTCCTAACACGTAGTGTCTGGAGGAAAATATTTTGGTTTCACATCACTGACGCCATTATGCGCAGTGACACATATCTTCCCTCATGCACCGTGCCAGTGACCCTGTCACAACCCTTTAACCCTTACATATACTTATATGCCTCTATCGTACACTGTCACCCAAATCTTGTAATGTACTGTCTGCACATACAATGTGAAAATTTCTCAATGTATTTGCCAACGTCCCAGTCTATGGCAGATATATGAAATGTTATTGGCATTAGGAGACCATTGAATGCCTGTAACCTGCTGAAATGTACTGGATATAAAATATAGGCAGTTCTTATGAATTTCTAATTAATGCAGGAAATAGTAATGCATTTATAAAGTGGCCATTGGTTGTTTTTCTTTTCTGCTTTAATTACGTGGCTTGTTGTGTCAGCTGTCCGCTAGCTCCACTACAAGTGTGATAGCCTGTTACATCTTGTCTTTTCCTTAGGAATGTAAGAATCCATCCCCGGGAGCTTTTATGTTCTTAACAAACATTAATCAGATGAGTCTAGCACAGGGCACTGCCTGGTACAGCGCCGGAGCACAGTGCCTCACATCCCAGCTATGGGAAATGGATAAGTATGGGAAAGCTCAAGCCTTTTCTGCAAGTTATGTTTCCCCAATTAGGGAGTTTAACGCTTTGTCATTCCAACTGTGTGAGTGTTTAAGACATGGCAGGTATTAAATATCCGAGTCACTCAACATAATGTATATTTACAGGATCCTTGGATTAAAATGGTTATAAAATATGTGCCAGGTTCCTAGCAGTATTATTTGCAGTATGTAGATGTGAGTTTGCCATACAAATAAAGTGCTATTGCGAGAACCCACCTGAATGAGGAAACTGCGAGGTTGGTGGAGGAACATGATGAAAATGAACCTTGGGCTTATTTTAACTAAAGTAAAATATCAGCACAAGATTCTAAAAATATCTAGAAAGTTAAATAATTATAACCTGGAAAAAAACCTCCTCCAGCTTGTATTAAAGGGAACCTGTCACCCCCAAAATGGAAGTGGTGCTAAGCCCACCGGCATCAGGGGCTTATCTACAGCATTCTGTAATGCTGTAGATAAGCCCTCGATGTATCCTGAAAGATGAGAAAAAGAGGTTAGATTATACTCACCCAGGCCCAGGGGCGGTCCCGCTGCAGTCCGGTCCTATGGGTGTCGCGGTCTGGTGCGGGGCCTCCCATCTTCATAGGATAACATCCTCTTCTTGTCTTCATGCTGTGGCTCCGGTGCAGGCGTACTTTGTCTGCCCTGTTGAGGGCCATCAGGGGTTCTCCAACCACTAGAGATTTCCAGCAGACCTTGGACTCACTTATTGGTCGATTTTATTATGGACCTACCCGTGTCTACAGGGAACACTGTGATCCTGGTGGTGGTGGACAGATTCAGCAAAATGTGTCATTTTATTGGTTTACCAGCTTTGCATAATGCCAAAACCTCTGGTGCAACTTTTTGTTTGGGAAATTATTAGGTTCCATGCTATTCCTACTGATATTGTTTCTGATCAGTTTATTTCCAAATTTTGGAGAACATTTTTCAACTGTCTGGGGATCTATTTGTCTTTTTCTTCTGCTTTTCACCAACAGTCTAATGGGCAGACTGAATGGTTTAATGAAAATTTATAGGCATATCTCAGATGTTTTGTGTCTGGGAATCAGGAGGACTAGGTTACCTTCTTACCGTTGGCTGAATTTGCAGTAAATAATCATTGTCATGAGTTTTCAGTTTACCCTTGTCTTCGTCACCCTGTCTGTCGGGTTGGTGTACTGCAGAACAGTAGCGCTTCTCTTCCCCAGTTGGGGAAGGGGACAAATGTAGGGCTGTTCTGAGAGATAAGGCATCTTCGCCATCTGAAGTATCCTGAGGAACGGGGGAGCTAGGGCACCCCCTAGTGTTAGGGCCAGGAAAGGTGCCCCCTGGTCCCAGGTCACCCGTCAGTCGAATCGTGACAAAATCCTCATGATGGGAGTGTTGGGACAGAGGGACGGAGTCCTTAGGGTTGGTTATACAATTGGTGATGTGGGAATTATATGTGCACAATGGAAATAGGGAGGGGGAGCCCAAATACTAGGGAAGGGTGAGTGGAGACCCCTAGGCAGATCTAAAATCACCCTGTCTGCCCTAAATATCCATATATAGATTTTGCACCTATCGCCGAGCAGGAACCTAATCCCTGCCTGACTCTAATGATAGGCCCTACATAGGGAGCACCTCCAACAAGACTGAGGCACATATGTGCTAACACCCGCACCATGCTGCAGCAATTGAATGTATTTAAACCTTCAGTCCAGGTCTGTGTTTAGAAGCAGAAGGTGGAGGTAACTATTGGGTCCTAGAGGGAGGATATCGCTCCATAACAGAGATGTCAAAATCAAGAAGGTACTTGAGCTAAACGCAAAGACCTTCCACAGCCGTATCCAGGATGATTGTCTGTCACAACTGACACACCCATGGCATTATATCTATGTTTCAATATCAAATTGAGTAGGATTCGATTTGGCACCTGGTTGGAGCTCTGGATGGCTGGTAGTTTTGGGCTTGGTTAATCTACCTTGTACAGTGGTAGTGTGGAGCCCTTGAGCTGGGGTTTACGGCAGAAGGTAAAATGGTCAGTTAAGAATTTAAATAATACAGTGCCAGATCTGATAGCTCCAAGAACCTCTCCCTTCATGTTATTATTTAATATTGGTTATTAGCAATGAGCGAGCGTGCTCATCACTACTCGTTACTCGATTGAGCATTAGTTTGCTCGAGATGCTCATTACTCGGCGAGTATATTTTTAATGCTTGAGCAGGATCTTGAGTCCCCGCTTCACATATTTGGCACTTTTTACACAGCCAATGAACATGTGGGGACTGCCTGCCAGTCACTGTAATGCCATAGCCATCTTGATTGTGGCATTAATGTGTTTGGCTGCTTGCATAGCATCATCAGGTCTATATAAGACCCATGACACTATGCTCACCACAATGCACCCGGGAAACAAGTAGAGCAGGGAGAGGTGCTGGTGAAAGAGGGACAGAATTGTAGCTGCGTATAGGCAGGGATTCAACCACATTTACATTTCTATCAAGTACGACTACAGCCCTTCTTAGGGCTAATTATAATCAATAGTAATACTGCTGTTAGCAGCACTTAAGGAGAGATTTTGCCAAAGAGATTGTGTAGGACATGATAGGGTGAATTGCACGTCCATTAAGCTGCAGACTGCAACTCTTACCAAAACCCCTTCTCAGGGCTAATAATTTTCTTTTTGCTCTTAATCCTGCAAATTGTTCTGAGCAGGGAAATATTACACATCATTTTTACTGCGGTAGTTGTGCATCAAAAGCTTCAGCTAGACTTGGTTGGATCTCAAAAGCATCGCTATATTGCTCCTGCAGTGTAACCAGTCCATCTGAGGTGAAAGTTACAGACTGGTGCAGAGGGAGAGAGGTCCGTGCCCTCCCTGGCTTAGAATCTACAGGGTAAGGGGGACTAGACGGTAGGTCGTGGGTTCCAGCAGCTATGGTATTAAGGAGGTTACAGAAAATATTGCAGGGCTGTAGATTTTCCTGTAGAGAGGAGTTTTCAGGTTACATGTTTGGGCACAGGATTCGAGAGAATGGAGGATACTTGAGAAAAATCTTGACAGTGATACTTTGAGAAACATGAGAGAGTGGAGGAAAGAAGGTCTTGTGAGGCCTAGAGATAATGTGTAGGAAGGTCAGATTAGTTTGGAGATATATGGATGGCCTTGTAGGTCAGTGTTAGTAATTTGATCTGGATTTGTTGGGGAGTTGGAAGCGACTGAAGAGATTTACAGAGGTGAAAGAATAGTAAGGAGAGAGGTGGATTAATCCGACAGCAGAGTTAAGGACGAGAGAGGTAGGAGAGTGCTAGCAGGGAGGCCACAGAGACTACTATTGCTGTAATCGAGGTGAGAGATCATGAGAGCATGCACTAGCATTTTAGTAGATTCAGGGTTGATTAAAAGATGAATTCTTGACATTTTTTGAGTTGGAGAGGCAGGAGGAGGAAGGATTTGGATGTGCGATTTGAAGTCCAAGGTAGAGTCAAGGGTTGCACTAAGGCAAAAAGTCTTGTGATACAGGGGAAAATGTGATGCCATTTATTGTGATAGATAGATCATGTATGGTGTGAGTGGAATGGAGGAAAGATTATGATTAAAGATTATACCAGTGAATAGATCCGTTACCTTGATTGCAGAGGCCAGGTGCAAAAAGACTGAGAACAGTGGAGTTGAAATTTTAACTTGCTTGCTGAAAGGAAAGATGGACAGACAGCACATTGTAATTTGGATTGAGCCTGGAAATACTGCTGTTTAAAGCATGTAAGTCAGGAGTAGACGAAGAAATGATAGACAGCTCCTGAAGTTAAGTCAAGTTAAGAAGTAGCAAACTCCTGACAAACATGAGGCATCTGCAGACAATTATACTTATTCTTATTACCCAAGCACATGTCTTCTGCATGAGTTGACCATAAAAGGCCTTTGGGTGATACTGTCAGAGAAATTTGCTGGATTCCTGGATAAACCCAGTGTGGGCCATAGGAGAAGGAAATCACTCCTTGCACTGGTGCCAAGACAGAAGAGTAAAGCACAAGATTGCCAGCATCTTTACATGGGCACATAACTGGGAATGCGTGTTTTTACGATGCTTGCTCATCGATTCTCAGCACATCTATCCACCTTAAGCTGTAAGGTCACATGGGTGACTGAATTTTGAATAGTTTTATAAACCTAGAAATATAATAAGACATGATATCTAAAATATCTAAAAATCAAAAGACAAAGCAACAATTTCAAAACTTTTTCTTGTAAATTTAAAGTGTAAAATGACGTAGTAGGGGGCTTAAACTTTAATCTCTCACAAGCATCAATCTTGATGTCAGGCAAATAAGATTAAATGTCTGTAACTCTGAAATATAATACATAAAGGGAAGAGAGTATCCAACTATCATAGCAAGGCATATATCTAAGATGCATAGCAGCATATGTCATAGAAATCTAAAGATAGATCCTTGAAAAACGCACGAATATTTATAAAATATTGATGGGTCCGTGAGGTGGGAAAACAATAGATACCGATTAATGGATGTGCCTGGGCTGTATTATTTCTGAATCTCCTACACTCTTGTCGTTAATTTAGCCCGAGATAAGATAATGGATTTTATTTAGTAGTGCCTTGTGTCATATCTAAAGGATCATTGATCTCAGACTCTGGTCACATCAAGATTTGATAAAGAGAACCTGTCGGCATGATTTAGCATTATAAATTAAATACATGGCCATAATGGCACTGATATACAGATTAAATTGATTGATTTAGTGAAGAAATCCGCATTGTGTTTGTGCTTTAATCCACATTTGATGTTTTGGGGTAATTAGCTTTAGGTGCACAGGGGTGGGACTGTGGCTATAGTCTATGGTTCCTTCCCCGGCCCCTCTACCTGTCTGTGATGTCCGTACGACAGGCCACTGCTTTGTGAGACACTGACACCTGTTTGAAATTTTGTGCCAGTGCCATCCTCACTGCGAGCTTCACATAAGCGGATTCATCTCCTGGCAGTCTTTTAAAAAATGACAATGGCGGTGGCACTAGAGCAGATTAACTTGCTGGTGGTCTTCAATAAAATGATGCTGGTGGTGGGGCATGGGCAAATTTAGATCTCGTCCCAATTACATTTTTATAGAATTTTGTTAAAGAAGCAGGCCTCCTCCTCCCATCAAAATTTGTATACTCTTAATATACTGAAGTCGTCATATTATATAGCACTGTGTGCTTACTATTGTTCATTTTTCCCTTCTACCCAGTTACTTTTTCTCTTTTCCATTAGATCTATCTATCTACCCATCAAAAACTGACTAGCAGAATCCTTCTAAGCTAGGAGGTCAATTTTCTCTGTATGACTCATCAGTCACTGTAAATGTCAATGGCTGGGGGCGAGGCCGAATAGCTGGGTTAGGAGTTGAAGAGAGGAATGGACAAGATACTTCCTGTCTCTGCATACAGCAGAGAAAAGAGAAGAATCAGCTGAGTAGAAAGGCTAAATGAGCAATTGTAAGTACACCGTGCTGTATAATATGATGATTGCAATATATTAAGAGGATAGAAACTTTTATGGGAGTGATTCCTTATGCAGAGATCTCAATCTGCACAAACACCACCATCAGCGCATTTTATTGAAGACCACCAAGAGATCAATCTACGCACGTGCCGCCCACAGCAAATATGCAGCTGGTGCAAAATTTCAAACAGGTGTCCAGTCACTCAAAGCATTTACCTGTCATACTGACACCAGAAACAGGCAGAGGGGCAGTGGCAGGAGATGAAGACCCCACCCACAGTCTTGCACCTATGCACCTAAAGCTAATTAGTAATTATGCAAAAACTTCAAATGTGGATTAAAGAACAACCAAAATTCCTATTTCTTCATTAGAGGTATTAATTTAATCTGTATAAGAACATCATTATGGCCATGCCTTTACTTTACAGAGCTAAATCATGCTGATAGGTTCTCTTTAACTCTGTTGTCCAGTTCTGTTTTAAGAGAAGAACAGCAAAATAAAGAGCAGTGAAATGAAGGACACCAGCAGTTCTTAGTGGGCCATTATTGACTACGATGGGTTCTGTCGGGTTCCGTACCAATGTTACGTCTCAGCTGAAGCAATGGATCTTCAAAAACCCAGTCTGGAAGAGCAATTGTTATACCACACAGACGGATCATAGAATCATAAAATGATAGAGAGTCCAACCCCCTGCTCAATGCAGGATTCACTAAACCATCCCAGACAAATGCCTCTGAAAACTTCCATTGAAGGAGAACTCACCACATCTCGTGACAGCCTGTTCCACTCATTGATCATGTCACCCTCACTGTCAAAAAGTTTTTTTCCAATATCTGATCTGTATCTTCTCACTTTCAGTTTCATTCCATTGCTTCTCGTGTTTCCATGTGAAAATGAGAATAATGATGATCCCTCTACACTGTGACAGCCCTTCAGATATTTGTAGACTACAATTAAGACTCTTCTTAGCCTTCATTTTTGCAAGCTAAACATTCCCAGATTCTTGAACCATTTCTCATAGGTCATCGAATTTCAGGGTGCCAACCTCCGCTGTTAGGTAGGTGACCAGTTTATTAGGGACTCATTAGGGCCAGTGTAGGATTGTGACACTATACTGTCTAAACATCCAACCTAACTCCCTAGATAATATTCCCCTATTCTAGCCCGGGAGGTGCTACTCATATTTTTTAGAGAATTGTGAATATTTTTGATCATATCAAATATTAAAAGTTAAATTTTAAGGGTTGTTTTTCTTTTTGGTTTAAGAGCATAAGGCTATGTGCACACTTTGCAGATTCCACTGCGGATTTTTCCGCAGCGGAATTGCAAAATCCGCAGTGAAAACCCATCGCGGTTTTTACTGCGGATTTATCGCGGTTTTTACTGCGTTTTCTTCTGCGGATTTTCAACTGCAGTTTTCTATTGGAGCAGCTGAAAATCCGCAGAAAAGAAGTGACATGCTGCGGAATGTAATCCGCAGCGTTTCCGCGCGGATTTTTCTGCAGCATGTGCACAGCGTTTTTTGTTTCCCATAGGTTTACATTGAAATGTAAACTCATGGGAAACTGCTGCGGATCCGCAGCGGTCAAATCCGCTGCGGATCCGCAGCAAAATCCGCAAAGTGTGAATATAGCCTAAATATCCCTGACCCTCTCTTCTATTTCCATAAAACTTTCAGGTGACGTAAAAAAACAGCTGCTTCTGGGCAGAAAATGTATGACAGGGCCAAAACAGAAAATAAACAGTAATAATAATACACTGCATGGGCTCACCCATTTAGATGTCAGTCCTTCACTTTCCCTGGTGAGACTGAGCCACAAGAACAAGGTGTTTCAACTTCCATACACAGACCAAGTCCAAGAGGTGTTTCTACCTCTCTTGCATGTATATTCACGGAGGCATGTTATTCAGGATTATCTTTCCTTAGGGATCTGTCTGTTTATCACGTCCCCATATTAGGAGGACGTTCACTATATGTGTATAGGCATTTGTTTTATGCTGTGTTTTAGATGTTTTTAATGTTATGCACTGTGTGTCTTTTTCAAGTCTCCAATAAAAATTGCCATTATTCTATAGTATTGTGGCTCAGTGTGCACCATTTTCTTGCGCTTCTTTTTCTTTTCTTTGTGCATGATACTTTAGGCGCATAGGTAGCACCGGGCATAAAATTAGTTCAATATTGTGGTGGTGCCCGCTCAATTCTTTCTTTTGCACATGTGTTTCTACCTCTCCTCACAGACCACTATGAAGCAGTTAATCAGCCTTTTTATATCAGCTGCCAGGCCTAAATTTGGAGACATGGGACAGCGGGTCCCACCCATCTCTCCCAGCTGCGCCTAAAACCTGGACCCAAAATCTGAGCCCATTAAATAACACTACAGTCCTGGAGCCTTCTCTCTGGGTTTCACATCACCAAAGCTAGGCATCTCAGTGACACATACAGTGGGGCAAAAAAGTATTTAGTCAGTCAGCAATAGTGCAAGTTCCACCACTTAAAAAGATGAGAGGCGTCTGTAATTTACATCATAGGTAGACCTCAACTATGGGAGACAAACTGAGAAAAAAAAATCCAGAAAATCACATTGTCTGTTTTTTTTATCATTTTTTTTGCATTTTATGGTGGAAAATAAGTATTTGGTCAGAAACAAACAATCAAGATTTCTGGCTCTCACAGACCTGTAACTTCTTCTTTAAGAGTCTCCTCTTTCCTCCACTCATTACCTGTAGTAATGGCACCTGTTTAAACTTGTTATCAGTATAAAAAGACACCTGTGCACACCCTCAAACACTCTGACTCCAAACTCCACTATGGTGAAGACCAAAGAGCTGTCAAAGGACACCAGAAACAAAATTGTAGCCCTGCACCAGGCTGGGAAGACTGAATCTGCAATAACCAACCAGCTTGGAGTGAAGAAATCAACAGTGGGAGCAATAATTAGAAAATGGAAGACATACAAGATCGCTGATAATCTCCCTCGATCTGGGGCTCCACGCAAAATCCCACCCTGTGGGGTCAGAATGATCACAAGAACGGTGAGCAAAAATCCCAGAACCACGCAGGAGGACCTAGTGAATGAACTGCAGAGAGCTGGGACCAATGTAACAAGGCCTACCATAAGTAACACACTACGCCACCATGGACTCAGATCCTGCAGTGCCAGACGTGTCCCACTGCTTAAGCCAGTACATGTCCGGGCCTGTCTGAAGTTTGATAGAGAGCATTTGGATGATCCAGAGGAGTTTTGGGAGAATGTCCTATGGTCTGATGAAACCAAACTGGAACTGTTTGGTAGAAAAACAACTTGTCGTGTTTGGAGGAAAAAGAATACTGAGTTGCATCCATCAAACACCATACCTACTGTAAAGCATGGTGGTGGAAACATCATGCTTTGGGGCTGATTCTCTGCAAAGGGGCCAGGATGACTGATCCGGGTACATGAAAGAATGAATGGGGCCATGTATCGTGAGATTTTGAGTGCAAACCTCCTTACATCAGCAAGGGCATTGAAGATGAAACGTGGCTGGGTCTTTCAACATGACAATGATCCAAAGCACACCGCCAGGGCAACGAAGGAGTGGCTTCGTAAGAAGCATTTCAAGGTCCTGGAGTGGCCTAGCCAGTCTCCAGATCTCAACCCTATAGAAAACCTTTGGAGGGAGTTGAAAGTCCGTGTTGCCAAGCGAAAAGCCAAAAACATCACTGCTCTAGATGAGATCTGCATGGAGGAATGGGCCAACATACCAACAACAGTGTGTGGCAACCTTGTGAAGACTTACAGAAAACGTTTGACCTCTGTCATTGCCAACAAAGGATATATTACAAAGTATTGAGATGAAATTTTGTTTCTGACCAAATACTTATTTTCCACCATAATATGCAAATATAATGTTAAAAAAACAGACAATGATTTTCTGGATTTTTTTTTTCTCAGTTTGTCTCCCATAGTTGAGGTCTACCTATGATATAAATTACAGACGCCTCTCATCTTTTTAAGTGGTGGAACTTGCACTATTGCTGACTGACTAAATACTTTTTTGCCCCACTGTATATACCATTCTGGTTCCGTTCTGGTTCAGACATATTTCATATACAATGCTCCAAAAAATTATGGGAACACTTAAACAACAGAATATAACTCCATGTAAATCAAACGTCTGTGAAATCAAACTGTCCACTTAGGAAGCAACACTGATTGACAATCAATTTCACATGCTGTTGTGCAAATCGAATAGACAACAGTTGGAAATTATTGGCAATTATCAAGACACACTCAATAAAGGAGTGGTTCTGCAGGTGGGGACCACTGACCGCATCTCAGTACCAATGCTTTCTGGCTGATGTTTTGGTCACTTTTCAATGTTGATTGTGCTTTCACTCGTGGTAGCATGAGACAGACTCTACAACCCACACAAGTGGCTCAGGTAGTGCAGCTCATCCAAGATGGCACATCAATGCGAGCTGTGGCAAGAAGGTTTGCTGTGTCTGTCAGCATAGTGTCCAGAGGCTGGAGCTGCTACCAGGAGACAGGCCAGTACACTAGGAGAGGTGGAGGGGCTGTAGGAGGGCAACAACCCAGCAGTAGGACCGCTACCTCAGCCTTTGTGCAAGGAGGACCAGGAGGAGCACTGTCAGAGCCCTGAAAAATTACCTCCAGCAGGCCACAAATGTGTATGTGTCTGCACAAACGGTTAGAAAGCGACTCCATGAGGATGGTCTGAGTGCAGTGCCCGACATCCACAGATGGGGGTTTTGCTCACAGACCAACACCGTGCAGGATGCTTGGCATTTGCCACAGAACACCAGGATTGGCAAATTCGCCACTGGCGCCCTGTGCTCTTACCAGATGAAAGCAGGTTCACACTGAGCACATGTGACAGACGTGACAGAGTCTGGAGACACCAAGGAGAGCGATCTGCTGCCTGCAACATCCTTCAGTATGACCGGTTTGGCAGTGGGTCAATAATGGTGTGGGGTGGCATTTTGTTTGGAGGGCTGCACAGCCCTCCATGTGCTCGCCAGAGGTAGCCTGACTGTCATTAGGTACCGAGATGAGATCCTCAGGCCCCTTGTAAGACCATATGCTTCAGGAGACCATCCGCCGTCTCATCAGGAGCATGCCCAGGCGTTGTAGGGAGACCATACAGGCACGTGGAGGCCACACACTACTGAGCATCATTTACTTGTCTTGAGACATTTCCACTGAAGTTGGATCAGCCTGTAACTTCATTTTCCACTTTGATTTTGAGCATCATTTCAACTCCAGACCTCCATGGGATATTAGTTGTGATTTACGTTGATCATTTTTAGGTTTTATTGTTCTCAACACATTCCACTATGTAAGGAATAAAGATTTACAACTGGAATATTTCATTCAGTGATGTCTAGGATGTGGGATTTTAGTGTTCACTTTATTTTTTTGAGCAGTGTATATTTTATAATTGCAGTGGTTTAAAAAGCATGTCAGCATATCTCATGGGCTGGCAATACGCTAGTAATGAATGTAAGAGCGCATATAATTTTCAACATATATTGACCTAAATCAGTGAACAACATTGCACAATTCATGACATTGCCAGAAAATGCGATTACACCCAGACAATAAAGATAAGAATCTTACTCAATACAGAAAATAAATAGACTTTTTAGATAACTGATTTATACATTTACGATTTCCTCCGAGAACCCCTGGTATTGTGAATGCTTTTGCTGTAGGAAACGTATTGACTATCTTTTATGACTTTTGTCATGTACTCTGGGCTGTAAGAGCTGTATTTCATTATCTCTTGGTTTCCTGTGTTTTGTAGAATTCTCTATTTACAGAAATATCTACATTTCAACAAAAAGACATCAACATCATAAATTCAGACATGCTGCAGGAAGGAGTGTGAAGCATTATTGTGAACCAATACTCTGTCTGCTGCAGTGGCTTATTCCCATCCACCATTAGAACATCTGCGCACCTGATTTTTTTGGGGGGATCAGGAGTAAAAGCTGTCAGTTGAACAAGCAAGCTCTCTAGAAAGCTCACACATGCGAGGAGCCTCTGTTATAATTTATGTAAATTTTACCATAAAAATCGATTGGACCTCTTTATAGTCAACACGTTTATCTGACATAGTTTGTGTCCATCATGGGTGCATCTGTCTCCATCGTGAGTTCCAGTTTTCTGGACACATACCTTTGTCTGCTTTAGTTGGCCATGGGTAGACCATCAAGCTCTGAAAAAAACAGTTGGCTGTGTTGAAAATTGTGGACATATGGTCATTGGTTAGCGAACAATCTTTCACTGAGAGAAGATTCTCAGATTGTTCCCAGGAATATTGTTTGCCCTTCTCCCAGTGTATAGTCAGTTGTACATGTGTAGTGCCAATATGGACACGTGAATGATATTATTAGTGTAACGATTGTTGACCGATTGGCAGAAAGATGCACTGTTAGAATGGAACTGCAAGGCCTATGTCTGGCTGCTCCATTCCTTCTCTATAGGACTGCCAAGCACTGTGCTAAAATTTTTCTACTGGACCCATAAAGAATGAATGGAGCGGAAATTGGGCATGAGCACTTTTGCTCCACTCTGACAAAGACAAAAGTGCCATGCTCTTCTGATCAGTGAGGGTTCCAGTGGTCGAATCCCCAACTATTCTATAAGATTCTTTGAATTGGTGATAAGCTGTCTTCACCTCGTCAAAGGTGAACCTAGGTTTGAAGATATCTCAATAACAATAATGTCTAATATGACATTACCCTCGGACTACTGGATCAGGTCATTTAATAAAAAAAACTTGACATACATTACTACTAGTGTGAGCAATACCTTCCGATATTTGAAAGTATCGGTATCGAATTGTATCGGCCGATACCCGATACAATACAAGTCAATGGGACACAAATATCGGAATGTATCCTGGAATGGTTCCCGGGGTCTGAAGGAGAGGAAACTCTCCTTCAGGCCCTGGGATCCATATTCATGTAAAAAATAAAGAATAAAAATACAAAATATGGATATACTCACCCCTCCGGTGGACCCTGGACCTTAGCGGTGTAACCGGCAGCCTCCGTTCCTAAGAATGAGTGGGTGAAGGACCTTCGATGATGTTGCGGCTTGTGATTGGTCGCGTGACCGCTCATGTGACCAATCACAAGCCGCGACGTCATCGCAGGTCCTTCACTAGCTCATTCTTAGGAACGGAGACTGCCGGTTGCAGCGGTTACAACCAGGGCGCGTCCGAGGGTGAGTATATTCATATTTTTTATTTTTATTCTTTATTTTACACATAAATATTCATCCCGATCCCGATTCCCGATATCGGAAAAATATCGGAACTCGGGATCGGAATTCCGATACCGCAAATATCGGCCGATACCCGATACTTGCGGTATCGGAATGCTCAACACTAATTACTACTGTAAATTACTTGTCAAAGTTTTAAAAAAAAGGCCTTGCTTTTTTCTTTATCAGAAAAAAGCACAACTCTTGTCCATGGGTCATGGGTCATGGACCGAAGTGTAGCACTATGCACTTAGAAATGGCAATCCAAGATACAGCTCATGTAGTAGATCGGTACTGTTCTGTTCCCGGAAACAATTATCTTATGCAACCCCTTTATATCAGATGCAAATAAACTATATACACAGTGGGGAAAAAAGTATTTAGTCAGCCACCAATTGTGCAAGTTCTCTCACTTAAAAAGATGAGAGAGGCCTGTAATTGACATCATAGATAAACCACAACTATTAGAGTCAAAATGAGAAAACAAATCCAGAAAATCACCTTGTCTGATTTGGCAAGATTTATTTTGCAAATTATGGTGAAATAGAAGTATTTGGTCATTAACAAAAGTTCATCTCAATATTTTGTTATATATCCTTTGTTGGCAATGACAGTGGTCACACATTTTCTGTAAGTCTTCACAAGGTTGGCATACACTGTTGGTGGTATGTTGGCCCATTCCTCCATGCAGATCTCCTCTAGAGCAGTGATGTTTTGGGCCTGTCGCTGGGCAACACAGACTTTCAACTCCCTTCAAAAGTTTTCTATGGGGTTGAGATCTGGAGACTGGCTAAGCCACTCCAGGACCTTCATATACTTCTTATGAAGCCACTCCTTCTTTGTCCTGGCTGTGTGCTTGGGATCATTATCATACTGAAAGACCATCCATGTTTCATCTTCAAGCCCTTGTTGATGGAAGGAGGTTTGCACTCAAAATCTCTTGATACTTGGCCCCATTCATTCTTTCATGTACACAGATCAGTTGTCCTGTTCCCTTTGCAGAGAAACAGCCCCAAAGCATGATGTTGCCACCCCCATGCTTCACAGTAGGTATGGTGTTCTTTGGATGTAACTCAGCTTTCTGTCTCCTCCAAACACGACGAGTTTTGTTTCTACCAAACAGTTCTACTTTGGTTTCATCAGACCATATGATATTCTCCCAATACTCTTCTGGATAATCCAAATTCTCTCTAGCAAAACCTCAGATGGGCCCGGACATGTACTGGCTTAAGCAGAGGGACATGTCTGGCACTACAGGATCTGAGTCCCTGGCGGCATAGTGTGTTACTGATGGTAGCCTTTGTTATGGTGGTCCCAGCTCTATGCAGATCATTCACTTGGTCACCTGTGTGGTTCTGGGACTTTTCTCACCGTTCTTGTGATCATTTTGACCCCACAGGGTGAGATCCCAGATCGAGGAAGATTATCAGTCATATTGTATGTCTTCCATTTTCTTATTATTGCTCCCACAGTTGATTTCATCACACCAAGCTGCTTGGCTATTGCAGATTCAGTCTTCCCAGCCTGGTGCAGGGCTACAATTTTGTTTCTGGTGTTCTTTGACAGCTCTCTGGTCTTCACCATAGTGGAGTTTGGAATGTGACTGTTTGAGGTTGTGGACAGGTGTCTTTTATGCTGATAACAAGTTCAAACAGATTCCATTACTACAGGTAATGAGTGGAGGACAGAGGATCCTCTTAAAGAGGAAGTTACAGGTCTGTGAGAGCCAGACATCTTGCATGTTTTTAGGTGGCCAAATACTTATTTTCCACCATAATTTGCAAAATAAATCTTGCCAAATCAGACAAGGTGATTTTCTGGATTTATTCTTTCATTTTGACTCTCATAGTTGTGGTCTACCTATGATGTCAATTACAGGCCTCTCTCATCTTTTTAAGTGGGAGAACTTGAACAATTGGTGGCTGACTAAATACTTTTTTCCCAACTGTGTGTACCATATATACAATATAAGTAAAAATATACACTTCTCAAAAAAATAAACACTAAATACCACATCCTACATATCACTGCATCAAAGTTGCAAATCCTTATGTATTGCACAGTGGAATGCATTGAGAACATTAAAACATAATAATGATTAATGTTATGTTTTAATGTATCAATGTAAATATAATTTAATATCCCATGGAGGACTGGATTTGGAATGGTACTTAAAGTGGGAAAATCAAATTACAGGATGTTCCAACTACAGTGGAAATGCCTCAAGACAAGGAAATGATGCTCAGAAGTGTGTGTGACCTCCACGTGCCTGTATGATGTCACTACAAGGCATGGGCATGATCCTGATGAGGCGGCGGATGGTCTCTTGAGGGATCTTCTCCCAGACCTGAATTAAAGTATCAGTCAACTCATGGACAGTCTGTGGAGCAATGTGGCGTTGGTGGATGGAACGAGACATGATGTCCCAAATATGCTCTATTGGATTCAGGTTTGGGAAATGGGCAGGCCAGTCCATAACAATAATTCTTACATCATGCAGGAACTGCTGACACACTTCATCCACATGAGGCCTAGCATTGTCATGAATCAAAACGAACCCAGGGCAAACTGCACCTGCATATGGTCTCACAATGGGTCTGAGGATCTCATCCCGGTATCTAATGGCAGTCAGGGTACCTTTGGCTAGGATAGGGAGGGCTGTGCGGCCCTCCAAAGAAATGCCTCCCCACACCATTACTGACCTACTGCCAAACCAGTCATGCTGGAAGATGTTGAAAGCAGCAGAACATTCTCCTCAATGTCTCCAGACTCTGCCACATCTGCCAGATGTGCTCAATGTGAACCTGATTCCATCTGTGGTGAAGAGCACAGTGTGCAAATCTTGGTCTTGTCTGGCATATGCCAATCGCCCTGTACGATGTTGGGCTGTGAGCGCAACACTCACTCGTGGACGTCGGACCCACATACCAACCTCATTTAGTCTGTTTCTGACAGTTTGAGCAGATGAATGATGTTAGGGACCTGCTGGAGGTAATTTTTTCAGGCTCTGGCCCTGCTCCTCCTGTTCCTCCTTGCGCAAAGGAGCAGGTAGCAGTCATGCTACTGGGTTGTTGCCCTCCTACGGCTCCCTCCACATCTCTTGGTGTAATGGGCTGTCTCCTGATATGTGCTCCATTCTCTGGACACTGTGGTGACAGACACAGCAACCTTTCTTGTGCCATCCTGGATGAGCTGCCCTACCTGAGCAACTTCTGTGGGTTGTATAGTAGACACCGTCTCATGCTACTGTACCTCTAGGGGTGAAAGCAACGAGAAAAAGGATGAGAAAAGAGAACTGGTCCTTGGTCACGACCTCAGAACCACTCCTTTATAGGGGTTGTCTTGCTAATTGCCTATAATTTCTATCTGTTGTCTGCTCCATCAACAGTAAGAGAAATGAATTCACAATAACCGTTGCTTCATTACTGGACAGGTTGATTTCACAGAAGTGTGATTGACTTGCAGTTACATTGTGTTGTTTAAGTATTCCTTTTATTTTTTGGAGCAGTGTAAATATCTATAAAAAGCTCAAGATTGCCAAAAACTGATATAAAACATAAGTATGATATAAAGACACTACCACCATGGTGTTAACACATAGTATCTCACACTGACAGGTGTCTTTAAGAAATACTGAGACATCGAGGAAATTCCTCAGGAAGACTAAAAATAAGATAAGTGTTATTGTTACCGTAAATATTGTGGTGACTTATCGCCAGCGGGAGGGAGGGGAGGCGTTCCTTGAAAACTTATATCATCATTATTACTATTATTCTCTGCCCATTAGAAAACCTTCAGGTATATTAATACAATTCAAGGACGCACTGAAACAATATTGTGTAAAAAGGATATAATTAATGCTTTCCTTGTATGTCTCCCACTGGTATATTAAATTTAGCTGCACAATGTGAAATATCTAAGTCTGACCGGAAGGGATGAAGGGGTGGGGGGGGGGGGTTTAAGACTTATATGTCCCACAAACAATGACTGGATTTATTTTTAGTATGATATATAACGCTGACTGAGCTTTTATACGGAAGTGTTTGTAGGTCGCATCCATAGTAAATGCTTTGTGAAGGCTTCTGTCCCCTGTCATGGTACAGAATTAAAAAATGATTGGGGAATGATTGTGCGACACCAGCTAGGGCCGTGGGGTAATCGGTTCGGGTCGGGCAGTTCTTCAGGGGGGTGTCACGGCAGAAGTGGCCCAGTCCGTGGCCCTGGGCACGCAACAAAATGATGAAGCACAGTTTGTAGGGGATTTAATGTGACACCATGCTTCTTAAGGTGACCCTGGGGCCGATGCTAACGCAGCTGGGATGGTTCTGCTCCCCACAGGTTGAGCGGGGCCCCAGGGCTACCGGTATAGTTTTAGAAGGAATCGTGGACGTTGGGGTGCAGTACTGAGGGTGCGGGAAATGACTGGAGGACACAAGGAGTGTAGTTTTCCTTTACCTTTACTCAACAGTTGAAAGTGCAGTCCGGGGCACAGGTAACAGTTGATACTGGGAATCTGAGCTGAAAACAACTTAGGATCCACCTTGCCAGGTGGGGTTGGAGGCCTTCCTGCTGCACTCTCTCTTAGTTCCTTGCTGCTTTAAGCTCTGCTCAAGTCCCTCTCCTGCGTGTTGCTTCTAACCTGTATGGCAGACAGCATGAGCCTATCACCAGCACTTCCTTTTCGCTGGCAGCCCTGGGCTCTTGGTCTGCTGTGGTGCCTCCGGGTGTTCGGTGTGGCCAGGGAGTTTGCAGTTCCCTGCCCTGCAGATTCTGCTGTCGGGGCGTACAGCACCCACACAGCCAAGGACTCTGGCGTCCTCTTTGTCAGCACTCAGCTCTGGGGTGAGCTTAGTTACAGCTTCACTCCCCAGGTTCTCCTTGACTTCTCTCCTCTCCTTGACTCTCAGACTAGACTAACTAACTCCACATCCAGGCCAGAACTTATAGGGAAGCTCCCCTGAAACCGGGTGTTAGAGCTCCCTCTTCTGGTCTGAAGTAAAGAAAAGTGTTGGATGCTAGTGTTACCTGGCAGGAGGACCCCTCCTTGCTTCCAGGCATGACATCACCCCCTGTGAGGGAGGCAATGCCACTGTGAGAACCGGGCTCCTGGGGTGCCACAATTGGCTTTGAAAATAGGATTTAAAGAGGACCTATGGCCAGATCAAAAGTGTCCAGTTTTTGGTCGTATTCTCCTCCTGCTCCTCCCCAGAGTATGCATTTTTAGTTTTTATTTAATACAGTATATAGTTGCAGAGATATGGGCCTTTTCTTTTGGCCTAATCTTTATGGTCTTTACAATGGGGCGTGGCCCACGGTTCCTCAGGGGAGTGTCTTTAGGCTGCTCTGCATTATTAACCCATGAGCCGTACATCTTGGGAAAAGACCCTAAAAGTTAGCACTAAACAAAAAGGCCATACATGTGAAACCATATGGCAGTTTAAAAATGGGGAATAAAATACTTGTGACGTGTTGCCATTAAGCCATTTGCCACTTTCATAGCCCAAGCCTGTATCCATGGACGTCTTACTTCCTGGATATTTGCATTTGATGAAAATGTTCGCTGATTCCTCTAATTACAGTAGCAAAACCACAACCCTTCCTCCTTTGCCATAGTGATAGTTTAATGCAGCATTGCCCTCAGCTATTTTACCTCTTTATGGCCCTGTTCTGATCCTGACCCCAGCTCCAGCTTCCTGTAACCCTTGACATATCCAATTACCCCTAAAGTCCTCCAGCATCCAATGACCCCTAACTTCTGATCTGCCCAGCTTCCATCTGTCTAACTTATAGAACAGATACTTTCAGCAATGTGACCTAGGAGCTTTCTAGAAGCTGAGATGATATCAGAATTGCCTTAGATAGACCACCTCACTACAGTCAGTGCTACCCAGCAGCGACCTGCATTCATTCACACAAAAACGAGCAGATGTTCTTGCCCAGCATCTGCAACAACACAGGGTAGAAATGAAGCAACCACTATGAGCACCATTTTGCCCTCCTACTTTGATAATTGATCCGATTAAGCTACAGATACAAACTGGTTGCTTTATTCAGTTGTATAATTATAGTATTTTTTATACAGAAAATGTCCTACACAAATGACTTATAGAATGCAATAATTATTCTGATATCTAGAGATGAGTGGATTAATTTGTGGAGGATCGAATTTGATTCGAATTTCCTGAAATAATTATTTTCACACATATTCGAACACTATCAGATTCAAATTGTGGTTCACTAAAAAACAATAACTTGGTCAGCACCATTTCCCACACTGCTGAAGCATCAGAGTGGACTAATGTAATTTTGCGTGGGTCTCTCCATAACACCCTGCATCTGTGACACCTAGGGTTGAGCGACCTTCACTTTTATAGGATCGGGTCGGGTTTCACGAAACCCGACTTTTGGAAAAGTCGGGTCGAGTGAAATCGGCCGATCCTATAAAAAAGTCGGGGTCGGGGTCGGCCGAAACTCGAAACCCAATGCAGTGCATTGGGTTTCCATGGTTCCCAGAGTCTGAAGGAGCGGAAACTCTCCTTCAGGCCCTGGGATCCATATTTAAGTGTAAAATATAGAATTAAAATAAAAAATATTGCAATACTTACCCTCTGACGCGCCCTGGTACTAACCGGCAGCCTTCCTCCTTCGAATCCGCGCTTCTAGGACCTTGCCGTGACGTCGCGGTGACGTCGCGGCTTGTGATTGGCCGCGCGGCCGCCCATGTGACCGCTCGTGCGGCCAATCACAAGCCGCGACGTCACCCGCGACGTCACCGAAGGTCCTGGAAGGGCTGATTCTTAGGAAGGAAGGCTGTCGGAAGGAAGCAGGGCGCTTCCGAGGGTGAGTATATTCCTATTAGGTATATACTCACCCTCGGAAGCGCCCTGCTTCCTTCCGACAGCCTTCCTTCCTAAGAATCAGCCCTTCCAGGACCTTCGGTGACGTCGCGGGTGACATCGCGGCTTGTGATTTGCCGCGCGAGCGGTCACATGGGCGGCCGCGCGGCCAATCACAAGCCGCGACGTCACCGCGACGTCACGGCAAGGTCCTAGAAGCGCGGATTCGAAGGAGGAAGGCTGCCGGTTAGTACCAGGGCGCGTCAGAGGGTAAGTATTGCAATATTTTTTATTTTAATTCTATATTTTACACTTTAATCTGAATTCCGATACCAATTCCCGATATCTTAAACATATCGGGAATCGGGATCGGAATTCCGATTCCAGATTCAAAAGATCGCCGACTTCATGGCCGACCCCCCACTGGGGTCGGGTCGAGTTTCATGAAACCCGACCTTGCCAAAAGTCGGCGACTTTTGAACAATTTCGACCCGTTTCGCTCAACCCTAGTGACACCTAGTAGATTATCGAACCTTCTACAGTGGTGGTCAAAGATCAGGGCTTTCCAGTGGAGAACAGTTTGGACACTATAGTTATTTTCCATTTTCAGAGTCACTAGGTGTCTCTCGCCTGTAGAGTGTAAGTTCCAGGGGTGTAACGATTGGGTCCATGAGGGAGAGGGCCCCATCGACACCAGCGCCCATTTCAGCTGGATGTGCGTCCAAGCTGAAGTGTATTGTGGAGCAGAGACCCACCTGCTCCCTGCACTGCAATACAAGTCGAAGACCAATTGGAGGCTGGTAGCTGACATCATGTGAGTGATGTCATGTGCTTACATGCTGAAGCCAGCTGCAGGCTATAGAAGAGGACACCGCATGTCATGGAAGAAGAGAAGGATAAGATGAATCTTTTATTTTTTATGTGTTGGAAAAAGGAAATAAAACAAACATTCAAGGGAAGGGCCTAGGATGAGGGATATTATACAAGAAAGAGGCCCAGGATGAAAGACATTATAGCGGGATGGGGCCCAGGATAAGTGACATTACACCAGGATGGGGAAAATTATAACAGGGAGGGGCCCATGACGGAAGATATTATGCTTGAATGGGGGATATTGTTAAAGGAAGGTGCTAGCATGGGGCCAATATTTCAGTAAGTGGCCCAGGACAGAGGACATTATGCCAGGAAGGGCCCTAGCATGGGGGCATTATTACTGAAAGGGGCCCATGACAAGGGACATTATAACAGGAAGGAACACAGAATGAGGGACATTATAGCAGGAGGGGGCCCAGGATAGGATACATTATTACAGGATAGGGATCAGGACGGGTTTACATTATTACAGAAAGGAGCCAGAACGGTGTGCATTATTTCAAAAAAGAGGTCAGGATGTGGTACATTATTACAGAAAGGGGAGAAGGATAAGGGCAATTATTATAAGAAAAGGCCAGAACGGAGGACATTATACCAGGAAGGGGCTCAGGATGGGGGACATTATTGTAGTATTGTAGGATGGAGACCAGGACGAGGAGCATTATACCAGGAATGGGCTCAGGATGAGGGACATTATTGTAGGATGGAGACCAGGACGATGAGGATTATACCAGGAAGGGTCTCAGGATGAGGGACATTATTGTAGGATGGAGACCAGGATGATCAGGATTATACCAGGAAGGGGCTCAGGATGGGGGACATTATTACAGGATGGGAGCCAGGATGGGGTACATTATTACAGAAAGAGGCCAGGAATAGGTATATTATTACAGAAAAGAGCCAAGGATGGGGGACGTTTTTACAGAAATGGGTCAGGCTGGGAGACATTATTACAGAAAGGGTGACAGGACAGGGGATATTATACCAGGAAGAGACCCAGGATGGGGGACATAATTACAGGATAGGAGACAGGACAGCACACATTATGGCAGATATGGGCAGGATGGGGAACATTATTTCAGAAAGGGGCCAAAGTGGGGTACATTATTATAGAACGGTGACCAGGACGAGGTACATAATTAAAGAAAGGAACCAGGACAGGGGAAATTATTATTATAGGATCTAGAATACTACAAGGTCCCATATCTCTGACCAAAATGCAGGTGGGGCCCAGCTCCAAATTGTGCATCGGGGTCCATCAGATTTTGCACCAAGACCCATTGGACTCTAGTTACCTCACTGGTAAGCTCTTGTTGTCAGTAGGGTCTTTTCTCGCATTCTTGTAGAGTGTAAGCTCTTATGATCAGCGGGATCTTCTTTCTTTCTCTGTCCTCTAGAGTGTAGGCTCTTATGGTCAGTTGAATCTCTCCTGTACAGTGTAAGCTCTTATGGTCCATCAGTGGGATCCTCTCTCTCATTCAGAAGTTTATTAATAAAAAGTTTGTTTATTAAAAAACCTTTTTTACTAATTTACATCTTTTTTTACTAAAAAATATTTCTTATTCTGTTTTCCAGAATTAAAGTCTAAAAGATTCTCAAATTAAGCGTCATCAAGCAGGAAGAAGGTAAAAAAAAAATAAAGCGTTTAGATAAAGTAGTGATTGAACGATGGAGAATTTTTAATTAAAGTATATTAGAGAAGCAACTAGATTATTACATTACATAGACATTTAGGATTAAATCGGTGTTAATTTCAGAACACCCCTTTAGTTAAAAATCCAATTCACAGATAAAAAGTTAGATGAGTTAATGGAAGAGCAAGGATGGCCAGAGCAAGTCAGATGCCACACTGCCCTGAAGATACTATTGAAGATCCCAACAGAAGACATTATGGGAGAAACAGTATTCATATGGTTTTCCAAAATTATGTGATGCCACAAAACAAGAACAATAAAAACAGTTGTCTAATAATAATAATAATACTTGCAGTAAAATGGTTAAGTGGTTAGAACTGTTCCTTTGTAGCACCATCGAGGATGACAACGGCATGGAGGGTTTCCTCCAGGTTCTCCAGTTTCCTCCCACACTCCAAAGAAAAATTGATGGGGCATTTAGACTGTGAGCCCCAATGGAGACAGTGATGATCTGTGCAAAGCTCTATGGAATTAATGGCACTATATAAATGAATAAATTAAATACATGATAATAGTAGTTTTCATAATTAATAATCTCCAATAATAATGTTTATTTCCAGCAACCACAGTTTTATTGACTGCTTTCCATCAGGTTGTTCATTAATGAAAGAAGGGAATTTTTTCTTGACCAAATACATCCTAGTCTTCAGTTGACCTTACCAATTCTTTTACAATTTTGCTGCGTTTTAGAACATTTACAACATGTGTTAATCATCTGACTTTGCTGGGTATCTGGCAGCGTCCTTGCAATATATAACATTTGTGATTTTCAATAGCTTTAAATCTCCAACGCGTCACTTGATGAAAAGTCTCATCGATCTATCAGCGTCATCCCTCTATTTAGGTCCATCTTCTCTTCCCACCTAAAACAATCTCCACTATATAATGATCAATAATGAAACCAAGCTTTGGAGCTAATCACTGCCGCTCATTAATAAGACTTTGGTTTATCTCAGTCTTAGCGAACACAATGTCTGTTAATGAGATTATAAATCTTAGAAGAAAAATGTTTTGCAAAAAAAAAAAAAACAAAGAGCATAAATTTACGTTAATGGTGGAGGGGTCAAGTCATGTTTCGCGGAGGTTCTTGGATGGTTGTATGAAATGATATAATTAAGGAGTAATTACTGATTTAGATGACTTGAATCTAGAATATTGATGCATTATATTCATGGGCTTTGTTGGCTTGAGGTGTGTGCCATCTTCATATATGGCATTCATTAAACTGGTTTTGGGACATAAGCTTTTTGCATTTCTGGTTATTTTTTATCTCTATACAGAAAGACTGTAGATTCATCATGGCCGGTCTTCCATAGCAATAGCTGCTTACACCAATGACTTCTGACTCGAACACGATGTACTATATGGCTCAGATTGTTTTACAACTCAGACTCCATGTTCATGGTCATAAACCAAAAATGGCATGTGATTTTTCAGTCCTTCTTGTGAACAATAAAAATAAAGCATGAGCTATGGATTCATCACACTGAAGTCACCGTGGGTAATGTACTACAGTATTATACTTCAGAAATGGCAAGGACATTGTGACCCCGACTTACTGAGAAAAGGAAGATAAATAACTCAGTCAAGGGGACCCGATTCATTATTACATTTACTTGCGCCTTTTTTGTCTTATTTTTTTTTTGTTATTGTTATTTTTCATTTACTCCTTATTCTTCTTTTATTTTGCACTTTTTTTTTAAAGTCTTTTCTTTATGTGTTAGACTGACTTTATGTGTTCCCTATTTTGGGCAAGGTTTGGGGCTTCCAGATGTTTTTTCAATTGGAACTTTTTAAAAAGACACACATTTTATTCTAGTTTCCCAGAATGATTTTTTGTATGCCATATGCCATATTTTTGCAAAACTTTTTACAATATGTTAGAGTAACACGACACTTTTTCTGTTAAAATTTGAAAAAATGGTTAAAGACAAAAATAAAGAGGATTTGATATTTGGCACACAATTTATGAACCACGTGCGCCATTATAAAGAATTTGGTACAAAAAACAGCAACGAATACCACAAGACAAAAAAATAAAAGAGGCTTTAAGAAAGACAAATGTTGAGTTTAAAGGTTTTAAACATAAACATAAAGTTATAATATTGTGAGGGTAAAATTTAATTAGGTTGATAAAAGCAAAAGGAAGGAAAGAAGAGTAAAAACTCAATTGGAGAAATGGAGAAGGAAAATGAGATGGGCAAAATATTGTAGCAAAAGAGGACATGATGAAGAAACGGTGGAAGGAAAGAGAAAATGAGGGAAGCAAGAGAAGGGTTAGGAGTAAGGACTAAAAAAAAGCCAAGGATAAAAAAGAAGCAGCAAAAATTCAGAGATAAAAGAAAAAGCCAAAAAAAGATAGAGATGGTGGACAAAGAGAATGGCAAAGACTGATGAAAGCAAAATAATGAAGAAAACACTTTACATAGTAACATAGTAACATAGTTAGTAAGGCCGAAAAAAGACATTTGTCCATCCAGTTCAGCCTATATTCCATCATAATAAATCCCCAGATCTACGTCCTTCTACAGAACCTAATAATTGTATGATACAATATTGTTCTGCTCCAGGAAGACATCCAGGCCTCTCTTGAACCCCTCGACTGAGTTCGCCATCACCACCTCCTCAGGCAAGCAATTCCAGATTCTCACTGCCCTAACAGTAAAGAATCCTCTTCTATGTTGGTGGAAAAACCTTCTCTCCTCCAGACGCAAAGAATGCCCCCTTGTGCCCGTCACCTTCCTTGGTATAAACAGATCCTCAGCGAGATATTTGTATTGTCCCCTTATATACTTATACACTTTGAATGAGAACTAGAAGAATAAGGACAAAGAAACAGAACGAGAGGAGAAGAAAGACATGGACAAGTTGAAAAATGGAAGAAAAAAAGAAGTAGAAAAAAAATAAAGGTCCAGATTCATTAAGAATGCATGTTGCTCATACTACTATGAGAAGCCTGAATGGCTTATATGTGCTACCATGGCCTGCAGCTTCTCCGGACTTGTCTCCTATGGAGCACATCTGGGACATCATTGGTCGGCAATTGTAAAGGAGCTGCCAACAGTGGATCTTGATGATTTGCTCAAGTGCATTCAGTCAGTACGGCAAAACATTCCTCAGACGGCCATTACTAATCTCATTGATAGCAACCAAGGCTGTAGGTGTGGGGAATTTTCCACATGGGGCTCATACTCTGTATTAAATAAATCAAAATGTTTTGAAAATGTTGTTTCCATTTTTTCATTATTTGCACATTATTATTATTATAATTTATTATTATAGCGTCATTTATTCCATGGTGCTTTACATGTGCACTTTACATCATTAACATGTATATCCATCCAGTGATTTCCGTCATTCCACAACTTTTTTTTTTTAGTGGTGCAATTTCAATTTGAGGAATGTATATACCGCATTTTCTGGTGTATAAGATGACTGGGGGTATAAGACGACCCCCAACATTTCCATATAAAATATGGAGTTTGGGATATACTCGCCGTATAAGACGGGGGTCATCTTATACGCCCAATCATCTTATACGGTGTGTGCGGTGCGGATGGTTCCCAGGGTCTGAGAAGAGGAGACTCTCCTTCAGGCCCTCGGATCCATATTCATGTAAAAAAAAGAATAAAAATAAAAGATATGGGATATGCTTACCCTCCGACGGCCCGCGGCTCTCAGCGGTGCAAGCGGAGGCCTCCATTCCTAAGGATGCATTGAGCGAAGGACCTTCGATGACGTCGCAGTCGCGGAGGGGAAATATATCCCATATTTTTTATTTTTATTCTTTTTTTTTACATGAATATGGATCCCAGGATCTGAAGGAGAGTCTCGTCTCCTCCAGATCCTGGGAACCACACAGGACCGCTCCTTGAACACACCGCACCCGGCATATAAGAAGACCCCCGACTTTTGAGATGATTTTCAGGGGTTAAAAAGTCATCTTATACGCCGGAAACTTTGGTATATATACACACACACATACAGTTGAATATATACTTATGAGATTACATTATTATATATATCAATATGCCCATGTACTGTAAAAGTACTGCACGGTATAGCACTAACGGCTTGTTCAGCCATAGCATATCTATGAATTAGTTTGTTTTTGTTCAGCTTTACAATTATACAATGAAAGACGAGTTACATAATTACACACATCAATGGAAATCAAATGTGTTACTTTTCAAAATAATATGAATGTCAAGTGCAAAGAAAATATTTGTCTTGTTTTAGACAGATAAAATATTTCCCCAGATGTTACATACATCATTTACCTGTCAGCTACTAAAAAAAAGAAAAAATGTACAGTACAGACCAAAAGTTTAGACACACCTTCTCATTTAAATATTTTTCTGTATTTTCATGACTATGAAAATTGTAAATTCACACTGAAGGCATCAAAACTATGAATTAACACATGTGGAATTATATACTTAACAAAAAAGTGTGAAACAACTGAAATTATCTCTTATATTCTAGGTTCTTCAAAGTAGCCACCTTTTGCTTTGATGACTGCTTTGCACACTCTTGGCATTCTCTTGATGAGCTTCAAGCGATAGTCACTGGAAATGGTTTTCATTTCACAGGTGTGCCCTGTCCGGTTTAATAAGTGGGATTTCTTGCCTTATAAATGGGAGTGGGACCATCAGTTGTGTTGTGCAGAAGTCTGGTGGATACACAGCTGATAGTCCTACTGAATAGACTGTTAGAATTTGTATTATGGCAAGAAAAAAGCAGCTAAGTAAAGAAAAACGACTGGCCATCAGTTCTTTAAGAAATGAAGGTCAGTCAGTCTGAAAATTTGGGAAAACTTTGAAAGTGTCCCCAAGTACAGTGGCAAAAACCATCAAGCATTACAAAGAAACTGGCTCACATGAGGACCGCCCCAGGAAAGGAAGACCAAGAGTCTCCTCTGCTTCTGAGGATAGGTTTATCCGAGTCACCAGCCTCAAAAATCGCAGGTTAACAGGAGCTCAGATTAGAGACCAGGTCAATGCCACACAGAGTTCTAGCAGCAGACACATCTCTACAACAACTGTTAAGAGGAGACTTTGTGCAGCAGGTCTTCATGGTAAAATAGCTGCTAGGAAACCACTGCTAAGGACAGGCAACAAGCAGAAGAGACTTGTTTGGGCTAAAGAACACAAGGAATGGACATTAGACCAGTGGAAATCTGTGCTTTGGTCTGATGAGTCCAAATTTGAGATCTTTGGTTTCAACCATCGTGTCTTTGTGTGACGCAGAAAAGGTGAACGATGGACTCTACATGCCTGGTTCCCACCGTGAAGCATGGAGGAGGAGGTATGATGGTGTGGGGGTGCTTTGCTTGTGACATTGTTTGGGATATATTCAAAATTGACGGCATACTGAACCAGCATCGCTACCACAGCATCTTGCAGCGTTGCATGCTATTCCTTCCGGTTTCCGTTTAGTTGGACCATCATTTATTTTTCAACAGGACAATGACCCCAAACACACCTCCAGGCTGTGTAAGGGCTATTTGACCAAGAAGGAGAGTGATGGGGTGCTACGCCAGATGACCTGGCTTCCACAGTCTCCAGGGGTGAGCTGGACTGCAGAGTGAAGGCGAAAGGGCCAACAAGTGCTAAACATCTCTGGAAACTCTTTCAAGATTGTTGGTAGACCATTTCCGGTAACTACCTCTTGAAGCTCATCAAGAGAATGCCAAGAGTGTGCAAAGCAGTCATCAAAGCAAAAGGTGGCTACTTTGAAGAACCTAGAATATAAGACATATTATCAGTTGTTTCACACTTTTTTGTTAAGTACGGTATATAATTCCACATGTGTTAATTCATAGTTTTTATGCCTTCGGTGTGAATTTAAAATTTTCATAGTCATGAAAACACAGAAAAATCTTTAAATGAGAAGGTGTGTCCAAACTTTTGGTCTGTACTGTACATCATAAGAAAAAGATAATTATCACAAGTCATTTGCATGGAGGAGCGGCAATGTTCTTCTTGGGAACGATTCCAGAATGAAGAACAATAATGTTTAAGATAAAGGTTCTTCTGTTTGGCCCAATAGCAAACTCAAAGGTGCTTATAATAATAATAATAATAATAATAGAGCTTATTAATAATAATAATAATAATAATAATAATAAGAGCTTACACTCTACAGGAGAGAGAGAAGACCCCGCTGACCATAAGAGCTTACACTCTATAGGAAAGAGAGAGGTGACACCATTAACCATAAGAGCTTACACTTTATAGGAGAGAGAAGTGACATCACTGACCATAAGAGCTTACACTCTATAGGAGAGAGAGGTGACACCATCTACTATATAATTGTCTAAGGGTCACTTCCGTCTTTCTGTCTGTCTTTCTGTCTGTCACGGAAATCCCGCATCGCTGATTGGTCGCGGCCAGCTGGTCAGCAACGGGCACAGTCCGGCTGAAATAGCCGCTCCCTACTCCCCTGCAGTCAGTGCCCCTTCCATACTCCCCCCAGTCAGCGCCCACATAGCGATAAAAGGACTGCCTTACACCGCGGCATAACGCAGTGTAAGGCAGTCTGTTAACGCTGCCATTAACCCTCTGTGTGACAAACTTTTTACTATTGATGCTGCCTATGCAGCATCAATAGTAAAAAACATATAATGTTACAAATAATAAAAAAATAAAAAAATCATTATATATGGCCCCCGAATCCATCCCAGGCCTTTTCCGCTCCTCGCGCGCCGCTCCGGTCGCAATAATGCATTGCGGCAATGACCGGAGATGATGTAGCGGTCTTGCGAGTCAGCTACATCATCACGTGTTATTGCCGTTTGGGACCGGAGCGGCGCGTGAGGAGCGGGAAAGGCCTGGGCTGGATCCGTGGGCCGTCGGAAGGTGAGTATATAGCTATTTTTTATTTTAATTATTTTTCTTAACAGGGATATGGTGCCCACATTGCTATATACTGCGTGGGCTGTGTTATATACTACGTGGGCAGTGTTATTTACTGTGTGGGCTGTGCTATATACTATGTCGGCTGTGCAATATAATACGTGGCTGTGCTATATACTACATGGGCTGTGTAATATACTATGTGGCTGTGTAATATACTACGTGGGCTGTGCTACATACTGCATGGTCTGTGTTATATACTGCGTCGGCTCTGCAATATACTGCGTCGGCTGTGCAGTATACTATGTGGCTGTGCTATATACTATGTGGCTGTGCTATATACTACATGGGCTGGGCTATATACTACGTGGACTGTGCAATATACTACGTGGCTGTGCAATATACTATGTGGCTGTGCAATATACTATGTGGCTGTGCAATATACTTCGTGGCTGTGCAATATACTACTTGGCTGTGCTGTTTACTACGAGGGACTACTTGGCTGTGTTATATACTATGTGGGCAGTGTTATATACTGCGTGGGCTGTGTTATATACTACATGGAATACAACAAAAGAGAAACAAACCGAACTACAAGGATCAATACAATCATGAAAAGAGACCACAAAAAGATGTATAACGTAGTTCAAAAAAATAATATATTTATTGGTAATACATAGGGACACGAAAAGAAAAAAGATAATGGCAAAGTGGCACTAACCACACAAAATGTGTGTAGGCCAACACAAACACCGCATACGTTGTATAAAACTATATAATCCTCAAATGTACATACAACAATGGTATATATCAACTATTAATGTATAAATTACCCATAGTATATACTAAATCGGCAAATGCATGTACAGACAAGAAAAAGTACATCAGGAAACCAGACAATCGCAATGATCAGTGCACATAGTCTGAATGGAATCTATTATTGAATGTAAGACCGAATCCATCGCTTAGTGTAAGAAATAGTCATATCGTGACCTGCAGCTGCACAGGAAAACAGTCACATAATATGTATATAAATGTCATGGTTTACCTGAAAATAGCGGTGAGTGTGAGCCAAACGCGCCCCGATGCGCGTTTCGGATCTGAAATCCTTCGTCAGGGGGAGTGGCGTCCATTAGATGACAGGGGTTTAAAAAGGAAGATGCGGCCAATGGGAGCCGACTGCTCGTAAAGCGACGCATGCGCAGCCAGGAGGTAACCGGCGCCATGAATCCCAGCGTCCTGCTGACCACGATGACGGAGCACACCATGTGATCCGCCTCCATGACAACGTGAAGACGCCGGAACTCATCAGCGGCCAGGGAACACAGGCGGAGCATGCGTACTGAGCAGAGCGGCACACATAGAAAAAAATAGATAAATGAGAGTCCAAAAAGAAGCGCAGGAATAACGGGTATGTATGTATTTCAGTAAACATAGCATCCAGAAAGGGAAGGGGGAAAAAGGAAAAGATGGCACATGTAAAAAAAGAAAAAGAAAAAAAAAGATAATAAATACAAAAGCAGAAATAAAAAACTGTGAAATGATATCAGTGATAAGTGCAAACAGCAGGTGATTCATTGCCATCCCGACGTAAAGGCGTCGAAAAGCAAAACAGCGGCCAGAAAATACAGCCAGTGTATATATATTGAACATGGACATAAATGGTAGTCAGTGAGTATATACAAAAGTATATGCAGCACAAAAAATGACACGTGCTGCTTATACAAACAATAAAATAGGCGTGTATGGTGTGAGAAGAAGGGGAGGAAAGAGGGGGGGATAAAGTGACGAGTGTAAATAAGGTGACCAGTGCAAATATACATACTGCAAAAGGCAGTAAAAGCGCATGGAAACGGAACACTAATAAAAGACCTAACTAACGTGCATGATGGCCATGACTAGAGCAAGGAAAGTCCTCAACTGCGTCAAGTACATGGATAACTATTAAATAAAGTGACTGAGTGCAATGAAAGAATAACATAATAAAAACATTATAACGATGTATATATCTGCACATAATTGAAAAATATCATTACTGTAAAAATATATAAACCATATATTGTGCAAATTCAATAAACCACGCAAAAATGTATAAATGTTATATATGCACCAGAAATATATAAAAATACATACAAAAATATATAAATGTTATATATGCACCAGAAATATACAAAAATACATACAATATAAACAAACAAAACTAAGAAGCTTCATCCGTCGAGATGTCATGACGTGGATCTATAGAGGACACCAAAATGAACAAAAGGACAGGCCACATCTAAATATAAAACATAAAACAAAGGAAAGTTAAAAACAGATTAAAAAAACGCTGTATAAACAAAAAATGGACACACAGGGTCTGCAAAAATGGCACAAAGCTAAGGTGTTCATTTAGGCCATAAGGGTGCACAGTCTTAAGGGTCCATATCCACCTCGCTTCGAGGCGGGCTAGGGGATTAGATATGGGACCACCTCTGATGTTAGATTGGATCATGTCAATACCCCTGACCTGTAAAGCTGTAGCATCACTGTTATGGTGGACCTTAAAATGGCGAGGTAAAGTTTTTAGCATAGAATCATCAATCACTTCTTTGGCGGCTGTGATGCCCAGCACATGTTCTCGCACCCTCACTTTGAGGGGCCGAGTTGTTAGACCCACATAAATTAATTGACAGGGACAAGTAGCATAATAAACAACTGCCCTGGAATTACATGTGATACTGTGCTTGATATTATATGATGTTAGCCCATCAGAAGAAGAGAAAGATTGAGCCCGAATGATGTTAGGACAGGCTACACAATTGCCACAGGGTCTACAGCCAAGGGTTGGTTTAGCACTTGAAAGAAATGTAATTGGTTCATTCACGTAGTGACTTCTCACAAGTGAGTCACGTAAGTTATTGCATCTCCTGAACGTAATTAAGGGTCTAGGTCCCAGACATTTGGCCAAAACGGGATCAGAAAGTAAAATTGGCCAGGATTTTTCCAAAAAATGTCGCATTAAGTCAGAATTCCCATGATATTGTGTGATAAATCTAATTTCGTTGCTTGAATTTTTTCAGGTAGAGGAATATAATGCAGACCCTCTAGGGGTATGTCTGGCCCTATTGAAGGCTCTTTTGATACAGCGATGGCTGTATCCCCTCTCTAGGAACCTCTTCTTCAGGTCATCAGCTTGGGTGTAAAAATCAGTGTCGCTTGAGCAGATTCGTCGAAGTCTCAAAAATTGACCAACCGGTATTGATCGAATCACAGCAGGAGGGTGTGATGACTCAGCCCGAAGCAACGAATTCACTGAGGTGGACTTGCGGAAAACATCAGTCTGCAAAACATTCTCTGCATCACGTTTAATCCTGACATCCAAAAAATCAATGGATTCACTATCAAACTGATATGTCAGATGAATGTTAAGGTTATTTTGATTCAAGGTGGATATAAAATCATGAAGGGAATCAACCGACCCCTGCCAGATCAAAAACACGTCATCTATGTACCGCGCCCAAAAGAGGACGCAGCCCATAGCCGGGTGTTGATCTGACAGGAAGAGGTCCCTCTCCCACAGCCCCAGGAACAGATTAGCGTAAGATGGTGCAAAGGACGCCCCCATGGCTGTTCCCTGGAGCTGCAGGAAGAAGGACCCCTTGAAAAGAAAAAAATTGTGAGACAAAGTAAATGTGAGTAAATCAGTCAAAAACGCAGTCAGAGATGGTATAACCTGTGAAGATTGTAGAAAAAAACTGGTAGCTCTAATTCCATCGGTATGTCTGATATTAGTATATAATGATTCGATGTCACAAGTGACAAGGAGTGTATCTGGACCTATGAATAGACCATCAATTTTTTTGAGAAATTCACTGGTGTCTTTGGTGAAAGATGGTAGAGTTTCAACCAATGGTTGTAGAAAGGAATCTATATACTTATTCACTTTTTCAAGGTAGTTGCCATTACCTGAAATAATGGGTCTGCCTGGAGGTTTCGAACAGTTCTTGTGAATCTTTGGCAGCAGATAAAGGGTGGGAATGGATGGCTCGTTGACTTGGAGGACAGTAAAGACCTCCTTGGAAATAATCCCATTATCTTTGGCTGATAACAGCCTGTCCGGCTATTGATATTTTTGTTAGGATGGTCAGTAATGACTTTTTGAACATCCCTAAGTACTCTACATCTGATAATCTCACACGAGAGGAGAGGGTCTCTTTGAAAAAATTACAGGGTCTACAGGATGTTGTATTCAAGCCAGCGGATAAGGGTGGGAATGTGGTGGTTTGGCCTAAAAAGATGTACGAGATGGAGGCTTTTCGCCAGTTGAGGGATACAAATTGCTACAGAAAAATGACCTTCAATCCCTTGACAAAATTCCAATCAGAACTGAAATCCATTCTGTTATCAGCCAAAGATAATGTGTGTAAATGGGTTAGTAACTGGCTTAGTGATAGAAAGCAGAGGGTGGTTATAAATGGTATAGTCTCTAACTGGGTCGCTGTGACCAGTGGGGTTCCGCAGGGGTCGGTATTGGGACCTGTTCTCTTCAACATATTCATTAATGATCTGGTAGAAGGTTTACACAGTAAAATATCGATATTTGCAGATGATACAAAACTATGTAAAGCAGTTAATACAAGAGAAGATAGTATTCTGCTACAGATGGATCTGGGTAAGTTGGAAACTTGGGCTGAAAGGTGGCAGATGAGGTTTAACAATGATAAATGTAAGGTTATACACATGGGAAGAAGGAATCAGTATCACCATTACACACTGAATGGGAAACCACTGGGTAAATCTGACAGGGAGAAGGACTTGGTGATCATAGTTAATGATAAACTTACCTGGAGCAGCCAGTGCCAGGCAGCAGCTGCCAAGGCAAACAGGATCATGGGGTGCATTAAAAGAGGTCTGGATACACATGATGAGAGCATTATACTGCCTCTGTACAAATCCCTAGTTAGACCGCACATGGAGTACTGTGTCCAGTTTTGGGCACCGGTGCTCAGGAAGGATATAATAGAACTAGAGAGAGTACAAAGGAGGGCAACAAAATTAATAAAGGGGATGGGAGAACTACAATACCCAGATAGATTAGCGAAATTAGGATTATTTAGTCTAGAAAAAAGACGACTGAGGGCCGATCTAATAACCATGTATAAGTATATAAGGGGACAATACAAATATCTTGCTGAGGATCTGTTTATACCAAGGAAGGTGACGGGCACAAGGGGGCATTCTTTGCGCCTGGAGGAGAGAAGGTTTTTCCACCAACATAGAAGAGGATTCTTTACTGTTAGGGCAGTGAGAATCTGGAATTGCTTGCCTGAGGAGGTGGTGATGGCGAACTCAGTCGAGGGGTTCAAGAGAGGCCTGGATGTCTTCCTGGAGCAGAACAATATTGTATCATACAATTATTAGGTTCTGTAGAAGGACGTAGATCTGGGGATTTATTATGATGGAATATAGGCTGAACTGGATGGACAAATGTCTTTTTTCGGCCTTACTAACTATGTTACTATGTTACTATGACATCACTGATCATAAGAGCTTACACTCTACAGGAGAGAGAGGACCCTACTGATCATAAGAGCTTACACTCTACAGGAGAATGAGGACCCCCTGACCATAAGGGCTTACACTCTACAGGCTAAAGAGAGAGTATCCCTGTCGTACAAACAGTGATTAGCTGGGAACCTCATATCTGTGATGTTCCAGGTACTGCCCACCACTGTACATGGTGGTACTGTAGATGTCATTTCTGTAGGACATCATGAGAAAGCCTGCGCCACAATGCAAAATTATGTTTTCCTACTCTCTGATGCATAATTAGTTTGAAAATTTGTGGCAAGAAAGGTTCTCTTTTTCTTGTGAATCAAATCTCAAAATGTTTGCATACACATGAAACCACAAATTTCAGGAAACTTGACTCTTACTCAATCCTCAGGAAATTGATCTGCTCATCTTTACCTGTGAGTTGAAAATAATACAATCTATGATCCAATTAAAGCTTCACATGAACATTTTTTGGCATAAATGGAGGATGAACCTTAGTATCAACTCCCACTATTGACACAATGAATCTTAGCTTTGCCCTTTTTCTTTTTTTTTTACTACAAATATAGTAAATCCCCTGGCTTCTACAGCCCCCACACTCTTAGGTCTATAGAAAAGCATAATCCACAATTAAGAGCAATATGACTTGTGCAATTATGGTGTTATCAGGAATGATGTGTTCATCTTCTGCTATCTCACAATGAGATTTGTTCTGACAAGATGGCATCCAAAGATTACGCGGGGTTGACCGTGTCATCTTATGCAATGTGTTTATATGTGCACACGTCAGCCGAGTTCTGCTGCAGACCATACTTCTCAAGACACCACTCTATCCAGCAACTCCGAGAACAGATCTGTTATTCTAACAAGCTGTCATGTTTTATGTAGATTCGCACATGCCATCCCATCTGCTCCAATCAATACGATAATTAGGAGTCAGCCCTGCCAGTTTACTAAATCAATTTTTCTTTTACTTGACAAGTACAACTTTGAAAAAAAAAATCTCAAATTAACATTAAATTAATTTAATTTAATTTTGCCAACATGGATTACATAATGTTTCTCTGGGTATAATAACAAAATCTATTACTGCGAGGGTCGTTTAGAAGAACGCATGGATGCTAATTAACTGATTGAGCTAATATGTTAATTTGGAAAAAAAACTACAAATTCCAAAATATTTCAAAGGTTCATGACCATTCACAGTTGGAGCCAAATGTTCACGTCAACTTATCCCCCAAAATTCTCATTTTATCTGCTGGGAAAATCTGAGTCAGTAGCAGTGAATGGTCCTTAAATCTAAAGTTGTCCATACACTTTAACTGTCAGTTGAATGTTCGTTCACCCAACAACTCTCCGTCCCAACGTCCCCAAATGCATGAATGTGGAAGAACGGAGTAAGCCGCCACTATCAGATTCATCCTCTTTTTTTCTCTGGAGGACCCATCGTGTCAGTGGATTATATAGCCCTCCAGTTGGGCACTATGTAATACTTAATTTTTATTTCTGATGACACGGCAGAGGAATTAAAGACTTGACATCATGTTCCTCATCAGATAGCATAAGGTTCCAGCACTAGGAAAACTTGTGATCAGATTATTTTGGTTGGACCTCTCAAACACTTTTTTATAATACTTTTTTCTTTTGCATACAGCTTTATTTTTTCTATTTCAGTTTTATTTATTTATTAATGAAAGAACATATCAGTCCTCAGAAGAGATGAGCAAATCTTTTTAAATTAGAATTTACCAACTTGGCAAAGTTTTCTCAAATATTTGAATTATGGTGAGTAAATTTGCGGAACTTTTAATACTGGAAAACTTGTAATTGCTGGTAAAATAGATGTGGTAAAGTGGAGAGAAAGAAAGAAAATGCCACTGACCATAAAAGCTTATACTATATTGGCGAGAGAATGAGAAAACCCTTCTGACCATAAGAGCTTACACTCTACAGAAGAGAGAGAACCCCACTGACCATAAGAGCCTACACACTACATAAGAGAGAGAGGACCCCAATGACAATAAGAGCTTACACATTACATAAGAGAGAGAGGACCCTACTGACCATAAGAGCTTACACATTACATAAGAGAGAGAGGACCCTGCTGACCATAAGAGCTTACACATTACATAAGAGAGAGAGGACCCCGCTGGCCATAAGAGGTTACTCTCTACAGCAGAGAGAGGACCCTCCCTGACCAAAAGAGCTTGCACTCTACAGGAGAGAGAGAGGACCCCACTGACCATAAGAGCTTACACTCTACAGGAGAGAGAGAGGACCCCACTGACCATAGGAGCTTACACTCTACAGGAGAGAGAGGACCCCACTGACCATAAGAGCTTACACTCTACAGGAGAGAGAGGACCCTCCTTGACCAAAAGAGCTTACACTCTACAGGAGAGAGAGGACCCCGCTGACCATAAGAGCTTACACTCTACAGGAGAGAGAGGACCCCACTGACCATAAGAGCTTACACTCTACAGGAGAGAGACCCCACTGACCATAAGAGCTTACACTCTACAGGAGAGAGAGGACCCTCCTTGACCGAAAGAGCTTACACTCTACAGGAGAGAGAGAACCCCACTGACCATAAGAGCTTACACTCTACAGGAGAGAGAGGACCCCACTGACCATAAGAGCTTACACTCTACAGGAGAAAGACCCCACTGACCATAAGAGCTTACACTCTACAGGGGAGAGAGAACCCCGCTGACCATAAGAGCTTAGACTCTACAGGAGAGAAAGACTCACCCAGTGACTTTGGAGAAGGATAAATACTCTTCCGTACAAAATGTGCTCCACTGAGAACCGCTGATCTGTGAAGGCCCTGATACTGACCACCACTGTACCAAGTTTGATCATCCGCAAGATTGGCAATATGGGAAGGCCATCCGGTCCACACAAAATGACATTAACCCGCTCTCTGATGATTCAGCAGAGTGGGATATGGTGCCGGGTGAGTTTTTATTTTTTTGCATACCACGATTTGAATCTCAAAATGTTCAGATTCGCTTGGAACCACAAATTTGAAGAAATTGGACTTGATCTTGATCCTCCTTGAATTGATCTGTGGCACCCCAGGTGTTTGGGTACCACAGTGGTATTGCCTTCCTCTCGGGGAGGGTGATGCCATGCCTGGAAATGATGCGGATCCCTTTGACAGGTAATCTATACATTCAACACGTTCTGACTCCAGGCCAGAAGGGGAAGCTCTAAACCCGGTTTCAGGGGAGCTTCCCTATAAATATATATATATATATATATATATATATATATATATTCTGGCTTGGA
The DNA here is from genome assembly GCF_032444005.1 of Ranitomeya imitator. NCBI lineage: Eukaryota > Metazoa > Chordata > Amphibia > Anura > Dendrobatidae > Ranitomeya > Ranitomeya imitator. The sequence continues at coordinate 635,560,345 of NC_091286.1, forward strand.
GGAGGAGTTAGTTAGTTGGTAGAGACAGTGAAAGAGGAAGGAGCACAGGAAAATTGAGGAGCTGGACGTGAGCTGTGACTAGGCTCCTTTCCAAGCTGAAGCGCAGGAACCAGGCTCTGGGAGCCCGAGGCTGTGTGGGACTGTATGCCCCACAGCAGAAACCAGAGGGCAGGATATTGAAAGTAACTTGCCCACATCTACACCCTGAGGTACAGCGACATACAGAGCCCTGAGTCACCATGGAAAGAGACCCCTATAAAACAGCTTGTGTCACCTACCATGCAGGAACGGTCTCAGGACAGAGAGTGAGAGAGGACCTTAAAAGAAGCCATAGGCAGAAAGGGACTATTATACAGTGCGTAGTGGAAGGCTCCCAATCTAATCTTGCAAAGGGAATTCAACTCATTTCCAGGCTGCCTGTACTCCACCATCACCTGTTGCTGATTCCCTGGACTGTGGCTGTAATCCATCAGTAAACTAGGTAGAGAGGCTGCAACCTTGTGTCCTCTGCTTATTTCCGGCACCACACCATCTTTGCCAAACAGACCAGGAACCCTGGGGACCCAGCTTCACCTGTGGGAAAGCCATACCATCCTTGCTGGAGTGCCATCATTCCCCAGAGGACCCCTTTAAGCAGCGTCAGTCACCCCTGACCAAATACCACAGGTGGCGTCACGAACATTCCTATTTCTAATCACCCCTTTAAAGACCTTCCCTTCAATTTGGACTCCCAGGGCCACGGACCGGGTCGTTGCCACCGTGACTTCCCCTTTAATTACCACCGGACCCGGTACCGAGTACCCCTAAGCCCTGGCAGGCGCTCCATATCCATTTTTCTAGTTTTTAGCAATTCTTGAAAGTAGTTGCAGATATGGTCAAACTCGCCCACCATATAGACTTGCAATTGGGCTAGAGCTTTCATACTTATTCTAATCAAACAATAGGTTTTTTTTAAATATTTTGTGCTGTTTTTGCATAATAATCCTTGTAGTTAATTATGAATTAGGGTAATTATTGGGATATTATGTCCCTACAAATGTTCATTCTGCTGAGCAAGGGACTTTGTAAAAAGGGTCTAAGAAATTTCTCAAGTTATCTAACCTCACAGTATCTTTTCACTCAAGCATTCTGATTGTGCTCAAGCTGCATTTAGACACCATGATCACATTCATCAAATGAATCTATAACAATAAATAATAATAATAATAAATGCTGATTAACTACATTTAAGCCGGTAGTTTAATGGCCCGTTTTAATAGACCGTATATCTGTGTGTACAGAAGAATTGTTAAAACGATCATCTTTCCATAAAATATCATTGTTCTTTGCACCATAAATGCAAATTTGGAAACTGCAACATGGTTGCAATGTCTGAGCACAACTTGTTTCTATTACAAGCAATTAGATGGAAAGTCGACTTATATATAAATTATAGTATTGGAGCATGCACTGTATGTAATAAGTTTTCCCTGTTGAATTATGATATAAAACCATCTGACCTAGAAAAAAAGGGTTTTCCAATGTATGAAGATTCCTGAAAGTGAAATCAAATAATTACAAGTAAAAAAATATGTACCTAATGGGTATAAAACTCCAAGCTTTGCCTAAGCGAACACATCTGTGTTCCTGAAAATTTTATTTTTTTTATTCCACTAGTTAATTAAAATTTGGTGTTGCTAGCACTGTGTCCCCTTTTTCAAAGTTTTTTTTAACCCTTTTGGAAAACATCTAATATCTCCCAAAAAGAGTTCTATTCTATAGAGAATAGTTGGAGTAATGGCCACCAAGTCTTTTTCTTTACCGTGGGTGGTATTGTCTTCAAGATGGGTGGCTTGGATGACCTGAGCCACCACTTGGACTCAAGACTCATGAGATTCTCATTTTTCTATATGTCTCCAGGAAAGAATATGAAAATAAGATCTTAAGAATAACAAATGTAAAAAATGTGTAGGACAAGTAAAAGAATCCACCAAGATTCAGTGGAAAAAAGTAACGTCTACTAAAGCCTCTACATCCTTACAATAACCGAAGACAAATGCATAGACACTCTATGGAAGCACAGAAAACATTGCATGTTGATTCAATTAGACAGTGATTATTTCTCCAAGGAAACTTATTGGGTCTTGGCAGCGAAAGCTTTACTCCTTCTTGCCTTGCAAAGAGCCTTTATAGATTGTTCACATGATGTAGCAAATTCATGAAGAAAAAAAGAAGTATGCGATTCGGAAATGATTTCAGGCAGGAGGAATGTTCAGCTGGATGTCTGATTTGATTTGCGGATCACATGATGCCTCAGTAGACTCAATGTTCTTTGCGCTGACCTCAGGAATTAATAATGATAACTTATACAAAGTTGCATGTCAGAACCTTGCGGCTACAGTCCTAATCCAAGATGGATGGTAGGCAGGAGCTCAAACCAGCAAGTATAAAGCCATTTATTAAGTACAGGAGTAAGGAAATATAAATTAGATCAAACCCTTGTCAATTCCTCCCACTCCCCCCAAAAAAGTGCATGCTTTCAAAATAGATAAAAAAAAGTATCCAAAGTCAGGAATGCAAAATGTAACAGGTAATACGTTCCTGGTTTGCAAAGGACACATAATATATTATTAGTAGCAAACTCATCTGTTTTATATATATATATATATATATATATATATATATATATATATATACAATACAAAAGTACAGTATATATTGTGTGGAACCAAAGTTTTGGACACACCTTTCATTTTCTTAACATGGGTTTTCTGGGTTAGAAAAAGATGGCTGCTCTGTCCCTAAAATACTGTCTCACCTTTCTGTAGGTTGTGTGTCAGTCCATTCCTCCATTTCTGAGAAACTGGCGCTTGAATTAATATACATATGAGACTGAATAACTTATTTGTAGAAGTGAAGCATTTGTCACTCCAGCTCTATTCCTCGCCAAGCGCCACCTCCTCCTACTTTACTGACTGCATCTATGCTGTGTCTGCATGCAAAAAAAATGTCATTCAAGCAGGAAGACTAACATCTTCCATTATTATATTCCAAAATTTCACTTCCAAGATTTTTCTCATGCTTCCTCGGCTCTCTGGAATTCATCTCACTACCCCTGACAGTCAAGTTAATTCTAAAGTTTGTGTCATGGCTCGGTTTTTGGCATTCGATCTGGTGACCTTTTGCTGTTCAGTCAGTTTCCTTCCCTGCTCAACTACAGTCCTTTTTGACTCTGTCCAAATGCTAATGGCTTCTTTTTTTGGCTTTCCCTTTTTTGTTTGGCATCTCTCCAGGTGTTTTTCATTTTCCCTTTTGGCTTGGTCCTATCACATTTTGGGATTTATATGTTCACCTTTCACTTACCACACTTGCTGGCTATACTTTCATATAGATTGGTGTTTTGAGTTCCAGCTCCTTAGCTAGGGGTTTACCTTGTAAGCCGAAGTTGAGTTTCCTGGTGCAAAAATGTTTTTTTTTCACCAGCACTTTTCACTTCATTTCGACATTTGGGGTTCTAAGAGGTTTCACTTATTCTGTTTGTTTTATGGGTCTCATTATTTATCTCTTTCTATCCTTTGTGAACGTGCTTTATTTTCTCACTCTGGGTTAACATGTCTCTCTAAACACTTTCCTCTACCTCTTTTTGTTGGATTTGAGTTGCGTCCACCCCTCCGGTTCCTCAGAAGGTATGAAAAAACCCTTGACAGCCTTTTCGGGAGCCAGGTCTGAAGAGGTATATTTAGTTGTGCAGTTAGGGCCTTTTATTACCTGTACAGGGACAAGTTGGGTACAGGTGTGACTTCTCTCTTTGGTAGTTATTTCCCTCATCTGTTACTTGTTTTAAATGTGTGAGCACAATCATAACAGTTTATAATTTGTATTTAGATGGCTGGCCTATCACATTCACTAATGTAACTCTTCTCCATTTCCTCCTTTTCTACATTTCTTTCAAAAGTTTCCCCTCACACTACTTATAAAGTGGCCAATCGGTGATTGACTTTCTAAAACAATAGCTAATATTCCTGCATTTCTGTTTGCAGAAACACTCTGGAAAAGAAATTATTTTAAAAAGCTTGTTTTTTATAAAAATCCTAAGTTAAAGGGGTATTCTGATGTTATTAAATTGCTTTAGTTAGTTAGGCAGCATGAAAATAAGCAAGTTTGCAATTGACTTGCTTTTTCTATCTACTTTCATCCTCCTGCAATGATAGCTTTTATCTTTCATATTGTATAACTGGTTTCCATGGAGCTTGGCCACTAATGCCTGCTCAGAGCCTGGCCAGGAGTGTGCAAGTACTTATGTATTCCGAGAGAAGAGTTTACTCCTAATTCCCAGCCATCTCTCTCCAGACAAGTGATTTCTATACAGCAGTTAGGCTACGTCCACATTAGCGTTGTGCGGGGCAGTGTCGGGCGCAACCGCAGCGACGCATGCGTCATGCGCCCCTATATTTAACATGGGGGGTGCATGAACATGCGTTGTCTTGAGTTTTGTGATGCATGCGTCATTTAAAAAAAACAAAAAAACAAAGTTTACAGCGGGCACCATCCACTATTCACGAGAGGGATCACCTGGTGCATACAGTAGTAGACTATAACCACAAAAAGAAAAAAAGGTATGCACATGCACAAATGGGATCACCACAACAATAATAAAGTACAAAAAATGCAAATTTTATTGAGAACGCCACACAACAATTAAAAACACTTAAAAAGTCCCCACCACATGTGTGGAGATAATTGGTCCACAATAATAACAGAGTAATATCAGAAAAAAAGAAATACACTGATAAGCCGACCTGGTACACAATGATATCAAAATACAAGTTTAACTATTTCCAGGTCATAGTTGGGCTCATATTTACCAAGAATATAACTATAATGTCTTGTACCAATTACAAACGCCCACCTCAACCTATATTCATACACTGAGCAGCCCACTACAGCCTCCTAGATCCGTCATACCTCGGGGGGTACAAGCCGCACACTGGGTATATCATTTAGGACTAGTACCTAACTTGGCAAAAATATCTATGTAGATTGCATACAAAAAAAAAAAGAAAAAACCAATGAACCCCTTACGGGTATACACATGCTGTTATTTCAACAACCCGATGAATAACCTTCAGGAGGTAATAGAATAAAGCCCACAGCTAGGCATCCTGCCTGAAGCGGCCCATATGCCTCAGTTGGGAGTTGTGCAGGTTTTGTTCCAATTAAGCCAAGTCCTCCCCAGTCTGGTATAGCAATGTCCTCTCACCCATTTAGTACGGAAGTGCACTGGGCATAGTGAAACCAGTCAACTAGTTCAGTGTAACAGACCCACGCGTATCGACGCAGCAGGCGTCCTCAAGGTCTGGCCTAGCTGTGGGCTTTATTCTATTACCTCCTGAAGGTTATTAATCGGGTTGTTGAAATAACAGCATGTGATTTCTGATATTACTCTGTTATTATTGTGGACCCATTATCTCCACACATGTGGTGGGGACTTTTTAAGTGTTTTTAATTGTTGTGTGGTGTTTTCAATAAAATTTGCATTTTTTGTACTTTATTATTGTTGTGGTGATCCCATTTGTGCATGTGCATACCTTTTTTCTTTTTGTGGTTCTAGCATGCGTCATTTTGGCGCAACTGTCAGGGCGCAGAGGACGCTGCATGATGCAGTTTTTTCTGCGCCAAAAATCATGCAAAAATGAACGCATGCGTCACAAAAAGCTGCGTTGTGCATGCGTTTTTGCATGCGTTGTGTGTTGCGTCGCCGACGCTGCCCCGCACAACGCTAATGTGAACGTAGCCTTAGCTGCTCACCTTCCACCCCTTCTTTTTCAGCTCCTGATAATCTACTGTTATAAATCTTGCAAAGTCAGCAATCCCCACCATCAGCTGCTTTCCTAATCATGTCTCTCACTGTCTGGTGCAGTGTGCTTGCACAAATGCCCTGTTATCTTGATGTTTAAATACAGTGATAAACAAACCACTGATAGCTGAGTGTATTGCAGCAGAACTTGAGCTGAGTAAAGGTACCTTCACACATAACGATATTGTTAACGATATCGTTGCTATTTGTGACGTAGCAACGATATCGTTAATGAAATCGTTATGTGTGACAGCGACCAATGATCAGGCCCCTGCTGGGAGATCGTTGGTCGCTGAATAAAGTCCAGAACTTTATTTCGTCGCTGGACTCCTGCTGACATCGCTGGATCGGCGTGTGTGACACCGATCCAGCGATGTCTTCACTGGTAACCAGGGTAAACATCGGGTAACTAAGCGCAGGGCCGCGCTTAGTAACCCGATGTTTACCCTGGTTACCATGCTAAAAGTAAAAAAAACCAAACACTAGATACTTACCTACCGCTGTCTGTCCTCCAGCGCTGTGCTCTGCACTCCTCCTGTACTGGCTGTGAGCCGGAAAGCAGAGCGATGATGTCACCGCTCTGCTTTCCGGCTCACAGCCAGTACAGGAGGAGAGCAGAGAAGCAGAGCGCAGCGCTGGAGGACAGACAGCGGTAGGTAAGTATCTAGTGTTTGTTTTTTTGTTTACTTTTAGCATGGTAACCAGGGTAAACATCGGGTTACTAAGCGCGGCCCTGCGCTTAGTTACCCGATGTTTACCCTGGTTACCGGCATCGTTGGTCGCTGGAGAGCTGTCTGTGTGACAGCTCTCCAGCGACCAAACAGCGACGCTGCAGCGATCCGGATCGTTGTCGGTATCGCTGCAGCGTCGCTTAATGTGAAGGGGCCTTAAGGATGTATGATCCCAAACAATATCTATACTGAACACCTAGTGTCCGTGCATGGACCCCAAACACAGACTTCTCCAGGAACTCAATGATACTCTTCTGGTTTGGCAAGTATTTGAACAAAGCTTGCTGAAAGCACAGCCAATCAATAATCTTTACTGTTAGTGCACTTGAAGTATTGGCATGGCTATGATTGGCCGGCTCACACTGTGTTAGGCCATGTTCACACCATCCTTTTTTTCATGCGGAATCGCCACGATTTTCCCGCTGCGGGTCCGCAGCTGTTTTCCATGCAGGGTACATTACAATGTACCCTATGGAAAACAGGAACTGCTGTGCCCACATTGCGGAAAATCGTGAAAAAAGCCGCGCTGAATAGCCGCGGTAAAAAAGAAGTACCATGTCACTTCTTTTTGCAAAACTGCAGCGGTTCTGCACCCATTGACCTCCATTGTGAGGTCAAACCCGCAGTAAAACCCGCAGATGAAAAATATATCTGCGGGTTTTACTGCGGTTTGTGGTGCAGAACCGCTGCAGTGTGGCTGCCCCCCGTGCCCCAATCCCACCCCCCCATGCTCCGATGCCACCCCCCCCGTGCTCCGACGCCCCCCCCCGTGCCCTCATCTCCCCCCCTTATACTTACCCGGCCTCCCGGTGTCCGTCCGGCCGTCTTATCCCTGGGCGCCGCCATCTTGCAAAATGGCGGGCGCATGCGCAGTGCGCCCGCCGAATCTGCCGGCCGGCAGATTCGTTCCAAAGTGCATTTTGATCACTGAGATATAACCTATCTCAGTGATCAAAATAAAAAAAATAGTAAATGACCCCCCCCTTTGTCACCCCCATAGGTAGGGACAATAAAAAAATTAAGAATTTTTTTTTCCACTAAGGTTAGAATAGGGTTAGGGTTAGGGGTAGGGTTAGGGGTAGAGTTAGGGGTGGGGGTAGGGTTAGGGTTAGGGTTAGGGGTAGGGTTAGGGGTAGGGTTAGGGTTAGGGGTAGGGTTAGGGGTAGGGTTAGGGTTAGGGGTAGGGTTAGGGGTAGGGTTAGGGTATTTTCAGCCATTTTAACCCTAAAAAACTTCCTAGAAAACACACAGACTCTGCATAGAAAACTGCATAAAAAAACGCATCAAAAAACGCATCAAAAACGCACCAAAAAAGGACCTGCGTTTTCTGCCAAGAGCTGCGGTTTTTAGTCCTGAAAAAAAAGGAGGGAAATCAGGAACGTGTGAACATAGCCTTAAAAGAAAACGAAGCAAAAACATACATGTGATCCCCTCTATTTTTTTAATAAACAAAGCAGGCAAAACTAACAGATCTGTGCTGCAGCCCTCATCTGTGAGTCTTAGGCTACTTTCACACTAGCGTCGGAATCTCCCCGTCGCAATGCGTCGGGCAGAGATTCCGACGCTAGCGTTTAACGCACTGCACAACGGAGGCAGCGGATGCATTTCTCTGGCGCATCCGCTGCCCCATTGTGAGGTGCGGGGAGGTGGGGACGGAGTTCCGGCCGCGCATGCGCGGTCGGAAAAAGCGGTCCGTCAGGAGCAAAAAACGTTACATGTAGCGTTTTTTGCTCCCGACGGTCCGCCAAAGCACGATGCATCCGTCGCACGACGGATGCGACGTGTGGCAATCCGTCGCAATGCGTCGTCAATACAAGTCTATGGGGAAAAAACGCATCCAGCAAGCACTTTTGCAGGATGCGTTTTTTCTGCAAAACGACGCATTGTGACGGATTGCAGTTAACGCTAGTGTGAAAGTAGCCTTATCTTGTCTAGTTATCAAAAATAGAGCGGTCCCCACGTCATTTTTTAAATGATTTAAATAAATAATTAAAAACGATGTGGGGTCCCCCCATTTTTGACAACAAGCCAAGCTAAAGCAGACAGCTGGGGTCTGGAACTCTTAGACTGGTAAGGGGCCATAAATATTGGCTGTACCTAGCCTAAGAATAGCAGCCCGCAGCCACCCAAGAAAAGGTGCATCTATTAATGCACCAATTCTGGCACTTTGCCTGGCTCTTCTCTCTTGCCCAGGTGCCGTTGCAAGTGAGGTAATAATTTTGGGGTTGATGTCCGCTGTTTTATGTTTGCTGACATCAAGCCCATGGGTTAGTGATTGAGAGGCATCTATCAGACACCCCCATTACTAACCCATAGCCAAATTTAATAAAGACACAGAAACAGAAAAAAGTTGTATATTTGAAATAAAAACTCCCAGACCATCCTTTACCCATTTATTCAACAAAAATAAAAATAAAATAGCAAAGTTATACTTTCTGGCAATAATCCATTAATGGCCATGTCCCATGATGGACTGGATGGTTTGGGGAGCAATCACATCAGTGATGTGACCGCTCTACATGTCAGCCAGCTCACACTGTTCAGAGAGTGAAAAGCTCTACTCAGTGTGTTTCGGCTTGCGTTGAGAGTGGGTACATAACTGATGTGAAAGCTCTCCAAACCATCTGGATCATTGTGGGACTTGGCCATTAATGGATTTTCGGTGGAAAGGTGAGTATAGCTTTGATTTATTTTCATTTTTCGTAAATAAATGGGAAAAGAGGGTGGTGTTTTTATTTCAAATAAAGGAGTCTCTGTTTATTTCAATTAAAGGACTTTACTCTTTGTTTTTATTAAATTTAACTGTGGGGTTAGTAATGAGTGTGTCTGATAGATGCCATTAATATCCGGTGGGCTTGATGTCAGCGGCGATAAAACAGTTGACATCAATCCCACAACTATTACCCCACTTTCCATCGCAACTGGGCAAGTGGGAAGATCTGGACAATGCACCTTTTCTGGGGTGGCTGCGGACTGCTATTTTTAGGTTGGGGTAGGCCAATATCCATGGCCCCTTCTCAGTCTGACAATACTAGACTCCAGCTGTCTGCTTCAGCTTGGTTGGTTGTCAAAAATGGGGAGGACCTCACGCCGTTTTTTTAAATATTTTATTCAAATAATCAAAAACACGCTTGGGGACCCCTCTTTTTTGATAACTAGCCAGGATAAATTTGACAGATAAGGGATGCAGCCCACAGCAGTCAACTTTACTTGCACTGGTTATCAAGAATAGAGGGACCCCAAGCCATTTTTGAAATTTTATTTATTTAAATACACTGGAGCTGTGCTCTGCGAGACCCGGCTGCTTGCAGCTGAGGTGATATCATTAAGGGTATCTCAGTTCACAGCGCCCCAGAGCAGAGCCACTGTGAACTGAAATAACCTTACTGTGAGATCACCTGAATTCATAGCAGCTGGGTCTTATGCTGTGCATCACCAGTGCCTGACTCATAAACAACCAGAAGTCCAGCACTCGACACTCCGGCATTCATCAGTTTAGTTCTCAAGCTACTGGGAGACTTTGTGGCTGTGACTTCAGATAAAGGTTACCAGAGTTCACACCCACTGGGTCTCCCAGCAGTTGCGAGGCCCAAAAAACTCATGGGAAATTTGTGGGGATGCTTTAAGGTTACTTGTGTTTCCAGCTGCAGGAGCACCTGGAGGCTGTGAACTAAGGTTACCTTGGGTGTGTATTTTACTGTACTTGTTGATAAATAAAAAAAATGAAAAAAATGGTGTGGGGTCCCCAATAATTTTCATAACCAGCTGAGCAAAAGGCGACAACTGTCGGCTATTGTTAATAATCTGGGAAGGGCCAATAGCCATAAAGGTTCTCAAGCTATTAATATCATCTCAAAGAATAAGAGCTGTTTGCTTAGCCCTTGCTGGCTATTATAGAGGAGACCCCCCAAAAAAAATTATGTGGGGACCTCCTATATTAACTAATTAGCCATGGTTATGCAGACAGCTTAAGACTAATATTAATAGCCTAGAAAGGGACCATGGATATTGACCCCTCCCAGACTAAGAACATCAGCCCCCAGCAACACCAGAAATGGCGTATCCATAAGAAGCTCTGCCTTTGACCGGCGGTGACATCATTAACCCCTTAAGCCCCAAGGGTGGTTTGCACATTAATGACCGGGCCAATTTTTACAATTCTGACCACTGTCCCTTTATGAGGTTATAACTCTGGAACGCTTCAACTGATCCTGATGATTATGACATGGTTTTCGCATGACATATTGTACTTCATGATAGTGGTAAAATTTATTTGATATTACCTACGTTTATTTGTGAAAAAAATGGAAATTTGGCGAAAATTTTCAAAATTACACAATTTTCCAACTTTGAATTTTTATGCCCTTAAATCACAGAGATATCTCACACAAAATACTAAATAAGTAACATATCCCACATGTCTACTTTACATCAGCACAATTTTGGAACCAAAATCTTTTTTTGTTAGGGAGTTATAAGGGTTAAAAGTTGACCAGCAATTTCTCATTTTTACAACACCATTTTTTTTAGGGACCACATCACATTTGAAGTCATTTTGAGGGGTCTATATGATAGAAAATAACCAAGTGTGACACCATTCTAAAAATGGCACCCCTCAAGGTGCTCAAAACCACATTCAAGAAGTTTATTAAACCTTCAGGTGTTTCACAGGAATTTTTGGAATGTTTAAAAAAAATGAACATTTAACTTTTTTTCACAAAAAATTTACTTCAGCTCCAATTTGTTTTATTTTACCAAGGGTAACAGGAAAAAATGGACCCCAAACGTTGTTGTACAATTTGTCCTGAGTACGCTGATACCCCATATGTGGGGGTAAACCACTGTTTGGCTGCATGGCAAAGCTCGGAAAGGAAGGAGCACCATTTGACTTTTCAATGCAAAATTGACTGGAATTGAGAAGGGATGCCATGTTGCGTTTGGAGAGCCACTGATGTGCATAAACATTAAAACCCCCCACAAGTGACACCATTTTGGAAAGCAGACCCCCTAAGCAACTTATATAGATGTGCTGTGAGAGCTTTAAACCCCCAAGTGTTTGACTACAGTTTATAACACTGAGCCCTGAAAATAAAAATTATTTTTTTTCCACAAAAATTATTTTTAGCCCCTAGTTTTGTATTTTCCGAAGGGTAACAGGAGAAATTGGACCCCAAAAGTTGTTGTCCAATTTGTCCTGAGTACGCTGATACCCCATATGTGGGGGGGAACCACCGTTTGGGCACATGGGAGAGCTCGGAAGGGAAGGAGTGCCATTTGGAATAGAGACTTAGATGGAATTGTCCGCAGGCATCACATTGCGTTTGCAGAGCCCCTAATGTACCTAAACAGTAGAAACCCCGCAAAAGTGACCCCATATTGGAAACTAGACCCCAAGGAACTTATCTAGATGTGTTGTGAGAACTTGGAACCCCCAAGTGTTTCACTACAGTTTATAATGCAGAGCCATGAAAATATAAAATCATTTTTTCACACAAGAATGTTTTTTAGACCTCCAAATTTTTATTTTCCCAAGGGTAACAAGAGAAAATGGACCTCAAAAGTTGTTGTGCAATTTGTCCTGAGTACGCTGATACCCCATATGTTGAGGTAAACCACTGCTTGGGCAGATGGGAGAGCTCGGAAGGGAAGGAGCACTGTTTTATTTTTTCAATGCAGAATTGGCTGGAATTGAGATCAGACGCCATGTCGCGTTTGGAGAGCCCTGATGTGCCTAAACAGTGGAAACCCTCAATTCTAACTGAAACCCTAACCCAAACACACCCCTAATCCCAATCAAACCCCCAACCCTAATCCCAACCCTAACCACACCCCTAACCCTGACACACCCCTAACCCTAATCCCAAATGTAAATGTAATCCAAACCCTAACTTTCGCCCCAACCCTAACTGTAGCCCTAACCCTTACTTTAGCCCCAACCCTAACCCTATCTTTAGCCCCAACCCTAACTGTAGCTCTAACCCAAACTTTAGCCCCAACCCTAACCCTATCTTTAGCCCCAACCCTAACTGTAGCCCTAACCCTATCTTTAGCCCCAACCCTAACTGTAGCCCTAACCCTAGCCCCAACCCTAACCTTAACCATAGCCCCAACCTTAACCCAAGCCCTAACCCTAACCCTAACCCTAACCCTTGCCCTAGTCCTAACCCTAACCCTAGCCCTAACCCTAGATCTAAACCTAACCCTAGACCTAGCCCTAACCCTAACCCTAGCCCTAAACCTAACCCTAATGGGAAAAAGGGAAATAATCACATTTTTTAAATGTTATTATTTTTCCCTAACTAAGGGGGTGATGAAGAGGGATTTGATTTACTATTTATAGCGGGTATCTTAGCAGATTTTTATAATTGGCTGCTGTCACACACTAAAAGGTGCTGTTTATTGCAAAAAATAGTTTTTGCGTCTCCACATTTTGAGAGCTATAATTTTTCCACATTTTGGTCCACAAAGTCATGTGAGGTCTTGTTTTTTGCAGGACGAGTTGTCGTTTTTATTGGTATCATAATCGGGCATGTGACATTTTTTGATCGCTTTTTATTCTGATTTTTGTGAAGCAGAATAACCAAAAACCAGCTATGCATGAATTTCTTTTGGGGGGGGGGGGGGCGTTTATACCATTCCACGTTTGGTAAAATTGATAAAGCAGTTTTATTCTTCGGGTCAGAACGTTTACAGTGATACCTCATTTATATCTTTTTTTATGTTTTGGCGTTTTTGCATGATAAAAACTATTTTATAGAAAAAAATAATCATTTTTGCGTCGCTTTATTCTGAGGACTGTAACTTTTTAATTTTTTTGCTGATGATGCTGTATGGTGGCTCCTTTTTTGTGGGACAAGATGACGTTTTCAGAGGTACCATGGTTATTTATATCCGTCTTTTTGATCGCGTGTTATTCCACTTTTTATTCGGCGGTATGATAATAAAGCGTTGTTTTTGCCCCGTTTTTTTTCACTGAAGGGGTTAACTATTGGGACAGTTTTATAGGTGGGCTCGTTACAGATGCAGCGATACTAATTATGTGTACTTTTTATTATTATTTAGATAAAGAAATGTATTTATGGGAACAATATATATATTTTTTTATTTAGGAATTTTTTTTTTTTACATATCTAAATATTTTTTTTAACTTTATAACGTTGTCCTGGGGGGGACATCACACTATAGGGTCAGGTCGCTGATCTGACACTTTGCACAGCACTGTGTCAGATCAGGGATCTGACAGGCAGTGCTCCTGGCTTACCAGCGCCTGCTCTGAGCCACCTCCCTGCAGGACCTGGAAGTAGCCCCGTGGCCATTTTGGATCTGGGGCCTGTAGGGAGGAGATGCTCAGTACAAGTTGAGCACATCGCCTTGTACCGAGGGCAGGGCCCTGGGGAGAGAGGGGGGCCCACTCACGCTGTCATAGATACAGCTGGGAGAGCAGGAGATAACATGCTCTCTCCGCCTACAAAGTCACTGCTGGCTGCATTCTCTTAACCCCTATGTGCCAGCTCTGACACAAGCATCTTATCACTCAGTGAGTGCAGCCAGGCAGGCACACATAGGGGTTAAGAGAAGGCAGCAAGTGTGACATTATTTGTGGGGGGAGAGAGCAGTTCTCTGCTCTGATCTCCGCCCCTGGCTGGCTGCTGTGCTGCTGAAGTTATGAGGCAGATTCAGGAGGAGCTCCTAGTCCTACCAGTGCATGAGTGAGTGGCGCTGCTATATACTATGTGGGCTGCGCTGCTATATACTACGTGGGCTGCGCTGCTATATACTACGTGAGCTGCGCTGCTATATACTACGTGGGCTGCGCTGCTATATACTACGTGGGCTGTGCTATATACTACATGGGCTGCTATATGCTACGTGGGCTGCTATATACTACATGGGCTGCTATATACTACGTGGGCAGTGTTATATACTACATGGCTGTGTTTATATGCGATCATGAATCGGGGTATGTGTTAAAGGGGGGGCCCACTGAGACTCTTTCGCCCGGGGCCCTCAAAAACCTGGAGCCGGCCCTGACCGAGGGTCTCAAGGAAGCACACAGGGAGCCCCTCCCTGCACGATTTTTCCCCATGCCCCCGGAATGCTGCGATCATGTTTGATTGCATTGTTTCGGGGATTAATGTGTCAGGAGAAGTCCATGACCGCTCCTGGCACATAGTGCCGGATGTCAGCTGCGATAGTCAGCTGACACCCGGCCGCGATCGGCCGCACTGCCCCCGTGAGCGCGACCGATTGCATATGACGTACTATCCCATCACTGGGAATTAAGTCCCAGGTCACCTCGATGGGATAGTACGTCATATGGGATTAAGGGGTCAAGATTACCGCCGGACACAGGCATTACTTCTCACACTCTGCTCAGTGTGTTCCAGATGGTGTGGAGAGCGGTCGCCAAACCATCCAGATCATTGTGGGACATGGCTATTAATGGATTATGAGTTGTGTTGAGCGATACCTTCCACCATCCGGAAATATCGGTATCGGATTGGATAGGTCGATGTCCAAAAAATATCGGATATCGCCAGTAATGGGAAAAAAAATGCAAGTCAATGGGACACAAATATTGGAATGAAAATAAACCCCTTCTTTCCTTGCACATCCAGTTCCGGAGGGGGGAAGAGTGTGGGCGGTGCGTGGGCGGAGACTATGTGTCTGTGTGGGACAGTGGGGGGTCTCTGCCAGCCTGCCGGGGGTCTGTACGGGCCTCTCGGAGGTCTGTACGGGCCTGGCGGGGTCTGTACGGGCCTCTCGGGAGTCTGTGTGATCTGCCGGGGTCTGTGCGGCCTGCCAGGGGTCTGTACGGGCCTCTCGGGGATCTTTGTGTTTATGTGTAGACATTGTCCGATAGGACTACACGTCCCATCGGGCTATGCCTGCTACAATGGCAGTGATTGACACATTAGCCAATGATGGGAGAGTAGTAGTCCCATCATCTGGCTAATGTGTTGAATGTAAAAAACAAACAAACATACATACTACATTCAACATACTACATGCATACAACATACATACTACATACATACAACATACTACATACATACACACATGCATACTACATACAACATACTACATACATACTACATACATACTACATACATACATACTACATACAACATACATACATACTACATACATACTTGTCTCACCAACACCGGAGCTCCTGCAACCCTCAACCTACTGTCTCCTTCCCCATAATCCTGTAGAATGTAAGCCCGCAAGGGCAGGGTCCTCGCCCCTCTGTATCAGTCCGTCATTGTTAGTTTGTTTACTGTATGTGATATTTGTAACTTGTATGTAACCCCTTCTCATGTACAGCACCATGGAATCAATGGTGCTATATAAATAAATAATAATAATAATAATACATACACCATACATACAACATACCACATACATACAACATACATACAACATACTATATACTACATACATACATACACATACAACATGCATACATACAACATACTGTACATACAACATACTACATGCATACATACAACATACATACAACATACTACATACTTACTACATACATACAACATACATACCACATACATACTACATACATACTACATACATACAACATACATACATTCAGGGATCAAAGTGACAAGTAATGGTGAGTATGTACTCTATGTTATATGTACTGTATGTCTATATGTATGTATTGTATGTAATGTATGAATGTATTGTATGTAGTATAAAAATGTAGTATGTATGTAGTATGTATGTATGTAGTATGTATGTAGTATGTATGTAGCATGTATGTATGTATGTATGTAGTATGTATGTTGCATGTTGTATGTATGTATGTAGTATGCATGTAGTATGTATGTATGTAGTATGTATGTTGTATGTATGTAGTATGCATGTAGTATGCATGTATGTAGTATGTATATATGTAGTATGTATGTAGTATGCATGTTGTATATATGTAGCATGTATGTAGTACATATATAGTATGTACGTCGTATGTATGTTGTATGTATGTAGTATGTATGTATGTAGTATGTATGTATGTAGTATGTATGTTGTATGGATGTATGTATGTATGTAGTATGTATGTAGTATGTATGTAGTATGTAGTACATATGTACATATGTAGTATGTATGTAGTATGTATGTTGTATGTATGTAGTATGTAGTATGTATGTAGTATGTATGTAGTATGTAGTGCATATGTAGTATGTAGTGCATATGTAGTATGTATGTTGTATGTTGTATGAATGTACTATGTTGTATGTATGTAGTATGTATGTTGTATGTATGTTGTATGTATGTAGTATGTATGTAGTATGTATGTATGTATGTAGTATGTATGTAGAATGTATGTCGTATGTATGTAGCATGTATGTAGTATGTATGTAGTATGTATGTTGCATGTTGTATGTATGTTGTATGTATGTAGTATGCATGTAGTATGTATGTAGTATGTATGTTGTATATATGTAGTATGCATGTAGTATGCATGTATGTAGTATGTATGTAGTATGTATGTATCTATGTAGTATGTATGTAGTATGTATGTTGTATATATGTAGCATGTATGTAGTATGTAGTACATATGTAGTATGTATGTTGTATGTATGTAGTATGTAGTACATATGTAGTATGTATGTGTTGTATGTATGTATGTAGTATGTTGTATGTATGTAGTATGTATGTAGTATGCATGTAGTATGTATGTATGTAGTATGTTGTATGTATGTGGTATATAGTATGTTGTATGCAGTATGTATGTTTGTGCTTTTTTTTTTTACATTCAACACATTAGCCAGATGATGGGACTATTACTGTCCCATTATTGGCTAATGTGTCAATCACTGTCATTGTAGCAGGCATAGCCCGATGGGACTTGTAGTCCCATCGGACGATGCCTGCACACACACACAACCCCCGGCAGGCCCGTACAGACCCCCAGCAGCCCGCACAGACTCCTGGCAGGCCCGCAAAGACCCCGGCAGGCCCACAGAACCCCGGCAGGCCCGTACAGACCCCAGGCAGGCCCGCACAGACCCCTGGCAGGCCCGGACAGACCCTCGGCAGGCCCGTACAGACCCCCAGCAGGCCCGCACAGACCCCCCACGGTCCCGCACAGACCCCGCCCGCATACACAGACACTCAGCCTCCGCCCACGTACCGCCCACACTCCATTATAGTGCATCATTGCACTATAGGAACTTCCAATTCCGGTATCCGACATCTTAAAAGTATCGGAACTCAGTATCGGAAATCCGATAAAGCGAATATCGGCCGATACCTGATATTTGCAGTATCGGAATGCTCAACACTAATTATCAGTGGATAGGTGAGCATAACTGTGCTGTTTTTATTTAAATTATTGGTGAATAAATTTGTAGTAGAGGATCAGGGAGCTTTTATTTCAAATAAAGGAGTCTGTGTTTATTTCAATTAAAGGACTTTACTCTGTCTGTGTGTTTATTAAATTTGACTATGGGGTAATTAATGGAGGTGTCTGATAGATGCCGCTCCATTACTAACCCATGGGCTTAATGTCAGCAGCCATAAAACAGTTGATATCAACCCTACAACTATTACCCAACTTGCAACTGCACCAGGGTAAGTGGGAAGAGACGGGAAAAGTGCCAAATTGGTGTATTTAATAGATGGGCCTTTTCTGGGGGGCTAATATTTTTAGGCTGGGGAGGGCCAATATCCATGGCCCTTTTCCAGTCTGAGAATAGCAGCCACCATCTGCCTGCTTTAGCTTGGTTGGTTGTCAAAAATGTGGAAGATCCCACACCAGTTTTTAAAAATTATTTATTTAAATATACTAAAAAAAAAACGGCATGGGACCCATCTGTTTTTAATGACCAGCCAAGATAAGGCTCACAGCTGAGGGCTGCAGCCCACAGCTGTCAGCTTTACCTGCGCTGCTTGTCAAGAATAGAGGGGACCTCACAAAATGTATTTTATTTATTTATTGCACATGCGCAGGCTGGTGAATACTCTCATCAGCCAATGCCTGCTCTCGCTGCTATCAGTGAGACCAGGCATACGATGCTGAGAGTAGTGCTCTCAACCCCCGATGCCTATCACTAGTGGTAACCTTTTTACCACCAGTCACAGCTGCTGGCTCACACGCTGTCATCTGTGTGAAAGCGTGGGAACCGCAGGGCTCTGACCAGTGTTAACGAACTTACTGCCTATCAGAGCCAGTGTTTTGGGCACTGTCACACAGATGACAGTGTGGGAAATGTTGGAAATTTGGCCTGCCATTCATTTATTGAGGTCTGGGTTCGGGTTTGAGTTTGGGTACTGTTCTGGTACCTGAACCAAACTTTTTTTTTACTGTTCAGCTGAACCCGACGGACCCGAACACCCACAGGTCCGCCCATCACTAATGCTGAGCTTTATAGTTCTATTAAAGGGAATCTGTCAGCAGGTTTTTGATATGTAAACTGAAGTCAACAATGTGTCACATGTCCGGCTGTGTGATGCTGTTTACTTAGTCTGAAGGTTTAATCACCTTGTGATTACCGTTGCTATGACTAGCCATTTGCTTGCAAGTCCCACTTCGCTCCTTCTGTGATTAGCACCTCCCTGTCTCTAGCTAGGTACACTGAGAGCCTGGTGGAGAAGGGGACACTTTCTCAGCTCTGCTGCATTGCTAATTAAAAAAATCTGAATGTGTCAGAATGGCTACACACAGTAAGTTAAGTGATATATCATTGGATTCCACGGTCTCTTTCTCTATATCATGCTGCTCTGAAATGAGATAGCAAAAACCTGCTGACAGATTCCCTTTAAGGGAAGAGTCAGATGGCTGCATAAGTTGGACTGGGGTCAAAACACAGTGCATGGACTGGTAAGTTGGTCTCCTGACCCGAGCGTGAAAGCTGCATTTAAATACAAACTGCCACGGTCGGGTGGGGAACACCGCCGGCCAGTCCGAGCATTGCTTGCCTATCCCCATCCGATATAAATGGCCATCAGATTGCGCTCTAAACCCACAGCTCTGCTGCTCACCAGACTGCCATTAAAGGAGAAGTGTCCACCCTGCCAGAAACCAAAAAGTAAAGAGACTGTAAGTGCAGCACCCCAGAGACCTGGTCGTTGCAGTAACGTCGCTTTGCCACTAAGGGGAGTGATGGTACGTCTGATGGCACTAAAGGAGTTCATCTGACCAGGTATCACCAGCACACATTACACTTCACACTCCGGCCACTAGGGGGGAGCAAAAAGTTTTATTTACTAGGCCACTCCTCACACTGGTAAAACTAGGGGTTGGATAGGAAGTTAGTCAGAAGCTGACTGGGTTTTGTTCAGGCAACATCCCATGGCAGGGGGTGTTGCAGGGGGAAGATTCAGGGGGTCCCTGTCAGGCGTGGGAACCTGGCAGGTACCTAGCGACCAGAACAGAATGTTACGGAGCCGCGCCTGTGCTATCTGCGGCGGCATCCTAAGAAAGAGACACGAAGCAAAGGATATTGTGGACAGTGAGAAACGAGATCAAGCACAAAGGAGAGCCAGTAGGAGTCGTGCCCGGAGAACGGCAACATCCTACTGAGGCGCGTAGCCGGTGGCCGGAACACCGAGGAAGTAACTGACTCTATGCCTTACTTCAAACTCCGCAGGACAGCTAATTATAGGTTGGCTGTCTACCTTACATCACCTAAGCAGACATAGGGGGCAACGCTTGGAGAGGGGCGTCTCTAGGGTCCCGGAAGAACTACGAGCCTTCCCGTCAAACGGGTCCATCTTAACCATAACATACCTGGGGGACGGAGAACTAGAAAGAACTGGAACGAATGATAAAGAACGAGAATAGAGGTTGTGAGGACTATCCCGAATGCTCAGCAGGGAAGCACTACAACATACAGGCGCTAGTGGTAGGTAACGATTTCCACCTGCAAAGGGAACTCTGGATGTGCCTTCGGACCGGCCGGTCTCTGATAGCCCTGTTAACCGTGCTCTGGATTGAGGATCCTGAAGTCTTCAGTAAAGAGGTAAAGAGACCGCAACCTTCTGTCCTCGTTATTGACTGCACCTCACACCATCGCCATCTACATTACTGGGAAGCCCTGGGGACACACTTCACCTGTGGGAAGGTATACCATCTAGCTGCCATCACATCACCCCAGCGGACCCCAAGCAGCGTCGGTCACCCTGACCGAATACCACAGGTGGCGTCATGAAACCTTGACAAACTATCATCACCCTTTTTATTGGACGCCCCTTAGCAGGGTCACGGACGGGGTGCAGCCACCGTGACAACCCCAGAACTGAAACAGAAAGGACCGGTACTGAGTAACCTGTGGCCCTGTGTCTGGGGGCGCTCCATAACGAAACTGAAAAGTTGTGAGCTGCACAAGAAACAACTTGAGGATAACCCTTTAAAAGTGTTATGCATACGTTTCCCTAAAATATATGTTGTGTGTTATCTACACCTAGGGACCTAGGGTAGCAGCAACTTGGAGGAACAAGAGAAAATACACATAACTATATATTACTGTCAAGGAAAAGGAAAAAATGTTGGAAAACATACCATAAAAGTCAATGTACTGGCGGGAGAGCACATTTTTCTGTAATCTCATAGACATGGTCTTTTCTAGAAATACATATGTTTGAGTGCAAATAAGGTAGAAAATGCTTAACGTCTCAGACAGTGCGCTCCGCAGATATCCTGTTTCTATCATGAAAACTGTACCGTATGAGCATGAAACGATAAATTGTTGTTCTTCAGAATTTTTAACTCTTAAAAAATGCAATTTTGATCTGGGTTTTGGCACGCTCGTCGAGTTTCCAGGGAAACGGGCCTCCTGCATTTTTTTATCTGCTTATTTTAAAGCATTCATTAGATTTAACATTTAAAAAGGCATTGATTAAAATATGACATTTTTTTCAACACAAAAGAATCCATTCTGCTCTAATGTCTTATTATGCTGAAAAGCTAAACTGGTTGATGGCCAATTTTGCTAAGTGAGAGTTTTAGCTGACGAACCCGATGCATACTGTTCTTTTCTACCATGTAACAAGGCTTTTATATGAGCATGAAATAGAGGAAAATACTTTTCACCTCCACACACTGAGTGTTTACTGAGAGGGAAATGTTGTTTTATTCCGTACTTTCCAGTCGGAACGAATGTATTTTCAAAAACAAAAACAGAAAAGTCAGCAAATTTTTGTATTTTTGTTGAACTGCTCTATCATACAAAAGCATAAGGTGAGTCAAGAAAACCCCAAATATGTTCCTCCGGCAATAAAGAAGTTCTCAAGCTGCTCATACGAATTAAATTGTTAAAATTATTGCCAAATGTCAATAATTAGGGTTATCCGTTATCACTCGTTATTCAGACATTAGTATATACCTCTCAGGTGGGAGATCTAAAAAGTAGAGTACATGGATGTTACTCATTATTGAGTGAATGTCCAATGGGGCATATATTAAAAAGAAAACCTACATGAACCTCCGACATGTTGTGACATAAATGATCACTGTCGTTTTAATAAACCTTGACTAAATCAATAGTATAAGCGAAAGCAAATATAAGAAATTGTTTATTGTCACTTAGGCTACGTTCACACTAGCGTCGTACGACGCACGTCGCAATGCGACGTTGCGACATACCGACGCATACTGTGAAAGCGCCGCACAACAGGGGCAGCAGGTGCAGTTTTTCAACGCATCCGCTGTCCCATTCTGAGCTGCGGGGAGGAGGGGGCAGAGTTCCGGACGCACATGCGCGGTCGGAAATGGCGGACACGACGCACCAAAAAACGTTACATGCAACATTTTTTGGTTTTGACGGTCCGACGCAACACAACGCAACACGACGTGTGGCAAAGCGTCGCAATGCGTCGCTAATGTTAGTCTATGGAGAAAAATCGCATCCTGCAAGCAATTTTGCAGGATGCGTTTTTCCACCAAAACGACTCATTGCGACGTGCGTCGTACGACGCTAGTGTGAAAGTAGCCTTATCGGAGAAACATGCTTCTCTCTCAACTTATGAGCCATCTAAGCTAATCATTTTCTCAGAAAAGAAAAAGTTAAAGTCCTTCTTGGTGAAAACCAAATATACTACCAGCTCACTGAGGGATCAAATTACAGCTGTACAGTACCTTGAAAAAGTATTCAGATCCCATAAACTTTTCCATATTTTTTCACATTACGCCAACAAACTTACAATTATTCTATTGGGATTTTATGTGATACTAGATGGCAGCCCGATTCTAAAGAATCGGGAGTCTAGAATCCATATATACTTGAAATTCGGCAGGAGCTTGAAGAGCAACGTCACTGGGCCTGCCTCCACGCAGTAGAAACTTGCTGTGAGGTAAAAATTCAAAAATCACACCAAAATGGCGGGCGGAGTGTGTCACAGTACGGCACGTTTCTGATTGGTCGCTCGCAGCAGGCGGCAACCACTCAGACACTGGACACTGTTGACGTCACTTATCTCCGGACATTAGCTCCGGACATTAGCTCCGGACATTAGCTCTGGACATTAGCTCCGGACATTAGCTCCGGACATTAGCTCCGGACAAAGCCACGGAAGTTGGCACAAATTGCAGGAAGTAGTATTCTAGGCAATTATATATAAGATACTAACGCAAGGTAGCACATATTTGTGATGGGTAAAGGAAAGGATAAATAGTTTTCTAATTATTTTATTAGTATAAATCTGAAAATTGTGAGGTGCATTTGTATTCAGCCCCCTGTAATCTGATACCCCTAAATAAAATCCTGAGTGACCAATTGAATTCACAAGTCACATAATTGGTTAATTGAGTCCACCTGGGTGTAATTTATACTCAATATAACTACAGCTGTCCTGTGAAGGCCTCAGAGGTTTGTTTGAGAATATTAGGAAACAAACAGCATCATGAAAATAATAATAATAAATAATCTTTATTTTTATATAGCGCTAACATATTCCGCAGCGCTTTACAGTTTACACACATCATCATCATCGCTGTCCCCGATGGGGCTCGCAATCTAAATTCCCTATTAGTATGTCTTTGGAATGTGGGAGGAAACCGGAGTGCCCGGAGGAAACCCACGCAAACACGGAGAGAACATACAAACTCTTTGCAGATGTTGTCCTTGGTGGGGTTTGAACCCAGGACTCCAGCGCTGCAAGGCTGCTGTGCTAACCACTGCGCCACCGTGAAAACCAAAGAACACACCAGACAGGTCAGGGATAAAGTTGTGATGAAGAGTAAAGCGGTAAGGTTATAAAAAAAAAAATAGCAGAAGCTCTGAACATCTCATAGAGCATGAGCATGCTGTGGGGAAGCTTTTCTTCAGCAGAGACAGGGAAGCTGGTCAGTGTTGATGGGAAGGTGGATGGAGCTAAATACAGGGCAATCCTGGTGGAAAACCTGTTAGAGGCTGCAGAAGACTTGAGACTGGAGCTTGGGTTCACCTTCCAGCAGAACAGCAACCCTAAATACCCTGGATGGTTTAGATCAAAGCATATTCATGTGTGTGAATGGCCCAGTCACAGTCCAGACTAGGGTTGAGCGAAACGGGTCGAACATTTTCAAAAGTCGCCGACTTTTGGCTAAGTCGGGGTTTCATGAAACCCGATCCGACCCCTG
Organism: Ranitomeya imitator; assembly: GCF_032444005.1. NCBI lineage: Eukaryota > Metazoa > Chordata > Amphibia > Anura > Dendrobatidae > Ranitomeya > Ranitomeya imitator. The sequence goes on from NC_091286.1 coordinate 635,584,493, forward strand.
TGCGGGGTCGGCCATGCGGTACGCGACTTTCGCGCCAAAGTCGCGTTTCAATGACGCGAAAAGCGCCATTTCTCAGCCAATGAAGGTAAACGCAGAGTGTGGGCAGCGTGATGACATAGGTCCTGGTCCCCACCATCTTACAGAAGGGCATTGCAGTGATTGGCTTGCTGTCTGCGACGTCACAGGGGCTATAAAGAGGCGTTCCCGCCGACCGCCATCTTACTGCTGCTGATCTGAGCTTAGGGAGAGGTTGCTGCCGCTTTGTCAGAAGCAGGGATAGCGTTAGGCAGGGTCCATTAACCACAAAACCGCTTGTGCTGCAGCGATTTGCACTGTCCAACACCACCCTCGGTGTGCAGGGACAGTGGAAGTTTTTTTTTTTTTTTTTTTCCCCTCAGCGCTGTAGCTCATTGGGCTGCCCTAGAAGGCTCCCTGATAGCTGCATTGCTGTGTGTACGCCGCTGTGCAAACCAACTGCTTTTTTCAAAGCACAAATCCTCTTGTTCCTTCCTTTCTGCACAGCTATCTTTTTTGTTTGTCCACACTTTTTATTTCATTTGTGCATCAGTCCACTCCTTATTGCTGCCTGCCATACCTGGCTGAGATTACTGCAGGCAGGGAGATAGTAGCTGCCTGCCATACCTGGCTGAGATTACTGCAGGCAGGGAGATAGTAATTGTAGGACATTCCCTGTTTTTTTTTTTTTTTTTTTTTTGGTGGGAGATTAAGATTGGCAATTTGGCATTTCTGCTAGAGTGCCATCCCTGTGTGTGCCATCTCTCTCACATAGTGGGCCATAGAAAGCCTTTTCATTTTTCTGTATTTTTTTTTGTGGGGTGTATAAATTCTCCCTGATAAAAATACAGTGGGAGATTAATATTGGCCTTTGGGCTTGTGTGCCAGTCCTGAGTGTGCCATCTCTCTCACAAATAGTGGGCCATAGAAAGCCTATTTTATTTTTTTGGGGGTTTTATAAATTCTCCCTGAAAAAAAGGGAGATTAATATTGGCCTCTGGGCTTGTGTGCCAGTCCTGAGCGTGCCATCTGTGCCAGCCCTGAGCGTGCCATCTCTCTCACAAATAGTGGGCCATAGAAAGCCTATTTATTTTTTTTTTTGGTTTTATAAATTCTCCCTGAAAAAAAGGGAGATTAATATTGGCCTCTGGGCTTGTGTGCCAGTCCTGAGCGTGCCATCTGTGCCAGCCCTGAGCGTGCCATCTCTCTCACAAATAGTGGGCCATAGAAAGCCTATTTAATTTTTTTTTTTGTTTTATAAATTTTCCCTGAAAAAAGGGAGATTAATATTGGCCTCTGGGCTTGTGTGCCAGTTGTGAGCGTGCCATCTGTGCCAGTCCTGAGCGTGCCATCTCTCTCACAAATAGTGGGCCATAGAAAGCCTATTTAAATTTTTTTTTGGTTTTATAAATTCTCCCAGAAAAAAAGGGAGATTAATATTGGCCTCTGGGCTTCTGTGCCAGTCCTGAGCGTGCCATCTGTGCCAGTCCTGAGCGTCCCATCTCTCTCACAAATAGTGGGCCATAGAAAGCCTATTTTATTTTTTTTGGGGGTTTTATAATTTCTCCCTGAAAAAAAGGGAGATTAATATTGGCCTCTGGGCTTGTGTGCCAGTCCTGAGCGTGCCATCTGTGCCAGCCCTGAGCGTGCCATCTCTCTCACAAATAGTGGGCCATAGAAAGCCTATTTATTTTTTTTTTTTGTTTTATAAATTTTCCCTGAAAAAAGGGAGATTAATATTGGCCTCTGGGCTTGTGTGCCAGTTGTGAGCGTGCCATCTGTGCCAGTCCTGAGCGTGCCATCTCTCTCACAAATAGTGGGCCATAGAAAGCCTATTTAAATATTTTTTTGGTTTTATAAATTCTCCCAGAAAAAAAGGGAGATTAATATTGGCCTCTGGGCTTCTGTGCCAGTCCTGAGCGTGCCATCTGTGCCAGTCCTGAGCGTCCCATCTCTCTCACAAATAGTGGGCCATAGAAAGCCTATTTTTTTTTTTTTTTGGGTTTTAGAAATTCTCCCTGGAAAAAAAAAGGGAGATTAATATTGCCCTTTGGGCTTGTGTGCCAGTACTAAGCGTTCCATCTCTCTCTCTCTCTCTCTCAGTCAGTGGGCCATAGAACGCCTATTTTTGGTTTTATTTGTTTTATAAATTCTCCCTGAAAAAATCATTTTATTTTATTTGGTTTCTAAATTCTTCCTGATAAAATCTTTTTTTTTTTATTTTTTTTTTTTCTAAAGTCTCCCTGAAAAAAAAAAAAAAAAACAGTGGGAGATTAATATTGGCCTTTCTGCTTGTGTGCCAGTCTTGACTCCTGGGTGTGCCATCTCTCTCTCTCTCTCTCTCTCTCCAATTGTGGTCCATAGAAAGCCTATATTTTTTTTCCTTGATTTGGGTTCTAAAATCTACCAGAGAAAATAACTACATCAATCATTGGTAGAAAAATATTGGCCTCTGGGTTTGTGTGCCACTCCTGACTCCTGTGTGCGTCATCTCTCAGTCAGTGGGCCATAGAACGCCTATTTTTGTTTTTATTTGTTTTATAAATTCTCCCTGAAAAAATCATTTTATTTTATTTGGTTTCTAAATTCTTCCTGATAAAATCATATTTTTTTTATTATTTTTTTTTCTAAAGTCTCCCTGAAAAAAAAAAAAAAAAACAGTGGGAGATTAATATTGGCCTTTCTGCTTGTGTGCCAGTCTTGACTCCTGGGTGCGTCATCTCTCAGTCAGTGGGCCATAGAACGCCTATTTTTGGTTTTATTTGTTTTCTAAATTCTCCCTGAAAAAATCATTTTATTTTATTTGGTTTCTAAATTCTTCCTGATAAAATCACATTTTTTTTATTATTTTTTTTTCTAAAGTCTCCCTGAAAAAAAAAAAAAAAAACAGTGGGAGATTAATATTGGCCTTTCTGCTTGTGTGCCAGTCTTGACTCCTGGGTGCGTCATCTCTCAGTCAGTGGGCCATAGAACGCCTATTTTTGGTTTTATTTGTTTTCTAAATTCTCCCTGAAAAAATCATTTTATTTTATTTGGTTTCTAAATTCTTCCTGATAAAATCACATTTTTTTTATTATTTTTTTTTCTAAAGTCTCCCTGAAAAAAAAAAAAAAAAACAGTGGGAGATTAATATTGGCCTTTCTGCTTGTGTGCCAGTCTTGACTCCTGGGTGCGTCATCTCTCAGTCAGTGGGCCATAGAACGCCTATTTTTGGTTTTATTTGTTTTCTAAATTCTCCCTGAAAAAATCATTTTATTTTATTTGGTTTCTAAATTCTTCCTGATAAAATCACATTTTTTTTATTATTTTTTTTTCTAAAGTCTCCCTGAAAAAAAAAAAAAAAACAGTGGGAGATTAATATTGGCCTTTCTGCTTGTGTGCCAGTCTTGACTCCTGGGTGCGTCATCTCTCAGTCAGTGGGCCATAGAACGCCTATTTTTGGTTTTATTTGTTTTCTAAATTCTCCCTGAAAAAATCATTTTATTTTATTTGGTTTCTAAATTCTTCCTGATAAAATCACATTTTTTTTATTATTTTTTTTTCTAAAGTCTCCCTGAAAAAAAAAAAAAAAAACAGTGGGAGATTAATATTGGCCTTTCTGCTTGTGTGCCAGTCTTGACTCCTGGGTGCGTCATCTCTCAGTCAGTGGGCCATAGAACGCCTATTTTTGGTTTTATTTGTTTTATAAATTCTCCCTGAAAAAATCATTTTATTTTATTTGGTTTCTAAATTCTTCCTGATAAAATCATATTTTTTTTATTATTTTTTTTTCTAAAGTCTCCCTGAAAAAAAAAAAAAAAAAACAACCAAAAAAAACAGTGGGAGATTAATATTGGCCTTTCTGCTTGTGTGCCAGTCTTGACTCCTGGGTGTGCCATCTCTCTCTCTCTCTCTCTCTCTCTCTCTCTCTCTCCAATTGTGGTCCATAGAAAGCCTATATTTTTTTTCCTTGATTTGGGTTCTAAAATCTACCAGAGAAAATAACTACATCAATCATTGGTAGAAAAATATTGGCCTCTGGGTTTGTGTGCCACTCCTGACTCCTGTGTGCGTCATCTCTCAGTCAGTGGGCCATAGAACGCCTATTTTTGTTTTTATTTGTTTTATAAATTCTCCCTGAAAAAATCATTTTATTTTATTTGGTTTCTAAATTCTTCCTGATAAAATCATATTTTTTTTATTATTTTTTTTTCTAAAGTCTCCCTGAAAAAAAAAAAAAAAAAAAAAAAAAAAAAAAACCAGTGGGAGATTAATATTGGCCTTTCTGCTTGTGTGCCAGTCTTGACTCCTGGGTGTGCCATCTCTCTCTCTCTCTCTCTCTCTCTCCAATTGTGGTCCATAGAAAGCCTACATTTTTTTTCCTTAATTTGGGTTCCAAAATCTACCAGAGAAAATAACTCCATCAATCATTGGTAGAAAAATATTGGCCTCTGGGCTTGTGTGCCACTCCTGATTCCTGTGTGCGTCATCTCTCACTCAGTGGCCCATAGAAAGCATATAGTTTGTTACATTTGTTTTCTAAATTCTCCCTGCAAAAATCTTTTTTTTTTTTTTGGGGGGGTTTCTAAAGTGTTCCTGAAAAAAATAAAAATAAAAAAAAAATAATAGTGTGACATTAATATTAACATTTGTGCTTCAGTGACAGTCCTGCGTGTGGGGCATCTCTCTAATTTGCAGCCACCAAAAAAAGAGTGTGTAACATTGGGCCTGATTTTCGCTGTGGTCTCACCAACCTGTAAAGGGGTAGCTAAATCATACTGAAGTTATAGCTCACCGTGTAAGTTGTGTGACTGCAACAAATAACGTTAGTTTGGTTACGTTTTTAAAACAATGAGGAAGTCTAGTGGAAGAGGTCGTGGCCGGGGGCGTTCATTGTCAGCTGGTAATGAGGGTAGTGGTAGTGGTGGAGCATCAGGTGGTCGTGGGGGAAAAAATATTGCACCTAAGTCTGGAGCTGTGGAGCCAGGTTCGTCGTCCGGCTACACAAGGCCTCGAACGCTCCCTTTTCTGGGATTAGGAAAACCGCTTTTAAAGCCGGAGCAGCAAGAGCAAGTTTTGGCTTATCTTGCTGACTCAGCCTCTAGCTCTTTTGCCTCATCTCGTGAAACTGGTAAAAGTAAAAGCAGCGCGTCGTTAGTGGATGTTCACGGTCAGGGACAAGTCACTTCCTTGTCCTCTTCAGCAAAAACAACAACAGAGAAGAATGCAGCAGGCGACACAACGGGTTACTCCATGGAGCTCTTTACACATACCGTCCCTGGCTTAGAAAGTGAAGCAGTTAACAGTCCATGCCCATTACAAATTGAATCTGACATGGAGTGCACTGACGCACAGCCACAGCCAGACTACTATGCTGGTCCTTTGACTCAGACCACAACATTGCCCTCGCAGGGTGCTGATCAAGAATCAGACCCTGATGAGACTATGTTGCCCCATCACGAACGCTATACCACCGAACGACACGGTGACACAGACGAAGTTGCGCAGGAGGTACAAGAAGAGTTATTAGATGACCCAGTTCTTGACCCCGATTGGCAGCCATTGGGGGAACAGGGTGCAGGCGGCAGCAGTTCTGAAGCAGAGGAGGAGGAGGGGCCGCAGCAGGCATCAACATCGCCACAGGTTCCATCTGCCGGGCCCGTATCTTGCCCAAAACGCGTGGCAAAGCCAAAACCTGGTGGAGGACAGCGTGGCCATCCGGTTAAAGCTCAGTCTGCAATGCCTGAAAAGGTATCCGATGCTAGAAAGAGTGCAGTCTGGCATTTTTTTAAACAACATCCAATTGATCAGCGCAAAGTCATCTGTCAAAAATGTTCTACTTCCTTAAGCAGAGGTCAGAATCTGAAAAGTCTCAATACTAGTTGCATGCATAGACATTTAACCACCATGCATTTGAAAGCTTGGACTAACTACCAAACGTCCCTTAAGGTTGTTGCACCCTCGGCCAATGAAGCTAGTCATCAACGCAACATCCCTTCCGGCAGTGTAGGACCACCATTTAGCGCACCACCTGCTGTATCTGTGCAGGTATCTTTGCCAGGCCAAAGCAGTCAGGGTCAGGGAATCACCAGTTTCGTAGTAGGAAACACTGCATCTAGGGCACCGGCGGCAACAATACCATCTCCCACCGTCTCTCAGTCTGCCATGTCCACCGGCACCCCCGCTAGTTCCACGATCTCCAGCTCTCCAGTCCAGCTCACCCTACATGAGACTATGGTTAGAAAAAGGAAATACTTAGCCTCGCATCCGCGTACACAGGGTTTGAACGCCCACATAGCTAGACTAATCTCGTTAGAGATGATGCCCTACCGGTTAGTTGAAAGCGAAGCTTTCAAAGACCTGATGGACTACGCTGTACCACGCTACGAGCTACCCAGTCGACACTTTTTTTCCAGAAAAGCCATCCCAGCCCTCCACCAGCATGTTAAAGAGCGCATCGTCCATGCACTCAGGCAATCTGTGAGCACAAAGGTGCACCTGACAACAGATGCATGGACCAGTAGGCATGGCCAGGGACGTTACGTGTCCATCACGGCACACTGGGTAAATGTGGTGGATTCAGGGTCCACAGGGGACAGCAAGTTTGGGACAGTTCTGCCTAGCCCACGGTCTAGTAAACAGTTGTCTGTAGCCGTTCGCACCCCCTCCTCCTCCTCCTCCTCCTCCTCGTCCTCCTGCAGAAGCAAGAGCTCGTCCACAGACCGCAGTCGCACAAACACTCCATCCGCACCTGCCACTGTTGCACACCAGGTCTCCCATTATGGGGCAGCTACTGGCATACGTCAGCAGGCTGTATTGGCTATGAAGTGTTTGGGCGACAATAGACACACCGCGGAAGTTCTGTCCGAGTTCTTGCAGCAAGAAACGCAGTCGTGGCTGGGCACTGTAGATCTTGAGGCAGGCAAGGTAGTGAGTGATAACGGAAGGAATTTCATGGCTGCCATCTCCCTTTCCCAACTGAAACACATTCCTTGCCTGGCTCACACCTTAAACCTGGTGGTGCAGTGCTTCCTGAAAAGTTATCCGGGGTTATCCGACCTGCTCCTCAAAGTGCGTGGACTTTGCGCACATATCCGCCGTTCGCCTGTACACTCCAGCCGTATGCAGACCTATCAGCGTTCTTTGAACCTTCCCCAGCATCGCCTAATCATAGACGTTGCAACAAGGTGGAACTCAACACTGCACATGCTTCAGAGACTGTGCGAACAGAGGCGGGCTGTTATGTTTTTGTGGGAGGATACACATACACGGGCAGGCAGTAGGATGGCAGACATGGAGTTGTCAGGTGTGCAGTGGTCGAAGATTCAAGACATGTGTCAAGTCCTTCAGTGTTTTGAGGAATGCACACGGCTGGTTAGTGCAGACAACGCCATAATAAGCATGAGCATCCCCCTAATGCGTCTGCTGATGCAAAGTTTGACGCACATAAAGGATCAGGCGTCTGCACCAGAGGAAGAGGAAAGCCTTGATGACAGTCAGCGATTGTCTGGTCAGGGCAGTGTACATGACGAGGTACCGGGCGAAGAGGAGGTGGAGGATGAGGAGGATGATGGGGATGAGTATATTTTTAATGAGGAAGCTTTCCCGGGGGCACGGGAAATTGGTGGCGTGGCAAGGCCGGGTTCTGGTTTTTTGAGGGACACAAGTGACGTAGATTTGCCTGCAACTGCCCCTCAACCAAGCACAACCGCAGATTTGACAACGGGAACTTTGGCCCACATGGCGGATTATGCCTTGCGTATCCTCAAAAGTAACACACGCATTACAAAAATGATGAACGATGACGATTACTGGTTGGCCTGCCTCCTTGATCCTCGCTATAAAGGCAAATTGCAAAATATTATGCCACATGAGAACTTGGAACTAATATTAGCAACAAAACAATCAACTCTTGTTGACCGTTTGCTTCTGGCATTCCCTGCACACAGCGCCCGTGATCGTTCTCACACGAGCTCCAGGGGCCAGCAGACCAGAGGTGTTAGAGGGGCAGAAATCAGAAGTGGCGTTGGCCAGAGGGGTTTTCTGACCAGGTTGTGGAGTGATTTTCCTATGACCGCAGACAGGACAGGTACTGCAGCATCAATTCAAAGTGACAGGAGACAACATTTGTCCAGTATGGTTACAAACTATTTTTCATCCCTTATCGACGTTCTCCCTCAACCGTCATTCCCATTTGATTACTGGGCATCCAAATTAGACACCTGGCCAGAATTGGCAGAATATGCATTGCAGGAGCTTGCTTGCCCGGCAGCTAGTGTCCTATCAGAAAGAGTATTCAGTGCTGCAGGTTCAATACTAACAGAAAAAAGGACTCGTCTGGCTACCCAAAATGTAGATGATCTAACCTTCATTAAAATGAACCACAACTGGATTTCAAAATCTTTTGCCCCACCCTGCCCGGCTGACACCTAGCTTTCCTATGAAAAGGTCTTGCCTGTGGACTATTCTGAATGACTTTTCCAATCTCGTAATTTTCTTCACCTGATTGTCCAGCATACGACATGTTTCCACCTCACGAAATGGCCAAACTCCCCACACGGGGCCGTGCTATCGCCACTTTGCGCTTGGACCCTTGAGAGTGCTGTTTGTCTGAAGAGGTGGGTGTGGCCGCTTTTGGTCGACGGCACTGCCACTGGGTCCCTCATAGTACAATAAAGTGTCTCTGGCGGTGGTGGTGCGCACCCAACGTCAGACACACCGTTGTAATATGAGGGGCCCTGTGCCTGTAACGCCGGCCACAAGACAGTTCCCCCCCCCAGCTCAAACAGTGCTCTACCACTAGCAAAATTATCTCTCACAGCTTCACCAATGTGTAGTCTAGGCGCTGACATCCTTCAATGCCTGGCACTGACAATACCATTGTTTTGACATTTTTGTTATGTTAGGCCTTCGAAGCCTGTCTGCGGTCCCTTCTTTCTACAACTACTACACTGACCAGGCCACTGCTGGCCGTGTTACCCTGGAACCAATTTAAAAGTGCCTACAGCCAGCCCAATTTTTTTATTTTAGGCCTTCGATGCCTGTCTGCGGTCCATTCTTTCAACTACTACTACACTGACCAGGTCACTGCTGCCCGTGTACCCCTGGAACCAATTTAAAATTGCCTACAGCCATGTGTTATTATTTTAGGCCTTCGATGCCTGTCTGCGGTCACTCCTTCCACTAGGCCTCCACTGACCACACCACTGCTGCCCGTGTACCCCTGGAACCAATTTAAAATTGCCTACAGCCAGCCCAATTTTTTTATTTTAGGCCTTCGATGCCTGTCTGCGGTCCATTCTTTCAACTACAACTACACTGACCAGGTCACTGCTGCCCGTGTACCCCTGGAACCAATTTAAAAGTGCCTACAGCCAGCCCAAGTTTGTTATGTTAGGCCTTGGAAGCCTGTCTGCGGTCACTCCTTCCACTAGACTTCCACTGACCAGACCACTGCTGCCCGTGTACCCCTGGAACCAATTTAAAATTGCCTACAGCCAGCCCAATTTTTTTATTTTAGGCCTTCGATGCCTGTCTGCGGTCCATTCTTTCAACTACTACTACACTGACCAGGTCACTGCTGCCCGTGTACCCCTGGAACCAATTTAAAATTGCCTACAGCCAGCCCAATTTTTTTATTTTAGGCCTTCGATGCCTGTCTGCGGTCCATTCTTTCAACTACTACTACACTGACCAGGTCACTGCTGCCCGTCTACCCCTGGAACCAATTTAAAATTGCCTACAGCCATGTGTTATTATTTTAGGCCTTCGATGCCTGTCTGCGGTCACTCCTTCCACTAGGCCTCCACTGACCACACCACTGCTGTCCGTGTACCCCTGGAACCAATTTAAAATTGCCTACAGCCATGTGTTATTATTTTAGGCCTTCGATGCCTGTCTGCGGTCACTCCTTCCACTAGGCCTCCACTGACCACACCACTGCTGTCCGTGTACCCCTGGAACCAATTTAAAATTGCCTACAGCCAGCCCAATTTTTTTATTTTAGGCCTTCGATGCCTGTCTGCGGTCCATTCTTTCAACTACTACTACACTGACCAGGTCACTGCTGCCCGTGTACCCCTGGAACCAATTTAAAATTGCCTACAGCCATGTGTTATTATTTTAGGCCTTCGATGCCTGTCTGCGGTCACTCCTTCCACTAGGCCTCCACTGACCACACCACTGCTGTCCGTGTACCCCTGGAACCAATTTAAAATTGCCTACAGCCATGTGTTATTATTTTAGGCCTTCGATGCCTGTCTGCGGTCACTCCTTCCACTAGGCCTCCACTGACCACACCACTGCTGTCCGTGTACCCCTGGAACCAATTTAAAATTGCCTACAGCCAGCCCAATTTTTTTATTTTAGGCCTTCGATGCCTGTCTGCGGTCCATTCTTTCAACTACTACTACACTGACCAGGTCACTGCTGCCCGTGTACCCCTGGAACCAATTTAAAATTGCCTACAGCCATGTGTTATTATTTTAGGCCTTCGATGCCTGTCTGCGGTCACTCCTTCCACTAGGCCTCCACTGACCACACCACTGCTGTCCGTGTACCCCTGGAACCAATTTAAAATTGCCTACAGCCATGTGTTTTTATTTTAGGCCTTCGATGCCTGTCTGCGGTCCATTCTTTCAACTACTACTACACTGACCAGGGCACTGCTGGCCGTGTACCCCTGGAACCAACATCAGAAAATATAAAAATAAGTATTTTGCTTATAAAAAAGAAAATACTGGTGAGATATCAAATGCAGACATTTTAACATTAAAAACAAACACACAACTAAAATCTGGTACAGTACTAAAAATGGCCACCAGCTACAATTACTTTCTCCTGCAAGTAGTTAACTGAAAGTTTTTTTAAATTGAAAACACACATATGGCATCCACCAAGTGTTGTCCTGTCGCGTCTTCTTTATATTATTGCCGAGAAGATGCAAAATAATGAAAATAATAAAATCATTAATTACCAAAATAATAGAGAAAGTCAACACCACATTGCAAATAAACATTCATTCCAAATAAAGAAGCAGGGCGCGTCCGAGGGTGAGTAGATACCTAATAAGAATCTAATCACCCTCGGACGCGCAATGCTTATTTCCAACAGCCTTCCTTCCTAAGAATCATCCCTTCCGTGGTGTAGAGAGACGTTGTGTTACACTCCAAGGTGTTCCCCAGGTTGCCTTTCCTGAGCTTCGATCTACCGGCTCTCGTTTAGTAGTTGTTGGAAACTACGCTGCATTAGGCCTTCAAATTGGGTATGGGGTGTAGAGAGATGGTGTGTTCCACTCCAAGGTGTTCCCCAGGTTGCCTTTCCTGAGCTTCGATCTTCCGGCTCTCGTTTAGTAGTTCTTGGAAACTACACTGCATTAGGCCTTCAAATTGGGTATGGGGTGTAGAGAGAGGGTGTGTTACACTCCAAGGTGTTCCCCAGGTTGCCTTTCCTGAGCTTCGATATTCCGGCTCTCGTTTAGTAGTTGTCGGAAACTACGCTGCATTAGGCCTACAAATTGGGTATGGGGTGTAGAGAGAGGGTGTGTTACACTCCAAGGTGTTCCCCAGGTTGCCTTTCCTGAGCTTCGATCTTCATGCTCTCGTTTAGTAGTTGTCGGAAACTACGCTGCATTAGGCCTACAAATTGGGTATGGGGTGTAGAGAGAGGGTTTGTTACACTCCAAGGTGTTCCCCAGGTTGCCTTTCCTGAGCTTCGATCTTCCGGCTCTCGTTTAGTAGTTGTTGGAAACTACGCTGCATTAGGCCTTCAAATTGGGTATGGGGTGTAGCGAGAGGGTGTGTTACACTCCAAGGTGTTCCCCAGGTTGCCTTTCCTGAGCTTCGATCTTCCGGCTCTCGTTTAGTAGTTCTTGGAAACTACACTGCATTAGACCTTCAAATTGGGTATGGGGTGTAGAGAGAGGGTGTGTTACACTCTAAGGTGTTCCCCAGGTTTCCTTGCCATTGCTTCGGTCTTCCGACTCTCGTTTAGTAGTTGTAGAAAAGTACACTGCATTAGGCCATACAAAATGGGTATGGGGTGGAGAGAGATGGTGTGTTACACTCCAAGGTGTTCCCCAGGTTGCCTTTCCTGAGCTTCTATCTTCAGGCTCTCATTAAATTGTGGTTAAATGGAACAACTGCATTTGGCGTACTAGTTGGTTTGGGGCCTACTATCGGTGTCTGCCACTCCTTGCTGTTCTCCTCCACTGAACAAAGCTGTGCCGCCTGTTTACTACGGTTGCCAATTTTGAACTGCATTTCGACTACTTACTGATTTGGCCCTACTCTCTGTGTCAGCCTCTCATTCCAGTTGTCCTCCACTGCAATGCCCCCTGGTTATTCCTGTGTTACCAATTTTGAACTGCATTTAGCCCACTTTCTTCTTTGGGCCTATATCTGTGTTTCCACTTCATCGTGCCCATTGCCCAGCCAGTGATAGATGAGTCTGCTGGTACATTGACCCATAACGCAACATTCCCCGTGCACGCTACACAACAACATTGTGACCCTGCTGAAAGTCAGGTTGCTCTTCCCGCATACCATACCACCTTACACGGGGACAAAGAGGAAGGTGCAGATGAAAGTGCAGGTTCCTTCATCAGGTGGGGGGAGGAATACTAGTTGGCGACGTCACTGGCACAGGGCCTCTCATAGTACGCAAAAGTGTTGCTGCCGGTGGGAGGCGCCCCCGCCGTGCAAACACACCGCTGTACTTTGAGGGGCCCTGTGCCAGTGCCAATGCCAACGAGTGGGCCCCCCCTGCTTGCTCAGGTTCACAGCACTTGCAAAGTTGAAATACTTACCTCTCCCTGCTCCACTGCCGTGACGTGGTCCAGATTTCCTGGGCCCACTAATTACTTGAACCAGCCCTACCCCCCACAACTTTAGCCAAATGACCCCCAATTTCAAATGCCTTCCAATTATTATAAGGTAAATTACGCTTGACAAGCTTCATTAAGAAGAATGGATGGTTTTGACATTAAAATGGGCACTCTAGGTGTTTTCCTGGCCCCCACTCACTGCCGACTATGCTGCCCCATTGACTTGCATTGGGTTTCGTGTTTCGGTCGATCCCGACTTTACGTCATAATCGGCCGATTTCACTCGACCCGACTTTGGACATAGTCGGGTTTCGCAAAACCCGGCTCGACTCTAAAAAGGTCAAGGTCGCTCAACTCTAGTCCAGACCTAAATCCCATTGAAAATCTGTGGCAAGACTTTTTCAATGTACTGTATCATAGATGTCTTTGGAGGTGCAAATAAGTACAAATTATGCTGTTTCTTTCTAGTAAGTGTTTATCTCACCTCGGTGGTATATTCACATTTACACTGCTCAGTACTGCTGTATACAATATGGGAATATACAATAATGATCTATATTTATATAGCGTCAACATATTCCGCCGAATTTTACAATTCAACAGTTCATATACAACAGTCATAACTAAGTTTACAATAATAGAATAATTAATGCAAAGATAATGACGCCCCTGCCCGTAAGAGCTTACAATCTACAATCTGGGCTCCTCTGGGGACTGCGGTTGGCTCTTTAGTACTCGTCATACATATTTTTTTTCTATAAATCCCACTAAGATAATGGATGTCATTGCCTCTAAATAATTTACAACAACCTGCAAAAATTTTAGTTATTTCCTAACCATCAAATAAGAAAAGCAGCGATTCTTCTACAAACAAACTGAACTGGGAAATTACTTCAGACAACAGTAATAGTGTAATTATGTCCTGCGGTTTACAACGTTTATTGAAGAAACACCAGAATTATGTCAGGCATAGAAATACTCTCCAAATAAATCAGCGCCGAGGAGTAAATGCCCATTAAATATTCTAATGCACTCAAACCCTGGGACGGATGATGAAATAAATGAACTTATTAGGATGAAATAGAATTCAAACCAGAAGTATGCAGAAGTGATAAAGGAAGCGGGGACCGGGACTTGTATGTGAGACTTCATCACAGTCTATTATTCTATTTGGATTGTTTAACTCCTGGTTTTTGTGATGTCATTTTTATTGGTGTTTTTCGGTCGTTTTTAACACTCCATTGAAAAATGAAGAAATCAGCAAGAACGATGTCAAAAGGTTCCAAAAGATGTCCTGGCATCAGAAAATGCCAGAAGAATGGACATATTCATTCTTTTAACCACTTGGCGTTTTTAGAAAAAAGAAGCAGTTAAAAGACGTTCCAAAGCCTGAAGAAATTTGGAATTTTCAGTAAGGAATTATTTGCCGTTGGCAATTTGTAAATAATATGTCGACGACCTACGCTGATTCCTTGAACCATTTTGATGGCTTAAAGCCTGAACAAACGCACAGCAAGTCATTTTTACATAGAAATGCACAAGTTCATTCCTTTGAGGGTTTTCTGATATTCCACGTTTTCTGAATTTCGACATCGAAATCCGCCTGAAAAAAAAACTTTGTGTGCACAAGCCCAAGGTCAGTAAAGTGGATTTCCCATAGGAATTAATTGGAAGAGTTTTTCAAGAATTTTTGAAACAGTTTTTGAAAAGGATGTTGAAGAGGATCAACTCTAAAAATCTCAGTGTAAACTATCAATGTCAATGTCAATGGCTATGTGCACAAGCCATCTTTTCCAGGTGGATTCCACCCAGAACTCGTGAAAATTCTCTGTTCTTCCCTAACTATACTATCTAACTGCTTTATTTACTTATGTTTTTGTACTACTTCCTTTTTGGTGACTCTTCACATGGGAATCTCAAGTGTATGCTGGATACACCAATGAAGCGTCATTGGGAGGCAGGGGCTGCGGTCACTGACAAAGCCTCTGTCCCATTCCTGAAAAGAAATATCATGAGTGATGTTGGTTCATTGGCTGGACTAGTCCCTACTCTACGGAGCATGTGCCGGTTGTCAATTCCAACATATCCTCATAAAGATCTTATCACTGTGCACTATTCTTCTGCATAGTGACAATGCACTCCTTTGCTCGCTCTAATCAGAAGTGATGAGCCAGCAACAGAGCGCACTGTCATTGTACAGCATAAGTAAAGAACGAGTGAGCAGAGACCAGCGCCACCTCCGCATGTGATGGGGGGACAACTGGGAAATTGGCAGGTTCAGACAACTTTCGTTTAATATGTATTGGAGTCAGAACTCAGACCTAACATACTGTGGTTTGTGCTTATCAGATTTACCCACACTTAGTTTATCATAACCATTTTCGTTGGAAAGGAATCCAAAGGGTTTTTTTTCTACACAGTGTGTCAATTAATCAGTGCAGAATGTTGGTTTTATGCTGATTACCAACCCATGGATTTCTATGAGTCATTTATTTTGGATCCACACACACATAATCAGCGGTCCCCTGAAAATTAGCTGTTAACGCTGAATAGGAGAAGCAGTTACTAACTTCACATTTTCCCCCACCATTGAAAATAATTAAATTGGACCCATTGAAATCAATGGATAAGTAAAGCCTCTCTCGATTAGATAAAACCCATTTTAATAACTTTATTGATAACCCATTTTCATAATGTATTATAACAACCCATTTAAAGCAAATATGCCATCGGAAAATGACCTATTGCTTAAATCAAGTTATTGATTGGAATTTTTTTTTTGCTATTGTTTTCTTTTCCCATGTCACAATCTGCATTAAAAATAAAAATCTTGCCATTTTCATACTGGCCACTAGGGCTATTCTACACTCATACTTCCTGGCGTTTTAGAAAATTCACATTTACATTTTTAGCAGCAATAAACTGACTCTGATGATATCTTGTGTATTGAAGCATCTAATGAGTGTGTGAAGAGGGTCTCGTGAAGACGAGTGGAACACGGTCAGCTTTGAAATCACCTACTGTGATTGGTGCATGCTGTGCCTTCTGCTTTATGCAAAGGAACTTGTCATTGTAATCCTGCCTCTGCTGATAATGAGTCTTCTGAAAATGTATCCTGATGGAACAGGAAGTATGAATCTGCAATAGCCCCATTGGCCAGTGTGAAAATTGCATGATTTTATTTTTCATTTTGTAATAGATTATGATATTAAAATAAAAACAAATGGCAAAATATTTGTAAAAATTACTTTTATTACGCATAAAACTATTTAAGCACCAGTTATTTTTTATGTCACATTCACTTGAAGGCCACATTCACATTTTACATCAGTATTTGACCAGGAGTGGGTAAAAAAGATGCAGACGTGGTGACGTGTTTCTGTTATACTTTTCCTATGATTGTTCCACTCCTGGTTTTGGCTTACAAATACTGAGGTCAAATACTGACCAAATACTGAACGTGTGAACATGACCTAAGGCTACATCCCACATTGAGCTTTAGGTGAGCTTTTGATGTTGCCAATTTTCTGAACCATTTCTGCACCCATTAAGTTAAGCATTTTTTCAAAAATACGCAGTGTAAAAAAGTCATCAAAAACTCTTGGTGAGAATATAGCCTTAGATAACTTTCCACATTGCAGCTTTATTATCTCGGTCCTAGCCTTTTCCTCCAAGACTGGTCTGGTGTCTACTCCATGCCAGATTTGCCTTTGGCCTATTTTGCCTCCTATTGCAAAAATGTTGATCTTCCATGATTGATTTTTTTTTTCTTAAATATTTCTTGCTTCATCATCACAAAGTCTCCTGGAACATAAAACATCCACAGCGTGTATAAATATTCACCACAGGTCTCCAAAGGTCAGGACTTGTCAATGTCCCCACTAACTGGAGTCACGACCTTTTCCCCAAAAGGTTCAACCCTCATTAAACCAATTATGTAAATCAATCTTATTACAGGGGGAACACATAAATAGCACTTTCCACGTGATGATAATTACTGAGACATGCACACATTGCAGTTATCATTGCATTCCAGCAGTTCGTGAATTGACAATTAACTTCCAAGATGTCGAGGAACCGTAGAGCAAATATGTACCGTAGCTACGTATCGCCTTCCAAGCATACGCAAGTTCGTGACTTCGTAAACGTTACCCAGCTTCTGATGATAATTCTTCTTTTCTACCAACTTCCAGCTCATTTTCTATTAGAGCTTGGTCTAAAAGATGTAGGCAAAAATCTCTGATGTTGTGTGCACCTAGCCTAACCTGACTCTCCAAAAACTCCTCAAAAATACAAAACTTCTCCAAAACTTAGGAGAGTCTATGTGCATATGAAGACTTTTTGCTCAATTTTCAGAGCCAAAACTATGTTCGTAAAGTGTCTTTTAGGCGCTGGTGCAGTCGCCGAGTTTTCCCAAATCCCTGGTTATCGTTTTCCTGAGGCTCTTGTGGCTCTCGTAGCTTGCCATGGGCGTCATTTGCTCTATAATCTCAGTATAGGGCGCCGGTGGCTTCCCAGCTAAAAAACTGAAATTGTTACTTCTTTTGATCGCTCCAGGATTTCCGAACTCTAAAGTGGTTAAAGGGAACCTGTCACCCACAAAATCGAAGGTGAGCTAAGCCCATCGGCATTAGGGGCTTATCTACAGCATTCTGGAATGCTGTAGATAAGCCCCAGATGTATCCTGAAAGATGAGAAAAAAAGGTTACATTATACTCACCCACGGGTGGTCCCGGTCCGATGGGCGTCGCGGTCCGGTCCGGGGCCTCCCATCTTCTTTCGATGACGTCTTCTTCTTGTCTTCACGCTGCGGCTCCTGCGCAGGCATACTTTGTCTGCCCTGTTGAGGGCAGAGCATAGTACTGCAGTGCGCAGGTGCCTGGCCTCTCTGACCTTTCCTGGCACCTGTGCACTGCAGTAGTTTGCTCTGTCCTCAACAGGGCAAAGTACGGCTGCGCCGGAGCCACAGCGTGAATATAAGAAGAGGACGTCATCGTAAGAAGATGGGAGGCCCTGGACCGGACCGCGACACCTATCGGACCGGACTGTAGCGGGACTGCCCCTGGGTGAATATAATCTAACCTCTTTTTCTCATCTTTTAGGATACATCGGGGGCTTATCTACAGCATTACAGAATGCTGTAGATAAGCCCCTGATGCTGGTGGGCTTAGCGCACCTTCGATTTTGGGGGTGACAGGTTCCCTTTAAAGGAAGGGACAGAAGCAGGAACATGTGCACAACAATGTCATTTTGATATTGCTGTGCATCATGTCCATTTTTCGCTACTGTTTTGCAGTGCTTTTTCAGGCTAAATCTGGGTGGAATCAGAAAAATACATCAAGTGCACTTAGTCACTCTGCGGAAACTCAAACTTTTTAAGGAGTCTTGAAATTTGGAGAGTTTCCATTCAGTTTCCGCTCCACAATTTTCTCGAAAATTTTTGAAAGCACATAGCCAGTTTCTGCTTCAAAAACTCAGCAAAAAAACTCAGTGTGCACATACCATTTGTAGCATTTTATTAGCATTTTTTCAGGCAGGTTACAGGCGGAATCCACATGAAAAAGACGCCATGTGCGCACAGTCTTAAACTCATTTCACACAGAGCATTTTTTCTATAAAGACGACCACAGTTTTCCATTCTTTATTTGCGCTAAAGACAGAAGTTAATTCATCAGAAAGAAGAAATGTAAGTACTTTTCCTGTAGTTCAAACTCCTTTTTTTTAACTTACAAAACTTCACCAAAAACTGCAGCGATGCTTTTTTAAAAATGCTGTTTATTTTTATCATCCATGTGTCATCCGTTCTTCTTGTATGCAGATAAAAAGAGGTTTCTGAAGCGTCTCTGTGAGAAAGGTACATCACTAGAATGGGATTCCATGTACTGTCCTTTTTTTCACTGACCCATTCACTTTAATGGGAAAGTGTGCTCTACAAATTGGACAAAAGTAAAACAAGTTTCTGTTTTTTTTTTGTTTTTTTCCTTCCCAATTAGCAATCAGCGAAAAAGGAGTGATATGAAAAACTCCATAGACTGTAAAGCGTCAGTATGCTGGCAGTGAAAAAACCTAACTAGAGCTGTCTCTGTCAAATGAAAATGGCTATCGGAAAACCCAGTCAGTTGTAGACATTTTTTTTATTTCATAGTATAGACCTTATTCAGACTTTATTGTTCCAATAGTCGTTAGTCCAAGGCCAGCTCCTCAGCTTCTTACCCTTGTTCCCTAGTGTTTATTTCTGTGTGAGTTCTGTGTAACTGAGCTTATGTTTTTCCCTGTCTGTCTTTTTTGTTGACCCTTTCACTTCTGCTCCTTTTTCCATTGGTAGAGGGATCAGATTAGTTCAATGCTAGAGAATAGTGAGGTGTGAGACCCAGGCATTACCACCATCAGGGGGACAGGGATAGCCTTGGGTCCCTTTAGCTTGAAGGACAAACTAGAGCTCACAATCCTTGCTAACCCTATACTTACAACTTGATAAGTAGAGGAGTAAAGAGGAAAGCTGAATATAGAGGAAAAAAGGAAGGAAACTGTGTGGAAAATGCTTTGAATGTAAAGGAAAGAAAGACTGTGTACCCACTATCCCTTGTACATGCTCACTACCATTTTCCTGTTTAGAAAAAAGTTAATGTTTGAATGGTGATCTCCCTCATTGAACTGTGAAACACTTGGTCCTGGCAAACCAGCAACATCATGTAGCACCCTCACAGCACAAGTTCATAAACCCAACCAGGACCTCCACTTTCATGTAACATGCTGGGGGTGAAAGACAAGTACTTGCCCGCGATTACCGCCACGCACCACGTAACACACAGATAGCATCCAAGTATGTACTATCCCTATTTTTCCCAGAGCCATTCATTTGAATAGATGAGTTTCACCCTGAAATTGAATAAAAAACTGACATGTCTGCATTTTTTTTAGGAAAACCAGTTCATGAAAAAAGATTTTGAAGAGCTCCAAAGATTACAATGGGTACGTGTTCTATCCAGGAAAACCACAAAAAAAATTATTACATGAAAACGGACATTTGAATGAAGTCTTGGTAGAATAATTTAGCTAAGTTTTTTCATCATAAACAAGTGTGTCTTGTGATAAAGCGTTTTGTACCAAATTTTGAAATTCTCACATTCCACCTTTCCATGGATATGTGAGAACTTTAACCTCTTCACAGCATTTGACAAACCTACCAGACCGAGCATGTACATCATGGCGATCATGTGCGGCACAGGAGTGGTATGGTCTGATAGGCTAAGTAAAAAATAAAAAAAGTTAAAAAAAATTTGTAAAAATATTTCTTAAAAAAAATAAATGACAAAATAAAAAATGAAAAATACATTATACCAATGAATACATATTTTTATGTATAAACAAAAAAAAGACACACATTTGGTAAAGCCATGTCCAGAATGACCTGAACTATAAAACTGTCACAATAGTTAACCACTTCAGTGAACACCATAAAGAAGAAAAATAATGAGGCAAATGTTTGCTTTTTCATCATACCATCAAAAAAAAAGGGAAATAAAATGCGATCAAAAATTTGAATGTAAAAAAAAAATGGCATTGTTAAAAACGTTATGTTGTTATGCAAAAACAAAGCTGCCATACAGCTCAATCAATGCAAAAATAAAATACAGTACAGACCAAAAGTTTGGACACACCTAGAATATAATTCAAAAACCTGACCTGCACATCCAAACATAGACTCAGTGTGAACAGGTGCTGAACCTAGAGTCGCCAACTCGTATATAGTTAAGTAAATAAGGCAGCACACTGCAGCGCAGAGAGAGAGAATTTTAGTCTAGTAAGAGGTTTTCACATGTACCCATTCAGATGGAGACGTTTATTCTCAGCGAGGTAAGGCAAGTTTAGGACCTGGTATAAGAGAGATGCCGTAACGGGGCTACCAGGTACACATAAAATTGGCCATTTTTATGCGCTAAAAGCTCTCATTTTTCATATTTCTAGTGCAGTAATGCAGTTCAAATTTCGTTTTTCAAGTTTGTATGTTCTAGGTCAAAGGTCGGGCAACGACAGAGCCGAAGCTCAAGTGAGCAGGGGGGAACGGAGACGACGGCCGTTTCGCGCTGTGCTTGCGCTTCTACGGGTCAGTACTACGGGTCTCCGCTCCCCCCTGCTCACTTGAGCTTCGGCTCTGTCGTTGCCCGACCTTGGACTTTTAGATGTCATGTGAATAAAGTGATTTTCGCACCAAAAGAAGACTGGTGAGTGCCCTCGTTTTTCCTTCTCTGTGACGTGGGATATATATATATATACATATATATATATATATACGCACAGTACGGACCAAAAGTCTGTATTTTCATGACTATGAAAATTGTACTGTCATGGTCTGCTGAGTTTCTGGGATTAGGTGGTTTTAGGGTTAACTTGGATGGCCTCACTCTGGGATTTTGGGAGGCTTTTTATAGCCTCATTGTGGAGCCATCCTCTGTCGCTTATAATATCAGAACCCTGTCAGCACCGGCGTGCTGCCACGGCTGAGCAGGGTGACTCACCCACACTGTGGGAGATCCCGGGGTCAGATGGCACAGGGAAAGCTCAGGCAGATAGGACCTGTGCAGAGAGCTAAAGGTAGAAGGAAACAGAAGGACCTACGATCATGTGACCACAGGGGGCGGGGCTTAGCGTCCTGCTACTGAAGATAAATGCAGGATTCTACAGGCACCCTGAAATAGAGGAAAAGAAAACTCAAGTCGTACAAACGGGGGTCAGACACAGAGAGGGCGGCGCGGTACAGAAGGGACGAGCAGAGAATAGTCAGAACGTAAGCAAGTAGTCATACACAGAGATAGCAGCGCAGTACAAAAGGGACAGACAGAACTCTAAACGGGGACAGAACCAGATCAGAACCAGACAAGCATAAATTAGCACAGGCACAAAATACAGGCACAACAGGGTCACACACACTCGGCCAAGAGTCAGAGTTCTGTCTGTCCCTTTTGTACTGCGCTGCTATCTCTGTGTATGACTACTTGCTCACGTTCTGACTATTCTCTGCTCGTCCCTTCTGTACCGCGCCGCCCTCTCTGTGTCTGACCCCCGTTTGTACGACTTGAGTTTTCTTTTCCTCTATTTCAGGGTGCCTGTAGAATCCTGCATTTATCTTCAGTAGCAGGACGCTAAGCCCCGCCCCCTGTGGTCACATGATCGTAGGTCCTTCTGTTTCCTTCTACCTTTAGCTCTCTGCGCAGGTCCTATCTGCCTGAGCTTTCCCTGTGCCATCTGACCCCGGGATCTCCCACAGTGTGGGTGAGTCACCCTGCTCAGCCGTGGCAGCATGCCGGTGCTGACAGGGTTCTGATATTATAAGCGACAGAGGATGGCTCCACAATGAGGCTATAAAAAGCCTCCCAAAATCCCAGAGTGAGGCCATCCAAGTTAACCCTAAAACCACCTAATCCCAGAAACTCAGCAGACCATGACATGTACATTCACAATGAAGGCATCAAAACTATGAATTAATACATGTGGAATTAGATACTTAACAAAAAAAGTGTGAAACAACTGAAATTATCTCTTATTTTCTAGGTTCTTCAAAGTAGCCACCTTTTGCTTTGATGACTGCTTTGCACACTCTTGGCATTCTCGTGATGAGCTTCAAGAGGTAGTCTCCGAAATGGTTTTCACTTCACAGGTGTGCCCTGTCAGGTTTAATAACTGGGATTTCTTGCCTTATAAATGGGGTTGGGACCATCAGTTGTGTTGTGCAGAAGTCTGGTGGATACACAGCTGATAGTCCCACTGAATAGACTATTAGCATTTGTATTATGGCAAGAAAAAAGCAGCTAAGTGAAGAAAAACAAGTGGTCATCATTACTTTAAGAAATGAAGGTCAGTCAGTCTGAAAAATTGGGAAAACTTTGAAAGTGTCCCCAAGTGCAGTGGCAAAAACCATGAAGCACTACAAAGAAACTGGCTCACATGAGGACCGCCCCAGGAAAGGAAGACCAAGAGTCACCTCTGCTTCTGAGGATAAGTTTATCCAAGTCACCAGCCTCAGAAATCACAGGTTAACAGCAGCTCAGATTAGAGACCTGTTCAATGCCACACAGAGTTCTAGCAGCAGACACATCTCTACAACAACTTTTAAGAGGAGACTTTGTGCAGCAGGCCTTCATGGTAAAATAGCTGCTAGGAAACCACTGCTAAGGACAGGCAACAAGCAAAGAGCACAGAAAAAAAAGAGTATATTTCAGCTCACCCTTAGTTCATCTGTCCGATGTGGTAAGTATCCATCCGAGCACGGAAACAAAGTGTTGCTGCCACAAAACTGGTCGACGTGTAGAGAAAGGAAATGTGGATCCAGCTCCAGGAATAAAATGTAAAAACTTTATTAGTTCACATTAAAATGCTGCTGAGACATAAAGTTTTTACATTTTATTCCTGGAGCTGGATCCACATTTCCTTTCTCTACACAACAAGCAAAAGAGACTTGTTTGGGCAATAGAAAACAAGGAATGGACATTAGACCAGTGGAAATCTGTGCTTTGGTCTGATGAGTCCAAATTTGAGATCTTTAGTTCCAACCACCGTGTCTTTGTGCGACGCAGAAAAGGTGAACAGATGGACTCTACATGCCTGGTTCACACCGTGAAGCATGGAGGAGGAAATGGGATGGTGTGGGGGTGCTTTTCACTTAACAAAAAAGAGTGAAACAACTGAAATTATGTCTTATATTCTAGGTTCTTCAAAGTAGCCATCTTTTGCTTTGATGACTGCTTTGCACACTCTTGGCATTCTCTTGATGTGCTTCAAGAGGTAGTCACCGGGAATGGTCTCCCAACAATCTTGAAGGAGTTCCCAGAGATGCTTAGCACTTGTTGGCCCTTTTGCCTTCACTCTGCAGTCCAACTCACCCCAAACCATCTCGATTGGGTTCAGTTCTGGTGACTGTGGAGGCCAGGTCATCTGCCATAGCACCCCATCACTCTCCTTCTTGGTCAAATAGCCTTTACACAGCCTGGAGGTGTGTTTGGGGTCATTGTCCTGTTGAAAAATAAATGATGGTCCAACTAAACGCAAAGCAGATGGAATAGCATGTCGCTGCAAGATGCTGTGGTAGCCATGCTGGTTCTGTGTGCCTTCAATTTTGAATAAATCCCCAACAGTGTCACCAGCAAAGCACCCCCACACCATCACATTTCCTCCTCCATGCTTCACGGTGGGAACCAGGCATGTAGAGTCCATCCGTTCACCTTTTCTGCATTGCACAAAGACACGGTGGTTGGAACCAAAGATCTCAAATTTGGACTCATCAGACCAAAGCACAGATTTCCACTGGTCTTATGTCCATTCCTTGTGTTCTTTAGCCCAAACAAGTCTCTTCTGCTTGTTGCCTGTCCTTAGCAGTGGTTTCCTAGCAGCTATTTTACCATGAAGGCCTGCTGCACAAAGTCTCCTCTTAAAAGTTGTTGTAGAGATGTGTCTGCTGCTAGAACTCTGTGTGGCATTGACCAGGTCTCTAATCTGAGCTGCTGTTAACCTGTGATTTCTGAGGCTGGTGACTTGGATAAACTTATCCTCAGAAGCAGAGGTGACTCTTGGTCTTCCTTTCCTGGGGCGGTCCTCATGTGAGCCAGTTTCTTTGTAGTGCTTCATGGTTTTTGCCACTGCACTTGGGGACACTTTCAAAGTTTTCCCAATTTTTCAGACTGACTGACCTTCATTTCTTAAAGTAATGATGGCCACTTGTTTTTCTTTACTTAGCTGCTTTTTTTCTTGCCATAATACAAATTCTAGCAGTCTATTCAGTAGGACTATCAGCTGTGTAACCACCAGACTTCTGCACAACACAACTGATGGTTCCAACACCATTTATAAGGCAAGAAATCCCACTTATTAAACCTGACAGGGCACACCTGTGAAGTGAAAACCATTCCCGGTGACTACCTCTTGAAGCTCATCAAGAGAATGCCAAGAGTGTGCAAAGCAGTCATCAAAGCAAAAGGTGGCTACTTTGAAGAACCTTGAATATAAGACATAATTTCAGTTGTTTCACACTTTTTTGTTAAGTATGTAATTCCACATGTGTTAGTTCATAGTTTTGATGCCTCCAGTGTGAATGTAGAATTTTCATAGTCATGAAAATACAGAAAAATCTTTAAATGAGAAGGTGTGTCCAAACTTTAGGTCTGTACTATTGAGGTATCCACACTGGTTTACCAACAAACTCCAATCAGCGATCCGCTTTGTGACACTGAACATAATCGCTCTGAAGTTGGCATCAAAGCAGAACACTTGACCCAACATATGTAGTCTGCAAGGAACAGGAAACACCATGCCCTAAATTAGGAAGTGTCAGAAGAAAGCAGCAGCATCCGAGGCACACTCAAGTCTTTTGCAAGATGTTCCTTTCAATTCAGAGAAAAGCCCATTGACAGTAAACTTCACTGTGACCTGTGAGCCTCTGTTGCCTCCCTCATTATTGCACGTGGAGGAGATGGTTAGAAATAGCAGATTAATACACGGTACAGCTGAAGACATTGTACCCATTGAATAATAAAATAAATCACCTTTAGATATCAAAATATCATATCTAGTCCCCTGATCCCTGAAGGTTCCTAACGTGTCATGTCTTACAATAATCTAGTGAGACAGCCTGATTCCATTTACAAGAAAAATCAGTCCTTTCAAGGGAACCTGACAGCTGATATATTCGGCACGATCCACGGGCAGCAAGTATCAGGCACTGGCTTTATGATTTCATCATGTATGTTTTATTCGGAAATACTGCGACTTTTCAGAGAAAAACGTTCTTTAAAAGCTGCTTCTTCCCGCCCCCACCCCTTGAGTGACAGGTCTCTCTCTGTGACTATATGACTGCAGAATGTCAAATACTGTCAGGATTCCCCTTTATTTCTAGTTCGAGCTGGTAGTCACATAACCACAGGATAGGCTAAATGTTTAGGATTGGTGGGGGTCGGACCATTGATCCCAAGAAGGAGAAATGCTCCATCTGAATAGAGAGATGGCCACACACAGGTGCCACTGATTTATGGGATTGATGGAGATAGCTGAGTGGACAACGCTCTTTGAATGGAGCACTGGTGAACATTCGTGACCATTGCTCCATTCTGATGGGGCATTTGACAGCGATGTTTTCGAGATCAGTGGGGATGTCCACCAATCTGTAAGCTATGAGCTAATTTAGAGCTATATTTTTATGCAGATTGGAATAGGAAATACTATAGATGACTTGGGTTCCTATGATATCTAATGGGATAACAATGGCCTTTTCTATTATTTCCTTTAAAAAGTGGCAGGTAAGAAAAACCTCTGTATTAAATTGCTCCATCTCCAAATAGTAATAAGGTTTAATAGTAAAATGTACAAATACAATAAGAACAATCTCAACACCACTAATATTCCAAGTAGTTTCTCCAAATTCACCAGAAAATGCCACTTTTACAGAATTTTTCATCTCCTTCATGACAAGTGTCTTTAGTACTTATTAGAGCTCCTCTGGCTGTTATGACCTGTTGCAAACATTATGCATAAATAGAACCCAGCTTCTGGTAGCGTTCCTGGGAAATATAAGCCCATTCCTCATTGGTTGTGGTCTGTAGGTCACCAATATTCTTGTATTGTCTAGGGAATGGTCCAAAAACTTAAGAAAATAGATCATTGCCTTGTGTACATACAGTAAAGCATGGCAGTGGCTTGGTATTGCCTTCAGTAAAGCATGGCGGTGCCTCAGCGATGTCTGCAGTGAAGCATGATGATGTCTCAGCGATGCCTACAGTGAAGCATGGCGGTGCCTAACTGATGCTTACAGTGAAGCATTGCGGTGGCTTGGTGAGTCTCTGGAGCTGCTCTGCTCTCTCTAGTAGGGTTGAGCGAAACGGGTCGTTCATTTTCATAAGTCACCGACTTTTGGCAAAGTCGGGTTTCATGAAACCCGAACCGATCCATGTGTGGGGTCAGCCATGCAGTACGCGACTTTCGCGCCAAATTCGCGTTTTAATGATGCGAAAAGCGCAATTTCTCAGCCAATGAAGGTGGACGCAGAGTGTGGGCAGCGTGATGACATAGGTCCTGGTCCCCACCATCTTAGAGAAGGGCATTACAGTGATTGGCTTGCTGTCTGCGGGGTCACAGGGGCTATAAAGGGGCGTTCCCGCCGACCGCCATCTTACTGCTGCTGATCTGAGCATAGGGAGAGGTTGCTGCCGCTTTGTCAGAAGAAGGGATAGCGTTAGGCAGGGTCCATTAACCCCAAAACCGCTTGTGCTGTAGCGATTTCCACTGTCCAACACCACCTTTTGTTTGCAGGGACAGTGGAGGCTACATTTTTTTTTCCTCAGCACTGTAGCTCATTGGGCTGCCCTAGAAGGCTCCCTGATAGCTGCATTGCTGTTTGTACGCCGCTGTGCAAACCAACTGCTTTTTTCAAAGGACAAATCCTGTTGTTCCTTCCTTTCTGCACAGCTATCTTGTTTGTTTGTCCACACTTTTGATTTAATTTGTGCAGCAGTCCACTCCTTGTTATTGCTGCCTGCCATACCTTGCTGAGATTACTGCAGGGAGATAGTAATTGTAGGACAGTTCCTTTTTTAATTCTCCCTTAAAAAAATAAATAGTGGGAGATTAATATTGGCATTTGTGCTTGAGTGCCAGTCGTGTGTGCCATCTCTTTCAAATTGTGGGGCACAGAAAGCCTAGTGTCTATAATACTGTTTTTTTTTGTTTGTTTTTTAAATTCTCCCTAAAAAAAAAAAATAGTGGGAGATTAAGATTGGCATTTCTGCTTGAGTGCCAGTCCTGTGTGTGCCATCTCTCTCAAATTTTGGGGCATAGAAAGCCTAGTGTGTAATACTGGGCCTGATTTCTTGATAATTCTCCCAGAAACCAAAAAATAGTGGGAGATTAATATTGTCATTTCTGCTTGAGTGCCAGTCCTGTGTGTGCCATCTCTCTCAAATTTTGGGGCACAGAAAGCCTAGTGTCTATAATACTGTTGTATTTTTTTGGGGGTTTTTAATTCTCCCTTTAAAAAAAAAAAGTGAGAGATTAATATTGGCATTTGTGCTTGAGTGCCAGTCGTGTGTGCCATCTCTCTCAAATTGTGGGGCACAGAAAGCCTAGTGTCTATAATACTGTTTGTTTTTGTTTTGTTTTAAATTCTCCCTAAAAAAAAATAGTGGGAGATTAAGATTGGCATTTCTACTTGAGTGCTAGTCCTGTGTGTGCCATCTCTCTCAAATTTTGGGGCACAGAAAGCCTAGTGTGTAATACTAGTCCTGATTTCTTGATAATTCTCCAAGAAACCAAAAAATAGTGGAAATTAATATTGGCATTTCTGCTTGAGTGCCAGTCCTGTGTGTGCCATCTCTCTCAAATTTTGGGGCACAGAAAGCCTAGTGTCTATAATAATGTTTGTTTTTTTTTGGGGGGGTTTAATTCTCCCTTAAAAAAAAAGTGGGAGATTAATATTGGCATTTGTGCTTGAGTGCCAGTCGTGTGTGCCATCTCTCTCAAATTGTGGGGCACAGAAAGCCTAGTGTCTATAATACTGTTTTTTTTTTTTAAATTCTCATAAAAAAAAAAAATAGTGGGACATTAATATTGGCATTTCTGCTTGAGTGCCAGTCCTGTGTGTGCCATCTCTCTCAATTTTTGGGGCACAGAAAGCCTAGTGTGTAATACTGGGCCTGATTTCTTGATAATTCTCCCAGAAACCAAAAAATAGTGGGAGATTAATATTGGCATTTCTGCTTGAGTGCCAGTCCTGTGTGTGCCATCTCTCTCAAATTTTGGGGCACAGAAAGCCTAGTGTCTATAATACTGTTTTTTTTTTGGGGGGGTTTTAATTCTACCTTAAAAAAAAAGTGGGAGATTAATATTGGCATTTGTGCTTGAGTGCCAGTCGTGTGTGCCATCTCTCTCAAATTGTGGGGCACAGAAAGCCTAGTGTCTATAATACTGTTGTTTTTTTTTTTTTAATTCTCCCTAAAAAAAAATAGTGGGAGATTAATATTGGCATTTGTGCTTGAGTGCCAGTCCTGTGTGTGCCATCTCTCTCAAATTTTGGGGCACAGAAAGCCTAGTGTGTAATACTGGGCCTGATTTCTTGATAATTCTCCCAGAAACCAAAAAATAGTGGGAGATTAATATTGGCATTTCTGCTTGAGTGCCAGTCCTGTGTGTGCCATCTCTCTCAAATTTTGGGGCACAGAAAGCCTAGTGTGTAATACTGGGCCTGATTTCTTGATAATTCTCCCAGAAACCAAAAAATAGTGGGAGATTAATATTGTCATTTCTGCTTGAGTGCCAGTCCTGTGTGTGCCATCTCTCTCAAATTTTGGGGCACAGAAAGCCTAGTGTCTATAATACTGTTTTTTTTTTTTGGGGGGGGGGTTTAATCCTCCCTTAAAAAAAAAAAGTAGGAGATTAATATTGGCATTTGTGCTTGAGTGCAAGTCGTGTGTGCCATCTCTCTCAAATTGAGGGGCACAGAAAGCCTAGTGTCTATAATACTGTTTTTTTTTGTTTGTTTTTAAATTCTCCCTAAAAAAAAAAATAGTGGGAGATTAATATTGGCATTTCTGCTTGAGTGCCAGTCCTGTGTGTGCCATCTCTCTCAAATTTTGGGGCACAGAAAGCCTAGTGTCTATAATACTGTTTTTTTTTGGGGGGGGGGTTGTTAGGAGTCGAGTTTCCTCTGCTGCACAGGGGGAATCTCGATCCGTGTCTGCTGCGGTCTCCCATTCGGTATCGGCCGCAGTGGGCTCTGCTCAGCGGAGACGTCGCTCCCAGCGTCTTGCTGGGGCTGATTCGGTGCATAGGGTCACTACTGCCTCTTCTGGCTTTCCTATGGTACCCTGCACTGATCTGCGGCGAGCGAGCCTCTCTGGGACTAAGTCCTTGTTTACTCACACTGAGCATGCCCAGGGCAGGGTCTCCCATTGGAGGTCGAGGGCCACATGTTCGGTCACATGCTCAGGTGCTGCAGTACATTCCATTGGTCCTTCTGGAAGGTCCTGAAAGGGCAAAACATGCTCAGGTACTGCAGTACTTTCCATTGGTCCTTCTGGAAGGTCCTGAAAGGGCAAAAACTTCAGTAGCAGCTTCCTGTGCTGCAACTATATAAACTGCGCATGACCGCACGGCCATGCGCTAGTATCGTCTTATGCTATATGCTTTGCGCCAATGTGGTCATGTGTTTGAATGTGTTCAGGGACCCAGCTGAAATAAGCCCCTAGAATGCTGGCACCTCCGGCGAGGAGATTGTGTTTAAGTGTGTTCAGGGACCCGGCTGAAATAAGCCCCTAGAATGCTGGCATCTCCGGCGAGGAGTTTTGTATGCATGCATGACCACTCACTGCTCACATCTGGGTAGTTGGCCTGTGCCTCTGTGAAAGTCTAACAGGGCACAGAGCTTTCCTCTCGCGGTTACTCTGTGAAGCTAACAGAGTTGGTATATACCACCATGTAGAGCCGCCAGTATTTAGCAGCAGGTGCTTTCCTGCACGGTGGATCCCGGGTTGCGAACGCACCAATTCCATTTAATAAATTATATATTTGGTGCGTTCCGCCAACCCTAACAGGTTTTAATTCTACCTTAAAAAAAAAAAGTGGGAGATTAATATTGCCATTTGTGCTTGAGTGCCAGTCGTGTGTGCCATCTCTCTCAAATTGTGGGGCACAGAAAGCCTAGTGTCTATAATACTGTTGTTTTTTTTTTTTTTTTAAATTCTCCCTAAAAAAAAAAAATAGTGGGAGATTAATATTGATATTTGTGCTTGAGTGCCAGTCCTGTGTGTGCCATCTCTCTCAAATTTTGGGGCACAGAAAGCCTAGTGTGTAATACTGGGCCTGATTTCTTGATAATTCTCCCAGAAACCAAAAAATAGTGGGAGATTAATATTGGCATTTCTGCTTGAGTGCCAGTCCTGTGTGTGCCATCTCTGTCAAATTTTGGGGCACAGAAAGCCTAGTGTGTAATATTGGGCCTGATTTCTTGATAATTCTCCCAGAAACCAAAAAATAGTGGGAGATTAATATTGGCATTTCTGCTTGAGTGCCAGTCCTGTGTGTGCCATCTCTCTCAAATTTTGGGGCACAGAAAGCCTAGTGTCTATAATACTGATTTTTTTTGGGTGGGTTTTAATCCTCCCTTAAAAAAAAAAGTGGGAGATTAATATTGGCATTTCTGCTTGAGTGCCAGTCGTGTGTGCCATCTCTCTCAAATTGTGGGGCACAGAAAGCCTAGTGTCTATACTACTGGTTTTTTTTTTTTTTTTTTTAAATTCTCCCTAAAAAAAAAAATAGTGGGAGATTAAGAGTGGCATTTCTGCTTGAGTGCCAGTCCTGTGTGTGCCATCTCTCTCAAATTTTGGGGCACAGAAAGCCTAGTGTGTAATACTGGGCCTGATTTCTTGATAATTCTCCCAGAAACCAAAAAATAGTGGGAGATTAATATTGGCATTTCTGCTTGAGTGCCAGTCCTGTGTGTGCCATCTCTCTCAAATTTTGGGGCACAGAAAGCCTAGTGTCTATAATACTGTTTTTTTTTGGGGGGGGTTTAATTCTCCCTTAAAAAAAAAAAGTGGGAGATTAATATTGGCATTTGTGCTTGAGTGCGAGTCGTGTGTGCCATCTCTCTCAAATTGTGCTGCACAGAAAGCCTAGTGTTTATAATACTGTTGTATTTTTGGGGGGGTTTTTAATTCTCTCTTTAAAAAAAAAAGTGAGAGATTAATATTGGCATTTGTGCTTGAGTGCCAGTCGTGTGTGCCATCTCTCTCAAATTGTGGGGCACAGAAAGCCTAGTGTCTATAATACTGTTTGTTTTTGTTTTTTTTTAAATTCTCCCTAAAAAAAAAATAGTGGGAGATTAAGATTGGCATTTCTACTTGAGTGCTAGTCCTGTGTGTGCCATCTCTCTCAAATTTTGGGGCACAGAAAGCCTAGTGTGTAATACTGTGTTATGGACTGGCGGAACGCACTAAGTATAAGAAGATATGAAACTAGGTGCGTTCGCAGTCCAAGGTCCACCGTGCAGGTAAAAACCCTGCAGCTAGTAAAGACGGACTATAGGGTGGTACTAAAAGAATATACACTTGGGTTAACTTCACCCTGCGTGAAGGAAGCGACCCTGTTGCGTCACAGGACCGCGGTACCGCACATAGAGCGCAAGCAAGAAGTCAGCGAACACAACCCCAAGACTCAGGATTGAAGTCCGATTAGACCACTTGCTGGCACAACACCGCAACTGGGTGTATAAGGTAACTATTGAAATATTATATAAAGGCACGAGAGTGCGTGCGGTGCCGCACTGACGGACGCCACTAACCACCCAGGCTTGGGTAAGGAAAGCGCAGAGAAAGCGCACGGCGCCGTACTGGCGGACACAGCAACTGGACGCTGTGATGTGTGTTACGTGCAGATGGCTAGTCGGGCGCTAGATAGCTACCATCATCCGCGAGCAGTCAACAACACTAGGGAGGGATACTCAGGAGCTTTCATCCATCGACATACATCCATCTACACACACACATAATATCAAGACAATACTAGCGCATGGCCGTGCGGTCATGCGCAGTTTATATAGTTGCAGCACAGGAAGCTGCTACTGAAGTTTTGCCCTTTCAGGACCTTCCTGGAGGACCAATGGAATGTGCTGCAGTACCTGAGCATGTGACCCTCGATCTCCAACGGGAGATCTTGCCCTGGGCATGCTCAGTGTGTGCAAATAAGGACTTAGTCCCAGAGAAGCCCGCTCGCCGCAGATCAGTGCAGGGTACAACAGGAGAGCGAGAAAAGGCAGCAGTAACCCTCTGCACAGAATCAGTCCCAAGAAGACGCTGGGAGCAACGCCTCCGCTGAGCAGACCCCACTGCGGCCGATACAGAATGGGAGACCGCAGCAGACACGGATCGAGATTCCCCCTGTGCAGCAGAGGAAACTCGACTCCTAACATTACCCCCCCTCCTAGGGCCCCCCCCCTCCTTGGGCCTCGCTATGCTCGAAGGCAGCAATGAGCTGCGGAGCCCGAATGTGCTCAGCAGGCTCCCAGGACCTGTCCTCGGGGCCATAACCCTTCCAGTCCACCAAATAAAATTTTTTGCCACGTACCACCTTGCACCCCAAAATAGCGTTCACCTCATAATCGTCCGTAGACGACCCCGATGTCCCAGCAGATGACTCGGAAAACCGGGACATATACACGGGTTTCAAGAGGGACACATGAAAGGTGTCGGTGATACCCAGGTGTGGCGGAAGGGCCAAACGATAGACCACAGGATTAACCTGTTTGAGGACCTTGAAGGGACCTAAGTAGCGAGGAGCAAATTTAGTGGACTCAACTCGCAGCCTGATGTTACGGGCGGAGAGCCACACCAAGTCGCCAGGAGCAAAGGTCGGAGCGGGGTGCCGATGAGCATCGGCGGAGGACCTCATTCTCTCCTTAGAGGCCCGAATGGCATCCTGAGTGCGGTCCCAAATATCCCGTGCCTCCACAGCCCAGTCTGCCACCCTGGAGTCTGCGGAAGACACGGGCATAGGCACAGGTACCCGTGGATGCTGACCATAGTTGAGGAGGAATGGGGTTTGTCCAGTGGAGTCGGCTACGGCGTTGTTCAGCGCAAACTCTGCCCATGATAGCAAGGATGCCCAGACATCCTGCCTGGCTGAAACAACATGTCGCAGGTATGTGACCAAGGTCTGGTTGGCCCTCTCTACCAACCCATTCGTCTCGGGATGATAAGCGGAAGAGAGATTCAACTCAATACTGAGAAGATGACAAAGCTCTCTCCAGAACTGAGACGCAAACTGGGGACCCCGGTCACTGACAATTTTGTCAGGCATACCATGTAGGTGGAAGATGTGTTTAATGAACAACGCTGCCAAGGCCCGTGCAGAAGGTAACCGTGGTAGCGGCACCAAATGCACCATTTTTGAGAAATGATCGGTGATGACCCAAATGATGGTACAGCCGCGAGACTTGGGTAAACCCACGACAAAGTCCATCTCGACCATCTCCCAGGGCATATCTGCCACCGGCAAGGGATAGAGCAACCCAGCTGGCCATTGACGCGGAGATTTATTTTTGGCGCAGGAGACACACGCCAGAATATAATCCCTGACATCCCGGACCATATGCGGCCACCAGTACGTCCTCGCCAGTAGCTCAGATGTCCTCTTTGTCCCAAAGTGTCCACCCACCCTGGACGAATGAGCCCAAGAGAGAACCTCCGGTCGCAAATTAATGGGCACAAAAGTTTTGCCCGGTGGCACAGACTCCAGCGAAACCGGCGCTACAGTTCTCAGGCTCTCAGAAGGGACAATAAGCCGAGGCTCCTCTTCCTCCTCCTCAGTTGACATAAGGGAGCGAGAGAGAGCGTCAGCACGAATATTCTTCTCCCCGGCGAGAAAATGAAGGGAAAAGTGGAACCGGGAAAAGAACAAGGACCATCTGGCCTGGCGAGAATTTAGCCGCTGGGCTGTTTGCAAATAGACCAAATTTTTGTGGTCCGTGTAAACTTGGAAGGGAAACCTCGCACCTTCCAGAAGGTGTCTCCACTCTGAAAAGGCCAATTTCATTGCTAGCAACTCCCTATCCCCGATGGAGTAGTTTCTCTCCGCTGGCGTGAAGGTCTTAGAGAAGAAGAAGCATGGATGCTTCCGACCTTGAGCATCCTTTTGATAGAGGACTGCTCCAGCACCAACGGAGGAGGCATCCACCTCCATTAGGAATGGCTTATCCACATCGGGACGATGTAAGATGGGAGCGCTAGCAAAGTGGGACTTAATAGAACTGAAGGCCTTGGAGACCTCTTCCGACCACAATTTGGGATTCGCTCCGTTTTTGGTGAGGGCTACCAAGGGAGCTACCAGAGTTGAGAAGTGGGGAATGAACTGGCGGTAATAGTTAATGAACCCAATAAAGCGCTGCACCGCTTTAAGAGAATGGGGCTCTTGCCAGTCCATCACAGCCTGTAGTTTGGCAGGATCCATAGCCAATCCCTGGGCGGAGATGATATAGCCCAGGAAAGGTAAGGACTCCTGCTCAAACATACACTTCTCCAACTTCGCATAAAGAGAGTTTGCCCGTAGGAGGTCGAAGACTCTGCCAACATCTCTCCGGTGGGAGTCAATATCTGGAGAAAAGATGAGAATATCATCCAGATAGACTACAACTGAGGTGGAAAGCATATCCCGGAAGATGTCGTTGACAAAGTCTTGGAAAACGGCTGGGGCATTACAGAGCCCGAAGGGCATCATCAGATACTCATAGTGCCCATCTCTGGTGTTAAACGCCATTTTCCATTCGTCCCCCTCACGGATGCGAATCAGGTTATAAGCACCCCGCAGATCTAATTTAGTAAACACTCTAGCTCCCCGAAGCCTATCGAAGAGCTCGGAAATCAGTGGCAAAGGATACTTGTTCTTAACGGTGATAGCGTTAAGACCCCTGTAGTCTATGCATGGACGTAGTTCCCCATTCTTCTTCTGCACGAAGAAGAACCCTGCCCCAGCAGGTGACACTGACTTCCTGATGAATCCTCTTGCCAGATTCTCTTGAATGTACTGAGACATGGCCTCCGTCTCCGGGAGAGATAATGGATAAACTCGACCCCGGGGAGGCTCCGCACCAGGCAAGAGATCGATAGGACAGTCATAGGGGCGATGGGGTGGAAGGGTCTCCGCCGCATTTTTGGAGAACACGTCTGCATAAGACCAATATTGCTTGGGGAGAGAGGAAAGACCTGCGGGTACCTCTGTAGAAGCAACCTGAACGCACTCTCTGTGACACCTACCCCCACATGATTCACCCCATCCCAGAATTCTGCCTGAGGACCACTCGATGTGAGGAGAGTGGTACCGTAACCAAGGTATCCCCAACAGGACCTCATCAATCCCCTCAGGAATGATGAGCAGAGATATAAACTCCTGATGGGATGGTGACATGGACAGAGTAAAAGGGATGGTCTGATGTGTTATCTGTGTGGGGAGTGTCGACCCATTCACCACTCGTACCGTTACTGGTTGAGGTAGCATAACCAGGGGTATTGCGTGACGTTGGGCGAAGGCAGAAGACATAAAATTGCCCTCCGCCCCAGAATCCACGCAGAGCTCTACCGAGTGGGAGGATGAGCCAAAAGTTATTGTCCCCTTAAAGGACAATTTAGAGGCAAACGTCGCCGTGTCTAGTGCACCTCCACCTACTACCACTAGACGCTGACGTTTCCTCGACCGCTGGTGACATCTGGTGGCAAGATGTCCTGACTGTTGGCAAACATGGCAAACCTGGAGGGCACGAGCGGTCCGGGACTTAGATCCCGCTCGTGACACTACCTTAGGTTCATGGAACTCAGGAGCCCGGACTAGAGATTCCAAAGGTTTGGTGAAGGTGGGAGCCAGCCGAAACCTCTGCCTACACTGGGCTCGCTCTAACCTCCGCTCGTGAAAACGGACGTCAATACGAGTAGACACTGTTATTAATTCTTCCAGTGTGGCGGGAATCTCCCTAGTGGCCAGGGCGTCCTTAACGTGGTCAGCCAGCCCCCTCCAAAATATAGGAATAAGGGCTTTATCCGACCACTCCAGCTCAGATGCTAGGGTGCGGAAGTGGACGGCAAAATGGCTGACCAAGGACGAGCCCTGAGTCAATGCCAACAGTTGGAGCGCCGTATCATGGGTGACACGAGGTCCTAAAAAGACGTGTTTCAGAGTGCTCAGGAATAACGGAGCACTCTGCACCACATGATCGCCATCCTCCCACAGCGGCGTAGCCTACTGCAATGCCCTGTCCGACAGTAGAGATACAATAAACCCCACCTTTGCCCACTCTGTAGGGAAACGAGAGGCCAGAAGCTCGAGATGTATAGAGCACTGACTCACGAAACCCCTACAAGACTTACTGTCACCAGAAAATTTATCTGGTAGCGGGAGGCGAGATAGAGTCGGTACAGGGGTTGCAGTGGACAAGGTAGCTGCATCCACGCTAGCAGCCTGAACAGCGACAGCAGTGACATCCACAGCTGAGGTTGAACGCTCTAGGGCCGTCAACCTTCCCTCCAGCTGCTGGATGTACCGCTGTAAACGCTGATCGTCCGCCATTTACTAGCCAGACCTTGGCGCTAGTATTATGTTATGGACTGGCGGAACGCACCAAGTATAAGAAGATATGAAACTAGGTGCGTTCGCAGTCCGAGGTCCACCGTGCAGGTAAAAACCCTGCGGCTAGAAAAGACGGACTATAGGGCGGTACTAAAAGAATACACACTTGGGTTAACTTCACCCTGCGTGAAGGAAGCGACCCTGTTGCGTCACAGGACCGCGGTACCGCACATAGAGCGCAAGCAAGAAGTCAGCGAACACAACCCCAAGACTCAGGATTAAAGTCCGATTAGACCACTTGCTGGCACAACACCGCAACTGGGTGTATAAGGTAACTATTGAAATATTATATAAAGGCACGAGAGTGCGTGCGGTGCCGCACTGACTAACCACCCAGGCTTGGGTAAGGAAAGCGTAGAGAAAGCGCACGGCGCCGTACTGGCGGACACAGCAACTGGACGCTGTGATGTGTGTTACGTGCAGATGGCTAGTCGGGCGCTAGATAGCTACCATCATCCGCGAGCAGTCAACAACACTAGGGAGGGATACTTAGGAGCTTTCATCCATCGACATACATCCATCTACACACACACATAATATCAAGACAATACTAGCGCATGGCCGTGCGGTCATGCGCAGTTTATATAGTTGCAGCACAGGAAGCTGCTAATGAAGTTTTGCCCTTTCAGGACCTTCCTGGAGGACCAATGGAATGTGCTGCAGTACCTGAGCATGTGACCCTCGATCTCCAATGGGAGATCTTGCCCTGGGCATGCTCAGTGTGTGCAAATAGGACTTAGTCCCAGAGAAGCCCGCTCGCCGCAGATCAGTGCAGGGTACAACAGGAGAGCCAGAAAAGGCAGCAGTAACCCTCTGCACAGAATCAGTCCCAGCTAGACGCTGGGAGCGACGCCTCCGCTGAGCAGACCCCACTGCGGCCGATATAGAATGGGAGACCGCAGCAGACACGGATCGAGATTTCCCCTGTGCAGCAGAGGAAACTCGACTCCTAACATACTGGGCCTGATTTTTTGATAATTCTCCAAGAAACCAAAAAATTGTGGGAGATTAATATTGGCATTTCTGCTTGAGTGCCAGTCCTGTGTGTGCCATCTCTCTCAATTTTTGGGGCACAGAAAGCCTAGTGTCTATAATACTGGGTTTTTTTTGGGGGGGGGGTTTAATTCTCCCTTAAAAAAAAAAAAGTGGGAGATTAATATTGGCATTTGTGCTTGAGTGCCAGTCGTGTGTGCCATCTCTCTCAAATTGTGGGGCACAGAAAGCCTAGTGTCTATAATACTGTTTTTTTTTTTTTTAAATTCTCCCTAAAAAAAAAAATAGTGGGAGATTAATATTGGCATTTCTGCTTGAGTGCCAGTCCTGTGTGTGCCATCTCTCTCAAATTTTGGGGCACAGAAAGCCTAGTGTGTAATACTGGGCCTGATTTCTTGATAATTCTCCCAGAAACCAAAAAATAGTGGGAGATTAATATTGGCATTTCTGCTTGAGTGCCAGTCTTGTGTGTGCCATCTCTCTCAAATTTTGGGGCACAGAAAGCCTAGTGTCTATAATACTGGTTTTTTTGGGGGGGGGTTTAATTCTCCCTTAAAAAAAAAAAATTGGGAGATTAATATTGGCATTTGTGCTTGAGTGCCAGTCGTGTGTGCCATCTCTCTCAAATTGTGGGGCACAGAAAGCCTAGTGTCTACAATACTGTTGTTTTTTTTTTTATATTCTCCCTAAAAAAAAAAATAGTGGGAGATTAATATTGGCATTTGTGCTTGAGT
Source organism: Ranitomeya imitator (assembly GCF_032444005.1). Taxonomy (NCBI): domain Eukaryota; kingdom Metazoa; phylum Chordata; class Amphibia; order Anura; family Dendrobatidae; genus Ranitomeya; species Ranitomeya imitator. The sequence goes on from NC_091286.1 coordinate 635,623,184, forward strand.
GCCAGTCCTGTGTGTGCCATCTCTCTCAAATTTTGGGGCACAGGAAGCCTAGTGTGTAATACTGTGCCTGATTTCTTGATAATTCTCCCAGAAACCAAAAAATAGTGGGAGATTAATATTGTCATTTCTGCTTGAGTGCCAGTCCTGTGTGTGCCATCTCTCTCAAATTTTGGGGCACAGAAAGCCTAGTGTCTATAATACTGGGTTTTTTTGGGGGGGGGTTTTAACCCCTTTACCCCCAAGGGTGGTTTGCACGTTAATGACCGGGCCAATTTTTACAATTCTGACCACTGTCCCTTTATGAGGTTATAACTCTGGAACGCTTCAATGGATCCTGGTGATTCTGACATTGTTTTCTCATGACATATTGTACTTCATGACAATGGTAAAAATTATTTGATAGTACCTGCGTTTATTTGTGAAAAAAACGGAAATTTGGCGAAAATTATGAAAATTATGCAATTTTCCAAATTTGAATTTTTATGCAATTAAATCACAGAGATATGTCACACAAAATACTTAATAAGTAACATTTCCCACATGTCTACTTTACATCAGCACAATTTTGGAACCAAAATTTTTTTTTGTTAGGGAGTTATAAGGGTTAAAAGTTGACCAGCAATTTCTCATTTCTACAACACCATTTTATTTTAGGGACCACATCTCATTTGAAGTCATTTTGAGGGGTCTATATGATAGAAAATACCCAAGTGTGACACCATTCTAAAAACTACACCCCTCAAGGTGCTCAAAACCATATTCAAGAAGTTTATTAACCCTTCTGGTGCTTCACAGGAATTTTTTGAATGTTTAAATAAAAATGAACATTTCACTTTTTTTCACAAAAAATTTAATTCAGCTCCAATTTGTTTTATTTTACCAAGGGTAACAGGAGAAAATGGACCCCAAACATTGTTGTACAATTTGTCCTGATTATGCCAATACCCCACATGTGGGGGTAAACCACTGTTTGGGCGCATGGCAGAGCTCGGAAGCGAAGGAGTGCCATTTGACTTTTCAATGCAAAATTGACTGGAATTGAGATGGGACGCCATGTTTCGTTTGGAGAGCCCCTGATGTGGCTAAACATTGAAACCCCCCACAAGTGACACCATTTTGGAAAGTAGACCCCCTAAGGAGCTTATCTAGAGGTGTGGTGAGCACTTTGACCCAACAAGTGCTTCACAGAAGTTTATAATGTAGAACCGTAAAAATAAAAAATCATATTTTTTCACAAAAATTATCTTTTCGCCCCCAATTTTTTATTTTCCCAAGGGTAAGAGAAGAAATTGGACCCCAAAAGTTGTTGTACAATTTGTCCTGAGTACGCTGATAGCCCATATGTGGGGGTAAACCACTGTTTGGGCGGATGGGAGAGCTCGGAAGGGAAGGAGCGCCGTTTGACTTTTCAATGCAAAATTGACAGGAATTGAGATGGGACGTCATGTTGCGTTTGAAGAGCCACTGATGTGCCTAAACATTGAAACCCCCCACAAGTGACACCATTTTGGAAAGTAGACCCCCTAAGGAACTTATCTAGAGGTGTGGTGAGCACTTTGACCCACCAAGTGCTTCACAGAAGTTTATAATGTAGAACCGTAAAAATAAAAAATCATATTTTTTCACAAAAATTATCTTTTTGCCCCCAATTTTTTATTTTCCCAAGGGTAAGAGAAGAAATTGGACCCCAAAAGTTGTTGTACAATTTGTCCTGAGTACGCTGATAGCCCATATGTGGGGGTAAACCACTGTTTGGGCGGATGGGAGAGCTCAGAAGGGAAGGAGCGCCGTTTGACTTTTCAATGCAAAATTGACAGGAATTGAGATGGGACGTCATGTTGCGTTTGAAGAGCCACTGATGTGCCTAAACATTGAAACCCCCCACAAGTGACACCATTTTGGAAAGTAGACCCCCTAAGGAACTTATCTAGAGGTGTGGTGAGCACTTTGACCCACCAAGTGCTTCACAGAAGTTTATAATGCAGAGCCGTAAAAATAAAACAAAATTTTTTTCCCACAAAAATTATTTTTTTAGCCCCCAGTTTTGTATTTTCCTGAGGGTAACAGGAGAAATTGGACCCCAAAATTTGTTGCCCAATTTGTCCTGAGTGCGATGATACACCATATGTGGGGGGAACCACTGTTTGGGCACATGGGAGGGCTCAGAAGGGAAGGAGTGCCATTTGAATGCAGACTTAGATGGAATGGTCTGCAGGTGTCACATTGCGTTTGCAGAGCCCCTAATGTACCTAAACAGTAGAAACCCCCCACAAGTGACACCATTTTGGAAAGTAGACCCCCTTAGGAACTTATCTAGATGTGTGCTGAGCGCTTTGACCCACCAAGGGCTTCACAGAAGTTTATAATGGAGAGCCGTAAAAATAAAACAAACATTTTTTCCCACAAAAATTATTTTTTAGCCCCCAGTTTTGTATTTTCCCGAGGGTAACAGGAGAAATTCGACCCCACAATTTGTTGTCCAATTTGTCCTGAGTGCGCTGATACCCCATATGTGGGGGGGAACCACTGTTTGGGCGCATGGGAGGGCTCGGAAGGGAAGGAGCTCCATTTGGAATGAGGACTTAGATGGAATGGTCTGCAGGTGTCACATTGCATTTGCAGAGCCCCTAATGTACCTAAACAGTAGAAACCTCCCACAAGTGACACCATTTTGGAAACTAGACCCCCTAAGGAACTCATCTAGATGTGTTGTGATAGCTTTGAACCCCCAAGTGTTTCACTACAGTTTGTAACGCAGAGCCGTGAAAATTAAAAAAAAAAATCTTTCCCCCCAAAATTATTTTTTAGCCCCCAGTTTTGTATTTTCCCGAGGGTAAGAGGAGAAATTCGACCCCAAAAGTTGTTGTCCAATTTGTCCTGAGTACGCTGATACCCCGTATGTTGGGGGAAACCACCGTTTGAGCGCATGGCAGAGCTCGGAAGGGAAGGAGCGCCATTTGGAATGCAGACTTAGATGGAATGGTCTGCAGACGTCACATTGCGTTTGCAGAACCCCTAATGTACCTAAACAGTAGAAACCCCCCACAAGTGACCCCATATTGGAAACTAGACCCCCCAGGGAACTAATCTAGATGTGTTGTGAGAACTTTGAACCCCCAAGTGTTTCACTACAGTTTATAACGCAGAGCCGTGAAAATAAAAAATCTTTTTTTTTCCCACAAAAAATATGTTTTAGCCCCGAGTTTTGTATTTTCCCAAGGGTAGCAGGAGAAATTGGACCCCAAAAGTTGTTGTCCTATTTGTCCTGAGTACGCTGATACCCCATATGTTGGGGTACACCCCTGTTTGGGCACACGGGAGAGCTCGGAAGGGAAGAAGCACTGTTTTACTTTTTCAACGCAGAATTGGCTGGAATTGAGATCGGACTCCATGTCGCGTTTGGAGAGCCCCTGATGTGCCTAAACAGTGGAAACCCCCCAATTATAACTGAAACCCTAATCCAAACACATCCCTAACCCTAATCCCAACAGTAACCCTAACCACACCTCTAACCCTGACACACCCCTAACCCTAATCCCAACCCTATTCCCAACCGTAAATGTAATCTAAACCCTAACTGTAACTTTAGCCCCAACCCAAACTGTAGCCCTAGCCCTAACCCTAGCCCTAACCCTAATCCTAACCCTAGCCCTAACCCTAGCCCTAACCCTATCCCTAGCCCTAGCCCTAGCCCTAACCCTAGCCCTAACCCTAGCCCTAACCCTAGCCCTAACCCTAACCCTAGCCCTAACCCTAACCCTAGCCCTAACCCTAGCCCTAACCCTAACCCTAACCCTAACCCTAGCCCTAACCCTAGCCCTAACCCTAGCCCTAACCCTAGCCCTAGCCCTAGCCCTAACCCTAGCCCTAACTCTAACCCTAGCCCTAATGGGAAAATGGAAATAAATACATTTTTTTAATTTTTCCCTAACTAAGGGGGTGATGAAGGGGGGTTTGATTTACTTTTATAGCGGGTTTTTAGCGGATTTTTATGATTGGCAGCCGTCACACACTGAAAGACGCTTTTTATTGCAAAAAATATTTTTTGCGTTACCACATTTTGAGAGCTATAATTTTTCTATATTTTGGTCCACAGAGTCATGTGAGGTCTTGTTTTTTGCGGGACGAGTTGATGTTTTTATTGGTAACATTTTCGGGCACGTGACATTTTTTGATCGCTTTTTATTCCGATTTTTGTGAGGCAGAATGACCAAAAACCAGCTATTCATGAATTTCTTTTGGGGGAGGCGTTTATACCGTTCCGCGTTTGGTAAAATTGATGAAGCAGTTTTATTCTTCGGGTCAGTACGATTACAGCGACACCTCATTTATATCATTTTTTTATGTTTTGGCGCTTTTATACGATAAAAACTATTTTATAGAAAAAATAATTATTTTTGCATCGCTTTATTCTCAGGACTATAACTTTTTTATTTTTTTGCTTATGATGCTGTATGGCGGCTAGTTTTTTGCGGGACAATATGATGCTTTCAGCGGTTCCATGGTTAGTTATATCTGTCTTTTTGATCGCGTGTTATTCCACTTTTTGTTCGGTGGTATGATAATAAAGCGTTGTTTTTTGCCTCGTTTTTTTTTTTTTTTTTCTTACGGTGTTTACTGAAGGGGTTAACTAGTGGGCCAGTTTTATAGGTCGGGCCGTTACGGACGCGGCGATACTAAATATGTGTACTTTTATTGTTTTTTTTTTTTTATTTAGATAAAGAAATGTATTTATGGGAATAATATTTTTTTTTTTTTTCATTATTTTGGAATATTTTTTTTTTTTTTTTTTTACACATTTGAAATTTTTTTTTTTTACTTTTTTACTTTGTCCCAGGGGGGGACATCACAGATCAGTGATCTGACAGTTTGCACAGCACTCTGTCAGATCACTGATCTGACATGCAGCGCTGCAGCCTTCACAGTGCCTGCTCTGAGCAGGCTCTGTGAAGCCACCTCCCTCCCTGCAGGACCCGGATCCGCGGCCATCTTGGATCCGGGGCTGGAGGGAGCAGGGAGGGAGGTGAGACCCTCGCAGCAACGCGATCACATCGCGTTGCTGCGGGGGGCTCAGGGAAGCCCGCAGGGAGCCCCCTCCCTGCGCGGTGCTTCCCTGTACCGCCGTCACATCGCGATCATGTTTGATCGCGGTGTGCCGGGGGTTAATGTGCCGGGGGCGGTCCGTGACCGCTCCTGGCACATAGTGCCGGATGTCACCTGCGATAAACAGCTGACACCCGGCCGCGATCGGCGGCGCTCCCCCCGTGAGCGCTGCCGATCGCATATGACGTACTATTGCGTCCTTGGGAAGTAAAGCCCACCCCACATGGACGCAATAGTACGTCTAATGGCAGAAAGGGGTTAATCCTCCCTAAAAAAAAAAAAGTGGGAGATTAATATTGACATTTGTGCTTGAGTGCCAGTCGTGTGTGCCATCTCTCTCAAATTGTGGGGCACAAAAAGCCTAGTGTCCATAATACTGTTTTTTGTTTTTTTTAAATTCTCCCTAAAAAAAAAAATAGTGGGAGATTAACATTGGCATTTCTGCTTGAGTGCCAGTCCTGTGTGTGCCATCTCTCTCAAATTTTGGGCCACAGAAAGCCTAGTGTCTATAATACTGTTTTTTTTTTTTGGGGGGGGGGGTTTAATTCTCCCTTAAAAAATAAAAAAGTGAGAGATTAATATTGGCATTTGTGCTTGAGTGCCAGTCGTGTGTGCCATCTCTCTCAAATTGTGCTGCACAGAAAGACTAGTGTCTATAATACTGTTGTATTTTTTGGGGGGGTATTAATTCTCCCTTAAAAAAAAAGTGGGAGATTAATATTGGCATTTGTGCTTGAGTGCCAGTCGTGTGTGCCATCTCTCTCAAATTGTGGGGCACAGAAAGCCTAGTGTCTATAATACTGTTTTTTTTTTTTTTTTAATTCTCCCTAAAAAAAAAAAAAAGTTGGAGATTAATATTGGCATTTCTGCTTGAGTGCCAGTCCTGTGTGTGCCATCTCTCTCAAATTTTGGGGCACAGAAAGCCTAGTGTGTAATACTTTGACTGATTTCTTGATAATTCTCCCAGAAACCAAAAAAAAGTGGGAGATTAAAATTGACATTTATGCTTGAGTGCCAGTCGTGTGTGCCATCTCTCTCAAATTGTGCTGCACAGAAAGACTAGTGTCTATAATACTGTTGTATTTTTTTGGGGGGGTTTAATTCTCCCTTAAAAAAAAAAAGTGGGAGATTAATATTGGCATTTGTGCTTGAGTGCCAGTCGTGTGTGCCATCTCTCTCAAATTGTGGGGCACAGAAAGCCTAGTGTCTATAATACTGTTTTTTTTGTTTTTTTTAAATTCTCCCTAAAAACAAAAAATAGTGGGAGATTAATATTGGCATTTCTGCTTGAGTGCCAGTCCTGTGTGTGCCATCGCTCTCAAATTTTGGAGCACAGAAAGCCTAGTGTCTATAATACTTTTTTTTTTGGGGGGGGGGGTTAATTCTCCCTTAAAAAAAAAAAAGTGGGAGATTAATATTGCCATTTGTGCTTGAGTGCCAGTCGTGTGTGCCATCTCTCTCAAATTGTGCTGCACAGAAAGACTAGTGTCTATAATACTGTTGTATTTTTTGGGGGGGTTTTAATTCTCCCTTAAAAAAAAAAGTGGGAGATTAATATTGGCATTTGTGCTTGAGTGCCAGTCGTGTGTGCCATCTCTCTCAAATTGTGGGGCACAGGAAGCCTAGTGTCTATAATACTGTTTTTTTTTTTTTTTTTAAATTCTCCCTAAAAACAAAAAATAGTGGGAGATTAATATTGGCATTTCTGCTTGAGTGCCAGTCCTGTGTGTGCCATCTCTCTCAAATTTTGGGGCACAGAAAGCCTAGTGTGTAATACTGGGCCTGATTTCTTGATAATTCTCCCAGAAACCAAAAAATAGTGGGAGATTAATATTGGCATTTCTGCTTGAGTGCCAGTCGTGTGTGCCATCTCTCTCAAATTGTGGGGCACAGAAAGCCTAGTGTCTGTAATACTGTTTTTTTTTTTTTTTTAAATTCTCCCTAAAAAAAAAAAATAGTGGGAGATTAATATTGGCATTTCTGCTTGAGTGCCAGTCCTGTGTGTGCCATCTCTCTCAAATTTTGGGGCACAGAAAGCCTAGTGTGTAATACTGGGCCTGATTTCTTGATAATTCTCCCAGAAACCAAAAAATAGTGGGAGATTAATATTGGCATTTCTGCTTGAGTGCCAGTCGTGTGTGTGCCATCTCTCTCAAATTTTGGGGCACAGAAAGCCTAGTGTCTATAATACTGTTTTATTTTATTATTTTTTTAATTCTCCCTTAAAAAAAAAAAATTAGTGGGAGATTAATATTGCCATTTGTGCTTGAGTGACAGTCCTGCGTGTGTGGCATCTCTCTCATTTTGTGCCACAGAAAACATAGTGTGTAACATTGTGCCTGATTTTCCTTGCAAAGTAAACAAGGCAGCACACTGCAGCGCTAGAACATGCAAACCTGAAATACGAAATTTGAACTGCATTACTGCACTAGAAATATGAAAAATGAGAGCGTTTAGTGCATAAAAATGGCCAATTTTATGTGTACCTGGTAGCCCTTTTACGGCATCTCTCTTATACCAGGTCCTACACTTGCCTTACCTCGCTGAGAATAAACGTCTCCATCTGAATGGGTACATGTGAAACCTCTTCCTAGACTAAAATTCTCTCTCTCTGTGGATGGGTATTGGACCTGCTGTAATTAAAACACCTGTGGCTAGGAGGCGGAGTGCACGATCAGAAGGCTAAAGAATACATTTCAAAAACCTGACCGGCACATCCAAACATAGACTAAGTGTGAACAGGTGCTGAACCTAGAGTCACCAACTCGTATATAGGTAAGTAAATAAGGCAGCACACTGCAGCGCTAGAACATGCAAACTTGAAATACGAAATTAGCGCATGAAAAATTGGCCATTTTTATGCGCTAAACGCTCTCATTTTTCATATTTCTAGTGCAGTAATGCAGTTCAAATTTCGTATTTCAAGTTTGCATGTTCTACCGCTGCAGTGTGCTGCCTTATTTACTTAACTATATACGAGTTGGTGACTCTAGGTTCAGCACCTGTTCACACTTCGGGTATGTGCACACGTTCAGGATTGCATCAGGATTTGGTCAGGATTTTTCATCAGTATTTGTAGCCAAAACCAGGAGTGGGTGATAAATGCAGAAGTGGTGCATATGTTTCTATTATACTTTTCCTCTAATTGTTCCACTCCTGGTTTTGGCTACAAATACTGATGAAAAATCCTGACCAAATCCTGATGCAATCCTGAACGTGTGCACATACCCTTAGTCTATGTTTGGATGTGCCGGTCAGGTTTTTGAAATGTATTCTTTAGCCTTCTGATCGTGCACTCCGCCTCCTAGCCACAGGTGTTTTAATTACAGCAGGTCCAATACCCATCCACAGAGAGAGAGAATTTTAGTCTAGGAAGAGGTTTCACATGTACCCATTCAGATGGAGACGTTTATTCTCAGCGAGGTAAGGCAAGTGTAGGACCTGGTATAAGAGAGATGCCGTAAAGGGGCTACCAGGTACACATAAAATTGGCCATTTTTATGCGCTAAACGCTCTCATTTTTCATATTTCTAGTGCAGTAATGCAGTTCAAATTTCGTATTTCAAGTTTGCATGTTCTAGCGCTGCAGTGTGCTGCCTTATTTACTTAACTATATACGAGTTGGCGACTCTAGGTTCAGCACCTGTTCACACTTAATCTATGTTTGGATGTGCCGGTCAGGTTTTTGAAATGTATTCTTTAGCCTTCTGATCGTGCACTCCGCCTCCTAGCCACAGGTGTTTTAATTACAGCAGGTCCAATACCCATCCACAGAGAGAGAGAATTTTAGTCTAGGAAGAGGTTTCACATGTACCCATTCAGATGGAGACGTTTATTCTCAGCGAGGTAAGGCAAGTGTAGGACCTGGTATAAGAGAGATGCCGTAAAGGGGCTACCAGGTACACATAAAATTGGCCATTTTTATGCGCTAAACGCTCTCATTTTTCATATTTCTAGTGCACAAGGCCTCGAACGCTCCCTTTTCTGGGAGTAGGAAAACCGCTTTTAAAGCCGGAGCAGCAAGAGCAAGTTTTGGCTTTCCTTGCTGACTCAGCCTCTAGCTCTTTTGCCTCCTCTTCTGAAACTGGTAAATGTAAAAGCAGCGCGTCATTAGTGGATGTTCACGGTCAGGGACAAGTCACTTCCTTGTCCTCTTCAGCAAAAACAACAGAGAAGGATGCGTCAGGCGACACAACGGGTTACTCCATGGGGCTCTTTACACATACCGTTCCTGGGTTAGAAAGTGAAACAGTTAACAGGCCATGCCCATTAGAAGTTGAATCGGACATGGAGTGCACAGATGCACAGCCACAGCCAGATTACTATGCTGTTCCTTTGACTCAGACCAGAACATTGCTCTCGCAGTGTACTGATCCAGAATCAGACCCTGATGAGACTATGGTACCCCGTCACGAACGCTATACCACCGGCTTACATGGTGACACAGACGAAGTTGCACACGAGATAGAAGAGGAGGTCATAGATGACCCAGTTGTTGACCCTGATTGGCAGCCATTGGGGGAACAGGGTGCAGGCGGCAGTAGTTCTGAAGCGGAGGAGGAGGGGCCGCAGCAGGCATCAACATCGCAACAGGTTCCATCTTCCGGGCCCGTATCTGGCCCAAAACGCATGGCAAAGCCAAAACCAGTTGGGGACAGCGTGGCCATCCGGTTAAAGAAGCTCAGTCTGCTATGCCTGAAAAGGTATCCGATGGTAGAAAGAGTGCAGTCTGGCATTTTTTTAAACAACATCCAAATGATCAGCGCAAAGTCATCTGTCAAAAATGTTCAACTACCTTAAGCAGAGGTCAGAAACTGAAAAGTCTAAATACAAGTTGCATGCATAGACATTTAACCACCATGCATTTGCAAGCCTGGACTAACTACCAAACGTCCCTTAAGGTTGTAGCACCCTCGGCCAATGAAGCTAGTCAGCAACGCTACATCCTTCCGTCACTGTAAGGCCACCATTTCCCGCACCACCTGCAGTATCTGTGCAGGTTTCGTTGCCAGGCCAAAGCAGTCAGGGAATCACCAGTTTCGTAGTAGGAAACACTGCATGTAGGGCACCGGCAAGAATACCGTCTCCAACCGTCTCTCAGTCTGCCATGTCCACCGGCACCCCCGCTAGTTCCATGATCTCCAGCTCTCCAGTCCAGCTCACCCTACATGAGACTCTCGTTAGAAAAAGGAAGTTCTCATCCTCGCATCCACGTACACAGGGTTTGAATGCCCACATTGCTAGACTAATCTCATTAGAGATGATGCCCTACCGGTTAGTTGAAAGCGAAGCTTTCAAAGCCCTGATGGACTACGCTGTACCATGCTACGACCTACCCAGTCGACACTTCTTTTCGAGAAAAGCCATCCCAGCCCTCCACCAGCATGTTAAAGAGCGCATCGTCCATGAACTCAAGCAATCTGTGAGTACAAAGGTGCACCTGACAACAGATGCATGGACCAGTAGGCATGGCCAGGGATGTTACATGTCCATCACGGCACACTGGGTGAATGTGGTGGATGCAGGGTCCACAGGGGACAGCAATATTGGGACAGTTCTGCCTAGCCCACGGACCAGGAAACAGTTGGCTGTAGCCGTTCGCCCGCCCTCCTCCTCCTCCTCATCCTCCTGCAGAAGCGAGAGCTCGTCCACAGACTGCAGTTGCACAACCACTCCATCCGCAGCTGCCACTGTTGCACACCAGGTCTCCCATTATGGGGCAGCTACTGGCAAGCGTCAGCAGGCTGGATTGGCAATGAAGTGTTTGGGCAACAACAGACACACCGCGGAAGTTCTGTCCGAGTTCTTGCAGAACGAAGCTCAGTCATGGCAGGGCACTGTACATCTTGAGGCAGGCAAGGTAGTGAGTGATAACAGAAGGAATTTCATGGCTGCCATAGCCCTTTCCCAACTGAAACACATTCCTTGCCTGGCTCACACCTTAAACCTGGTGGTGCAGTGCTTCCTGAAAAGTTATCCGGGGTTATCCGACCTGCTCCTTAAAGTGCGCAGACTTTGCTCGCATATCCGCCGTTCGCCCGTACACTCCAGCCGTATGCAGAACTATCAGCGGTCTTTGAACCTTCCCCAGCATCGCCTAATCATCGACGTTGCAACAAGGTGGAACTCAACACTGCACATGCTGCAGAGACTGTGCGAACAGAGGCGTGCTGTTATGTATTTGTGGGAGGATACACATTCACGGGCAGGCAGTTGGATGGCAGACATGGAGTTGTCAGGTGTGCAGTGGTCGAAGGTACAAGACATGTGTCAAGTCCTTCAGTGTTTTGAGGAATGCACACGGCTGGTTAGTGCAGACAACGCCATAATAAGCATGAGCATCCCCTTATTGCGTCTGCTGATGCAAAGTTTGACGCACATAAAGGAGCATGCGTCTGCAGCAGAGAAAGAGGAAAGCCTTGATGACAGTCAGCCATTGTCTGGTCAGGGCAGTGTACAGGACGAGGTAGCGGGCGAACAGGAGGAGGAGGACGAGGAGGATGATGGGGATGAGTATTTTTTTAATGAGGAAGCTTCTCCGGTGCCAATGGAAATTGGTGGCGTGGCAAGGCCGGGTTCTGGCTTTTTGAGGGACACAAGTGACGTAGATTTGCCTGTAACTGCCCCTCAACCCAGCACAACCGCAGATTTGACAACTGGAATTTTGGCCCACATGGCGGATTATGCCTTACGTATCCTCAAAAGGGACCCACGCATTATTAAGATGATGACCGATGACGATTACTGGTTGGCCTGCCTCCTTGATCCTCGCTATAAAGGCAAATTGCAAAATATTATGCCACATGAGAACCTGGAACAAATATTAGCAACCAAACAATCAACTCTTGTTGACCGTTTGATTCAGGCATTCGCAGCACACAGCGCCGGTGATGGTTTTCACACGAGCTGCAGGGGGCAGCAGGCCAGAGGTGTTAGAGGTGCACAAATCAGAAGTGGCGTTGGACAGAGGGGTTTTCTGACCAGGTTGTGGAGTGATTTTGAAATGACCGCAGACAGGACAGGTACTGCAGCATCAATTCAAAGTGACAGGAGACAACATTTGTCCAGTATGGTTACTAACTAATTTTCATCCCTTATCGATGTTCTCCCTCAACCATCATTCCCATTTGATTACTGGGCATCCAAATTAGACACCTGGCCAGAATTGGCAGAATATGCATTGCAGGAGCTTGCTTGCCCAGCAGCTAGTGTGCTATCAGAAAGAGTATTCAGTGCTGCTGGTTCAATATTAACCGAAAAAAGGACTCGCCTGGCTACCCAAAATGTTGATGATCTAACCTTCATTAAAATGAACCACTCCTGGATTTCAAATTATTTTGCCCCACCTTTCCCGGCTGACACCTAGCTTTCCTATTAAAAGGTCTTGCTTGTGGACTGGTCTGACTGAGTTTTCTAATCTGGTAATTTGCAGCAGCTGTTTGTCCAGCATACGACATGTTTACACCTCCCTAAATGGGCAAACTCCCCCCACGGGGCCGTGGTCTCGCCACTTGGCGCAAGCACCCGTGAGAGTGCCGTTTGTCTGAAGAGGTGGGTGTGCACGCTTTTGGTCGATGGCACTGCCACTGGGTCCCTCATAGTGCAATAAAGTGTCTCTGGCGGTGGTGGTGCACAACCAACATCAGACACACCGTTGTAACATGAGGGGCCCTGGGCCTGTACCGCCGGCCACAAGACAGTTCCCCCCCAGCTCAAACAGTGCTCTACGATTTGCAAAATTATCTCTCACAGCTCCACCAATGTTTAGTCTATGCGCTGACATCCTTCAATGCCTGGAACTGACAATACCATTGTGTTGACATGTATGATGCAATTTAAAATAGTCAGGGGCAGTGTCTTATATTTACACCAGTAAATACTTGGCGCCAAATTACTAGGTCTGAAACTCAGCAAAGGAGCCCACCCCTGTACCTAAGTATGTTACCCTTTTGTTTTTGGGTTTTGTTGTATTTCGAGACATTAACATCTATTTATTTTTTGGGAGTACTAACTGTCAGACACTCCTTACAATCGGCCTCCGCTGACAACACTAATGATGCCTGTGTACCCCTGCAAGATAATTCCAAGTGCATAGAGCCTACTTTTGTTATGTTAGGCCTACTAAGTCTGTCTGCGGTCCATAATTGAAATTGTCCTCCACTGACCACACCACTGCTGCCCGTGTACCCCTGGAACCTATTTTAAAGTGCCTACAGCCTACTTTTCTTATGTTAGGCCTACTAAGTCTGTCTGCGGTCCCTCCTTCCAATAGTCCTCCACTGACCAGACCAATGCTGGCTGTGTACCCCTAGAACCTATTTTAAATTGCATAGCGCATCCTTTTTTTAATTGTAGGCGTACTAACTCTGTCTGCGGTCCATAATTGAAATTGTCCTCCACTGACCACACCACTGCTGCCTGTGTACCCCTGGAACCTATTTTAAAGTGCCTACAGCCTACTTTTCTTATGTTAGGCCTACTAAGTCTGTCTGCGGTCCCTCGTTCCAATAGTCCTCCACTGACCAGACCAATGCTGGCTGTGTACCCCTGGAACCTATTTTAAATTGCTTAGAGCATCCTTTTTTTAATTGTAGGCGTACTATCTCTGTCTGCGGTCCATAATTGAAATTGTCATCCACTGACCACACCACTGCTGCCCGTGTACCCCTGGAACCTATTTTAAAGTGCCTACAGCCTACTTTTCTTATGTTAGGCCTACTAAGTCTGTCTGCGGTCCATCCTTCCAATAGTCCTCCACTGACCAGACCAATGCTGGCTGTGTACCCCTGGAACCTATTTTAAATTGCATAGAGCATCCTTTTTTTAATTGTAGGCGCACTAACTCTGTCTGTGGTCCATAATTGAAATTGTCCTCCACTGACCACACCACTGCTGCCCGTGTACCCCTGGAACCTATTTTAAAGTGCCTACAGCCTACTTTTCTTATGTTAGGCCTACTAAGTCTGTCTGCGGTCCCTCCTTCCAATAGTCCTCCACTGACCAGACCAATGCTGGCTGTGTACCCCTGGAACCTATTTTAAATTGCATACAGCATCCTTTTTTTAATTGTAGGGGTACTAAGTCGGTCTGCGGTCCATAATTGAAATTGTCCTCCACTGACCAGACCAATGCTGGCCGTGTACCCCTGGAACCTAGTTGAAAGTGCATAGAGCCTACTTTTTTTCTTTATTTTATATTTATAAAGCCCAGATGGACTACGCTGTACCACGGTAAGAGCTACCCAGTCGTCACTTCTTTTGCGAGAAAAGCCATCCCAGCCCTCCACCAGCATGTAAAAGTCCGCATTGTCCATGCACTCAGGCAATCTAAGAGTAGAAAGGTGCACCTGACAACAGATGCATGGACCAGTAGGCATGTCCACGGAAGGTTACGTGTCCATTACGGTGCACTGGGTTAATGTGGTGGATGCATGGTCCACAGGGGACAGCCTACTAAGTCTGTCTGCAGTCCCTAATTCAAATTGTCCTCCGCTGACCACACCAATGCTGCCTGTGTACTCCTGTAACCTTTTTTAAACTGCATGGAGCACAATTTTTTGTTTAAGGCCTACTACCTGTGTCTGTCTGCGCCACTCAATACAGCTGTCCTCCTCTGAAAAAAGCTGAGCGTCAATTGTCTGGTTTTCAGCCTATAGAAATTTGAAAACTGCATTGGGGCTACTATTTCGGTTGGGCCTACTAACGATATCTGCCACTCCAAGGTGTTCTCCTGGTAGCCTTTCCTGAGCTTCGATCTTCAGGCTCTTGTTAAATAGTTTTTTAATCAAACTGCAGTGGGGCAAGTACTGGGGTTGGGGCCTACTACCAGTGTCTGCCGCTCCAAGGTGTTCTCCTGGTTGCCTTTCCTGAGCTTCGATCTTCAGGCTCTTGTTAAATAGTTTTTTAATCAAACTGCAGTGGGGCTAGTACTAGGGTTGGGGCCTACTACCAGTGTCTGCCGCTCCAAGGTGTTCTCCTGGTAGCCTTTCCTGAGCTTCGATCTTCAGGCTCTTGTTAAATAGTTTTTTAATCAAACTGCAGTGGGGCTAGTACTAGGGTTGGGGCCTACTACCAGTGTCTGCCGCTCCAAGGTGTTCTCCTGGTTGCCTTTAATGAGCTTCGATCTTCAGGCTCTTGTTAAATAGTTTTTTAATCAAACTGCAGTGGGGCTAGTACTAGGGTTGGGGCCTACTACCAGTGTCTGCCGCTCCAATGTGTTCTCCTGGTTGCCTTTCCTGAGCTTCGATCTTCAGGCTCTTGTTAAATAGTTTTTTAATCAAACTGCAGTGGGGCTAGTACTAGGGTTGGGGCCTACTACCAGTGTCTGCCGCTCCAAGGTGTTCTCCTGGTTGCCTTTCCTGAGCTTCGATCTTCAGGCTCTTGTTAAATAGTTTTTTAATCAAACTGCAGTGGGGCTAGTACTAGGGTTGGGGCCTACTACCAGTGTCTGCCGCTCCAAGGTGTTCTCCTGGTTGCCTTTCCTGAGCTTCGATCTTCAGGCTCTTGTTAAATAGTTTTTTAATCAAACTGCAGTGGGGCTTGTACTAGGGTTGGGGCCTACCAGTGTCTGCCGCTCCAAGGTGTTCTCCTAGTTGCCTTTCCTGAGCTTCGATCTTCAGGCTTTTGTTAAATAGTTTTTTAATCAAACTGCAGTGGGGCTAGTACTAGGGTTGGGGCCTACTACCAGTGTCTGCCGCTCCAAGGTGTTCTCCTGGTTGCCTTTCCTGGGCTTCGATCTTCAGGCTCTTGTTAAATAGTTTTTTAATCAAACTGCAGTGGGGCTAGTACTAGGGTTGGGGCCTACTACCAGTGTCTGCCGCTCCAATGTGTTCTCCTGGTTGCCTTTCCTGAGCTTCGATCTTCAGGCTCTTGTTAAATAATTTTTTAATCAAACTGCAGTGGGGCTAGTACTTGGGTTGGGCCTACTACCAGTGTCTGCCGCTCCAAGGTGTTCTCCAGGTTGCCTCTCCCTAAAATTCTATCTTCAGGCTCTTGTTAAATTGTTTTTAATATAACACTGCATTTGGCCTACTTGTTTTGTTGGCCCTACTAACGCTGTCTGCCGCTCCTTGATGTTCTCCTCCACTGAACAAACCAGTGCCGCCTGTTTACTTCTGTTACCAATTTTGAACTGCATTTAGCCTACTTACTGATTTGGGCCTACTCACTGTGTCAGCGTCTCATTACAGTTGTACTCCACTGAACAAAGCAATGCCCCCAGGTTAATCCTGTTACCAATTTTGAACTGCATTTAGCCCACTTTATTATTTGGGCCTATATCTGTGTTTCCTCCTCATCCTGCCCATTGCCCAGCCAGTGATAGATGAGTCTGCTGGTACATTGACCCAGAACGCTACATTCCCCGTGCACGCTACACAGCCAGAATGTGACCCTGCTGAAAGTCAGGTTCCCCTTCCCGCACACCATACCACCTTACACGGGGACAAAGAGGAAGGTGCAGATGAAAGTGCAGGTTCCTTCATCGGGTGTGGGGGGGGGAAATACTCTTTGGCGACGTCACTGGCACAGGGCCCCTCATAGTACGCAAAAGTGTCGCTGCCGGGAGGCACCCCCGCCGTGCAAACACACCGCCGTACTTTGAGGGGCCCTGTGCCAGTGCCAATGCCAAACAGTGGCCCCCCCCTGCTTGCTCAGGATCACAGCACTTGCAAAGTTGAAATACTTAACTCGCCCTGCTCCACTGCCGTGACGTGGTCCAGATTTCCTGGGCCCACAAAATACTTGAACCAGCCCTACCCCCAACAACTTTAGCCAAATGACCCCCAATTTCCAATGCCTAACTATTATTTTAAAGGAAATTAAGATTGATAAGCTTCATTAAAAAGAATGGATGTTTTTGCCATTAAAATGGGCACTCTAGGTGTTTTCCTGGCCCCCACTCACTGCCGACTATGCTGCCCCATTGACTTGCATTAGGTTTCGTGTTTCGGTCGATCCCAATTTTACGACATAATCGGCCGATTTCACTCGACTTTTGAGATAGTCGGGTTTTGCGAAACCCAACTCGACTCTAAAAAAGTCAAGGTCGCTCAACCCTACTCTCTAGCACTTGAAACCTGCAGTATGCAAAATGCCAGCAGCTATATTAATTCAATCAAGTATCAAGAAATCCTAAGGAGCAAACATCACACCTTCAGTAAAAAAGGAGAAGTCTAAGCATCACTGAACTATCCAACAGGACAATAACACCACGGCTTCAGTAGAAGTTCAGGAAGATTCTGTATTTGCCTGACTTGAACCCAATTTTTTGTATATTTTTTTGTATTTGATGGAAATTTTGAAAGTGGCAGCTGCAGCTCACAAAATCAAGTACATTAGTGAACTAGAGATCAATGGCTAAGATTCCTCAATAACGCTGCTAGAAGCCGGTGTCTGGCTATGCATCACAACTGCAGCAGGTCATAACAGCCAGAGATGCATTGCTGAGTACTAAAAGATGCTTGTCCTGAAAGGGGTGAATAATTCTGAGACTGCAGGCATTAGTAAAAGTGTAGAATTTGGAGAAACCACTTGTTCTTTTGGTTGTACTGAGCTATTTACATGGTTCTTGTTTGAGTGGTTTCTTGCAAACAGCAGTTAGTTTGTATAGTTTCCTAGTTAACCTAATTTGCAATGGTGGGTTTATGAAAATTTTTATTGCATCTGGAAATCAGTGATTAGTATTAGATCTCACATACTGTATATGAAATAAAACAATTAGGAAGCTTCTCCTTCTTCTGCGCACTGATGTTGACAGGTGTTGAATCATTCTAGAAATCCATTAAAAAAATTGACTATCAAACATAATAAAAGCAGACAGCACCAATATATGAGTACCGGATGGCCTTCACATCCCATTGATACATAATGCTATACATTTCCCATTCATGGAAAATCATTCCATCATCATTGTCAAGAGATCAAGCAGAAATAACTTTTCAAACTGAACAAGCAGCAAAACTAATTGTCAGCTTAGCGCTGTCACGTCATAATTTGGGTTTGCAAAATAGCACATAGCTTCTATACCTAATGCATCTAGACATTTTATGTCATGTTCTGGGATAATAGATATGTATAATATAACTTATTACAGATGACTAATAATACATTGCTTATAGGATTCTGTAAAGACACACATATATATATATATTTACACACACACATATGCAATAATACTCTCACACTACACTACATGCATATATACAGGTGCTTCTCACAAGATTAGAATATCATCAAAAAGTTAATTTATTTCAGTTCTCCAATAAACAAAAAGTGAAACTCATATAGAGCTCTAGCAAAAATTAAGAGCCCACCACATCCAAACCCTGTCATGGGCAGCCCAATCTCCAGACCTGAACCCCATTGAAAGCCTCTGGAATGTAATCGAGAGGATGATGGATAGTCACAAATAGGGTTGAGCGACCTTGACCTTTTTAGAGTCGAGCCGTGTTTCGCGAAACCCGACTATCTTAGAAGTCGAGTCGAGTGGAATCGGCCGATTATCGCGAAAAGTCGGGTATCGCCCGAAACACGAAACCCAATGCAAGTCAATGGGGGAGCATAGTCGGCAGTGAGTGGAGGCCAGGAAAACACCTACACTGCCCATTTTAATGGCAAAAACATCCATTCTTGTTAAAGAAGCTTGTCAATCGTAATTTACCTTATAATAATTGGAAGGCATTTGAAATTGGGGGTCATTTGGCTAAAGTTGTGGGGGGTAGGGCTGGTTCAAGTAATTAGTGGGCCCAGTAAATCTGGACCACGTCACGGCAGTGGAGCAGGGAGAGGTAAGTATTTAAACTTTGCAAGTGCTGTGATCCTGAGCAAGCAGGGGGGGCCCACTCGTTGGCATTGGCACTGGCACAGGGCCCCTCAAAGTACAGCGGTGTGTTTGCACGGCGGGGGCGCCTCCCACCGGCTGCAACACTTTTGCGTACTATGAGAGGCCCTGTGCCAGTGACGTCGCCAACTAGTATTCCTCCCCCCACCTGATGAAGGAACCTGCACTTTCATCTGCACCTTCCTCTTTGTCCCCGTGTAAGGTGGTATGGTATGCGGGAAGAGGAACCTGACTTTCAGCAGGGTCACAATCTTGCTGTGTAGCGTGCACGGGGAATTTTGCGTTATGGGTCAATGTACCAGCAGACTCATCTATCACTGGCTGGGCAATGGGCAGGATGAGGAGGAAACACAGATATAGGCCCAAAGAATAAAGTGGGCTAAATGCAGTTCAAAATTGGTAACACAGGACTAACCAGGGGGCATTGCAGTGGAGGACAACTGGAATGAGAGGCTGACACAGAGAGTAGGCCCAAATCAGTAAGTAGTCGACATGCAGTTCAAAATTGGCAACCGTAGAAAACAGGCGGCCCAGCTTTGTTCAGTTGAGGAGAACAGCAAGGAGTGGCAGACACCGATAGTAGGCCCCAACCCAACTAGTAGGCCAAATGCAGTCTAACATTAACAACTACTTAACAAGAGCCTGAAAATGGAATTTCAGGACAGGAAACCAGGAGAACAGCAAGGAGTGGCAGACACCGATAGTAGGCCCCAAACCAACTAGTACGCCAAATGCAGTTGTTCCATTTAACTACAATTTAATGAGAGCCTGAAGATAGAAGTTCAGGAAAGGCAACCTGGAGAACACCTTGGAGTGGAACACACCATCTCTCTACACCCCATACCCAATTTGTAGGCCTAATGCAGCGTAGTTTCCAACAACTACTAAACGAGAGCATGAAGATCGAAGCAATGGAGAGGAAACCTGGGGAACACCTTGGGGAGGCAGACACCGTTAGTAGGCCCTACCAAAGTTGTACACCCAATGCAGTTTTAAAATTCCTAGAGGCTGAAAACAAGACTATTGACGCTCAGCTTTTTTCAAAGGAACACAGCTGAATTGAGTGGCGCAGACAGACACAGGTAGTAGGACTCAAACCAAAAATGTGGCTCACTGCAGCAGAAAAAAGTTACAGGGGTACACAAGCTGCAGTGCTCTGGGCAGTGGAGGACAATTTCAATAGTGAACCGCAGACAGACTTTGTACGCCTACTATTAAAAAAAGGATGCTCTATGCAATTATAAATAGGTTCCAGGGGTACACGGGCAGCAGTGGTGTGGTCAGTGGAGGCCTAGTGGAAGGAGTGACCGCAGACAGGCATCGAAGGCCTAAAATAATAACACATGGCTGTAGGCAATTTTAAATTGGTTCCAGGGGTACACGGGCAGCAGTGGTGTGGTCAGTGGAGGCCTAGTGGAAGGAGTGACCGCAGACAGGCATCGAAGGCCTAAAATAAAAAAATTGGGCTGGCTGTAGGCAATTTTAAATTGGTTCCAGGGGTACACGGGCAGCAGTAGTGTGGTCAGTGGAGGCCTAGTGGAAGGAGTGACCGCAGACAGGCATCGAAGGCCTAAAATAATAACACATGGCTGTAGGCAATTTTAAATTGGTTCCAGGGGTACACGGGCAGCAGTGGTGTGGTCAGTGGAGGCCTAGTGGAAGGAGTGACCGCAGACAGGCATCGAAGGCCTAAAATAATAACACATGGCTGTAGGCAATTTTAAATTGGTTCCAGGGGTACACGGGCAGCAGTGGTGTGGTCAGTGGAGGCCTAGTGGAAGGAGTGACCGCAGACAGGCATCGAAGGCCTAAAATAAAAAAATTGGACTGGCTGTAGGCAATTTTAAATTGGTTCCAGGGATACACGGGCAGCAGTGGTGTGGTCAGTGGAGGCCTAGTGGAAGGAGTGACCGCAGACAGGCATCGAAGGCCTAAAATAATAACACATGGCTGTAGGCAATTTTAAATTGGTTCCAGGGGTACACGGGCAGCAGTGGTGTGGTCAGTGGAGGCATAGTGGAAGGAGTGACCGCAGACAGGCTTCGAAGGCCTAACATAACAAAAATGTCAATACAATGGTATTGTCAGTGGCAGGCTTTGAAGGATGTCAGCGCATACACTAAACATTGGTGGAGCTGTGAGATAATTTTGCAAGTGGTAGAGCACTGTTTGAGCTGGGGGGGGGAACTGTCTTGTGGCCGGCGGTACAGGCCCAGGGCCCCTCATATTACAACGGTGTGTCTGACGTTGGGTGCGCACCACCACCGCCAGAGACACTTTATTGTACTAGGAGGGACCCAGTGGCAATGCCGTCGACCAAAAGCGGGCACACCCACCTCTTCAGACAAACAGCACTCTGACGGGTGCTGTCGCCAAGTGTCGATACCACGGCCCCGTGTGGGGAGTTTGGCCATTTAGTGAGGTGTAAACATGTCGTATGCTGGACAATCAGGTGCAGAAAATTACGAGATTGGAAAAGGCATTCAGAATAGTCCACAGGCAAGACCTTTTCATAGGAAAGCTAGGTGTCAGCCGGGCAAGGTGAGGCAAAAGATTTCGAAATCCAGTTGTGGTTCATTTTAATGAAGGTTAGATCATCTACATTTTGGGTAGCCAGACGAGTCCTTTTTTCTGTTAGTATTGAACCTGCAGCACTGAATACTCTTTCTGATAGGACACTAGCTGCCGGGCAAGCAAGCTCCTGCAATGCATATTCTGCCAATTCTGGCCAGGTGTCTAATTTTGATGCCCAGTAATCAAATGGGAATGACGGTTGAGGGAGAACATCGATAAGGGATGAAAAATAGTTTGTAACCATACTGGACAAATGTTGTCTCCTGTCACTTTGAATTGATGCTGCAGTACCTGTCCTGTCTGCGGTCATAGCAAAATCACTCCACAACCTGGTCAGAAAACCCCTCTGGCCAACGCCACTTCTGATTTCTGCCCCTCTAACTCCTCTGGTCTGCTGGCCCCTTCAGCTCGTGTGAGAACGATCACGGGCGCTGTGTGCAGGGAATGCCAGAAGCAAACGGTCAACAAGAGTTGATTGTTTGGTTGATAATATTAGTTCCAAGTTCTCATGTGGCATTATATTTTGCAATTTGCCTTTATAGCGAGGATCAAGGAGGCAGGCCAACCAGTAATCGTCATCGTTCATCATTTTAGTTATGCGTGTGTCCCTTTTGAGGATACGTAAGGCATAATCCGCCATGTGGGCCAAAGTTCCAGTTCTCAAATCTGCGGTTGTGCTTGGTTGAGGGGCAGTTTCAGGCAAATCCACGTCACTTGTGTCCCTCCAAAAACCAGAACCCGGCCTTGCCGCGCCACCAATTTCCAGTGGACCCGGAAAAGCTTCCTCATTAAAAATATAATCATCCCCATCATCCTCCTCGTCCTCCTCCTCCTCTTCGCCCGCTAACTCGTCCTGTACACTGCCCTGGCCAGACAATGGCTGACTGTCATCAAGGCTTTCCTCTTCCTCAGCTGCAGACGCCTGATCCTTTATGTGCGTCAAACTTTGCATCAGCAGACGCATTAGGGGGATGCTCATGCTTATTATAGCGTTGTCTGCACTAACCAGCCGTGTGCATTCCTCAAAACACTGAAGGAGTTGACACATGTCTTGAATCTTCGACCACTGCACACCTGACAACTCCATGTCTGCCATCCTACTGCCTGCCCGTGTATGTGTATCCTCCCACAAAAACATAACAGCCCGCCTCTGTTCGCACAGTCTCTGAAGCATGTGCAGTGTTGAGTTCCACCTTGTTGCAACGTCTATGATTAGGCGATGCTGGGGAAGGTTCAAAGAACGCTGATAGGTCTGCATACGGCTGGAGTGTACGGGCGAACGGCGGATATGTGAGCAAAGTCCACGCACTTTGAGGAGCAGGTCGGATAACCCCGGATAACTTTTCAGGAAGCACTGCACCACCAGGTTTAAGGTGTGAGCCAGGCAAGGAATGTGTTTCAGTTGGGAAAGGGAGATGGCAGCCATGAAATTCCTTCCGTTATCACTCACTACCTTGCCTGCCTCAAGATCTACAGTGCCCAGCCACGACTGTGTTTCTTTCTGCAAGAACTCGGACAGAACTTCCGCGGTGTGTCTGTTGTCGCCCAAACACTTCATAGCCAATACAGCCTGCTGACGTTTGCCAGTAGCTGCCCCATAATGGGAGACCTGGTGTGCAACAGTGGCAGCTGCGGATGGAGTGGTTGTGCGACTGCGGTCTGTGGACGAGCTCTCGCTTCTGCAGGAGGACGAAGAGGAGGAGGAGGGGGTGCGAACGGCTACAGCCAACTGTTTCCTAGACCGTGGGCTAGGCAGAACTGTCCCAAACTTGCTGTCCCCTGTGGACCCTGCATCCACAACATTCACCCAGTGTGCCGTGATGGACACGTAACGTCCCTGGCCATGCCTACTGGTCCATGCATCTGTTGTCAGGTGCACCTTTGTGCTCACAGATTGCCTGAGTGCATGGACGATGCGCTCTTTAACATGCTGGTGGAGGGCTGGGATGGCTTTTCTGGAAAAAAAGTGTTGACTGGGTAGCTCGTAGCGTGGTACAGCGTAGTCCATCAGGGCTTTGAAAGCTTCACTTTCAACTAACCGGTAGGGCATCATCTCTAACGAGATTAGTCTAGCTATGTGGGCGTTCAAACCCTGTGTACGCGGATGCGAGGCTAAGTACTTCCTTTTTCTAACCATAGTCTCATGTAGGGTGAGCTGGACTGGAGAGCTGGAGATCGTGGAACTAGCGGGGGTGCCGGTGGACATGGCAGACTGAGAGACGGTGGGAGATGGTATTGTTGCCACCGGTGCCCTAGATGCAGTGTTTCCTACTACGAAACTGGTGATTCCCTGACCCTGACTGCTTTGGCCTGGCAAAGAAACCTGCACAGATACTACAGGTGGTGCGGAAAATGGTGGCCCTACACTGCCGGAAGGGATGTTGCGTTGCTGACTAGCTTCATTGGCCGAGGGTGCTACAACCTTAAGGGACGTTTGGTAGTTAGTCCAGGCTTGCAAATGCATGGTGGTTAAATGTCTATGCATGCAACTTGTATTGAGACTTTTCAGATTCTGTCCTCTGCTTAAGGTAGTTGAACATTTTTGACAGATGACTTTGCGCTGATCAATTGGATGTTGTTTAAAAAAATGCCAGACTGCACTCTTTCTAGCATCGGATACCTTTTCAGGCATTGCAGACTGAGCTTTAACCGGATGGCCACGCTGTCCTCCAACAGGTTTTGGCTTTGCCACGCGTTTTGGGCAAGATACGGGCCCGGCAGATGGAACCTGTTGCGATGTTGATGCCTGCTGCGGCCCCTCCTCCTCCGCTTCAGAACTGCTGCCGCCTGCACCCTGTTCCCCAATGGCTGCCAATCGGGGTCAAGAACAGGGTCATCTATTACCTCTTCTTGTAGCTCGTGTGCAACTTCGTCTGTGTCACCGTGTCGGTCGGTGGTATAGCGTTCGTGATGGGGCAACATAGTCTCATCAGGGTCTGATTCTTGATCATTACCACACTCTGTTGTTGGTGGCAACAAATGAGAGAGATGCCACACACGCAGGACTGTCACTGAAGCACAAATGTAAATATTAATCTCCCACTGATATGATTTTTTTTTTTTTTCAGGGAGACTTTAGGAAAAAAAAATAATAGAATAAAATGATTTTTTCAGGAAGAATTTAGAAACCAAATAAAATAAAATGATTTTTTCAGGGAGAATTTAGAAAACAAATAAAACAAAAAAAGGCTTTCTATGGCCCACTGAGTGAGAGATGACGCACACAGGAGTCAGGAGTGGCACACAAGCCCAGAGGCCAATATTTATCTCCCACTGATTGATGTAGTGATTTTTTCAGGTAGATTTTGGAACCCAAATCAAGCTAAAAATATAATAGGCTTTCTATGGCCCACAATTGGAGAGAGAGAGAGAGATGGCACACCCAGGAGTCAAGACTGGCACACAAGCAGAAAGGGCAATATTAATCTCCCACTGATTTGTTTTTTGTTTTTTATTCAGGGAGACTTTAGGAAAAAAAAATAATAGAATAAAATGATTTTTTCAGGAAGAATTTAGAAACCAAATAAAATAAAATGATTTTTTCAGGGAGAATTTAGAAAACAAATAAAACAAAAAAAGGCTTTCTATGGCCCACTGAGTGAGAGATGACGCACACAGGAGTCAGGAGTGGCACACAAGCCCAGAGGCCAATATTTATCTCCCACTGATTGATGTAGTGATTTTTTCAGGTAGATTTTGGAACCCAAATCAAGCTAAAAAAATAATAGGCTTTCTATGGCCCACAATTGGAGAGAGAGAGAGAGAGATGGCACACCCAGGAGTCAAGACTGGCACACAAGCAGAAAGGGCAATATTAATCTCCCACTGATTTGTTTTTTTTTTTTTTTCAGGGAGACTTTAGGAAAAAAAAATAATAGAATAAAATGATTTTTTCAGGAAGAATTTAGAAACCAAATAAAATAAAATGATTTTTTCAGGGAGAATTTAGAAAACAAATAAAACAAAAAAGGCTTTCTATGGCCCACTGAGTGAGAGATGACGCACACAGGAGTCAGGAGTGGCACACAAGCCCAGAGGCCAATATTTATCTCCCACTGATTGATGTAGTGATTTTTTCAGGTAGATTTTGGAACCCAAATCAAGCTAAAAAAATAATAGGCTTTCTATGGCCCACAATTGGAGAGAGAGAGAGAGATGGCACACCCAGGAGTCAAGACTGGCACACAAGCAGAAAGGGCAATATTAATCTCCCACTGATTTGATTTTTTTTTTTTCAGGGAGACTTTAGGAAAAAAAAATAATAGAATAAAATGATTTTTTCAGGAAGAATTTAGAAACCAAATAAAATAAAAAGATTTTTTCAGGGAGAATTTAGAAAACAAATAAAAGAAAAAATAGGCTTTCTATGGCCCACGGAGTGAGAGATGACGCACACAGGAGTCAGGAGTGGCACACAAGCCCAGAGGCCAATATTGTTCTCCCAATGATTGATGACACAAAAGAGAATAGTAAAACCAAAAACACTCAGTTTGAAAAAATGTTGCAGTAATCCGCAAGTGCTAGTAAAAGATGTAAAAAACAGGGTATTTGGTTGATACGTTTTTTGCAAAAAATGTATACTAAGCTGCTCTACCAAACTTCACGGTATACCCTTATCAGAGCAGTCCTAACTAATGTATGCAATCCCTATCTGATGTATTTAAAAACCTGATCATCTGTATATTACCTGTGTGAACAGGGTTCAGAGAGGAAATATCCATGTGTGCATACAGGGTAGAACAGCTTTTGTGCAGATAGCCCAAGAGGAGTGGTGGAACTCCCCAGTCTTGTAGACACAAGAGAACAATTATGGAAACAGGAACACATGGGCTACTTGCACAGTGAACAAGTCTGTATGATCATGTTCACACACCACCAAAAAACCTGACGACACAAAAGAGAATAGTAAAACCAAAAACACTCAGTTTGAAAAAATGTTGCAGTAATCCGCAAGTGCTAGTAAAAGATGTAAAAAACAGGGTATCAACCAAATACCCTGTTTTTTACATCTTTTACTAGCACTTGCGGATTACTGCAACATTTTTTCAAACTGAGTGTTTTTGGTTTTACTATTCTCTTTTGTGTCGTCAGGTTTTTTGGTGGTGTGTGAACATGATCATACAGACTTGTTCACTGTGCAAGTAGCCCATGTGTTCCTGTTTCCAATGATTGATGTAGTGATTTTTTCAGGTAGATTTTGGAACCCAAATCAAGCTAAAAAAATAATAGGCTTTCTATGGCCCACAATTGGAGAGAGAGAGAGAGAGAGATGGCACACCCAGGAGTCAAGACTGGCACACAAGCAGAAAGGGCAATATTAATCTCCCACTGATTTGATTTTTTTTTTTTTTTTCCAGGGAGACTTTATAAAAAAAAAATAATAAAAAAAAAAAGATTTTTTCAGGAAGAATTTAGAAACCAAATAAAATAAAAATGGTTTTTTCAGGGAGAATTTATAAAACAAATAAAACAAAAAATAGGCTTTCTATGGCCCACTGAGTGAGAGATGACGCACACAGGAGTCAGGAGTGGCACACAAGCCCAGAGGCCAATATTTATCTCCCACTGATTGATTTATTGATTTTTTCAGGTAGAATTCAGAACCCAAATTAACCAAAAACATAAATAGGCTTTCTATGGCCCACTATTTGTGAGAGAGATGGCACGCTCAGGACTGGCACACAAGCCCAGAGGCCAATATTAATCTCCCACTTTTTATTTTTTTTCAGGGAAAATTTATAAACCCAATAAAAAAAATAATAAATAGGCTTTCTATGGCCCACTATCTGAGAGAGAGAGATGGCACGCTTAGGACTGGCACACAAGCCCAAAGGCCAATATTAATCTCCCTTTTTTTTTTCAGGGAGAATTTATAAAACCAAAAAAAAATAAATAAATAGGCTTTCTATGGCCCACTATTTGTGAGAGAGATGGCACGCTCAGGACTGGCACACAAGCCCAGAGGCCAATATTAATCTCCCACTTTTTTTTTTTTTGTTCCAGGGAAAATTTATAAACCCAATAAAAAAAATAATAAATAGGCTTTCTATGGCCCACTATCTGAGAGAGAGAGATGGCACGCTTAGGACTGGCACACAAGCCCAAAGGCCAATATTAATCTCCCACTGATTGATTTATTGATTTTTTCAGGTAGAATTTAGAACACAAATAAAGCAAAAAAAAAAAAAAAAAGGGCTTTCTATGGCCCACTGAGTGAGTGATGATGCACACAGGAGTCAGGAGTGGCACACAAGCCCTGAGGCCAATATTTTTCTCCCACTGATCGATGTAGTGATTATTTCAGGTAGATTTTAGAACCCAAATCAAGCAAAAAAGTAAATAGGCTTTCTATGGCCCACTGACTGAGAGATGGCACACACAGGAGTCAAGAGTGGCACACAAGCCCTGAGGCCAATATTTTTCTCCCACTGATTGATGTAGTGATTTTTTCAGGTAGATTTTATAACCCAAATCAAGCAAAAAAATAAATAGGCTTTCTATGGCCCACTGAGTGAGAGATGGCACACACAGGGATGGCACTCTAGCAGAAATGTCAATCTTAATCTCCCACAAAAAAAAAAAAAAAACAGGGAGTGTCCAACAATTACTATCTCCCTGCAGTAATCTCAGCCAGGTATGGCAGGCAGCAATAAGGAGTGGACTGATGCACAAATTAAATAAAAAGTGTGGACAAACAAAAAAGATAGCTGTGCAGAAAGGAAGGAACAAGAGGATTTGTGCTTTGAAAAAAGCAGTTGGTTTGCACAGCGGCGTACACACAGCAATGCAGCTATCAGGGAGCCTTCTAGGGCAGCCCAATGAGCTACAGCGCTGAGGGGAAAAAAAAAAAAATGTAGCTTCCACTGTCCCTGCACACCGAAGGTGGTGTTGGGCAGTGGAAATCGCTACAGCACAAGCGGTTTGGTGGTTAATGGACCCTGCCTAACGCTATCCCTGCTTCTGACGAAGCGGCAGCAACCTCTCCCTAAGCTCAGATCAGCAGCAGTAACATGGCGGTCGGCGGGAACGCCCCTTTATAGCCCCTGTGACGCCGCAGACAGCAAGCCAATCACTGCAATGCCCTTCTCTAAGATGGTGGGGACCAGGACCTATGTCATCACGCTGCCCACACTCTGCGTTTACCTTCATTGGCTGAGAAATTGCGCTTTTCGCGTCATTGAAACGCGACTTTGGCGCGAAAGTCGCGTACCACATGGCCGACCCCGCACAGGGGTCGGATCGGGTTTCATGAAACCCGACTTTGCCAAAAGTCGGCGACTTTTGAAAATGAACGACCCGTTTCGCTCAACCCTAGTCACAAACCATCAAACAAAGAAGGACTGTTTAAATTCCCCCCCCAGGAGCATTGTTAAAGACTGGTGGAAAGCATGCCAAGATGCATGAAAGTTGTGATTAAAAATCATGGTTATTCCACAAAATATTGATTTCTGAACCCTTCCTCAGTTAAAACATTAGTATTGTTTCTAAATGATTATTAACTTATTTTCTTTGCATTATTTGAGGCCTGAAAGCACTGTTTTTTTTTATTTTTTATTTTGACCCCTTCTCCTTTTCAGAAAAAAATGGTGCGAGACATGATGTCCCAGATGTGATCAATCGGATTCACGTCTGGGGAACGGGCGGAGTCTGTAGTATAAAGCAGCACCCCTATAGGCAGACTCTGCAGTATAAGGCAGCACCTCTATAGGCAGACCCTGTAATATAAGGCAGCACCCCATAGGCAGACCCTGTAGTATAAGACAGCACCCCACAGAAAGATCCTGTAGTATAAGACAGCACCCCATAGGCAGACCATGTAGTATAAGGAAGCACCCCAAAAGGGGGAGTCTGTAGTATAAGGCAGCACCCCCATAGGCCGACCCTGTAGTATAAGGCAGCACTCCCATAGGCAGACCCTGTAGTATAAGGCAGCACCCCACAGGCAGACCCTGTAGTATAAGACAGCACTCCATAGGCAGACCCTGTAGTATAAGGAAGCACCCCAAAAGGGGGAGTCTGTAGTATAAGGCAGCACCCCCATAGGCAGACCCTGTAGTATAAGGCAGCACTCCCATAGGCAGACCCTGTAGTATAAGACAGCACTCCATAGGCAGACCCTGTAGTATAAGGAAGCACCCCAAAAGGGGGAGTCTGTAGTATAAGGCAGCACCCCTATAGGCAGACCCTGTAATATAATGCAGCACCTCATAGGCAGACCCTGTAGCATAAGACAGTACCCCCATAGGCCGACTCTGTAATCTAAGGCAGCACCCCATAAGCAGGCCATGTAGTATAAAGCAGCACCCCATTGGAAGACCCTGTAGTATAAGGCAGCACTCCCATAAGCAGACCGTGTAGTATAAGGCAGCACCCCACAATCAGACCCTGTAGTACAAGACAGCACCCCCATAGGCAGACCCTGTAATATAAGGCAGCACCCTATAGACAGAACCTGTAATATAAGACAGCACCGCCATAGGCATACCCTGTAGTATAAGGCAGCACGCCGCAGGCAGACCCTGTGGTATAAGACAGCACCCCCATAGGCAGACCCTGTAGTATAAGGTAGCACCCCTATAGGCAGACTCTGTAGTATAAGGCAGCACCCCTATAGGCAGACTCTGTAGTATAAGGCAGCACCTCTATAGGCAGACCATGTAATATAAGGCAGCACCCCATAGGCAGACCCTGTAATATAAGACAGCACCCCACAGAAAGATCCTGTAGTATAAGACAACACCCCCATAGGCAGACTTTGTAATCTAAGGCAGCACCTCATAGGCAGACCCTGTAGTATAAGGCAGCACTCCACAGGCAGACCCTGTAGTATAAGGCAGCACCCCCATAGGCAGACTCTGAAGTATAAGGCAGCACCCCCATAGGCAGACCCAGTAGTATAAGGCAACAATCCCATAGGCAGACCCTGCAGTATAAGGCAGCACCCCACAGGCAGACCCTGTAGTATAAGACAGCACCCATAGGCAGACCCTGTAGTATAAGACAGCACCCACATAGGCAGACTCTGTAATCTAAGGCAGCACTCCATAGGCAGACCCTGTAGTATAAGGAAGCACCCCAAAAAGGGGAGTCTGTAGTATAAGGCAGCACCTTTATGGACAGACTCTGTAGTATAAGGCAGCACCCCTATAGGCAGACCCTGTAATATAAGGCAGCACCTCATAGGCAGACCCTGTAGTATAAGACAGCACCCCCATAGGCCGACTCTGTAATCTAAGGCAGCACCCCATAGGCAGGCCATGTAGTATAAGGCAGCACCCCATTGGCAGATCCTGTAGTATAAGGCAGCACCCCCATAGACAGACTCTGTAGTATAAGGCAGCGCCCCCATATGTACACCCTGTAGTATAAGGCAGCACTCCCATAAGTAGACCATGTAGTATAAGGCAGCACCCCACAATCAGACCCTGTAGTACAAGACAGCACCCCCATAGGCAGACCCTGTAATATAAGGCAGCACCCGATAGGCAGACCCTGTAGTATAAGACAGCACCGCCATAGGCAGACCCTGTAGTATAAGGCAGCACCCCACAGGCAGACCCTGTAGTATAAAACAGCACCCCCATAGGCAGACCGTGTAGTATAAGGCAGCACCCCTATAGGCAGACCCTGTAGTATGTACTCACCTCTCTTCTTCCTGGTTCCTCTGCAGCTCTGAGTGCCCAATCATCTCCTGACAGCGGGCGCTGGTTAGTGATGTCACTGCACCCACTGTTAGTGTCGGCGTCAGTGACATCAGGCACTGACAGGGGGATGATGGGAGAAGGAGCATAGCACAGCGCTCCTTCTCCCATCAATGTGATCAGCTGTATTGGCTAAATGATGGTACAGCTGACCTTGCGATGATGGGCGGGGGGCCCACTGCTGGCACCGAGGCCCCCCGCCTGCTCAGGGGCCCCATAGCAGCCGGGCAGCAGAGCAGGGAGATTGATTCTCCCTGCTCTGCCACAGAATGTAACTGTATTGGCGTGCTTTATTTTTATATAACGCTAACATATACCGCAGCCAGTAGCATAGCTATTGGGGGGGCAGTGAGGGCGGGCGCCCAGGGCCCCACACTCTGAGGGGGCCCACCCGGAGCTACGCTACTGGCTGCGGAATATGTTAGCGCTATATGAAAAAAAGATTATTATTATTATTATTACTGCAGTGCAGCGGTGATGGTCCAGTGTAACAGGCAGTGACCACAGGGAAAGTTCACAGTAAAACGTGTTTAATGTAAAAGAAAAAAAACACACAAGTGTAAAGCACTCAGTATCCTCTGAATCGCAGCCAGGAAACGAAACAGTCCATAAATCCGTCCAGGTGCCGAAGGCGACTGCACCACCGTATCATGCTGCGGGTTGCCAGGAGTTCACTCTGCTGGGCTCTGCGTTACTCTCAGAGCTTTTGAGCTGAGCTTTTGCAGAGCTGACTGCTGTGCTTACTGCCAAACTCCACTCTCACTGACACATTCAAACCCTGCTTCAGGTGTCTCTACAAACAACCTGTCGCCGTAGGCCACATGGAAAACCAGGCCCAAGAGAGGAAATGGACCAACCTCAGTACCTTCCTGTAGTCCATTTGAAAAACAAAAATCCATAACAGGTTTTCCTAAATCTGCCTTCAACAAATAACTTGCCCAAAGCCAACACTCACTTTTATTCTGCATTGCAACCACAGCTATACCTGTGACTGCAATGCCCTCC
The DNA here is from genome assembly GCF_032444005.1 of Ranitomeya imitator. Taxonomy (NCBI): domain Eukaryota; kingdom Metazoa; phylum Chordata; class Amphibia; order Anura; family Dendrobatidae; genus Ranitomeya; species Ranitomeya imitator. The sequence continues at coordinate 635,655,406 of NC_091286.1, forward strand.
CAATGCTTCTGGGTGCATTTTGGAGGTCACTTAGTGACCCTCACAAATAACACTGGTCGCTGCCTCACATACAGAGGGGGGCTCAGTTCAAACTTGTGGGGTTGAACATTTGTCACCACATACAGGGGGCTTGTGACTGGGCATCCACATTTCCATGTGACTTCCCTGCCCGATGTTCCACAATAAAATTAAAATTTTGCAAAGACAGGACCCTTCGGGTGACCCGCGAATTTCTCCCCTTGGCATTCTTCATCCACACTAAGGGTGAATGATCTGTCAACAAGCGAAACTGTCGACCAAGCAAATAATAATGTAGGGACTCCAAGGCCCACTTACAGGCCAGACACTCCTTCTTCACTACGCTATAGTTTTTCTCGGCCGGGGTTTCCCTCTTAGATAGGTCACCGGATGCTCCTCTCCGTCCATTTCCTGTGACAGGACCGCTCCTAGGCCCATGTTAAAGGCATCTGTTTGTACAATGAAGTGTTTCTGAAAGTTGGGGCTAATGAGGATGGGCTGTATGTACAGCGCCACCTTTAATTTATTGGTACGCTTCCTCCGCCTGGGGGTTCCACCGTAATATGACCAACTTCTTTCCCTTTAGGAGATTGGTAAGGGGTGTTGCTCTCCCTGAAAAATTGGGTATAAACATCTAGTAATACCCAATGATCCCAAGAAATGCTCTCACTTGTTTGGTGGTAACAGGTTGGGGCCTGTTTTAAATGGCCTTGATTTTAATTATTTGGGGTTTAATCATCCGACGGCCGATCACATAACCCAAGTACCTGGCTTCCTTGAGCCCTATCGCACATTTCTTGGGATTTGCCGTCAACCCCACGGCTCTGAGTGAATCTACTACTGCTTGTACTTGGGACAAGTGGGTATGCCAGTCAGTGCTAAAGATGATGATGTCATGTAAGTACGCAGACGCATTCTTCCAATGGGGTTCCAGCACTATGTCCATCAACCTCTGGAACATAGCAGGGACCCCATATAGACCAAAGGGCATGTTATGAAGGTGGTCTTTTCCTTGGCCAACTCTGCAAGCGGCACCTTCCAATAACCCTTGGTGAAATCGAGCGTGGTGAAGTACTGGGCCTGACCCAGGCGCTCGATTAGCTTGTCCACCCAGGACATTGGATAAAGGTCAAACTTTGATACCTCATTCAATTTTTTGAAATCATTACAGAACCGTAATGACCCGTCCGGCTTTGGGATTAGCACAATGGGGCTTGCCCAGTCAGTCCGGGATTCCTCAGTTACTTCCAGCTGGAGCATTTGTCTTACCTCACTCACAATGGCTTGTCTCCAGGCCTTGGGCAATTGGTAAGGTTCAATTTGTACCCTTACATGAGGCTCGGTGATAATGTCATGCTGGATGATGGAGGTACGACCGGGTATTTCCGAGAATACGTCTGCTTTCTCTTGGACTAAGTTCCTAACCTCTCAACGCTGTTGTTTTGAGAGATTGTCTCCTATTTTTACCTCTCTCTCTGCCTCATCCTTGGCCGGAGTCCAAGGGATCCCTGTTGTAACGACCTGGGTTGCCTCTGCGACTAAACATTCCCGATCCTTCAACACTTTCAGCAAGTGGACATGATACAGCTGTTCGGGTTTTCTTCTTCTGGGCTGGTGAACTCTATAATTTACTTCTCCCACTTTCCCCCCGTATCTCATATGGCCCTTGCCACTTGGCCACAAGCTTGCTCACCGTGGTGGTCACTAGTACCAACACATGGTTCTCTTCTTTAAAGGTCCTGTCGGTGGCTCTTATATTATTATATTATACACGTGGCTTTGTGCGGCCTGGGCAACCATCAGATTTTCCTTTACGATGGGCCATACTGCTGCAATCTGGTCCTGCATGCTTGCCACATGCTCGATGACACTCTTATGCGGAGTGGGCTCCTGCTCCCACGTCTCCTTGGCTACCTCCCACAGTCCCTTTGGGTGCCTGCCATACAGTGGCTCAAAAAGGGCGAATCCTTTGGAGGAAGATGAGAGACACCAGACCCAACCATGCAGACGAGCTGAAGGCTGCTATCAAAGCAACCTGGGCTTCCTTAACGCCTCAGCATTGCCTCTGACTGATCGCCTCCATGCCATGCCGCATTGATGCAGTAATTGATGCAAAAGGAGCCCCGACCAAGTATTGAGTGCATTTACTGAACATACACTTCAGTAGGCCAACATTTCGGATGTTAATATCATTTTTTGAAGCTGGTGTTAAAAAATATTCTAATTTACTGAGATAACGACTTTTGGGTTTTCATTGGCTGTAAGCCATAAATATTGACATTAACAGAAATAAACACTTGAAATAAATCACTCTATTTGTAATGACTCTACCGAATACTGTATATGAGTTTCACTTTTTGTATTGGAGAACTGAAATAAATTAACTTTTTGATGATATTCTAATTTTGTGAGTTGCACCTGTATATATGCATGTAGTGTAGTGTGAGAGTATTATTGTACTCACCTATCACTGCTCTCTCCAATGACCAGCGCGTTCTGCTCCTTTTCTCAGTGTTGTCACACAATTGGAACCAGCTGGCTCGTTCTATGAGCTATGTATGGGCCGGAAGTCTATTTTACACTGAAAGCCTATGGGGAATTGTTCTGACACTCCATTGACTTACAATGTAAAAGTGCCTTCAGGGCCACGCACAGCGCAGTGTAAACCGGAGAGTCTGCAGAGCGGTAATGTCACTGAGAAGAGGAGAAGCACGGTGCTAGACACCGGAGAGAGCGACAGTAGGTGAGTATATTAATACACTCACACTATGTAACATTCATGTACACACAAGTTTAATGGTTATTATGGTTAAAAAACTTAGAGGGAATTAATTACAATACCTGCCGTCCTCCAGCCAGAGAGCGGACATAAACAGCCCAGCAGTCAGAAGATGCCTTCATATTTAGTGGCCCTTGCATGGAATTCCCAATACACAGTGCCCTGTCCAAAAATGAGACCGCAGAGAATAATAAGGGACATTATTGTCACTAGTGTGTCAGTAGCTGCAGACTGTTGCTCTGCATCTGATTGCAGAAGGTCTTCTTTCTGGGCCTTCTGATTATAGGACACAGTGGCAACCTCCCCCGGCAACCTCCCCCAGCTTTGCTGCTGGAAACTGGTTTATATTTCTATATCCAGTTCCCTGCTGCAGCTTGGAGCTATAGCAGTCAGTTATCTTCCTTCTTGGTGTTGCTGGGGGACGCCCATGTTTCTCTCTGAGTTTACTTAAGCTAAGTGTTCCCCCTTGTTTGTGCATCTCATCTTTCTTTATTAATAGTGGGGATTGACTAGCATTCATCCTGTCCTTCCAGATGCAGGGCTTATCGCCAGGGTCACGCAGGGATTAGGTTCCTGCTCGGCGATAGGTGCAGAACCGATATAGGGACGATAGGGCAGACAGGGTGATGTTAGATCTGTCTAGGGGTCTCCACTCCCCCCTTTCCTAGTGTTTGATTGCTTTTCCCATATCCCTTCGTGTTGCACTTAGCCTTTCTTACATGTTGCGTGACAATTATATTTCTGGGAAAATCTGCGTGAACAGGTGAATTTGAATTTTTCCTTTTCTGCTCATCTCTAAGACCAAACAGGGTGATAATTAAATTTGTGGTTTGCGCTTCCTTTTTTGATATTTAACCCCTTTCTGACATTACTATCCCGTCGAGGTGGGGTGGGCCCGTATGACCACCGACAGGATAGTACGTCATAGCGATCGGCCGCGCTCACGGGGGGAGAGCGGCCAATCGCAGCCGGGTGTCAGCTGACTATCGCAGCTGACATCAGGCACAATGTGCCAGGCGCAGTGACGGACTGCCCCCGGCACATTATCCCCCGGCACACTGCGATCAAACATGATCACATTGTTCCGGTGGTATAGGGAAGCATCACGCAGGGAGGGGGCTCCTTGCGGGCTTCCCTGAGACCCCTGGAGCAACGCGATGCGATCGCGTTGCTCGGAGGGTCTCTTACCTCCTCCTCCCTGCAGCAGGTCCGGATCCAAGATGGCCATGGGGCTGCATCCGGGTCCTGCAGGGAGGTGGCTTACCAACGCCTGCTCAGAGCCTGCAGAGTGCACGTCAGATTGCTGATCTGTCACAGTGCACAGCACAGCGATCTTACACTATAACATGATGTTCCCCCTGGGGCAATGTTATAGTGTAAAAAAAAAATTCACATGTGTAAAAAAAATGTAACAAAAATTCCTAAAAAAAAAATAAATATATTGTTCCTATAAATACATTTCTTTATCTAAAAAAAAAACAATAAAAGTACACATATTTAGTATTGCCGCGTCCGTAACGACCCGACCTATAAAAGTGTGCCACTAGTTAACCCCTTCAGTGAACACCGTAAAAAAAAAAAACGAGGCAAAAAACAACGCTTTATTATCATACAAACAAATAGTGGAATAACTCGTGATCAAAAAGACGGATATAAATAACCATGGTACCGCTGAAAATGTCATCTTGTCCCGCAAAAAAAGAGCCACCATACAGCGTCATCAAAGAAAAAAGAAAAAAAGGTATAGTCATCAGAATAAAGCGATGCAAAAATAATTATTTTTTCTAGAAAATAGTTTTTATCGCATAAAAGCGCCAAAATATAAAAAAAGATATAAATGAGGTATCGCTGTAATCGTACTGACCCGAAGAATAAATCTGCTTTATCCATTTTACCAAACGCGGAACGGTATAAACGCCTCCCCCAAAAGAAATTCATGAATAGCTGGTTTTTGGTCATTCTGCCTCACAAAAATCGGAATAAAAAGCGATCAAAAATTGTCACGTGCCCAACAATGTTACCAGTAAAAACGACAACTCGTCCCGCAAAAAACAAGACCTCACATGACTCTGTGGACCAAAATATGGAAAAATTATAGCTCTCAAAATGTGGTAACACAAAAAATATTTTTTGCAATAAAAAGCGTCTTTCAGTGTGTGCTGCCAATCATAAAAATCCACTAAAAAACCCGCTATAAAAGTAAATCAAACCCCCCTTCATCACCCCCTTAGTTAGGGAAAAATTAAAAAAATGTATTTATTTCCATTTTCCCATTAGGGCTAGGGTTAGAGTTAGGGCTAGGGTTAGGGCTAGGGTTAGGGCTAGGGCTAGGGCTAGGGCTAGGGTTAGGGCTAGGGTTAGGGCTAGGGTTAGGGTTAGGGCTATGGTTAGGGTTAGGACTAGGGTTAGGGTATGGATTACATTTACGGTTGGGAATAGGGTTGGGATTAGGGTTAGGGGTGCGTGAGGGTCAGGGGTGGCGTCCGATCTCAATTCCAGCCAATTCTGCGTTGAAAAAGTAAAACAGTGCTCCTTGCCTTCTGAGCTCTCCCGCTCGCCCAAACAGGGGTTTACCCCAACATATGGGGTATCAGCGTACTCAGGACACATTGGAAGACAACTTTTGGCGTCCAATTTCTCCTGTTACCCTTGGTAAAATATAAAACTGGTTGCTAAAAAATAATTTTTGTGGAAAAAAAAAGATTTTTTATTTTCACGGCTCTGCGTTATAAACTGTAGTGAAACACTTGGGGGTTCAAAGTTCTCACAACACATCTAGATAAGTTCCTTGGGTGGTCTAGTTTCCAATATGGGGTCACTTGTGCCCAAACGGTGGTTCCCCCCCACATATGGGGTATCAGCATACTCAGGACAAATTGGACAACAACTTTTGCTTCCAATTTCTCCTGTTACCCTTGGAAAAATACAAAACTGGGGGCTAAAAATAATTTTTGTGGGAAAAAAATAATTTTTATTTTCACGGCTCTGCATTATAAACTTCTATGAAGAACTTGGTGGGTCAAAGTGCTCACCACACATCTAGATAAGTTCCTTAGGGGGTCTACTTTCCAAAATGGTGTCACTTGTGGGGGGTTTCAATGTTTAGGCACATCAGTGGCTCTCCAAACGCAACATGGCGTCCCATCTCAATTCCTGTGAATTTTGCATTGAAAAGTCAAACGGCGCTCCTTTCCTTCCGAGCTCTCCCATGCGCCCAAACAGTGGTTTACCCCCACATATAGGGTATCAGCGTACTCAGGACAAATTTTACAACAACGTTTGGGGTCCAATTTCTTCTCTTACCCTTGTGAAAATAAAAAATGGGGGACGAAAATATCATTTTTGTGAAAAAATATGATTTTTTATTTTTACGGCTCTGCATTATAAACTTCTGTGAATCACTTAATGGGTCAAAGTGCTCACCACACATCTAGATAAGTTCCTTAGGGGTTCTACTTTCCAAAATGGTGTCACTTGTGGGGGGTTTCAATGTTTAGGCACATCAGTGGCTCTCCAAACGCAACATGGCGTCCTATCTCAATTCCAGTCAATTTTGCATTGAAAAGTCAAATGGCGCTCCTTCGCTTCCGAGCTCTCCCATGCACCCAATAGGTGGCTTACCCCCACATGTGGGATATCAGTGTACTCAGGACAAATTTTACAACAACTTTTGGGGTTCATTTTCTCCTGGTACCCTTGGTAAAATAAAACAATTTGGAGCTGAAGTAAATTTTTTGTGAAAAAAAGATAAATGTTCATTTTTATTTAAACATTCCAAAAATTCCTATAAAACACCTGAAGGGTTAATAAACTTCTTGAATATGGTTTTGAGCACCTTGAGGGGTGCAGTTTTTAGAATGGTGTCACACTTGGTTGTTTTCTATCATATAGACCCCTCAAAATGACTTCAAATGAGATGTGGTCCCTTAAAAAAAATGGTGTTGTAAAAATGAGAAATTGCTGGTCAACTTTTAACCCTTATAACTCCCTAACAAAAAAAGATTTTGGTTCCAAAATTGTGCTGATGTAAAGTAGACATGTGGGAAATGTTACTTGTTAAGTATTTTGTGTGACATATCTCTGTGATTTATTTGCATAAAAATTCAAGGTTGGAAAATTGCGAAATTTTCAAAATTTTTGCCAAATTTCCATTTTTTTCACAAATAAACGCAGGAAATATCAAATAAATTTTAGCACTATCATGAAGTAGAATATGTCACGAGAAAACAATGTCAGAATCACCAGGATCTATTGAAGCGTTTCAAAGTTATAACCTCATAAAAGGACAGTGGTCAGAATTGTAAAAATTGGCCTGGTCATTATCGTGCAAACCACCCTTGGGGGTAAAGGGGATAATTGTAGTACTGTTGCATTATTATTTTGCTTTATTAGTTTTCTAAGGCATCAAAATAACCCTTTGTACTTAATTACCTTTATTAGGATTCACGTTATTCCATGATGATCAACTTAAACAAAAAGAAAAATGCCATTACTCTGTCGGGCGGTGTCTATGCTATGAGATCTTGCAAAATCATGAGAAACCTATGTAGTTAGCGGAGAGGTAAGGGTGGACAAATCGGTACAAACTTGGAGAAACACAAAGGAATAAACCACCGAATAAAGTATTTAATAAAAATACAAAGAATTCAAGGTACCTGAAGGAAGAAAACCCCAATTACAAAATCAGAAGAGCCCGAGAAAGCCCCCGTTTACTAAGCAATTCTCTATATTATGTTGGACCGGTCCTGGGAAAATACTAGGAGTTTTACAAAGAAAGAATCTGTGATGACAATTGTATAATAGTCCCCTCAGAGTCTAATTATTGTTCTGAGGCCATGTGGGGTTATCACCACCTTAGCTCTGGTTTAAATTCAATTTCCTTTACGGAAAAGATGTAAAGACCTTTAAATCAGAGAGAACGACCGTACAGCAGTAGCGGCTTTTGTCAAATCAAATAATAGACCTTGACCGGGGCTTTGAGGGACTTCATTCCATAATCAATGGCAGCTAAATGTCTGAAATAAATTAAAAAAAGTAACACAAAGTCAAATTTGTATACTTGTTGGCCATCTGTTATCACGGGCAAGACCAGTCTGCTGCAGCTTCCAGACAAGTGTCATTATGAGCGCCTCCATGTTTATACTAGTTGTCCAGTCCATTTGTAAAAGTTGAGATTGTGTAAAAGTCAACACATCCCCTTGGAGCCAGGATTCTTACAGGGCTGCAAAATCCTAAATTATACAAGGAGTGGGTAATGTATAAGGAGTGATTTATGACTTTGGCTTGGAGAATCAAGGCGACTGGTGTGGATAATGCAAACAGTTGTCTTCTCTCTATCAAGGCTTTCGGAGATGGGTAACATCACTAGACCTTGCAGCACATCATTAAGTGTAATTTTTACGGGTTTCTGAATGATTAATGCAAATTCTTTCCTCGGGTTCTTACAGGTTGAAGCAGGGAGAAGAGTCCTCAGATAATCTGGTCATAAAAGCAGGTTTATTTCCAGGATTCATCGGCAGTGTGTGGTCTACTGGAGGTTCATAAAATAAGCTGTATACATTTATATAGTCTGGAGGAAGCTTTGAAGAACTTCAGATGGGTGGATCAGATGGAAACTCGTAACATTATATTAAAGAACCATAGTATGAGGTCGGCTGCGGAGCCAAACATTCATGGATTTAATATCATGGATTATATGAGATAAAGGTAAAATAAGGAGGATTCTTGACTTAGGGATATCAAGGCATTCTTCATATGAAATAAAAGGATAAAACGACGCTTCAGTAAACACCTTACTGTTAAATCATATCTTGAATTTGACTGCTTGAAAGGAAATTAAAATTCTATCAAATACTTTTATTTATGTCTTTCATATCCGTAAAGGGATCCTACCACATTAAGCATGCCGTATGATCTGCAGATAGCATGTCATAGAGCAGGTTTGATATATAGACTACATAGACAAAAGGATTGGGGCGCACATCTTAATCATTGAATTTAGGTTTTTCATTCAGTCCCATCGCTTCCGGTGTATAACCTCTGGCCCTCTTGCCCCCCTGTATGACCTCCGGGCCATTGCCCCCGGCATATGAGATATGGCCCTTTGCCCCAGGTGTATAACTTTTGGTCCCCCTTCCAGTGTATAGTATTTGGCTATATTTCTTTACTCATAGACACCATTACTAAGCACATTAAGGCATATTTCCAGTCCAAATGCGATCCGACAGAACATTGGATTATACTTGGACCAATGTTATGGAGCTGTACACGTCAGATTTTTTCTTCAGACCGAACCTGTCAAAAATGCCGCATTCCTAAGTTTGATTCCATAATCGGATCACACTGGACCATGTAAGTCAATAAGTGTATGGGAAACATGAAAAGTCTGATTTTCGCGAACTGACAGAGTAGAGAAGATGGAGAAATTTTTTCTCCATCTTCTCCTCATCCGAGAGAATCGGATCACACTATGATCACACTCTGATTAAACTGTGATCAGAGTGTGATTAGCATAATTGACCATATTCTCTCGGATGAGAGAATATACAGCCGTCTGCACTCGCCCTAACACTTGGACAAGTAAAATAGCCGGTAAGGGAAAGACACCTCTCAACTAACAACTAGAAGAAGTATGGAAGCCTTTAAGGAGTCTTGTCAATTTGGCAGATCTTCGGAAAAATGCTAAACTTTTGGTGTTTTTTGTAAATACCTTCCCTGTTTTAAAGTTTTAGTGACTTGGAAGAACTTTAATCACTTAGAAAGTATCTTGTTGTGAGAGTTTATTGTTTTCTTGGTGCTCCAGGGCACCGAGCTGAATTTTAGCCAGAAGACGGACTTAACATAATAGGAAGATTATAGCTGTCACATAAAGGGAGCTGCTTGATTTTTTTTAAGGGTCGGGTAGATTGCAATCTGATTAGATACACCCACCTCGGGTGGAGAGGTTTTCATGCTACTGCTAAAAATGGTAGAGAGGACAGGTAAGGATTCATTGATCAGTGACACAGGACAGATCTGACTAGTTTGAGCAGGAGACTCAGTGTAATGTTATGTATTTCGTAACAAGCATGTCAAGAAGCCAGATAAAACAATTTATATATAGCAACTGCAGTCACTTATAATACAAAGAGATATATTATGCAACCTGTAAAGAGTAACCGTCGTTTTAACATTTATTTCATAAATCAATAAACCACATAAATATAAGACAATTTGTAATATATCTTATCAGAGAGATCTGATTCTTTTTCCTCCTGGACTGATCTCTCTGCCACAGTGTCTGGTTTCATGACTTCCTGCACTGGTTAGATGTAGTTCACCATCTTATTAAATAGTGCAGGTTTATTTTCTTGCTAGTGGTGCAAGGGTTAAACTGTTCCGTTAAAACTCCTGTGGCTTTTCTGCTTGGATTGTTTCAGCTGTTCAGTGTTGGTTACTCCCCTCTGCTATATATGCTCGCCTCTGGCACTTAGGAAATACCAGTGTTAGTTCATGCAGCCTGGTTCTGGAGTTGGAGGTGTAGTTCGTGGTTGGAGATGACGTTTGGAGAGTTGTTCAAGAGATTGTTGCTTGGAGTTTGTCTGTATGCACATCCTTATCCTCTCCTATTTTGTTTCTCCTTCCTTTAACCCTCTTGTGTCCCACTCTGGTGTTTCGTGAGTGTATTTTGTATGATTGGCATTTTCATTTATCCCTGTCCATCTTTCCTTGTTTGTCTGGTTAGTGTCTTCCTTTACACTGTTTCTTCCCACCACCCTGGGTGGATGAGAAAACAGATAATGGTTGATATAGGAGGTTAGCAAGGCACGTGAACCCGGTGTCTCCATCTTCAGAAGTAATCCAAGAGACATGGATATACTAGGGCGCCATTAGTTCTAGGGACCTGGTTAGTGCATTTAGTCCTTATACCATTGTGACACTCTCAATTCATAAGTAAAATCTAGATTCAATGAAGACAGATTTTCCCATTACTAAGATAGGAAATGGCAGTTGGTGCTTTTAAGATTCTATGGAGGGAGGAGGAACTAGAGGCAGATGCACACATTCTGCTGACAGTTATAGCTCTCCATAGAACTTTGTGAGCACTATATACCATTTCCTATCTCAGTAATGGGAAAATCTTCACTGAAGACTTATTTTACCAGTACATTGATAATTTTGAGAATGAATAATCACTCAGTCCTGGCATAGAAAGAAGGAGATTTCTTTAATAAGTATTTAAAGATCTTATTAGCTGACCCAAACTTGCAGCCGATCAGCTGATTAATGAGTACAACATTTGTTCGACAGCTAATTTTTTTTTTGCTCTTTTTGCATTACAGCAGCCATATTTTTAATACATTTTTACATTTATTTAAGATCTTGTTTATTGTAGAGTAAGATGCTGTATTTTAGGCCTGATTGTTAGATGTCAAGTTCCCGCCTCTGCACAGGGGGAATCTCAAACCATCTCTGCTGCGGTCTCCCATTCTTCTCCAACCGCAGTGAAGTCTGCTCAGTGGAGACGTCGTTCCCAGCGTCTTGCTCAGTCTCACTCTGTGCATAGGGTTTCTGCTGCATTTCCAGCTTCTGCCATGGAAGCCAGTGCTGGGCAGCGGCGAGCAGACGCTTTTGGGACTAAGTCCTGCTTTTTCCCTTCTGAGCATGCCCAGGGTGAGATCTCCCGTTGGAGATCGAGGGTCACATGCTCAGATGCTGCAGCGGTTCCCATTGGTCCTCCAGGAAGGTCTTGAAGGTGCTAAACTTCTGTGGCAGCTTCCCATTGGTCCTTTACTGGAAGGTACTGAACGTGCTGCAGCTATATAAGTTTTGCATGACCGCACAGCCATGCGCTAGTGTACATTTGTAAACGTGTGTGTGTGTTGTGAGTGAAAGTCGCTCTTTAAAAAACCCTCCCTATTGGATGACTGTTCGCAGAAGGTGTATGATTGCTATCTAGCGCCCGACTTACCCAACAGCACGTTACACACCAATACAGCGTCTAGTTGCTGTGTCCGCCAGTGCGGCGCTGTGCGCTTTCACAGCGCTTTCCTGACCCAAGCCTGGGTGGTTAGTGGCGTTCGCCAATGCGGCACCGCACGCACTCTCGTGCATTCTTTTGTTATTATTTTGGTTACGCTGACACCCCAGTAGCGGTGTCGACTGCAAGTAGTCTACACAGACTCAGATCCCAAGTCTTAGGACTGAGCTCGGAGACTCCTTGTTTGTGCTCTTGTGTGCGGTACCGTTGCCCTGTGACTTAACAGGGTTCGCTTCCTTCACACAGGGTGAAGTTAACCCGTGTGTATTCACATTGTACCGCCATATAGTCTGTCATTACTTGGCAGCAGGTTCCATCTCTGCACGGTGGACCCCAGGCTGCGAACGCACCTTATTCTACCTTTCTTATTATTTGGTGCGTTCTGCTAGCCCTAACACTGATTGTGTGGTACACATGAATCTTAAGTATTTAAATTTTTTTATAGGGTATCAATCAAAGCCATTGCAATTTTTTACATGTCTTACCATTCTCTTCAAATGATACAAATAGCTTTTTCTATTTGAGTTGTGCTGAGTACTGGATTGCTAAGTATTTATTTGTGCTTTACTGATGCATTCTCCATTAATGAGCAATTTTTTTTCACCTTGGTCTCAATCAGGCAGACTGCAGGTCAGTGAGATGTCAGATTATAGATGACAAAATTAAATTTAATGAAAAGGGGTGTGAAGGAAAGGGAGGTTCAGAGAAAGGCACAGACATGTACAGACCTAAACTACTGTTTTCTGGTTACTGTATATCTCACATCAAAGCTGCAGTCACATCAACATTGCTCAGTGATACTGTACAATACCTGCTGCTACTCATGAGCAGGTGGTAGATAGAGACGGGGAGCAGGAACCAGTAGCATAGATACCAAGGGAAAACAGATGGTGCCTGACTTGGAGGGGCCCACCAGAGCTACCCTGCACTGCCAAGCTCCATTCTATAGGCCGCAGGTCTCTTTAAACCTGTGGCCTACAGAACGGCAGGTACAGAGCAGAGTGACGTATTGACGTAATCGCGCCACAACACGTACAGAACAGGAGTCCATGTGAAATGACGTCACTGCCTCTTTCTGCAAGAGACCTTCTATTGTCTACTGCTATAGGTGGATGACTAAAGAGACCTGCAAAAATAGTAGGGGCTTCTAAGGGGGCCCCCATAAATCGTGGGGGCTACTAAGGAGGCCCCGTAAATAGTGAGGTTACTAATGTGAAGCCATCATAAATAGTCAGGGCTGTTAATGGGAAGCCACTATATAAAGTGGGGCTATAGAAGTAGCCATCAAAGAGTGCGGGGGCTACTAAGGGGGCCACCAAAGAGTGGGGGGCAACTAAGAAGGCCATGATACAGAGTAGGGCAATGTAGGGGTCCATAACACAGTGTGGGAACTACTGTGAGAGTTATCATACACTGTGAGACTACTGTGAGGGCCATCATACAGTGAGAGGGCCATCATACAGTGTGGGAGCTAATGTGGGGCCATCGTACTGCATAAGGGCATGATACAGTGTGGTGACAATCATACAGTAGGGTCATCGTTCAGTGTTGGGGCCATCATACAAGGCCATCAAACAGATTGGGTGATACTTAGGGGCCATAATACTGGGTGGATGCTACTAAGGGGCCATTATACAGTGTGGGGGGCATTATAGTGTGTATAGGGGAGCTGTACGGAGGGAGACTCAGGACGTTTTGTAATGCTAAGTGGGCACTTATTATAGGGGCAATTAGGGTATTGTGACTGTCAAAGGGCACAGAGAGGGCATTATTACATTCTAGGGGGCAAAATGTGGGCACTGTTTTCTAGGTCACTTGCACAAAGCATTAATATATTCTAGAGGTTTGTTTACTTTGACCATCTAGAGGGCTTGAAGGAGGCATTATTACTATGTGAGGGGCACAGCGGTGGGCATCATTATGTGGACCAGTAAGAAGAGCATTATTGTTGTACCACACATCACGTGCAGTAATAGGAATACAGCTGCTCAGTATTGGGGTATCAGCAGGATGAGGAGTTTGTGCAGGCTGAGGATATATGGTGCTTCAAATGTGAGAAGTCAAACGTGTCTTTGTTGTAATCTCTGCAGTCGCGTCCCGGGTGAAAGAAGTTGTCATGTCGGTCTGGGCCAGATGGAAAAGGCAGGAAAAATGAACAACTCCATCAGAAAGAACGTCAGCGGTAAGTCTGCAGGACTGGATCTACCATATGGTCATCATATGGCAATAGTATCAATGTTGGTCTTTATAGTCTACTTACGGTAGGTTCTCCTACATCCACCATAGTAGTAATCAGGGTTATCTGGTTAGGGCCCACTAAGTAGTTTTGGCCCCCTGAACCAAAACCCCTAGTGACACCTTCAGCAGAAACTTTTTGTGTCTGTGTGTAGTGTGTATAATAAGAGATATCACATATCAGCTTATCTCCTGTGAGACAACGATTAGAGAAAGAATCTGTAGAGGAGAAACCGGTGAAAAAAAACATGAAATATTTTTATGACAAACCGTTATTGTCTGTGTATACTAAAGGCATTGGAATCTCTTAGTGTATACTAAACTGTGTGGCAAAATCAGATTCTGAAGGTTTTATAAGGGGTGACACAATAAATAAACATGGCTTCATTATTCCAGAAACAGAACCACAAACGATGTGTGGAACGGCAATTTTATTGAGGCAAATGAACTGCAATACCACAGAACATGTGGGCACCTTGAGCTTTCATCACCAGTAGTAGATCCAGCTGGTGGACGCCAGTAATGTGAATTAGTCCCAATACCTTTTGAATCCATATAGAAATTAAGTCCCACATTTACCAAGGGGGACGCTCTGTAAATACTAATGCTGAAATCTTGTTTAAAGGGAATCTTTCAACAGGATTTCGCACCCAAGACTATTTATATGCGCATGTAGAGCTTTCAATGACAAGTCAATCAATACCTTTACACGGCCAGTCCGTTCCTCCATTGCTGAGAAATCAGCGTTCGAATTGATATAGAAATGATACTGAAGAGCTGCTCGTAGTTCTGAAGCCTCTGTCACTCCAGCTCTATTCCTCGGTCAGTACCTCCTCCTGCTGCTTGTCTGACAGCTCCTTTGCTTGAAGTCACACAGCACCGAGGCTGTCAGCCAAGCCGGAGGAGGCGGTGCTGGGCAGGAAATAGAGCTGCTATGATTAAGATAGAAATGCGCCAGTGATTTATAACCCCCATATTTTAAATGGATCTTTAATAAAATAGCTTTTTAATTATTACCTACGAATGGATATACTGAATTTCCTTTTCTACTGCCTGACAGCTCCTTTGTTTGAACTCACACAGCAAGAGGAGGCGCTGCTGGGCGGGAAATAGAGCTGGAGTGACAGAGGCTTCAGATCTACCAATAGCTCTTTAGCCTCATTTCTATATCAATTCAAACCCTGATTTCTCAATAACGGACCGGCCAAGTAAAGGTATTGCTGGAGTTGTCTTTGAAAGAACTACAAGCACATAAAAAGAGTTTTTGGGGGGATGACGTCCTGCTGACAGATTCTCTTTAATCCCTTGTATTGGAATACAAGCCATTAAGCTCGGTGTTTTAATTGCAGCTCTGACATTAAGTTTAACCTATATCTATAACATCTGTTTCAGAGGTTTAATTAGCACTGCACATATCACGAGAAAACAAAAGTCTAAATAGCCCGGTAGACGTTTAGGCTAACAGCAATAACCATTTTTTCTTCTTTCTGTTAATAAATTCATCAAAGTCTCCAAACTATGAATTAATTTGAAATTTATGTGAGAGGAGGAAGTCTGCAAGTAGAGATGGACCAAACTAAGGTTATACTTTTTTTTTTTTTACCTTGTAAAATATGCTTTGATGTTTTATAAAACTGGAAGTTTGCTGTCATTAAATCAGGGCCTGTGCTGCATTTTGCTTTAAGGCAGACGAAAGAATAAGCAGTAAAGTCAGTGAAATAAATTGATCTAATTTATTACCACTTGGCATAAGTGTTTGACAGCATGCGTTTGAGTCAACCTTCCGAACAGGAAGTCATTCCTCACCGTGTGTCTTTTATAATTCCAGTTTATTTTTCACTAACGAGGCACTCAGAAGTAGCAGGTCAGGGTCAATCATTGTGCCTCCCTATGTGCTCTTAAAGTAAAGATCTCCCTGATTATATCCACTAAGGTTAAAGTAGTCATGTAGCTAGGTGTGCGGTCCCATTTAACCTCGGAGGTGCTCGAGTGCCCCACACAGTAAATATCTCGGAAGAATTTTCCTGGAAGGATATATGGTTTAAATCACTTCTACATCATTTACCTATGAAAATACATTCCCACGTAGAGACCACTAAGTAGGTCATGGGCCTCCTACTGAGATAGTATTGAAAACTTGTATATTGGACTTATAGGAGCACAGTCTTTTGGCATATTGCAAGATCTGGTGACAGATCCTCCTGAGGCTAGGATCAACAGATGGGCCAACATTAACGTTTCGTCCATGAGATCTTGTTCATGGCCTCTGACAGAGATTGGCGCATGCTGAAGGTCCTCTCCAAGGACCCATCTCTGGTTGACCACTCTGTCTTTCTATCAGTTTTCTTTCCTTTTAACTCTGGATCAGTCTCCTCTCTCTTCGGGACACCCACGTAATGCGACACTGCATATTGTGCCAACCTTAAGTCTGCTTCCGATGCACACTGGGCCCTATCTGACATCCTGACGGGAAACGGTCTCTGCCTGCCTTCACCATATCCCCTCTCACTCTGGGCTAATTCCAAACATTAACTGTAACTCTCTCTACTGTCACAGCACTATTACTGCACCAATAACACCCGTCACTATACGGATTACACATTGAAACACTGCGACAATACACAAGGGGGAACATGGGCAGTATGTCCATCCTACATAGCTGCTGCCAGACATATTTGGCGGTGGCTTATCTTCCTGGAGAACAAAAGGATTAGCAGTGCAAAATTGTACATATCGGATTCTTACCTCCCCCGATATCAGCTCTAAGGGGAGATTCAGGAGCTGCTATACACATTAGACTGCTGGCCCATCCAGTCAATATCAGCGGTTTCGGCAGATGTTAGACTGATGTGTATAGATTCCGTTAGATTGTAAGCTCCTGTGAGCAGGGCACCATTATAACTTTTGCTTGAATTATTTATTACTTTAGTACTAGTTTAGTACAAAGTCTTGTCTGACTATGTAATGTTTATGCAGTGTATGAATTGTAAAGTGCCGCCACTGCAGCAATAATTTGCAGTGCATATGTGTGACCACTGCAACCAATCACTTACCTTACTAATGAAACCAACAAGTTTGACAGATACGAATGCTTTTTGAAGTGACGTAAACAGGGACTGGAACGTACCACCTGAGCGTTGACCCTGGAAATTAAATGGGAGAGTATTATATTGTTTTGTTTTTTGTTTTTTTTGGTTACTCACATTTATTTTAATTCTGAAAACACCTTTAAAATGTGAAGAAATTGGTGTCATAGTTAGGCTACGTTCACATTTGCGTTGTTGGGCGCAGCGTCGGCGACGCGATGCAACCAACAACGCATGTGCACAATGCTGCATTTTGAGACGCATGCGTTGTCATAAGATCGCACAGAGCAGGAATTTCGGTGCAGGGAAAACGCTACAAGTAGCGTCCTCTGCGCCCTGTCTGTGCGTCTATATGACGCATGCGTCTATATGACGCATGAGTCGTAAAACGCAGTACAACGCATACTGGAGCATGTCCATGCGCCCCCATGTTAAAGATAGGGGCGCATGACACATGCGTCGGTATGCGTCGACGACGCTGCGCCCAACAACACAAATGTGAACGTAGCCTAAAATCTACATTTTTGGTCAATAGAAAGTTAAAGAGGTTCTCCAGTGACAGGAAAAAACCGTACTGGAGAAGGAGATAAAGACATGCCCACTTGGAATCTTCTCATGCCACACCGACACTGCCGCTCTGACAGTCGTCTCTAGAATTGAAGCCATGATGTCACGACCACGAGTGACCTGACTACTAAGGCCACTGATTGACTGCAGATCAGGTGACTGATGGTCAGAACATCATGTCTTCCAGTCTGGCTGAGACTATAGGAGTGGAGGCAGTAGAGCGGGGGAAAAGATTCCAGGGTTGAATGTACATTTTTCTTTTTCCAAACTGGATCCACCGTCCTATTAGGGCAGATGGAACTTATAAGGAGAGTCCAACTCTAGGGTTCCTTCGTGATAATATTATCATCCGAAAGACCGACATGTCATATTATAATTCCTTTATATGGAAATTTATGGAAAACGATCATCAGATGGAAAACTCCATTGGCAAAAATTTATCTGTGCAAAGAAAACCCTTCAAAGGGGAGTTCCGGAGAAGACAAAATTTCTCCTTAAAGTTCTCCTGCTGCTTAAAAAATAAAAGAAGCAATACTCACCCTGACCGATCCCTCATAGGAGCCACTCCAATTTTCACCCAGTCCCCACAAGGCTGCACTTGATCTCATCCTCGAAACCCCAGAAAGGGACATATATGCCTACAAGTAGTATTCAACCCCCTGCAGATTTAGCAGGTTTACACATTTGGAATTAACTTGGCATTGTGACATTTGGACTGTAGATCAGCCTGGAAGTGTGAAATGCACTGCAGCAAAAAAGAATGTTATTTCTTTGTTTATTTTTTTTTAAATTGTGAAAAGTCTTTTCAGAGGGTCATTTATTATTCAACCCCTCAACCCACCAGAATTCTGTTTGGTTCCCCTAAAGTATTAAGAAGTAGTTCAGGCACAAAGAACAATGAGCTTCACTTGTTTGGATTAATTATCTCTTTTTCCAGCCTTTTCTGACTATTTAAGACCCTCCCCAAACTTGTGAACAGCACTCATACATGGTCAACATGGGAAAGACAAAGGAGCATTCCAAGGCCAACAGAGACAAGATCGTGGAGGGTCACAAGGCTGGCAAGGGGTACAAAACCCTTTCCAAGGAGTCTCCACTGTTGGGAGCATCATCCGGAAGTGGAAGGCTTATGGAACTACTGTTAGCCTTCCACGGCCTTGACAGCCTTTGAAAGTTTCCTCCCGTGCCTAGGCCAGGCTTGTCCGAAGAGTCATGGCTAACCCAAGGACAACAAGGAAGGAGCTCCGGGAAGATCTCATGGCAGTGGGGACATTGGTTTCAGTCAATACCATAAGTAACGTACTCCACCGCAATGGTCTCCGTTCCAGACGAGCCCGTAAGGTACCTTTACTTTCAAAGCGTCATGTCAAGGCTCGTCTACAGTTTGCTCATGATCACTTGGAGGACTCTGAGACTGACTGGTTCAAGGTTCTCTGGTCTGATGAGACCAAGATCGAGATCTTTGGTGCCAACCACACACGTGACGTTTGGAGACTGGATGGCACTGCATACGACCCCAAGAATACCATCCCTACAGTCAAGCATGGTGGTGGCAGCATCATGCTGTGGGGCTGTTTCTCATCCATGGGAAGATGGATAGCACGACCTACCTGGAGATTTTGGCCAAGAACCTCCGCTCCTCCATCAAGGATCTTAAGATGGGTCATCATTTCATCTTCCAACAAGACAACGACCCAAAGCACACAGCCAAGAAAACCAAGGCCTGGTTCAAGAGGCAAAAAATCAAGGTGTTGCAGTGGCCTAGTCAGTCTCCTGACCTTAACCCAATTGAAAACTTGTGGAAGGAGCTCAAGATTAAAGTCCACATGAGACACCCAAAGAACCTAGATAACTTGGAGAAGATCTGCATGGAGGAGTGGGCCAAGATAACTCCAGAGACCTGTGCCGGCCTGATCAGGTCTTATAAAAGACGATTATTAGCTGTAATTGCAAACAAAGGTTATTCCACAAAATATTAAACCTAGGGGTTGAATAATAATTGACCCACACTTTTATGTTTAAAATTTATAAAAATTTAACTGAGCAACAAAACTTTTTGGTTTGTAAGATTTATGCATCTGTTAATAAATCCTGCTCTTGTTTGAAGTTTGAAGGCTCTAACTTATTTGCATCTTATTAAACCTGCTAAATCTGCAGGGGGTTGACTACTACTTGTAGGCATTGTATATGCCTCTTACCGGCTGAACTGTGCCCCATTATTTTTGATGATATCATTTTTTACATTTCAGAAGACTTCTAACATGGATTTCAGGGATACATGTTACCTGTCTGTAGATTCCAGGTAATTTGCATTTTTATTATACATTTTTTATATTTTTTCATTGTTTTACAGTATATGAGGTTGGAGCTGGCAACACTCGGAAAAAAAACAAAGCCTTCATGCCGCGTTTCATTTCTGGGTCCATTTATAGCTGGTTTTCCGCACTAATCACACCTGTTTCACAAGATAATTACATATTTCTTGCTTATTATATAGTAAACGCGGTCCTTTCAGAGATCGCACATTTTTTATGAGAAATTGATTTAAAATTGAAAGCAATTTTCCAGGGCAATTACAGTGTTTATGCAAAATGAATTTTGGTTAATTAAGAGACTAACATTTAGTTACCCGAAATGGCAGAGTAGGAATTTTCTGTTGCAGATGTAAATGAGGTTGCTGGATGTTGTTTGTATATATTTGTATATATTGGTCATTTACTGTATTTTATCCTCTTTTTTTAAGGGTTAAAGCAAACTGCAAAACTAACCTTTGTGCTGGTAACCAGGATGAAAACCTACTTATAATTAATTATTCGGAATTTATGATTTTTATTAATGTCATCAACATTTTTCTATTTTTTGATTGCAACTCAACATATGTAAAATATATTTTTTCTAAAAGTAAAAGCAAATATAAGGCTCGCTTCACTTCCATTGACTGCTGCTGTGAACTAGTCAAAAATGAAGAACTTGGAAAAAAAAAATACAAATAAGAGCCTGAGGGTAACACAATGGGTTGATAAAATTTGCAAAATAACTCCCCAATAGATGTGGGTGAAATGAGAGGTCATCGGGGTAGATCGTATTCTCAGGTAACATTGGCCAACTGTGACCAAGGAGCTCACATGGATAAGGATAAAAAGTAGGAGATCAGGGATCACCCTCAGGGAATTTAAGGGGACAAAGGCATGAGTAAATAATATATTTATTATTCAAGGCAATCAAAAAAAAGAGAAAACTAAAAATAAATAATGCAATAAAAATATTGTGACAAGATATGAATATATAAGTATACACTGGTATAAATAACAGATAGGTAAAACTTTACAAATCTTACCAGCAACGCTTTCCGGGGAGACAAAGTCCCCGTTGTCAAGCTTTGTTATTTTTTTGTTTAATTTTTTTTTTCTTTTAGATGCCTTGAATAAAAAATATGTTTTCTACTCAGCCACCACATGTATATTAATACTTTTGTTCCTTAGGGTGATCCTTGTTCTCCCTTTTTTTATTCCCATCCATGACTGCTAGGAGTGATCTAGTATTTATTTGTTTTTCTCACTTCTATAGCACCATTAATTCCACAGCACTTTACAGACATCATTATCACTGTCCTCATTGTGGCCCACAATGTAGATTCCATATCAGTATGACTTTGGAGTGTTGGAGGAATCCGGGGAATCCGGTGGAATCCCACATGAACACGGTGAGAACATACAAACTCCTTGCAGATGTTGTCCTTGGTGAGATTTGAACCCAGGACTAAGGATCAGGGAACCCGGACAGTAAAGTTTGGATCTGCACTGGACACCTAGTGTCCACACCCGGATGAAGATGTTTAATAAAATGTGTTAAAAGGCTGCAATGCAGCCAATCACGGCCATGCCAAGCTTTGTCATGGCTGTGATTGGCTAGTGGCAGCACGTGACCCGGCCTTTAGAAATACCGGATCGTGACTGCCGCCACCATTCTGCTCTGATTAGTGTAGGGACAGGACGCAGTAGAAGTGAGGGACAGTGTTAGGTTACGCACTTTGCAAAACAGCCACTGTGTGTATTCTGCACGTTTTTCAGTGGGAGAACTGTGTCAAAAAGTTGCTGTGTGTACTCTGCACCCATATCTGTGGGAAAAAAGATAAGCACTGCATCAGCAGTTGTAAGTCTCCATGTGCAGGAAAAAAGGGACAGTGTGCAGTGGGTCGAGTTGACGTTGACAGTGGTTCAGTGCTTATCTTTTTTCTCACTGGTTAGATCAGCAAGGACCCAGTGATACGGTGTGGGATGCCTTTAGTGATGCGTGCGTCACGTAACTACAGAATTTACATCAGGCACATGACCGCGGCGGTCACGTGACGTATTGATGTGACGTCAGGACTGGATATACTGTGATTGGCCAGGATGTCCTGAGAAGGTGTGTCTTCTACTGTGATGGCTGGATGTAACCTGTCTGGAGAATCACCCTATGAGTGCCTTCTGGTGATTCAACTCCACCACTAGCAGCGCCTCCGGATTGCGGCACCTCCCGCATCATAGAGTCTGAGTCCATCTTTCCCTCTAGATTCACAAGCTGAGTGCACCCAAGGGCACCAACGTCAATCTCGAGGATCCCCAGGCTGCCAGACGGAACCACACAGAAGAGTATTTTTGGCAATCCACTGCCCAGAATATTAGGCCCACATTGTCCCTAGCAGCCCACTGCGTGAAACTGCTGCTGTCACTTCACGCTACTGTCATGCACTCAATGGTCACTTCTTGAACTTGGCACTGACTCTCAGTTCACCCTCTCCAAACTGGGCCAGCCACTACATTCAACCCTTCCTAGGCTAGACTGAAGCCCAGTGGGTGTTACCCTTGACAACATTCATGAATATAAAATACATTTAATCCCTTAGAGTGTCAGGGAGCAGACCATCAGCTCCACCTCCACCACTCCTACATGGCTGTGTATAGTTAACAGTGCTTATTACCCAATGTACCATCATTACTTCCGTTACTATAGCGGGATCGCAAAACGCATGAATACAAGCACATGCTGGTAGAGAAACAACTAATGGCTTTCCCACCTGATAGCGGGATCTCAGTGAAGGAACAAGGCAGAAGCGGAGGAGGAAGTCAGCAATGTAGCTGGGACACCGCCACCACCTTGGAAGGCAGGCTTATGGCCGAAATGTGGCAAAACTTTATGAGCACGCCACAACATACCTTTGGATAACTAGACAACTATACCAGCTGCATTGGGTTTTTTGTATAATCTTTCAGTACATTTAGTTTTACTTTTTAATATATTTTCTATATTCATCTGATCACCAGAGTTTTCAGCAGCCAACTCCACAGTGAATGGTTAATCACCAGTCATATACTTTACATAGTATTATATTTATATTATACAGACTAGTATTAATTATTATTTCGGGTAATAGTAGCATCAGAAATTGCTACATTGCTTTAAAATGTAAAATTTCTTCTTAAAGCAAACAGTGTGAAGGGCTCTTCGACAGAAGATGGGGAAGGGCGGCAAATGGCAAATAAACAGAACGGGAGGAGAGGAATGCAGGCGGACTAACAATTAAACCAATTCATCATCATTTGTTCTGAAGGATCGCAGACGGAAATATTGTATCAGGGATATTTGTTTGAGGCTGTGTCATTCTCAAGACATTGTAGGCTTCATTTACCAAAGTGCAAAAGTCTAAATGTGATCCCCTTGCATGCCTTTTGTGTGCGATCGGATGTTGCTTTTATGGGAATGGACTTAGGTTTGACGGGACATGGTTGCGAACCTTTTGTAAATTTACTTAAAAGTCCATAATAACACTTTGTCCAGTGTTTGGAATGAAAAATTGATGCCTCCGTGATTGTTTTTGAAGCTTGGTGATGATGCAGGCTTTTTGGGATTGTAGTAATCATCTTTGTAAAGTTCACGCTAAAACGTGGAAACATTTTTTAGGGCGCAGTCAATCTGCCGCATAACAAAGACAACAATCCCATCGCAATGCTCGGACTGGCCATCGGCTCTCCTTACCTGAGCGTGACAGCTGCATAGAAATACATGATATCATGTTCGGGTGAGGAGAGCCGCCGGCCAGTCCGAGCATTGATTGTCGTCCACGTTATACGGCTGTAAGACTGTGCCTTTAGGGTGGCCAACCATTACAGAAATTTTTGAACAACACTTTTTATTTACCTGTCCATAAAATATAAAATCTGATGCATCTGGGATTTTTTTGAAGGCTGAGAAATTTGTACAAATTATTATGACTTCAATTATCTTCATATAAGAATGATTCACTTTAGACATCTGTTGTTTAAAGGGTGCAGTCAGACAGCCGCAAAAATCAGATGGTGATCGGAACGGACTGGCTGGCGGCTCTCCAGACCTGAGAGTGACAGCGGAATAGAAATACAGTACATGTTGTCACGCTCAGGTCAGGAGAGCCGCCGGCCAGTCCGTTCACTGCATTCCGATCACCGTCCGATTTATATGGCTGTCTGACTGCGCACAAAATCTTACTAAAATGCATTATGTTTTATCAATGTGTCCGCAAAAAAAAAAATATTGCCTGTCCCCGATTTTTCTTTGATAAGCTGGCCAGAAAAAAATTAAAAAATCAACCTTGCTCGTCCAGTTTTTCATATGAAAATAATAACAGAAACACGGGTTTGGCCCGAAAACCTTATTTTTTTTAATTATCTTATACAAAAAAACTGCCAGAAACAGATTGATAAAATCAGTCCCATCATAATGTTAAAATATTTGTGATACTCAAAGGGATATTTAGTAAATGGAAAAACTATGGTATATCTGGTGGGTAAAAAAATAAATAGGCGCAGGTTAAGGGGTGGGAGCTTTTATCCTTTCGATAAGTCATAAATGTCCCAGATGGGAACATTCCTTTGAACACACACGAATCTGTTACTCTACTTATGTGTATTTCTACATATGGAACAGTAAAATACCACAGAAAGCCATGCACGGGCTCTCACTCTACTTCTCTATGCCTCCAAATTCAGATGGAAATATATATATTTTATGGTCTGATCTCATTGAGGTCCTACAGCTCCATATCTACCTCTGAGCTTAGTTGTGAACGGTGTTTTGAATTAATTGTCTATTTTTAAAGGGAATTTTTCAACAGGTGTTTGCCCCTACAACATGCAGCTGTTAGATTAAGTTGCAGAGACCCTGATTCCAGCGATGTGCCACTTACTGGGCTGGATATCTAATACAATCCCTGTTTTCTCTCCTGCAAATCTACCAGCTCTCTGAATGCTGAGATCTGTATAACCCTGCCCACACCACTGATTGGCAGCTTTCTGTCTGCACTGTGCATAGGCAGAAAGTTACCCACAAGTGTTGGAGTGTGGCTGGAGTTATCAGCGGCAAGTTTACTAGTTCTCAAATAAAAATCTACTGCTAATAAAACAGTGATTATATCAAAACTACAGCAAGCAGCCCAGTGAGTATGAGTACCATATTGACTAGGACTTCACCTCACTCCATTTAAGTTAGCGGGTTGAGTGGCAGTACAGGGTAGAGCCACTGATATTATATTAAAGAGGTTGTCAGGTCTTGGGGTACAAGTCTGCGGTTACCGTACACTTGTGAATCCTCACAGCGCGCTGTCAGGATTATCTGGTGCAAGCACAGGGAGTGGAGGTGCGTGACCACAAGTATGAGATTTGCTCACATGCGGTCACGTGCTGACTAGACGTGTGCAGCTAATGTACTGAGCGAGGCTAGACACGTCTAGTTGGTATGTGGCCGGAAATGTGCAATTTGCATATTTGCGGTTACAGTACTGCCCGCTACTGGCGCCAACACCGTAGAATCCATACAGCGCAGGCTAAGATCCGATGTCTTCTTCCAAAGAAATTCACATTTTTCTTATATGTAGATGAGCTGTTAAGATCTATGGGCCGAACATAGATCTCCCCGGGAATTTGCCTCCAAAGCTTATTTTAGATGAAAGGCGGGGTTACCAGTGTGAGACAAGTAACGACTGACAGCCTGCTCTCCTGATCTACATCTCTCACACTGGTAATGATGACCCCTTCCATTTTGTGGCTTTTGACATTTTCAAGCCAGTTTCTCCCACCTCTGACAAGATGTGCGGACCTGGGGCGGGACACCGCAACTCGTCTAATTCATGACCATCAGTGGCATTCCCTATTCCAGAAATCTCACTCCAGTAGTAAGATAGTAAGATTTCTATGTTTCTGCCATAACGCACTTCTTCATTGGTCAAGAGCCTCCGACTTCAGCACAACCCCTCATCAAGACCAGCGTGAACAAAGTCGGTGTTGATGAGTCAAGCCCTGGTTTTTATACTGACGACCTACCCTTGACCATCAATATGCAATGGGTGTGAGTGTGCTCTTGCTCATTCATTGCAGTAATTGGGGTTGGCACGGCATTTTTTTTAATGGGCTGTCACCGAGATATGCGTTTTTCATACCGGCCACAGTCCTACTATACGTGTCCAGCTTCGCTTAGTTCACTTGTATTGAGCAAGGCCGCGCACGTCTAGTCTGCACATGACCAGATGTATGCAAATCGCATTCTTGTGGTCATGTGCCCGCCACTTACGGAGCCGGAGAACCATCAAAGCGCGCAGTGTGCACAATGTGAGTACTCACAAGTTTGCAGTCGTATACTATGACTGCAGATTTGTATCCGAAGTTCGGACAACCCATTTAAGGTACCGTCACATTTAGCGACGCTGCAGCTATCTAGACAACGATCCCAATTGCTGCAGCATCGCTGTGTGGTCGCTGGAGAGCTGTCACACAGACAGCTCTCCAGCGACCAACTATGCGAAGTCCACTGGTAACCAGGGTAAACATCGGGCTACTAAGCGCAGGGCCGCGCTTAGTAACCCGATGTTTACCCTGGTTACCAGTGCTAATGTTAAAAAAACCAAACAGTACATACTTACATTCCGGTGTCTGTCCCCCGTCGCTGTGCTTTCCTGCACTGACTGTGAGCGCCGGCCGGCCGTAAAGCACAGCGGTGACGTCACCGCTGTATTCTGCTTTACGGCTGGCCGGCGCTGACACTGCAGGGAAGCAGAGCGCCGGGGGACAGACACCGGAATGTAAGTATGTAGTGTTTATTTTTTTTTACATTTACACTGGTAACCAGGGTAAACATCGGGTTACTAAGCGCGGCCCTGCGCTTAGTAACCCGATGTTTACCCTGGTTACCAGTGAAGACATCGCTGGATCGGCGTCACACATGCCAATCCAGCGATGTCTGCGGGAGATCCAGCGACCAAATAAAGTTCTGGCCTTCTAGCTCTGACCAACGATGTCACAGCAGGATCCAGATCGCTGCTGCGTGTCAAACACAACGATATCGCTAGCCAGGACGCTGCAATGTCACGGATCGCTAGCGATATCGTTGTGAAGTTGGTCAGTGTGAAGGTACCTTTAATGACTTATCCCAAGGTTAAATCATGAAATATAACTTCTGAAAAACCTATTAAAATAATGTCCTCAGCAATATTTTTCAGTCAAATAAACAATAAGTGCGGCCTTTGGTAATTCATTAACCCTTCACAAGTCCATAGACGCAGCACTTGCTGCCCTGCTTCTTCTCTAGCGCACTCCTTAGTTAGTACAGGTAGGTAAATTAGGCAATACAGACAAAATTTACTAAACTCATTTCCAAAATTTGTGCTTGAGGAGGTGAAAAGGGCTTCCGACCAAAATGGACTGACCCACTGATGTATGCCACGATGCAAAGGTTTATCTCTTGTAAATGACAACATGTCTTAAGAAACGGAATTCTTTCAATATTCTGAAAAACAAGGTACGATACATGCCAGGACACAGAAAGATTGAAAAATCCCCGTCCCCCTGGGTGTATTCATCAATATGCTCCTCCACCTCCAGGGAAGGATTCTGGTAATAACATGGCAGAAGGGCTTTGATGTAATTCTTTAATGTTTTCTTTAAGGAAGGGAAAATCCAGACTAATCCATGTCATAGATGCGTGTCAGAAGATCACATCTCTGGAGCTCACGTCCACAGTCGCCACCAAAGTGAATAACTACTGAATGTGAGGTGCAGCAGTGAGACGGATACCAGAATTTGAGCTGCAATCTATGTGGCCTCCCCCCAAAAAAAATCCATAAAAAGAGAATGTGAACATGGTGCAAAATATCTTGAAAGTGATGATCACCAGTTTTTTTGTAGTTTTTCTTTTTTCAATTACGGTATTCTACATGAATCTTCTTCAGACTTTAAAACAACGACTGCCTACATAATGGTCATCCGTCAATCCACGGTTCAGCTACTGAAGCTTATATTTCTCCATCAAACCAACATCACATGTGCCAGAGACAGGAGAAGCAAGAAAAATAGGCAGGGAACCAAGACAGCATAACATATTGCTCATAGTCCTATACGGCCAGTCACTGGAGCCATCATATGTCCACCTCACCATAACGCTACAGGTACCAATATATCATGTTTTCATGTTGGACCACGTTCTATTGGTCAGTACTGTGATTCTGTTCGTCCAAAAATTAATTGTGCACAGGGGGTTTAGCCACAGAGGGGGCAGAGGTAGCAATTGCCCCTAGACACCATTGCCTACTGGGGCTCAAAAGACATTGTGAAGCGTAACAAGACGTTCGTATGGCAGGTGGTGGGTCCAATTATTCCATATGCATTGGGGCAGAAGAGCTTCAAGTCACTACTCTGCTTGTCATACAATCAGCTATCCCATTTTTCCAGGGGTCACAAATTTGAAACAAATTTGAAGTTTAAGCAAATTTGCATTAAGGTGGGCACTCCATGGCTGTTTTGTAGGGGTGTGGTAATAAAAAAAGTGCCACTAATGGGGATGCAAATATTAAGAGCTATATGATGGTGACGGCACAGAGTGATATCACATTCCAAAGGAGGACCCTTCCTGATCCATGGTAGACCTGTTACTCATACCTCATTTATCCAGTACCCGGGCACAGTATCTGCCTCCTTCTGTCAGGTCTCTCTGCCCCTTGGTGTGTAGAGATGCCATGGCAATCTGGTGCACACTTCTGAAATAATTTCCTCAGGACTTATTTGTATGGCTCAGGTGGTGGTGTGCCACTTGAGTGTTCAGGTATCTATGCTGAGGACTGTCTAATTCTTCATTCCTCATTCACTTCCTACATCTCGGTGTACTCTGCCATTACTTGCCAGTACTGTTTTGAACTTGTGACAAACTCAGCTTTGGTATAATGCTGAGCCATCTGTACTATATCGTTGATCAGTTTGTTTGTATTAGACTTTAGGACAAACCCAGTTTTATTATTCTGCTGACCAGCTCTCCTTCACCGGACTCTGTGACAAACCTAGCTCTCCTATACCTCTGATCAGTTCTACAATAATGGACTCTGTGACAAACCCAGCTCTGTTAAGCTACGTACACATGTCCAGTAATTATCAGTTAGAACGGATCCAGCAGCAATCAGTGGGCAAGAAAGTTATGCAGACTCAACTTTTTTGTCGGCCTGAAAAAAAAAAAGATTTCAACTGGATCCTTTCTTTAGCATTTAAGTCTGTGGAAAACGGATCCATTTACTAGTCATCCATTTTTGCTTACTGGATCAGTTTGATGGAAGATTACTTGAAAGTTCCTTACAAATACTTAGTTTTCGACCTGCAGTAAGCAAAAAAAAAAACGAATTCTGTTCAAATGGGAGAAAAACGGATGGCTATTTAACCAATCCATTTTCCATAGACTTCCATGTTAAAAATACAGATCCAGTTAAAATCAGGTTCCTTTCAGGTCGACAAAGAAGTTATGTCTGCACGATGCACTCTAACTAATGATTACTGGGCATGTGAACATAGCCTTATACTGGTAGCTAGCACTGCTATACCACAGATAAGAGTGTTTCCAAGGGACCAGAACTGTAGATTCATTCCTTTATTGTCCAAAGTTTATCATCAAGCCGCATTCCAGCCAACAAATCGCCTTTTTTTATGCAATTACAAGTAATAAATAAAATAGATTATTTTATTTGTCACTTGTATTTGCTTGAAAAATGATATTTTTTGGCCAAAACGTTGCTGATAATACATTTTGGGCAATAAAGGAATGAAACTACATCTCTGATGCCGTGCAAATACTCTATCATTTGGATTTGCCGGCAAGTTGGTGGAAAGTTACTCCAAGGAAGCACAGACTTTGTGGTGTGGTGCAAAGGGAAAAACCACTATGGATTCTGCTATGCCACTGATCAACTCTTCAATATTGGACTTTGACAAACTCAGCATTGCTTTACCCCCAAGTCATCTCCACCATAACGCTGCCAGCTCAACACTGAACTCTGTAAGAATCTCAGTTCTGCCTCATCGTTAAGTTGAGCTGCCTAGAGCTGTAAGCTTTGCATAGAGTCCCCTGTGTAACTCAACCCTGTTAAACCAGTTGCCGCTGCCTAGACTCTGCTTATCACATCCCACGGTTCCAGTTGAGCCCCTACAGTCTCCGTTATTCCTACTGGGTTTCCCTGCTGCACCAACTCCATCTGTCCGTGCTGCACAGACTCCATCTGTCCGTGCTGCACCGACTCCATCTGTCCATGCTGCACCGACTCCATCTGTCCTTGCTGCACGACTCCATCTGTCCGTGCAGTACCAATTCCATCTGACCGTGCTGCACCGACTCCATCTGTCCGTGCTGCACCGACTCCATCTGTCCGTGTTGCACCGACTCCATCTGTCCGTGCAGCACCGACTCCATCTGTCCGTGCTGCACCGACTCCATCTGTCCGTGCTACACCAACTCCATCTGTCCGTGCTGCACGACTCCATCTGTTTGTGCTGCACCAACTCCATCTGTCCGTGCAGTACTGACTCCATCTGTCCGTGCTGCACCGACTCCATCTGTACGTGCTGCACCGACTCTACCTGTCCATGCTGCACCGACTCCATCTGTCCGTGCTGCACGGACTCCATCTGTCCGTGCTGCACCGACTCCATCTGTCCATGCTGCACCAACTCCATCTGTTTGTGCTGCACCAACTCAATCTGTCCGTGCTACACCAACTCCATCTGTCCGTGCTGCACAGACTCCATCTGTCCGTGCAGTACCGACTCCATCTGTCCGTGCTGCACAGACTCCATCTGTCCGTGCTGCACCGACTCCATCTGTCCTTGCTGCACCGACTCCATCTGTCCGTGCTGCACCGACTCCATCTGTCCGTGCTGCACCGACTCCACCTGTCCGTGCTGCACCAACTTCATCTGTCTGTGCTGCACCGACTCCATCTGTCCGTGCTGCACCTACTCCATCTGTCCAAGCTGCCCTGACTCCATCTGTTTGTGCTGCACCAACTCCATCTATCCGTGCTACACCAACTCCATCTGTCTGTGCTGCACCGACTCCATCTGTCCGTGCAGTACCGACTCCATCTGTCCATGCTGCACAGCCTCAATCTGTCCGTGCTGCACCGACTCCATCTGTCCTTCTGCACCGACTCTATCTGTCCGTGCTGCACCGACTCCATCTGTCCTTGCAGCACCGACTCCATCTGTCCGTGCTGCACCGACTCCATCTGTCCGTGCAGCACCGACTCCATCTGTCCGTGCAGCACCGACTCCATCTGTCCGTGCTGCACCGACTCCATCTGCCCGTGCAGCACCGACTCCATCTGTCTGTGCTGCACCGACTCCATCTGTCCGTGCTGCACGAATCCATCTGATTGTGCTGCACCAACTCCATCTGTCCATGCAGTACTGACTCAATCTGTCCTTGCTGCACCGACTCCATCTGTCCGTGCTGCACCAACTTCATCTGTCAGTGCTGCACCGACTCCATCTGTCCGTGCTGCACCGACTCCACCTGTCCGTGCTGCACCAACTTCATCTGTCTGTGCTGCACTGACTCCATCTGTCCGTGCTGCACCGACTCCATCTGTCCAAGCTGCACTGACTCCATCTGTTTGTGCTGCACCAAATCCATCTATCCGTGCTACACCAACTCCATCTGTCTGTGCTGCACCGACTCCATCTGTCCGTGCTGCACCGACTCCATCTGTCCATGCTGCACCAACTCCATCTGTTTGTGCTGCACCAACTCAATCTGTCCGTGCTACACCAACTCCATCTGTCCGTGCTGCACAGACTCCATCTGTCCGTGCAGTACCGACTCCATCTGTCCGTGCTGCACAGACTCCATCTGTCCGTGCTGCACCGACTCCATCTGTCCTTGCTGCACCGACTCCATCTGTCCGTGCTGCACCGACTCCATCTGTCCGTGCTGCACCGACTCCACCTGTCCGTGCTGCACCAACTTCATCTGTCTGTGCTGCACTGACTCCATCTGTCCGTGCTGCACCGACTCCATCTGTCCAAGCTGCCCTGACTCCATCTGTTTGTGCTGCACCAACTCCATCTATCCGTGCTACACCAACTCCATCTGTCTGTGCTGCACCGACTCCATCTGTCCGTGCAGTACCGACTCCATCTGTCCATGCTGCACAGCCTCAATCTGTCCGTGCTGCACCGACTCCATCTGTCCTTCTGCACCGACTCTATCTGTCCGTGCTGCACCGACTCCATCTGTCCTTGCAGCACCGACTCCATCTGTCCGTGCTGCACCGACTCCATCTGTCCGTGCAGCACCGACTCCATCTGTCCGTGCAGCACCGACTCCATCTGTCCGTGCTGCACCGACTCCATCTGTCCGTGCAGCACCGACTCCATCTGTCTGTGCTGCACCGACTCCATCTGTCCGTGCTGCACGAATCCATCTGATTGTGCTGCACCAACTCCATCTGTCCATGCAGTACTGACTCCATCTGTCCGTGCTGCACGACTCCATCTGTCCTTGCTGCACCGACTCCATCTGTCCGTGCTGCACCAACTTCATCTGTCAGTGCTGCACCGACTCCATCTGTCCGTGCTGCACCGACTCCACCTGTCCGTGCTGCACCAACTTCATCTGTCTGTGCTGCACTGACTCCATCTGTCCGTGCTGCACCGACTCCATCTGTCCAAGCTGCACTGACTCCATCTGTTTGTGCTGCACCAAATCCATCTATCCGTGCTACACCAACTCCATCTGTCTGTGCTACACCGACTCCATCTGTCCGTGCAGTACCGACTCCATCTGTCCGTGCTGCACCGACTCCATCTGTCCGTGCTGCACCGACTCCATCTGTCCTTGCTGCACCGACTCCATCCGTCCGTGCTGCACCGACTCCATCTGTCCTTGCTGCACTGCCTCCATCTGTCCGTGATGCACCGACTCCATCTGTCCATGCTGCACCGACTCCATCTGTCAGTGCTACACCGCCTCCATCTGTCCATGCTGCACCGACTCCATCTGTCCGTGCTGCACCGACTCCATCTGTTTGTGCTGCACCAACTCCATCTATTCGTACTACACCGACTCTGTTGTGAATTCTGTGGCAGAGCTCCCTCCTGTGGTCACAAGTGGTACTTCGGCTGGTTCTCTCTGTGAGCTTCCGTTGGTGGAGGAAAGTGGTACTGCGGCTTCTGAGTTTCCTTCCTCAGGTGATGTGGTGAAGTCGTTAGGTGCTGCTCTATTTAACTCCACCTAGTGCTTTGATCCTGGCCTCCAGTCAATGTTCTAGTATTGGACCTGTTTCCTCCTGGATCGTTCCTGTGGCCTGCTGCTCTGCATAGCTAAGTTCCTCTTTGCTATTTGTTTGCTGTTTTTTTCTGTCCAGCTTGTCAATTTGTTTTTTTCAGCTTGCTGGAAGCTCTGGGATGCAGAGGGTGTACCTCCGTGCCGTTAGTTCGGTACAGAGGGTCTTTTTGCCCCCTTTGCGTGGTTTTTGTAGGGTTTTGTGTTGACCGCAAAGTTACCTTTCCTATCCTCGCTCTGTTCAGAAAGTTGGGCCTCACTTTGCTAAATCTATTTCATCTCTACGTTTGTCTTTTCATCTTACTCACAGTCATTATATGTGGGGGCTGCCTTTTCCTTTGGGGTATTTCTCTGAGGCAAGGTAGGCTGTTGTGAATTCTGTGGCTGAATTCACTCCTGTGGTCACAAGTGATACTGCAGCTTCTGAGCTTCCTCCCTCAGGTGTTCTGGTGAGCTCGTTAACTGCTTCATTACTTAACTCCGCCTGATGCTGCTATCCTTGCTCCTTGTCAATGTTTCAGTGTTGGATCTGAGCTTCTCCTGATTGTTCCTGTGACCTGCTGCTCTGTATAGCTAAGTGCTTTTTGCTTTTTTGGTTGCTTTTTTTCTGTCCAGCTTGTCTTTTGTTTTGCTGGAAGCTCTGAGACGCAAAGGGTGTACCGCCGTGCCGTTAGTTCGGCACGGTGGGTTTTTTTTGCCCCCTTTGCGTGGTTTTGCTTTAGGGTTTTTTGTAGACTGCAAAGTTCGCTTTACTGTCCTCGCTCTGTCCTAGAATATCGGGCCCCACTTTGCTGAATCTATTTCATCCCTACGTTTTGTCTTTTCATCTTACTCACAGTCATTATATGTGGGGGGCTGCCTTTTCCTTTGGGGAGTTTCTCTGGGGCAAGTCAGGCCTATTTTTCTATCTTCAGGCTAGCTAGTTTCTTAGGCTGTGCCGAGTTGCCTAGGTAGTTGTTAGGCGCAATCCACAGCCGCTTTTAGTTGTGTTTAGGATAGGATCAGGTGTGCAGTCTACAGAGTTTCCACGTCTCAGAGCTCGTTCTTGTATTTTTGGGTATTTGTCAGATCACTGTGTGCGCTCTGATCGCTAAGCACACTGTGTTTCTGGATTGCCTTCATAACACCTGTCATTAGCAAACATAACAGTACAAGGAGCCCAACTAATGATTCTCATAGAGGGAAAGAAAAAGTTCTGACATCATTTTTTTTTTTTTTTTTCTGCTCTGTGTTCACTTTTTTTTTTTCCCCTAGACATTTGGGTGATTCTGGACACAGGTGTGGACATGGATATTCAGGGTCTGTGCTCTTCAATGGATAATCTCGTTATAAATGTACAAAAAATTCAAGATACTATTGATCAGAAATCTATGTTAGAACCAAGAATTCCTATTCCTGATTTGTTTTTTGGAGATAGAACTAAGTTTCTAAGTTTCAAAAATAATTGTAAGCTATTTCTGGCCTTGAAACCTCATTCTTCTGGTAATCCTATTCAACAGGTTTTGATTATTATTTCTTTTTTGCGCGGCGACCCTCAAGACTGGGCATTTTCTCTTGCGCCAGGAGACCCTGCATTGAGTAGTGTCGATGCGTTTTTCCTGGCGCTCGGATTGCTGTACGATGAGCCTAATTCAGTGGATCAGGCTGAGAAAAATTTGCTGGCTTTGTGCCAGGGTCAGGATGATATAGAAGTATATTGTCAGAAATTTAGGAAATGGTCAGTACTCACTCAGTGGAATGAATCTGCGCTGGCAGCTTTGTTCAGAAAGGGTCTCTCTGAGGCTCTTAAGGATGTCATGGTGGGATTTCCTATGCCTGCTGGTTTGAATGAGTCTTTGTCTTTGGCCATTCAGATCGGTCGACGCTTGCGCGAGCGTAAATCTGTGCACCATTTGGCGGTACTGCCTGAGGTTAAACCTGAGCCTATGCAGTGCGATAGGACTATGACTAGAGTTGAACGGCAGGAATACAGACGTCTGAATGGTCTGTGTTTCTACTGTGGTGATTCCACTCATGCTATTTCTGATTGTCCTAAGCGCACTAGGCGGTCTGCTAGGTCTGCCGTCATTGGTACTGTACAGTCCAAATTCCTTCTGTCCATTACCTTGATATGCTCTTTGTCGTCGTTTTCTGTCATCGCGTTTGTGGATTCGGGCGCTGCCCTGAATCTGATGGATTTGGATTATGCTAAACGTTGTGGGTTTTTCTTGGAGCCTTTGCGGTGTCCTATTCCATTGAGAGGAATTGATGCTACACCTTTGGCCAAGAATAAACCTCAATACTGGGCCCAGCTAACCATGTGCATGGCTCCTGCACATCAGGAAGTTATTCGCTTTCTGGTGTTGCATAATCTGCATGATGTGGTCGTGTTGGGGTTGCCATGGCTACAAACCCATAATCCAGTATTGGATTGGAATTCCATGTCGGTATCCAGCTGGGGTTGTCAGGGGGTACATGGTGATGTTCCATTTTTGTCGATTTCATCATCCACCCCTTCTGAGGTCCCAGAGTTCTTGTCTGATTATCAGGATGTATTTGAAGAGCCCAAGTCCGATGCTCTACCTCCGCATAGGGATTGTGATTGTGCTATCAATTTGATTCCTGGTTGTAAATTCCCTAAAGGTCGATTATTTAATTTATCCGTGCCCGAACACGCCGCTATGCGCAGTTATGTGAAGGAATCCCTGGAGAAGGGACATATTCGCCCATCGTCATCACCACTGGGAGCAGGGTTCTTCTTTGTAGCCAAGAAGGATGGTTCGCTGAGACCGTGTATTGATT
The DNA here is from genome assembly GCF_032444005.1 of Ranitomeya imitator. Lineage (NCBI taxonomy): Eukaryota > Metazoa > Chordata > Amphibia > Anura > Dendrobatidae > Ranitomeya > Ranitomeya imitator. The sequence continues at coordinate 635,691,494 of NC_091286.1, forward strand.
ACCGCCTTCTTAATAAGATCACTGTTAAATTTCAGTATCCCTTGCCATTGTTATCTGATCTGTTTGCTCGGATTAAGGGGGCTAGTTGGTTCACTAAGATAGATCTTCGTGGTGCGTATAATCTGGTGAGAATCAGGCAAGGAGATGAATGGAAAACTGCATTCAATACGCCCGAGGGTCATTTTGAGTATCTAGTGATGCCGTTCGGACTTGCCAATGCTCCATCTGTGTTTCAGTCTTTTATGCATGACATCTTCCGTGAGTATCTGGATAAATTCCTGATTGTTTACTTGGATGACATTTTGATCTTCTCAGATGATTGGGAGTCTCATGTGAAGCAGGTCAGAATGGTTTTTCAGGTCCTGCGTGCTAACTCTTTGTTTGTGAAGGGATCAAAGTGTCTCTTCGGTGTGCAGAAAGTTTCATTTTTGGGGTTCATCTTTACCCCTTCTACTATCGAGATGGATCCAGTTAAGGTCCAAGCCATCCAGGATTGGATTCAGCCGACATCTCTGAAAAGTCTGCAAAAGTTCCTGGGCTTTGCTAATTTTTATCGTCGCTTCATCTGTAATTTTTCTAGCATTGCCAAACCATTGACCGATTTGACCAAGAAGGGTGCTGATTTGGTTAATTGGTCTTCTGCTGCTGTGGAAGCTTTTCAGGAGTTGAAGCGTCGTTTTTGTTCTGCCCCTGTGTTGTGTCAGCCAGATGTTTCTCTTCCGTTCCAGGTCGAGGTTGATGCTTCTGAGATTGGAGCAGGGGCGGTTTTGTCACAGAGAGGTTCTGATTGCTCAGTGATGAAACCATGTGCTTTCTTTTCCAGGAAGTTTTCGCCCGCTGAGCGTAATTATGATGTGGGCAATCGAGAATTGCTGGCCATGAAGTGGGCATTCGAGGAGTGGCGTCATTGGCTTGAAGGAGCTAAGCATCGCGTGGTGGTATTGACTGATCATAAGAACTTGACTTATCTCGAGTCTGCCAAGCGCTTGAATCCTAGACAGGCCCGTTGGTCGTTATTTTTTGCCCGCTTCGACTTTGTGATTTCGTACCTTCCGGGCTCTAAAAATGTGAAGGCGGATGCTCTGTCTAGGAGTTTTGTGCCCGACTCTCCGGGTTTATCTGAGCCAGCGGGTATCCTCAAGGAAGGAGTCATTGTGTCTGCCATCTCCCCTGATTTGCGGCGGGTGCTGCAAAAATTTCAGGCGAATAAACCTGATCGTTGTCCAGCAGAGAAACTGTTCGTCCCTGATAGGTGGACTAATAAACTTATCTCTGAACTTCATTGTTCGGTGTTGGCTGGTCATCCTGGAATCTTTGGTACCAGAGAGTTAGTGGCTAGATCCTTCTGGTGGCCATCTCTGTCACGGGATGTACGTACTTTTGTGCAGTCCTGTGGGATTTGTGCTGGGGCTAAGCCCTGCTGTTCTCGTGCCAGTGGGTTGCTTTTGCCCTTGCCGGTCCCAAAGAGGCCTTGGACACATATTTCGATGGATTTCATTTCTGACCTTCCCGTTTCTCAAAAGATGTCAGTCATTTGGGTGGTCTGTGATCGCTTTTCTAAAATGGTCCATCTGGTGCCCTTGGCTAAATTGCCTTCCTCCTCTGATTTGGTACCTTTGTTCTTTCAGCATGTGGTTCGGTTACATGGCATTCCTGAGAATATTGTTTCTGACAGAGGTTCCCAGTTTGTTTCAAGGTTTTGGCGAGCCTTTTGTGGTAGGATGGGCATTGACCTATCCTTTTCCTCGGCTTTCCATCCTCAGACTAATGGCCAGACCGAACGAACCAATCAGTCCTTGGAAACATATCTGAGATGTTTTGTTTCTGCAGACCAGGATGATTGGGTGTCCTTTTTGCCGTTGGCTGAGTTCGCCCTTAATAATCGGGCCAGCTCGGCTACCTTGGTTTCTCCATTTTTTTTGCAATTCTGGGTTCCATCCTCGTTTCTCTTCAGGACAGGTTGAGTCTTCGGACTGTCCTGGTGTGGATTCTGTGGTGGATAGGTTGCAGCAGATCTGGACTCAGGTAGTGGACAATTTGATCTTGTCCCAGGAGAAAGCTCAACTTTTCGCTAATCGCAGACGCCGTGTGGGTCCCCGACTTCGTGTTGGGGATCTGGTTTGGTTATCTTCTCGTCATATTCCTATGAAGGTTTCCTCTCCTAAATTTAAACCTCGTTTTATTGGTCCGTATAGGATTTCTGAGGTTCTCAATCCTGTGTCTTTTCGTTTGACCCTCCCAGACTCCTTTTCCATACATAATGTATTCCATAGGTCGTTGTTGCGGAGATACGTGGCACCTATGGTTCCATCTGTTGAGCCTCCTGCCCCGGTTTTGGTGGAGGGGGAATTGGAGTATATTGTGGAGAAGATTTTTGATTCTCGTGTTTCTAGACGGAAACTCCAGTATCTGGTTAAATGGAAGGGTTATGCTCAGGAAGATAATTCCTGGGTTTTTGCCTCTGATGTTCATGCTTCCGATCTTGTTCGTGCCTTTCATGCGGCTCATCCTGGTCGGCCTGGGGGCTCTGGTGAGGGTTCGGTGACCCCTCCTCAAGGGGGGGGTACTGTTGTGAATTCTGTTGCTGAATTCACTCCTGTGGTCACAAGTGATACTGCAGCTTCTGAGCTTCCTCCCTCAGGTGTTCTGGTGAGCTCGTTAACTGCTTCATTACTTAACTCCGCCTGATGCTGCTATCCTTGCTCCTTGTCAATGTTTCAGTGTTGGATCTGAGCTTCTCCTGATTGTTCCTGTGACCTGCTGCTCTGTATAGCTAAGTGCTTTTTGCTTTTTTGGTTGCTTTTTTTCTGTCCAGCTTGTCTTTTGTTTTGCTGGAAGCTCTGAGACGCAAAGGGTGTACCGCCGTGCCGTTAGTTCGGCACGGTGGTTTTTTTTTGCCCCCTTTGCGTGGTTTTGCTTTAGGGTTTTTTGTAGACTGCAAAGTTCGCTTTACTGTCCTCGCTCTGTCCTAGAATATCGGGCCCCACTTTGCTGAATCTATTTCATCCCTACGTTTTGTCTTTTCATCTTACTCACAGTCATTATATGTGGGGGGCTGCCTTTTCCTTTGGGGAGTTTCTCTGGGGCAAGTCAGGCCTATTTTTCTATCTTCAGGCTAGCTAGTTTCTTAGGCTGTGCCGAGTTGCCTAGGTAGTTGTTAGGCGCAATCCACAGCCGCTTTTAGTTGTGTTTAGGATAGGATCAGGTGTGCAGTCTACAGAGTTTCCACGTCTCAGAGCTCGTTCTTGTATTTTTGGGTATTTGTCAGATCACTGTGTGCGCTCTGATCGCTAAGCACACTGTGTTTCTGGATTGCCTTCATAACACCTGTCATTAGCAAACATAACAGTAGGCTTATTTTCTATCTTCAGGCTAGCTAGTTTCTCAGGCCGTGCCGAGTTGCATAGGGAGCGTTAGGCGCAATCCACGGCTGCCTTTAGTGTGGTTGGAGAGGATTAGGGATTGCGGTCAACAGAGTTCCCACGTCTCAGAGCTCGTTCTTGTTTTTGGGTTATTGCCAGGTCACTGTATGTGCGCTGACCTCTATGTCCATTGTGTTACTGAATTACCTTTCATAACAGTACTGGAGGCCAAAAGTACTAATGATTCCCAATAGAGGGAAAAAAGAAGTTCTGAGACCATTTTTTTTTCTTTGCACTGTGTTTTGCCTTTTTTTTCCCCTAGACATTTGGGTGGTTCAGGACACAGGTGTAGCAATGGACATTAAAGGTCTGTCTTCATGTGTGGATCAGCTCACGGCAAGAGTACAAAGTATTCAAGACTTTGTGGTTCAGAATTCTATGTTAGAACCGAGAATTCCTATTCCTGATTTGTTTTTTGGAGATAGAACTAAATTTCTGAGTTTCAAAAATAATTGTAAACTATTTCTGGCTTTGAAACCTCGCTCCTCTGGTGACCCAGTTCAACAAGTTAGGATCGTTATTTCTTTTTTGCGTGGCGACCCTCAGGACTGGGCATTTTCTCTTGCGTCAGGAGATCCTGCATTAAGTAATATCGATGCATTTTTCCTGGCGCTCGGATTGCTGTACGATGAGCCTAATTCTGTGGATCAGGCAGAGAAGAATTTGCTGGCTCTGTGTCAGGGTCAGGATGAAATAGAGGTATATTGTCAGAAATTTAGAAAGTGGTCCGTACTCACTCAGTGGAATGAAGGTGCGCTCGCAGCTATTTTCAGAAAAGGTCTCTCTGAAGCCCTTAAGGATGTCATGGTGGGATTTCCTATGCCTGCTGGTCTGAATGAGTCTATGTCTTTGGCCATTCAGATCGGTCGACGCTTGCGCGAGCGTAAATCTGTGCACCATTTGGCGGTATTACCTGAGCTTAAACCTGAGCCTATGCAGTGCGATAGGACTTTGACCAGAGTTGAACGGCAAGAACACAGACGTCTGAATGGGCTGTGTTTCTACTGTGGTGATTCCACTCATGCTATCTCTGATTGTCCTAAGCGCACTAAGCGGTTCGCTAGGTCTGCCACCATTGGTACGGTACAGTCAAAATTTCTTCTGTCTGTTACCTTGATCTGCTCTTTGTCATCGTATTCTGTCATGGCATTTGTGGACTCAGGCGCTGCTCTGAATTTGATGGACTTGGAGTATGCTAGGCGTTGTGGGTTTTTCTTGGAGCCCTTGCAGTGTCCTATTCCATTGAGAGGAATTGATGCTACGCCTTTGGCCAAGAATAAGCCTCAGTACTGGACCCAGCTGACCATGTGCATGGCTCCTGCACATCAGGAGGTTATTCGCTTTCTGGTGTTGCATAATCTGCATGATGTGGTCGTGTTGGGGTTGCCATGGCTACAAGTCCATAATCCAGTATTTGATTGGAAATCCATGTCTGTGTCCAGCTGGGGTTGTCAGGGGGTACATGGTGATGTCCCATTTCTGACTATTTCGTCATCCACCCCTTCTGAGGTTCCTGAGTTCTTGTCTGATTACCGGGATTTATTTGATGAGCCCAAGTCCGATACCCTACCTCCGCATAGGAATTGTGATTGTGCTATCGATTTGATTCCTGGTAGTAAATTCCCAAAAGGTCGACTGTTTAATTTATCTGTGCCTGAGCACGCCGCTATGCGGAGTTATGTGAAGGAGTCTTTGGAGAAGGGGCATATTCGCCCGTCATCGTCGCCATTAGGAGCAGGGTTCTTTTTTGTAGCCAAGAAGGATGGTTCACTGAGACCTTGTATAGATTACCGCCTTCTAAATAAGATCACGGTTAAATTTCAGTACCCCTTGCCATTGTTATCTGATTTGTTTGCTCGGATTAAGGGGGCTAGTTGGTTCACCAAGATAGGTCTTCGTGGTGCGTATAATCTTGTGCGTATTAAGCGAGGCGATGAGTGGAAAACTGCATTTAATACGCCCGAGGGCCATTTTGAGTATCTGGTAATGCCATTCGGACTTGCCAATGCTCCATCAGTGTTTCAGTCCTTTATGCATGACATCTTCCGAGAGTACCTGGATAAATTCCTGATTGTGTACTTAGATGACATTTTGATCTTCTCGGATGATTGGGAGTCTCATGTGAAGCAGGTCAGAACGGTGTTTCAGGTCCTGCGTGCTAATTCTTTGTTTGTGAAGGGATCAAAGTGTCTCTTTGGTGTTCAGAAGGTTTCATTTTTGGGGTTCATCTTTTCCCCTTCTACTATCGAGATGGACCCTGTTAAGGTCCAAGCCATCCATAATTGGACTCAGCCGACATCTCTGAAAAGTCTGCAAAAGTTCCTGGGCTTTGCTAATTTTTATCGTCGCTTCATCTGCAATTTTTCTAGCATTGCTAAACCATTGACCGATTTGACCAAGAAAGGTGCTGATTTGGTCAATTGGTCTTCTGCTGCGGTGGAAGCTTTTCAAGAGTTGAAGCGTCGTTTTTCTTCTGCCCCTGTGTTGTGTCAACCAGATGTTTCGCTTCCGTTCCAGGTCGAGGTTGATGCTTCTGAGATTGGAGCAGGGGCTGTTTTGTCGCAGAGAAGTTCTGATTGCTCGGTGATGAAACCATGCGCCTTCTTTTCCAGGAAGTTTTCGCCTGCTGAGCGAAATTATGATGTGGGCAATCGAGAGTTGCTGGCCATGAAGTGGGCATTCGAGGAGTGGCGTCATTGGCTTGAAGGAGCTAAGCATCGCGTGGTGGTCTTGACTGATCATAAGAACTTGACTTATCTCGAGTCCGCCAAGTGGTTGAATCCTAGACAAGCTCGTTGGTCGTTGTTTTTTGCCCGTTTTGACTTTGTGATTTCATACCTTCCGGGCTCTAAAAATGTGAAGGCGGATGCTCTGTCTAGGAGTTTTGTACCCGACTCTCCGGGTGTATCTGAGCCGGCGGGTATCCTCAAAGAGGGAGTAATTGTGTCTGCCATCTCCCCTGATTTGCGGCGGGTGCTGCAAAAATTTCAGGCTAATAAACCTGATCGTTGCCCAGCGGAGAAACTGTTTGTCCCTGATAGGTGGACGAATAAAGTTATCTCTGAGGTTCATTGTTCGGTGTTGGTTGGTCATCCTGGAATCTTTGGTACCAGAGAGTTAGTGGCTAGATCCTTTTGGTGGCCATCTCTGTCGCGGGATGTGCGTACTTTTGTGCAGTCCTGTGGGATTTGTGCTCGGGCTAAGCCCTGCTGTTCTCGTGCCAGTGGGTTGCTTTTGCCCTTGCCGGTCCCGAAGAGGCCTTGGACACATATCTCTATGGATTTTATTTCAGATCTTCCCGTCTCTCAAAAGATGTCAGTCATTTGGGTGGTCTGTGATCGCTTCTCTAAGATGGTCCATTTGGTACCCTTGTCTAAATTGCCTTCCTCCTCTGATTTGGTGCCATTGTTTTTCCAGCATGTGGTTCGTTTACATGGCATTCCAGAGAATATCGTTTCTGACAGAGGTTCCCAGTTTGTTTCGAGGTTTTGGCGAGCCTTTTGTGCTAGGATGGGCATTGACTTGTCTTTTTCCTCGGCTTTCCATCCTCAGACTAATGGCCAGACCGAACGAACCAATCAGACCTTGGAAACATATCTGAGATGCTTTGTTTCTGCTGATCAGGATGACTGGGTGTCCTTTTTGCCTTTGGCTGAGTTCGCCCTTAATAATCGGGTCAGCTCGGCTACGTTGGTTTCACTGTTTTTCTGCAACTCTGGGTTCCATCCTCGTTTCTCTTCAGGGAGGTTGAGTCTTCGGACTGTCCTGGTGTGGATACTGTGGAGCAGATTTGGACTCATGTAGTGGACAATTTGACTTTGTCCCAGGAGAAGGCTCAACGTTTCGCTAATCGCAGACGCTGTGTGGGTCCCCGACTTCGGGTTGGGGACTTGGTTTGGTTATCTTCTCGTCATATTCCTATGAAGGTTTCCTCTCCTAAGTTTAAACCTCGTTTTATTGGTCCGTATAGGATTTCTGAGGTTCTTAATCCTGTGTCTTTTCGTCTGACCCTTCCAGATTCTTTTTCCATACATAACGTATTCCATAGGTCATTGTTGCGGAGATACGTGGCACCTATGGTTCCATCTGTTGATCCTCCTGCCCCGGTTTTGGTGGAGGGGGAGTTGGAGTATATTGTGGAGAAGATTTTGGATTCTCGTGTTTCAAGGCGGAAACTCCAGTATCTGGTTAAGTGGAAGGGTTATGCTCAGGAAGATAATTCCTGGGTCTTTGCCTCTGATGTCCATGCTCCCGATCTTGTTCGTGCCTTTCATATGGCTCATCCTGGTCGTCCTGGGAGCTCTGGTGAGGGTTCGGTGACCCTTCCTCAAGGGGGGGGTACTGTTGTGAATTCTGTGGCAGAGCTCCCTCCTGTGGTCACAAGTGGTACTTCGGCTGGTTCTCTCTGTGAGCTTCCGTTGGTGGAGGAAAGTGGTACTGCAGCTTCTGAGTTTCCTTCCTCAGGTGATGTGGTGAAGTCGTTAGGTGCTGCTCTATTTAACTCCACCTAGTGCTTTGATCCTGGCCTCCAGTCAATGTTCTAGTATTGGACCTGTATCCTCCTGGATCGTTCCTGTGGCCTGCTGCTCTGCATAGCTAAGTTCCTCTTTTCTATTTGTTTGCTGTTTTTTTCTGTCCAGCTTGTCAATTTGTTTTTTTCTGCTTGCTGGAAGCTCTGGGACGCAGAGGGTGTACCTCCGTGCCGTTAGTTCGGTACGGAGGGTCTTTTTGCCCCCTTTGCGTGGTTTTTGTAGGGTTTTGTGTTGACCACAAAGTTACCTTTCCTATCCTCGCTCTGTTCAGAAAGTTGGGCCTCACTTTGCTAAATCTATTTCATCTCTACGTTTGTCTTTTCAACTTACTCACAGTCATTATATGTGGGGGCTGCCTTTTCCTTTGGGGTATTTCTCTGAGGCAAGGTAGGCTTATTTTCTATCTTCAGGCTAGCTAGTTTCTCAGGCCGTGCCGAGTTGCATAGGGAGCGTTAGGCGCAATCCACGGCTGCCTTTAGTGTGGTTGGAGAGGATTAGGGATTGCGGTCAACAGAGTTCCCACGTCTCAGAGCTCGTTCTTGTTTTTGGGTTATTGCCAGGTCACTGTATGTGCGCCGACCTCTATGTCCATTGTGGTACTGAATTACCTTTCATAACACGACTCCATCTGTCCGTGCTGCACCGACTCCATCTGTCCGTGCAGTACCGACTCCATCTGTCCGTGCTGCACAGACTCAATCTGTCCGTGCTGCACCGACTCCATCTGTCCTTGCTGCACCGACTCCATCTGTCCGTGCTGCACCGACTCCATCTGGCAGTGCTGCACCGACTCCATCTGTCCGTGCTGCACCGACTCCATCTGTCCGTGCTACACTGACTCCATCTGTCCTTGCTGCACCGACTCCATCTGTCCGTGCTACACCGACTCCATCTGTCCTTGCTGCACCGACTCCATCTGTCCGTGCTACACCGACTCCATCTGTCCTTGCTGCACCGACTCCATCTGTCCGTGCTGCACCGACTCCATCTGTCCGTGCTGCACCGACTCCATCTGTCCGTGCTGCACCGACTCCATCTGTCCGTGCTGCACCGACTCCATCTGTCCGTGCTGCACCGACTCCATCTGTCCGTGCTACACCGACTCCATCTGTCCGTGCTGCACCGACTCCATCTGTCCGTGCTGCACCGACTCCATCTGTCCGTGCTGCACCGACTCCATCTGTCTGTGCTGCACCGACTACATCTGTCTGTGCTGCATTACAGCAGCTCATCCAAACCAAAGACTTGAAGGATCTGCGTCATCAGAAGAGACAAGACCTCTCATAGTCCAAGTTGCATGTCAATCTTGATGTCTTTTATCACCCCCAACCACTAGGAATAATTTCTCTTTTAAATGTCCTTAAAAGACCTTTCCCATATTTTATTTTGTGCAAAATAATCAACATGTCACTTAAAACTGAAGAGCGTAATAAACGCTTTAGAGAAAGTTGTCCGTCTGGAAACATGAGCGTCCTTCCTGTTGATACTGAACACAAGATATCGGAAACCTGTTAGACCTGACAACACCAGTCTGCCATGAGCAAGGGAAGAACACCACGTATGTTACTAACAAGTAGACAGTCACTTGTGAGATAAAATCTGGAGAAGGAGAAACATCTGAAGTGATTGCCAAGAAGAACAAGCGAGAAGGACACGGAAAGGAGAGAAATGTTTTCTGTGCACTGAATGATTCCCCTTATGGGCGACATTCCTCACCTAGAGGAGGTGAACGAGTCGGCAATTAAAACCCAATACTTTGTATGTTCTTGCCATCTTCTGTCACGTGGATCGTGCCTTCATGTTTATATTGCACAACAAACCCATGGGGCGAAATGAGGCGCGTTCTGTTTTATGTTGTATCAATCTTCTCAGAATTGGAGAGTTTTACGCCGGGGGAAGACGGGTTTAACGAGTTAAGGAACTTAACAACAAAAAGAAACATTTGGAATTACAGTCAACAATCAGAAATGATGGGCAGGTCGGTGCGTGTATACACAACAGCGCAGTGTTTTACCCATAATATGTTTGGAATAGTTTTCATAAAGTTGTGTTCCAGTTTGGCATTTGTTTTACTTGACGACAATCATAAAGAGTGCAATTTGTTTCTGCTGATCCTCGTCCTGTGCTGTGTCATTAAGGGTTAGTGTTTAGCTTTATAACTGATCTGCATGGAAGTGTAATCGTTCTGTCAACTGATAATCGCACAGATAGCCTTAAAGGGGGTGAATGGTTTTTCCAAATAAAGGTGATATATACAGCCAATTAAGAGACCACTGCAAAATGTTCAGTTTGTCTGATTTTTCTCTTTATAGATATATTTTTTAGTAAAATGTAAATTGTTCTTTTATTCTATAAACTGCTGACAACATGTCTCCGAAGTTCCAAGCAATACATTTGTATTTTTTTCTGAAAACTAGAAATAGTCAAAATAATAAAAAAACACACAGTGCTTTCAGAACTCAAATAATGCAAAAAAAAAAAAAACTAGTTCATAATCATTTAGAAACAACAATATTAATGTTTTAACTCAGGAAGTGTTCAGAAATCAATATTTGGTGGAATAACCATGATTTTTAATCACAGCTTTCATGTGTCTCGGCATGCTTTCCACCAGTCTTTCACACTGTTTCTGGCACAAAAATGTAAGCAGTTCTTCTTTGTTTGATGGCTTGTGACTTTCCATCATCCTCTTGATTACATTCCAGAGGTTTTCAATGGGGTTCAGGTCTGGAGATTGGGCCGCCCATGACAGGGTTTTGATGTGGTGGTCTCTTAATTTTTGCCACAGCTGTATACTGTATGGATCATTATATGGGGTTCATTATACTGTATGGAGCATTATATGGGATCCATTATTCTATATGGAGAAATATATGGGGCTCACTAATCTGTATGGAGCAATATATGGTCCCCCACAATTCTGCATGGAGCACTCTGTGGTGCCATGATACTGTATGGAGGACTATACTATTATATCACTCATGTAATGTAAAAAGTAAGTGATATATTTGGCATTGTACTATACCTATATTTCTCTGTCATATCTGTGCATCATGAATTATGGTAAAGGGGTCCACTGAGATTCTTTCGCCCGGGGCCCACGAAAATCTGGAGCTGGCCCTGTGCCCACTAATGCTTTATTCACGCAGGTATCTTTAGGACCCACAATCTTGGGATCAGTTGAGGACGCAACAGCCGTACTCCAGCAGCCGTCCTCCAGCACTCATACATTTATGAAGAATGTTAGTTTTGGGACAAACCTGTACAGAGTCTTATTAGCAACACCCCTGAGGAACAACAAGCAAAATTGGATTCCACCTGGTTAGAAAAAAAATATGTTATTAGTGCAACCCGTTGGATGAAATTAAAAGGATTATGCCAGCAGGTTTTTACTATGTAATCTGATAGCAGAATAATGTAGGGGCGGAGAACCTGATTCCAGCGATGTGTCACTTGCTGAGCTGCTTGTTATAGTTTCAATAAAATAAAAAATGTTATCAGCAGGAGATTATCACTAGAGGACCAGTTGTCTCATGCCTTAAAGTCCTCCCACTTGGCAACACCGCCTCCACCACTGATTGGTAGCTTTCTGCCTATGCATAGTGTATCCAAAGATCTGCCTATCAGTGATGTGTGTGGGTTTATACAGAGCTCAGCATTCACAGAACTGGTAGATCTGCAACAGAGAAAACCCTGTAGTCCAACCACACCCCCACCACTGATTGGCACCTTTCTGCCTATGCACAGTGTAAACAAAAAGCTTCCAATCAGTGGTGGGCGGTGGGGTAATACAGTGCTCAGTATTAAGAGATAATAGTAAATTTATCAAAACTGCAGCAAGAAGCCCAGTAAGTGACACATCACTGGAATTAGGGTCTCAGCCGCTATATCATGTTGCTCTCTGATTACATAGCAAAAACCGGGTGACAGATTTCTTTTAAAATGTATTCTGGTCATGTGATGGACACATACGTGCACAACTAATTACAAAATCGTCTCTGATAACTGCACTCTACCTGTAACAAGCGGTGCATCAGTGCATCCATCCCACGATCAGAGCAGATTTTTATATTTTGGAGGTAAGAAATTAAATATTGAAAAGTGCAAGAAATTGACACAGAAAGTATATTGAACAAATGACTTTCTGCACCCCCATCCCTTGTCTCGGTGTTAGAGATAGCAGCAGAGTAGGTGAAGGTGCTGCTCACAGATCTCCACAGAATGATGAGAGCAAAATGCATGTGTGATCTCAAGGATGGGAGAAAAACAGTATATGAATAGGAAATATGTGCAGGATAGAAGCTGAGCTCACATACAGCCTATATTACTGGGAGAGACACTCCCAAAAGAGAAGCTGAAACTTAGATCAGGCTGCAGAATACATATCAGAGGAAAACGAAAATGAATGAAGGAATGGATAAATAACCACTGGCATACATAAAAATTATTTTTCTATGACAAATGTGACTGTAGTCTTTAAATATACTGTATATATACAAAAGGGGTTTCAATTGTAAACATTTCCTAATACGGTAGTTTCATCCCAAATCACTTGTCTGCCCCAAAATAATACCAAGGACAGGAGCTCATTGAATGTGCATATTATGAAGCTTCGCTTTGTTGGCCCTTTTGTTTGAGTCTTTCTTATGCACCATCAGATTTGTAAGAATTAATTTGATTATACCGCTTTTAATAAACACTGAATACAACATTGATTTTTACATATCCGGAGCTCAGCAAGAACATTTCTATCGCTTTGTTCATAATTACAGATTATCATCTGTGAAATGAGAGTATAATTTATTTAATTAGACGGAAGACTCTATAGAAGAAGCGTTAAAGGAAAATAACACATTGTCATTGCCCGGTAGAGGATTATCTACGATTCACTGATATCAGCGAGTCATGGGATCATCGGCATTGATGAACTGAAGTCCAACAGAATGTTAAACACTCAAGAGACCCTATAATTGAGACCCCATTTTAAAGAGTTCCTGCATTGTGACCCACAACCTACTGGCCTTCGTGTCAATACGCGATGTATCTTGCCGAAAATAGCGATTACACTGCAAAATGTGTATGTGTTTCTGATATATTCAACTGTAAACGTCTACAGATTTGCATTGCTGAGTTCACACGATAAATTTACGGCAGGTCCATTATTGGTGAACAGTTCCAGCCCCTATAGACCCAAAAAATGTTGACAAATTCGGTGCCACCAGCAAGGACCCTTATATCAATGCTAATCCCAATGTCCACCTTCAAGATCTATGGAGAAGTAAGGAGCATATTTGCCCTCAGTCCTAAATTTAGGACCTTTTATCCAGTGTAATGATAGGGTTTCTCACACCAGGGACCACCACCTAACTGACTATTAAGACCTGACTGTCTATGGAACCATCCAATAACATGTTGGTCAGTTTGCAATTATTAATGTGTTCCTTGTACTGTAAGCCAATTTATTTAGGGCCATCACATCAGTTTTCCATATATATTTTTCCCAAATGTGTGAGCTAATAAATAAGGAAGAGATTCACCGGTCTACCATGTTCCAGTAGGACACCTTCATCTAGGGCAGTGGTCAAAATGCCCTTTCTTGAAACATATGGCCTATAGAAATTTTTTATACTTTGGGTCAATTTTGTACTCTACGGTATCTTTTAGATTTGTCATGCCTTTTTAGTAAAAAATCTGGATGACTCACCTTCTTCCCAAACAATAACAACTCACTTTGTGGTGGACCACCTCGATATCCAGAAGGTCATTCTGACAGGTCTTGATAAGGTATTGACAGGGTTTGATAAAATGGAAAATTATCAAAAAAACAGATGAATTGTGTTCCTGGGAATGTCTCACCATGTCAGCTGGAAAGTCTCTCACCTATTTCTGCCTCTTTATGACTGAGTGTCTGGGTCAAGGCCACCGATAATATCTTCTTATTTGACCACTCTACCAATGTGCAGCTCTCGCAGTTCAGGCCCAGTGACAAATATAAATGCTAATAAAAAATATAGCCCATAAAATACCCAAGACACTAAAAGAAAGTCTTAAATGTGCCTCTATTAAGGCATGTGATATTAGGAATATGCTTTAAGTGAACGTTCAATGACGGTCAGAAGAAGGTAAAGTCCTGTAAAGTAGGAAAAATAGGAAAAATTTTGCTACTTTAGTGATACAATCTTTCACTTTTTTATTTTTTTTAGAATCATAACATTTTCAAATACACTCCTTCACATTGCACCAAGAAGGAAGTTGTGGAAATATGGAGCCACATCTTCATCGATGAATCCTGCTCATGTCTTGGATGCAATGAGAACACAAGATTGTTCAGGAGACCAAATGGTCACCGCCATGAAGAGGCCTTCACAAAGGAACATCACATCGGCCTTACTCCCAGAATTTTGTTTTGGGGTGGCATATTGTACAGTAGCCAGATCCCTCCTATCTTCATTCCAGGTACACTAACAGCTCAGAATTACATTGATTTGGTGGTTGCACCAGAGATTTGGACAATTCTCCGAAGTGTCCCAGGAACCATTTTTCAACATGACAATGGTAGGTCTCATGTTGCTCATGCTACTGTGAGCAGCCTGCGTGACCTAAACTTGCTACTATGACCTGCAGCGCCTCTCGATTTGTCTGCCAATGAGCACATTTGGGACGTTATTTCTTCTGCAATCGCAAAGGGAGCCGCCAACAGCAGATCTTGATGATTTACTCAAGTGAATTCAGAGTCCTCAGACAATCTCAATCCTCAGACAACCTATTATATCATTGATAGAAGCAAAGGTAGTAAGTGTGGGAATTTCTTGGCAAGGCGTCATACCCCATACTGAATAAGCTGAGATGTTTTTAAAGTTTTTTCTTCCCATTTTTTCATCATTTGCAGATCAGTAACATGTCTTTCCATCAAGTGATTTCCAGAATTTCACAACTTTTCCTACTTGTCATTATAATTTCAATATTGAGGAGTAGGGTTGAGCGACTTTTACTTTTTTAGGGTCGAGTTGGGTTTCGCGAAACCCGACTATCTCAAAAGTCGAGTCGAGTGAAATCAGCCGATTATGGCGAAAAGTCGGGGATCGACCGAAACACGAAACCCAATGCAAAGTCAATGGGTAATTTTTTTTTCTCTCTCTCTCTCTCTCTCTCTCCGTCCCTGAACAGAAAAGCTGGTGTTACACATTGCAAATCGCTACAGCGCACAAGCGACAAGATGGTGATAGGCGTCCACGCCCCTAAGACCTATGTCATCACTCTGCCCACGCTCCTTCATTGGCTGAAAAAATGGCGCCAAGCGCGTCATACGAAACGCGACTTTGGCACGAAGATCGCTGACCGCGTGGCCGATCCCACACTAGGATCGGGTCGGGTTTCATGAAACCCGACTTTGCCAAAAGTCGGCGACTTTTGAATTTGTCCGATCCGTTTCGCTCAAGCCTATTGAGGAGTGTATAAAAAAAAATTATCTATATTCACAGCGTAGTAAGTGCAGTTATAATCATTTTTTTATCTGGCAGCCAGCTGTTTGCCGTTCTTTTACCTCGAAGGTCTAAAATGACAGAGGTCATAATAATGGTGGTAATTGTACACATGCAACAAGTATGAAACATGACAAACTTACACCAAGTGCCGACAGAAGTCAAAAGCAATAGTTTTTTTTTTCCGTCATAAGTGAATACATAATATTTAGCTTTTCGGGCTTTGAAAAATCAAGTGCATTTAAATACTTACAGTACTGTATGTGTCAGGAGCAAACATATAGTGGAAATGCACTTGAGATGTTATTGGAACAAGTAAACACTCAGAATGCAGAAAACAGCTTTTATAAACCCCCACGGGCATGGAAGAACATTAAACACAAGTGGCAGCAGATTTTGTAATGTCTAAACCGTATAAAGAGGAATGTGTTCGACGGGAATGTACAATTACTGCACTCCATCCATGCTACAAGCGATGAAGAGATCGCTGCTTGAAATCATCATAAAACATGTAGTGGGGTTCGAGACATTACGGTCATTCTCGACAAAATGGAAAATTATCTTAATACTAGAAGAAATTTCATGAAAAGGCTCTTCTCAAATCTGCATTTTGTGACTCTACATTTCATATTAAAATCTTTGTCAATGTTTGAAACACTTAAAAGGTTATTTCCCAAATCCCAAATCCATTGGATAGGGGACAACCTGCTGATCACTGGGAGTCATAGAATGTTAGAGTTGGAAGGGACCTCCAGGGTCATCATGTCCAACCCCCGGCTCAACTCAGGATTAACTAAACCATCTCAAAAATATTTAGAATTGAGAGTCCTCAGTGGTTGATACCTTTTAATGGCTAACTGAAAAGATGGTAGCAAGCTTTCGAGACTACACAGGTCTCTTCATCAGGCAAAGACTAAAAGAAATTCTGAAGAATCACATATTTATGCACAACATAGCACACAAAAAAAAGAAAAACCATGGATAAGACAGGTGACATGAAGCAGAATTACCATGAGTGATAAACAGTTAAGTATATAAATATTGAGCTAGTTCTTAGATAAGGATTGTTTTATTGTCCTCTGATTGGGGTCTGGTTCTGTTGTGATGACCCCACATGGTCTGAGGGGCAAGTTCCTTAGTTGATGCAAAAAGACATAAATCCGTGCGACACATTC
The DNA here is from genome assembly GCF_032444005.1 of Ranitomeya imitator. Classification (NCBI taxonomy): domain Eukaryota; kingdom Metazoa; phylum Chordata; class Amphibia; order Anura; family Dendrobatidae; genus Ranitomeya; species Ranitomeya imitator. The sequence goes on from NC_091286.1 coordinate 635,708,104, forward strand.
ATTCCTGCAGTGAGACTGTCAAAGGTCGTCATCAGTTTATATTCCCAGACTCTTCTGTCTCTCTTAGATTTGAAGCTACCTTTTAACACAAGTAATTTCATGTCCATAATGTTATGATTTGGGAGACAGAAATGTATTGCCACAGGTAAATCCATTCTTTTTTCTCTTATTGTATGGCGGTGAGAATTCATTCTTATTCTAAGCTTTTGCCCTGTCTCCCCCACATACAGACCCCCAGTTGGACATTTAGTACAAATAATTAGGTACACCACATTAGAAGTGATGCAGCTGAAAGTACCTGGTATCTTGTAGTCCTGATGTGAATTGGGGATCTTTATCTGGTCCGTGGTCATTATAAATGGACAGGTTTTACATTTTTTCTGATTGCAAGGAAAGGTACCTGCAGCTGTTGGAGAGGACAGGGAACTCTTGACAATGATGCTTCTTAGATTTGGGGGCTGCCTAAAACACAGTAGTGGGGGCTCTGTAAAAATGGATTGTAATCGGGCATCTTTTTGTAGTAAAGGTTGTAATTTCCGTGCAGCTCCCCTTACCAAGATATATATATATTTCCTGTATCTAAACCATCTCAGACAGATGTCTGTCCAGCCTCTGTTTGAAGACTTCCATTGGAGGAGAACTCACCACCTCTCATGGCAGCCTGTTCTACTCATTGATCACTCTCACTGTCAAAACGTTTTCCAAATATCTAATCTGTATTTTCTCCCTTTCAGTTTAATTCCATTGCTTCTCGCGTTTCCATGTGCAAATGAGAATAATGATGATGATCCCTCTACACTGTGACTACACTGTGAATCAAGAGGACAAATGGAGTTTTTGTTAAAAAGGGTATGCACATAAACTTTATTGACAATGATACCACACATACAAACACGCACTCGTCATGTACTACCCCTTGAGAAAGCGAGGCGAAACGCGCGTCGGGGCGTGTACAGTGGTCTATTTGCAGCACGGTGAGGCATTTTTTACCTTCAACCCCCCCTTCCTGTTACCCGGATAGTGTCTGATGTGAGGCACTTCATGTGGTCGAGTTTCCCTGGCTATTTACACACCATACCTATGGTGCATTCCGCATAAGATTGAGACTGTGGGAATCTCTAGTGGGGTTTACCTTTTTTACCTGCACCTTTCTACCTTATACCGTGTGATGATATGTTCATTACCTATATGCTATAGACCTATTACTCTGGTGTCTTTTAATGTTTGTGTCTGTGTTTGCACTGTCAGTACATGACGAGTGCGTGTTTGTATGTGTGGTATCATTGTCAATAAAGTTTATGTGTATACCCTTTTTAACAAAAACTCCATATGTCCTCTTGATTCACATTGATAGCTATATGGAGGTATTTATGATTGTTTGTGACTGATGCTGGTCACTAAAATGAAACTGGAAATTTTGAAATTTATACTGTGACTACACTGCCCGATCGCTGGGATTCTCAGGCAATGTTAACTATCTTCAGTGTAAAGAAGAACAATGAGTCCTAGAAGTGATGATACGGCCTCACAGAGCCCTGATGTCAACATCGACTCCATCTGGGATTACATGAATCGCATGATAAGATATTTTATCTCTGGCACTTGAAAAAGTGGCCCTTCGGTCCAGAAACGCATTGTGTGCTGAGATTTTAGTAAAGAAGTTTTGGATCACCTTGATCCAGGTCTCCAGGTCAACTTTGGAGGTTAGTTTGGAATTATCCAACACTCACTGGGATTACATGAAGAGACAGGATTTGCACACGCCTACTCGCCATACTGCAGGTTCAGATATGATAGAACAGTTTTCACATTTTTTAATTTACATTATTGAGAGCTATATGAATTAGTAGAAACACATATTTTTTTAAGAAAATATCAATGTGATATATAGGTCACTATTTTGATTTTTGTCTCTTTTCGCTTTAAAATGGGAAAAACAACTTATTGTAGTAATTTTAAGCCGCTTTTCTCTGGCTGTTAGGCAACTAGCTGAAGCAGGAACTCGCCTCCATTGCAAGAGGAGTTGAGGTATGTTAATCCTTGCCCTTAACTGCGCAGCACCCCTCATCCAACTAAAATTGAAAGGCATAAAAAGAAAACGCGCATTATGATTTCTTTTAGTAGTAATGACAAAATCAATCCTCATTGATCTAATTTGAGTCACATTTCCTGAAACTCATACAATCACGCAAATTTGAACACTTTAAGATTCGATTCATGGTTCATCTTTTTGCGTGGGCATGTAAGCAGGTACAAGGATGCAGGAACGCAGGGATGCAGAGCAAGGGTTAACAAGAGTGAGGTTAAATTTACAGTAATAAACTTCTGGCAGGGAGATAACAGGAAGGGGGAAAGCAGTGTAACTGTGATACAACCAACAGTATTGCTATCAAATTCAACTTATTATGGAATGCTGGTGGAGGCCGACACTGAGTCTTCAGGCTTCCCCGCCCAACACACGGTCCGGCTTCTGGCGGCAATGGGCAGTCACCAGTTTTGCCTGTTGAGACCCTAGTCCATCAAACTGCAGAGCCAAAGTGTGGAGCTCTGCACAAGTCTCTACTCGGTGAGTGCTCCGTTGCGCACCCACCAATAGCTGGATACACACCCCACGATACTGCTCCTGATGCTCTTTCCTCAGTGCACCCATGCCTTGCTGCTTCGCTTGGCACCCATCTCTCTGCATGCTCACTGGTACTCTGGAGCCCTCACTGAACCCCTCCCGGGTCTCTGCCCCGCGCTTCACCTTACTTCGCACAGCACAGTAGGCCCCTGCCTTCTCCTGCAGGAACTCTCTGGCTTTTCCCGCGCTTCACTCTCTCTCATTTCCCTGCTTACCTCGCCCCTTCTCTCCAGGTCATGGGTCCTGTCCCGCTCCCTTTTCCTTCCCCGCTGCAACACTAGGTGCAGCCTCGGCAGTTCCGTACCCGGAATTGCACAGGTACCCTCAGCCCAGTCTTCCTCATTACAGCCACATGGGCCTTCTCATAATCCCCTGCAGCTTTAGTGTATTATCATACCTTATTCAGTGGTAGTCAGTACCTGGGACATCACAGATTAGCGGTTCCCAGTGGAGCACAGTTTGTACACCAGACTCATTTTCCATCTCCAGAGTCACTGGGTAGGTCTCTTTTGAAGAGTGTAAGCTCTTATGGTTAGTGGGGTCCTCTCTCTCTGTCTCTTGCCTGTTGTGTATAAGCTGTTATCATCAGCGAGGTCCTCTCTGTCCTGTAGAGTATAGGCTCTTATGGTCAACGGGTCTTCTCTATCCTGAAGAGTGCAATCTCTTATGGTCAGTGGGGTCCTCTCTCTCTCCTATAGAGTGTAAGCTCTTATGGTCAGCGGGGTCCTCTCAATCTCCTGTAGAGTGTAAGCTCTTATGATCAGCAGGGTTCTCTCTCATCTGTAGAGTGTAAGCTCTTATGGTCAGTGAGGTCCTCTCTCTCTCTCCTGTAGAGTGTAAGCTCTTATGGTCAGTGAGGTCCTCTCTCTCTCCTGTAGAGTGTAAGCTCTTATGGTCAGTGGGGTCCTCTCTCTCCTGTAGAGTGTAAGCTCTTATGGTCAGTGGGGTCCTCCCTCTCCTGTAGAGTGTAAGCTCTTATGGTCAGTGGGGTCCTCTCTCTCCTGTAGAGTGTAAGCTCTTATAGTCAGTGGGGTCTTCTCTCTCTCTCCTGCAGAGTGTAAGTTTTTATGGTCAGTGAGGTCCTCGCTCTCTCCTGTAGAGTGTAAGTTCTTATGGTCAGCAGGATCTTCCCTCTCTTCTGTAGAGTGTAAGTTCTTATTATCAGGAGGTCCTCACTCTCTCCCTCCTGTAGAATGTAAGCTCTTATGGTCAGTGGGGTCTTCTCTCACTTCCCAATGTGTATTTTCCAAGCAATTCCAAGCTTTTCAGTATTGTGATTCAAACAAATTTTTTTGCCACAAATTTAATTTTAGGAGAAAATTTGGCAAAGTCAAACTTCAAAAGAGCCGTTCATCTTTAATGCTTAGAATTTGTTCTTTTAGATCTTGTTCATGTAAATTGATTTATATTTCTGAGTTTGGCCAAAATAGAGATTGGAATTAAAAATTTAAAAATAAATAAGTCGTAGGGGATTTTTTTTGTAATAGTGGTTGACCATTAAGAATAATTTGACAGCTAAAGAAAGAACATATATGGCTTTTTTTTTAGACTATATGACACTGCGATCGGGAATGATTTGCATCTTATTGAAAATTTCTAACTTGTAAATCATTCCCCATCATCATCCCAGGATCACAAGTGAGATCTTTGCAGGATCATACCCACTGAGAGCGACCACCAGTGAGCTCCCACCCGTAGATGCTAAGTTATGGTGTAATCATGATAACACACAGGCTGCATTCCCCCTGCATTGTACAGAATGTCTTCCTTTCTCTGACGCCTCTCCACCTTGAGATAAAATGTCTCAGGGCTGTTGACTCTAGAAATTTTCAAGTGTTGAAAGCACATTTATTTTGGAGAGATAAAAAAAACAAGATTGATGATTTCCTTGTTCAAAAAGACCTTCACAGCTGATGAAGCTCAGCGATGGTGTTTACCTTCCCAGTTGTAACTCTGTAATGAGCTTTACTTGATGGTATCTATGGAGGAACAGAAGACATCACTTACCGGTAATGGGAAGTGACAACCTAAATATGTTCTGAATTGTTCGGTAAATGTATGATAGCTCTATGTCTTGTGCACTGTATCCCAGCGAGGTGCTATGCTACATGCGTGCTGAAAGACTTCTTTTACATGTAGTTTGTTGGGGGGGTTTTCTGACTTGTACGTAATCCAATGATTTAATTTATTTTTTTTAATAACTTTTTTTTCCCTTCAGAGAACTCTGTTGGAAACACATTAAAAAAGCAAAAATACACCTATAACCTGGTTTTGTAACAACAAAAGCCAAGGACCCCTCAAAAAATGCACCAGGAGTGTGAAGTAAAGCCACAAAAATTATTTTTTTTCTCCCAATGGGGCATATTTACCAGTACCGTTTTATTCTCAAAGGAGTTGTCCACTGCTCGGATACCACTTCCCAATCTGTTTGCCTTCGTTAAAATAAAAACACATACTCGCCTCCTGTGCAGACACCGTTTCAGTGGTGTCAATTGCTCTCCTGGGGGGGATCATGTGCAGTTGTTATGACCCGTGATCCCTGTGCCCATTTAGCGCTGGCGTCACTAGCCCCGCCTTCGGACATATCGATCACCAACAGGAAGTCACACAGCAGCCACTCAGTCCGATACGTCCAAAGGCTGGGATAGTGATGCCAGCGTTGATTGGGTTAGCAAGTGTCGAAACCGCTGAAACAGCGCCGGCATAGGAGGTAAGTATTTTTTTTATTTTAACGAAGGCAAATACTCAGATTGCGAAAGGGTTGTCCAACTAGTGGACAACCTTTTTAAGCCCCCCCGTACACATTAGGCTAACTTCGACCAACCCCACCATTAATGATAGGGTAAGCCGACGGTCTAATGTATATTGGAGCGTCTAAGATAATTGTCAGGGGGTGAGAAGGGGTAAGGATCTGGCATGTCCAATTGTGATCTACCGATCCTTTTGTTCTCCGAGATAAGCTGCCACCAGAGATAGAGGACACAGGTGTCTACGGCCGAGAAAGCGCTGCTATGTACGGGATAGACAACCAACATAGATGCCGGCTGAACAATCGGCCGAACCATAATTCAGCCGACAGCCATCTAAAGTGTTTGGGAGGCTTAAAACAGTGAAAACGTAGGCTAGATAGTCTTCAAAGTGGTTCTTGTTGTTTGATGAATCTTTCTAGCTTTAAGACTAAGCTTAATCTACTTATTAGTTCATTTGTACCAGAAATTTGCCCGACAGTTTTGGTACGTTTCTCGCCACCTTGTTTTGCAAGGGAAGTCATTCCTCTTTTTCTGATAAGCCATGGCCAAGTCATGAAAAGTGCCAAACACCTCCGTGTTTCCAGTACGCGCAACATCCGTTTTTTTCACGAATATCACACGTACCTATTATCAATGCCGCTATGCAAATGTCTGTTTTAAAACAAAACCTATGAGTTCATGAAAAACACGTACAACACACGGATGTGGATGGCATCCAAGTGCCATCCATGTGCTGTCATTGCTTAACATTGCAAAGTATAGGAGAAGAATTGTCATTTATTTGTTTCTGTCTCCATTCCGGAAAAACATTGACGTCAAACTGATAGTAAAAACGGACGCATGGACCGTACACTGATGACCGGGTTTTCACGTATGTGTTTTATAAGGGCGAGCGAAGAAGGTCTAAAACACATCATAAAACATTTTTTTTTTCATTTGACATGGTAAATATACATCGTCTATATAATGTTTTCTGCACTCCATTCCTCTAACATAGTAACATAGTTAGTAAGGCCGAAAAAAGACATTTGTCCATCCTCTGATAAGGATGACTACACAATAGGGGTTCTAGTGGTTGTGAAGCGGTGTACTCATTAGTTTTTACTGTATTTACGGTCTTTTCTAGTATATTAAATTGACGGGTCATGCACCTTTTCTGCAGGAGGTTTTAGGGTGTGTGTAACCTTATCTGGGTGAGGCTGAGCCTCTTTCTTTTGTTCCATGCTCTGGAATTTGTCAGTGTTTTTATTTATATTTTGTCCTGTTTGTGCTTCTTATATTGATATAATAAGATAGATTGTGTATGTGTACATGTTCTGTAAGCATTATTCTCCTTGTTGCCTATACACATTCAGTTATTTTCTTCTTGTAATATTTATTATGTTTTCCTCTTGACTCACAGCCAACATCTGGATGCAGCACTTTTTGCTCTCCTCCACCTACCGCCGGAAAAAAGGTGTCAAAAAGCTTCAGAAAAATTGCAGTAAATAAAGAAAACACATTTATACCTGAATTAATATGTTATCATTTTTGAAAGATCAGATGTATAACACGGACAACGATCGTATCGCAATGCTCAGACTGGTCGGCGGCTTTCCTGACCCAAGTGTGAAAGCATGTATTTCTATGCAGCTGCCACACTCGAGTCAGGAGAGCCGCCAGCCAGTCCGAACATTGCGACACGATAGTCATCTCTGTTATACGGCCGTCTGACTGCGCCCTAACGATGAATTGACAAGGGCCAGTTATCGTGAATTAAACTTTCCTATCAACCACTATTTAAAAAGTCTGCCAACTGACCGATGAACAAGCAAAATGCTGATTTGCTGGTTGAGATAATTTTTAAGCTTGCCTAAAAATAATCGTTTTTGGCAGCACATAACGATGTGAAAACAATCATGTGACTAATGGAATTCTATGTGCACAGAACAACTGTATTACACAGTATATCATTCTATGCACAAGGAAGTACAGTCGGCCTGTCTAAAAAGGCTATTACCATCGACCAGTGCCTACGTATAATAAGTAGGTCTATTTAGTTACAGCATTTATGACAATCTGACATCATGCTAAATATCAAAATTGATTGAACAAGAGATATTTATATACAGGGATAATGCACAAAAAATTGTAATAATTGCATAAACCCAAATTGAAGAGGAGTCACCCAAAACTGGAGCAAAATCATAGAGACCTACCCCTACTTCCTACAATTTGTTTCAGTGTCTGCTGTATTTGCTGCTACAATTTTGACAAAAGAGAGATACCAAGCGACCGACAGTTTGGAGTGATTTTACTGGCTGAAAACATCTTTTTGAGCAAACAATTTACTTTGCGACTTTGTTAGTCATTGCATTTTTTCATCACACTGACATTCATTTATTGAAATGGAAATGGCTATTTGAAAAGTAACCATTGTTTTAAGTTTTATTTCATAAATCAATAATACATATAAAAATATACAACTTTGAAATATAATCATTATCAGAAAAATCTACTTCTTTCTCCTCCTGGACCAATCTTTCAATCTCAATTCACGCGTAAAATCTGCGAAAATACATTTGCACATTACTGTGCTAGCAGATGACAGTTTGTGCCTATCAGATTCTATGGAGAGGCAAAGAGGGAGGAGCTGGAGGCAAACTCAAAGCTCTCTTAAAATGATAGTTACAGTTTAAAGGAAACCTGTCATATTGAGAACGGTATCTGATTTGCAGAAAAGATGGGATAAATGACGAGGAGCAGATCAGAGCAATATACACTTTTGTGGGAAAAGTTTCAATAAAACTTGTATTATATTCATTGAAATCCCTGGTGTTTGTATGCATATAAGTCCAGTGGGCGGGCCTAAGCAGTGATTGACAGTCTTCCGTGAATGACTGTAGATGCAGAGATAGCGGTCAATCACTAGTAGGACCGCCCACTGGACTCATACACTTACAAACACCAGGGATTTCAATTAATAATATGCAAGTTATACTGAATCTTTGCCAACAACCCTGTATATTAGTGTTTCCCAAACTCCAGTCCTCATGGACCCCACGGGTCATGTTTTCAGGATTTCATTGTGTTGCACAGGTAAGACAATTCCTGATGCCTTGATGATACTTCCACTACTTGAGCAATACCATGGAAATCCTGAAAACATGACCCGTGGGGTTCGTGAAGACTGGAGCTTGGGAAAAACTGCTGTATATCATTCTGCCAGTGGCGTAATTAGAGTCCAATTAGCCCATATGAAAAATTTTGACCTCGCACCCCCCAAATCCCCGCCACCGCCACATGTTGGTTGATGTATGGGCACTTGTAGAGTTCTAAAGCCTGAAATGACAAATGAGTTGCCCCCTTCCCCCATTATGTGCTAATGTCCCCCATCTCGGGCTACATTCTGGTATAAAGTCATGGACAAATGTGCTGGCACCCTTGAAATTGTTACTACACATTTTTCGTTATTTACATGTTTATTCCCTTTGTGTGTATTGGAACAACACAAAAAAAACACAAAAAACACAGAGAAAAGGCAAATTGTAAGTAATTTCGTGCAAAACCCCCAAAATGGGCCAGACAAAATTCTTGGCCACCTCAACTTGGCTGCACAGTCTCTCATATATGAATGATTTTTTCTCCCAACAGCAATTTTAAGATCTTTCCAAAGGTGTTCAATGGAATTTACACTCATTGCTGACCACTTCAGAACTTTCCAGTGCTTTGTTTCCATCCATTTCTGGGTGCTTTTTGAAGGATTGCTTGGGGTCATTGTCCCGCTGGAAGACCCATGACCTGGCTAAGAGGCAAACACAGCTTTCTGACACCGGGCACTACATTGCGACCCCAAATCCTTTGGTAATCTTCAGATTTTATGATGCCTTGTACACAGACAAGGCACTCAGTGCCAGAGGCAGCAAAAAACCTCAAAACATCTTTAAACCTCCACCTTATTTGACTGTAGGTACTGTGCTCTTTTCTTTGAAGGCCTAATTCAGTTTTCGGTAAATAGTAGAATGCTGTGCTTTACCAAAAATCATATCTCCTTATCCTCCTTATCATGGTCTCCTTTGCTTTCCCAGAAGGATTGTAGCTTAGTCACGAAAATTTTGGCAAATTTCAGTCTAGCATTTTTATTTCTCTGCATCAGCCATGGGGTCCTTCATGGCCACCTGCTATAGCATCTCATTTCATTCAAATGCTTTGGATGGATAGTTTGCTCTGACAATGATGTTCTTTGGAACTTGATTGAGCCTGCTTATCCACCATCCGGACTATACTGCGTTGCAACCTTTCATCAATTTTTCTCTTCCGTCCATGTCCAGGGAGATAAGCTAGAGTGCCATGGGTTGTAAACATCCATCATTAAATTGCATTTTATTGCACAAAATACGTATTTGGTCACCTACAAATCAGCAAGAAGTTTCTCTCTCATAGACCTGATAGTTTTTCTCCTGCACTGCATTCACTGCACTCATTACCTGTATTAATTGCACCTGCTTGAACTCGTTACCTGTATAAAAGACACCTCTCCACATGCAATCACATTTTAACCTCTCTACCAAGACCAAAGAGTTGTCTAAGGACACCAGGGACAAACTTGTAGTTCTGCACAAGGCTGGGATGAGCTATAGGACAATAGGCAAGCAGCTTTATTATTATTATTAACCCCTTCACGCCGCGGCCCTTTTTCGTTTTTGCGTTTTTGTTTTTCGCTCCCCTCTTTCCCAGAGCCATAACTTTTTTATTTTTCCGTCAATATGGTCATGTGAGGGCTTATTTTTTGTGGGATGAGTTGTACTTTTCAATGACAACATTGGTTTTTCCATGTCGTGTACTAGGAAATGGGAAAAAAATTCCAAGTGTGGTGAAATTGCAAAAAAGTGCAATCCCACACTTGTTTCTTGTTTGGCTTTTTTGCTAGGTTCACTAAATGATAAATCTGACCTGATGTTATGATTCTCCAGGTCATTACGAGTTCATAGACACCTAACATGTCTAGGTTATTTTTTATCTATGTGGTGAAAAAAATTCAAAACTTTGCTAAAAAAAAGCGCCATTTTCCGATACCCGTAGCGTCTCCATTTTTCGTGATCTGCGGTTATGTGAAGGCTTACTTTTTGCATGCCAAGCTGACGTTTTTAATGATACCACTTTTGGGCAGATACATTCTTTTGATCGCCCGTTATTGCATTTTAATGCAATGTCGCCGCGACCAAAAAAACGTAATTCTGGCGTTTCAAATTTTTTTCTCGCTACGCTGTCTAGCTCAAGTTAATGCTTTCTTTTGTTGATAGGTTGGGTGATTCTGAACGTGGCGATACCAAATATGTGTAGGTTTGATTTTTTTAATTGTTTTATTTTGGATGGGGCGAAAGGGGGGTGATTTAAACTTTAATATTTTTTTTATTTTTTTCATATTTTTAAAAACATTTTTTTTAAACTTTTGCCATGCTTCAATAGCCTCCATGGGAGGCTAGAAGCTGGCACCACTCGATCGGCTCAGCTACATAGCAGCGATCATTAGATCGCTGCTATGTAGCTGAAATGCAGGCTTGTTATAAGCGCCGACCATAGGGGGCGCTCACAGCAGGCCGGCATCAGTAACCATAGAGATCTCAAAGACCTCTATAGTTACCATCCTGACGCATTGCCGACCCCTGATCATGGGACGGGGGCCGGCGATGCGTTCATTTCCGGCCGTGCGGCCAGAAGCGGTAGTTAAATGTCGCTGTCAGCATTTGACAGCGGCATTTAACAGGTTAATAGCGGCGGGTGAATCACGATTTCACTCGCCGCTATTGCGCGCACATGTCAGCTGTACAAAACAGCTAACGTAGCGACTTTGATATGGGCTCACCGCCGGAGCCCACATCAAAGGGGTAGACACGACATGCGCCGTACTAGTACGGCGCATGTCGTGAAATTATTATTTATTATTATAGCGCCATTTGTTCCATGACACTTTACATGTAAGAGTAGTATACATAACAAAAAAAAAGTACAATAATCTTGAGCAAAGTAAGTTACCAACTGGTACAGGAGGAGAGAGGACCCTGCCCGTGAGGGCTCACAATCTACAAGGGATGGGTGAGGAAACACTAGGTGAGGGTAGAGCTGGTCATGCAGAGGCATGGTGGAACGAAGGTTACTGCAGGTTGTAGGCTTATTGGAAGAGGAAGGTCTTCAGGTTCCTTTTGAAGGTTTCATAGGTAGGCGAGAGTCTGATATGTTGGGGTAGAGAGTTCCCGAGTATGCACAGGAAAAATCTTGTATGCGATTGTGGGTAGAGGAGATAAGAGGTGAGTAAAGAAGGAGATTTTGTGAGGATCGGAAGTTGCATGGAAACTAGGTCACAGATGTATGGAGGGCACAGGTTTTGTATGGTTTTGTATGCCAAGGTTAGGGTTTTGAACTGGAGTCTCTAGGTAATGTGGTGAGAAGCTTGGTGAGAAGGCAAAAACTGTTGGCACAATTATTAGACAATGAAAGAAACACAAGATGACTGTCAATTTTCCTCTGTCTGGGTCTCCATCCAAAATCTCGCCTCGTGAGTTAAGGATGATTTTGATAAAGGCCAGAAATCAGCCCATAACTACACGGGAGGACTTGGTTGATGACTTTAACCCCTTAGCGACCGCCGATACGCCTTTTAACGGCGGCCGCTAAGGGTACTTAAACCACAGCGCCGTTAATTAATGGCGCTGTGGAAAAAGTCCATAGCGCCCCCCAGAGGCCGATTTTCTCCGGGGTCTCGGCTGCCGAGGGTAGCCGAGACCCCAGAGAACATGATTCGGGGGGTTTTTAACCCACCCCGCATTTGCGATCGCCGGTAATCAACCGTTTACCGGCGATCGCAAAAAAAAAAAAAAAAAAAAGCGATCTCTTTTTAATTTCTCTGTCCTCCGATGTGATCGCACATCGGAGGACAGAGAAAAGGGGTCCCAGGTGGCCCCCCAATACTCACCTAGCTCCCCCGATGCTCCTCGTGTCTCCCGGTGGGCGCCGCCATCTTCAAAATGGCGGGCGCATGCGCAGTGCGCCCGCCGGCCGGCACCGGGAGAATCTTTGGGGTCTCGGCTGCCGGGGGTAGCCGAGACCCCAAAGAGCACGATCGGGGTCGGTATTACCGACCCCTGTTTTGCGATCGCCGGTAATTAACTGTTTACCGGCGACCGCAAAAAAAAAAAAAGTAAAGTGTAATTCTCTGTCCTCTGATGTGATCGCACATCAGAGGACAGAGAAATAGGGGGATTCGGGGACCCTAGCATACTCACCTAGGTCCCTGGATCCTCTTGCTGCTCCTCCTGGCCGCCGGCAGCAGAACATGGCGGACGCATGCCCAGTGCGCCCGCCATCTGTCTCCATCTGCCGGCCGGCAGAAGAACAGCAGTTGGGGCTAAAATTAGGGGTAGGGTTAGGGGTAGGGTTAGGGGTAGGGTTAGGGTTAGGGGTAGGGTTAGGGGTAGGGTTAGGGGTAGGGTTAGGGGTAGGGTTAGTTTAGGGTTAGGGGTAGGGTTAGGTTAGGGTTAGGGGTAGGGTTAGGGGTAGGGTTAGGGGTAGGGTTAGGTTAGGGGTAGGGTTAGGGGTAGGGTTAGGGGTAGGGTTAGGTTAGGGTTAGGGGTAGGGTTAGGGTTAGGGTTAGGGGTAGGGTTAGGGGTAGGGTTAGGGGTAGGGTTAGGTTAGGGGTAGGGTTAGGGGTAGGGTTATGGGTATTTTTAGGGTTAGGTTAGGGGTAGGGTTAGGGGTAGGGTTAGGTTAGGGGTAGGGTTAGGGGTAGGGTTAGGTTAGGGGTAGGGTTAGGGGTAGGGTTAGGTTAGGGGTAGGGTTAGGGGTAGGGTTAGGTTAGGGGTAGGGTTAGGTTAGGGGTAGGGCTAGGGTTGGGGCTAAATTTAGGGTTAGGGTTGGGGCTAAATTTAGGGTTAGGGTTGGGGCTAAACTTAGGGTTAGGCTTCTTTCACACTTACGTCGGTACGGGGCCGTCGCAATGCGTCGGCCCGACATACCGACGCACGTTGTGAAAATTGTGCACAACGTGGGCAGCAGCTGTAGTTTTTCAACACATCCGCTGCCCAATCTATGTCCTGGGGAGGAGGGGGCGGAGTTACGGCCACGCATGCGCGGTCAGAAATGGCGGATGCGACGTACAAAAAAACGTTTCATTGAACGTTTTTTGTGCCGACGCTCCGCCAAAACACAACTGATCCAGTGCACGACGGACGCGACGTGTGGCCATCCGTCACGATCCGTCGGCAATACAAGTCTATGGGCAAAAAACGCATCCTGCGGGCACATTTGCAGGATCCGTTTCTTGTCCAAAACGACGGATTGCGACGGAATGCCAAACGACGCAAGTGTGAAAGTAGCCCTAGGGCTAGGGTTAGGGTTGGGGCTAAAGTTAGGGCTAGGGTTGGGGCTAAAGTTAGGGTTAGAGCTGGGATTAGGGTTAGGGTTTGGATTAGGGTTCGTATTAGGGTTAGGGTTGGCATTAGGGTTACGCTTGGGATTAGGGTTAGGTTTGGGATTAGGGTTAAGGTTAGGGTTGTGATTAGGGGTGTATTGGGATTAGGGTTAGGTTTGAGGTTAGGGTTGAGATTAGGATTAGGGGTGTGTTGGATTTAGGGTTTTGATTAGGGTTATGGTTAGGGTTGACTTGGGGTAAGGGTTGGGATTATGGTTAGGGTTAGTGATTAGGATTATGGATGAGGTTGGGATTAGGGTTAGGGGTGTGTTGGGGTTAGGGTTGGAGCTAGAATTGGGGGGTTTCCACTGTTTAGGTACATCAGGGGGTCTCCAAACACGACAGCCAATTTTGCGCTCAAAAAGTCAAATGGTGCTCCCTCCCTTCTGAGCTCTGCCGTGCGCCCAAACAGTGGGTTACCCCCACATATGGGGCATCAGCGTACTCGGGATAAATTGGACAACAACTTCTGGGGTCCAATTTCTCTTGTTACCCTTGTGAAAATAAAAACTTGGGGGCTACAAAATCTTTTTTGTGAAAAAAAAATATTTTTTATTTTCACGACTCTGCATTCTAAACTTCTGTGAAGCACTTGGGCATTCAAAGTTCTCACCACACATCTAGATAAGTTCCTTGGGGGGTCTAGTTTCCAAAATGGGGTCACTTGTGGGGGGTTACTACAGTTTAGGTACATCAGGGGCTCTGCAATCGCAACATAATGCCCACAGATCATTCTATCAAAGTCTGCATTCCAAAAAGGCGCTCCTTCCCTTCCGAGCTCTGCCGTGCGCCCAAACAGTGGTTTACCGCCACATATGGCGCATCAGCGTACTCGGGATAAATTGGACAACAACTATTGCAGTCCAATTTCTCCTGTTACCCTTGTGAAAATAAAAACTTGGGGGCTACAATATCTTTTTTGTGGAAAAAAAAATATTTTTTATTTTCACGACTCTGCATTCTAAACTTCTGTGAAGCACTTGGGCATTCAAAGTTCTCACCACACATCTAGATAAGTTCCTTGGGGGGTCTAGTTTCCAAAATGGGGTCACTTGTGGAGGGTTTCTACTGGTTAGGTACATCAGGGGCTCTGCAAATGCAACATAATACCCGCAGACCATTCTATCAAAGTCTGCATTCCAAAACGGCGCTCCTTCCTTCCGAGCTCTGCCGTGCGCCCAAACAGTGGTTTACCCCCACATATGGGGTACCAGCATACTCAGGACAAATTGGACAACAACTTTTGGGGTCCAGTTTCTCTTGTTACCCTTGTGAAAATAAAAATTTGGTGGCTAAAAAATCTTTTTTGTGGAAAAAAAAAATATTTTTTATTTTCACGGCTCTGCATTATAAACTTCTGTGAAGCACTTGGGCATTCAAGGTTCTCACCACACATCTAGATAAGTTCCATGGGGGGTCTAGTTTCCAAAATGGGGTCACTTGTGGGGGATTTCTACTGTTTAGGCACATCAGGGGCTCTCCAAACGCGACATGGCGTCCGATCTCAATTCCAGCCAATTCTACATTGAAAAAGTAAAACGGCACTCTTTCTCTTCCAAGCTCTGCGGTGCGCCCAAACAGTGGTTTACCCCCACATATTGGGTATCGACGTACTCAGGAGAAATTGCACAACAACTTTTGTGGTCTAATTTCTCCTGTTACCCTTGTGAAAATAAAAATTTGTGGGCAAAAAGATCATTTTTGTAGAAAAAATGCAATTTTTTTTTTTCACGGCTCTACGTTATAAACTTCTGTGAAGCACATGGGGGTTCAAAGTGCTCGCCACACATCTAGATAAGTTCCTTAAGGGGTCTAGTTTCCAAAATGGTGTCACTTGTGGGGGGTTTCCACTGTTTAGGCACATCAGGGGCTCTCCAAACGCGACATGGCGTCCAATCTCAATTCCAGCCAATTCTACATTGAAAAAGTAAAACGGCACTCCTTCTCTTCCAAGCTCTGCGGTGCGCCCTAACAGTTGTTTACCCCCACTTATTGGGTATCAGCGTACTCAGGAGAAATTGCACAACAACTTTTGTGGTCTAATTTCTCCTGTTACCCTTGTGAAAATAAGAATTTGTGGGCAAAAAGATCATTTTGTGTAAACAAAAGCGATTTTTTATTTTCACGGCTCTACGTTATAAACTTCTGTGAAGCACTTGGGGGTTCAAAGTGCTCACCACACATCTAGATAAGTTCCTTAAGGGGTCTAGTTTCCAAAATGGTGTCACTTGTGGGGAGTTTCCACTGTTTAGGCACATCAGGGGCTCTCTAAACGTGACATGGCGTCCGATCTCAATTCCAGCCAATTCTGCATTGAAAAAGTCAAACGGCGCTCCTTCACTTCTAAGTTCTGCGGTGCGCCCTAACAGTGGTTTACCCCCACATATGGGGTATTGGCGTATTCAGGAAAAATTGCATAACAAAATTTATGGTTACATTTCTGTTTTTACACTTGTGAAAATAAAAAGAATGGTTCTGAATTAAGATGTTTGCAAAAAAAAGTTAAATGTTCATTTTTTCCTTCCACATTGTTTCAGTTCCTGTGAAGCACGTAAAGGGTTAATAAACTTCTTGAATGTGGTTTTGAGAACCTTGATGGGTGTAGTTTTTAGAATGGTGTCACACTTCATTATTTTCTATCATATAGACCCCTCAAAATGACTTCAAATGTGATGTGGTCCCTAAAAAAAAATGGTGTTGTAAAAATGAGAAATTGCTGGTCAACTTTTAACCCTTATAACTCCCTAACAAAAAAAAATGTTGTTTCCAAAATTGTGCTGATGTAAAGTGGACATGTGGGAAATGTTATTTATTAACTATTTTTTATGACATATCTCTCTGATTTAAGGGCATAAAAATACAAAGTTTGAAAACTGCAAAATTTTAAAAATTTTCGCCATATTTCCGTTTTTTTCATAAATAATCGCAAGTAATATCGAAGAAATGTTACCACTAACATGAAGTACAATATGTCACGAAAAAACAATCTCAGAATCAGCGGGATCCGTTGAAGCGTTCCAGAGTTATAACCTCATAAAGTGACAGTGGTCAGAATTGCAAAAATTGGCCTGGTCATTAAGTACCAAATTGGCTCTGTCACTAAGGGGTTAAGAGAGCTAGGATCACAGTCTCATACATTAACGTTAGTTACACACTATGCTGTCATGGATTAAAATCCTGCAGGGCACGCAAGGTCCCCCGCTCACACCAGCACATGTCCAGACCCATTTGAAGTTCGCCAATGACCACCTGGATGATCCAGAGGAGGCATCAGAGAAGGTCATGTGGACTGAAATAGAACTTTTTTGTATCTATTCCGCTGTTCTTGTTTGGAGGAAAAAAAAGGATGAGTACAACCCCAAGAATACCATAACTGTGAAATATGGTAGGGGAAACATCATACTTTGGGGGTGCTTTTCTGCAAAGGGGACAGGACGCCATGAATCGCAAGATTTTGGCCAACAACCTTCTTTCATCATGACAATGGGTCTTGATGACCAATAACCAATAACCCAAAACACACAGCCAGGTGCAACTAAGGAGTGGCTCCATAAGAACCATTCAAAGGTCCTGGAGTGGCCTAGCCAGTCTCCAGACCTGAACCCAATAGAAAATCTTTGGAGGGAGCTGAAACTCAATGTTGCCCAGCGACAACCATGAAACCTGAAAGATCTGGAGAAGATCTGTATGGAAGAGTGGGACAAAATCCCTGCTGCAGTGTGTGCAAACTTGGTCAGGAACTACAGGAAACGTCTGACCTCTGTAATTGCAAAAAAAAAAAAAAAAAAGGTTTCTGTGCCAAGTATTAAGTTCTGTTTTTCTATTGTATTAAATACTTATTTCATGCAGTAAAATGCTAAATAATTAAGTAAAATCATACAGTGTGATTTTCTGGATTATTTTTAAGATTCTATCTCTCACAGTTGGTGTACCTACTATAAAAAAATGCAGACCTCTCCATTCTGTGTAGGTGGGAAAATTTGCAAAATCGGCAGTTTTTGAAATACATATTTTCTCCACAGTACATTTAGAACAGTACATAAAGTATAGTATGATCTGTTATGTAAGCCTTCGTCCTACCAGACTATGCTCACACGTCAGTGGGTCTTTCTTGGCACCAGTACATAGATATTGTCAGTGCCTTGACAATATCGAACACTCTTCTGACATCCCTGACGCCTTGGTACTTATATACTGTTATTATATAAAATCATCTCAGATTTATGCCAAGATCAGAGTTTTTATTTGGACAGCAGTACTTGAGGGTGATACAAATGCCTAAGCAGACTATGTACAAATCTTAAACAAGCAGCAGAGAAATGCAGCTCTGTTGCCTCTTGACATTAGATGTGAAAAATAAAATTCAGAAAATAGAAACGCACATAAGTAATTTCCCTTTTATATATAGAATATTTCCAATTACTATATACTAAAGTCTTCAGTCATAGGAAAGGTTGATATAAGTATGATCGCTGGGTTACCTGGGTACTGGAGGCGATTTGTGAGGCATAAAAAACGTGACAGATTCCATGTAATTCCATGTAAAGTCCATTTTACAGATGAAATCAGTATTTCTAGGCATGGACTTGTTCCGATATGTCACATCAGGAATTCTGAACTCAGCTTTTAATATAAAACATTATCTAACTAATCATTACTTACAAATGTATTCCGCTTCATACACAGATGGTATCTGCAGCCTAGTATGCAGTAGATGGTTTTCAAGGGCGTGGGTGCAGGGGTTGCAGTCACATCTGAGTCCTTGAGCCTACAGAGGCCCAAAAAGTGCCTTTGGCGCATATGAGAGCATTCATTTTATCAAGAAGCCTTAATTGTTGGTGGCTCTGTTGGAGGTTTTGCAGTGGGGTCCTCAAGCTTCATGTTACGCCATTGATGGATGGTTCAAAAGCCAATACTTCCTTTAAGTCAACTAAAAAAATGTCTCTTCACCGTTGACCACATTGCTCTTAAAAAATAAGTCCGAATAGTTCTTCATTGACCCTGACACCTACCCAACTCTATGGTAACTCGTGTTACCCTTTTTTCCTTCACTGTTGGTTTAAGAAGGCATTTCAATGTTTCCCCTACCTGCATTGCTTTTTGTAATTCTTTCTGTGCCCATTACTCAAATTTGTCAGTTTCCCTCCCCCATATGGTAGGGTGACACAATATGTTGCTTTATTAGGACACATTCTGTTAAGAATCATTTAACCTGAACAAAACCTGTTGTAAGAACATGGCATCAGGACTCTGATAAAACAACAAGAGCAAAGAGAGCCGATGGAGGTTGTGGTAATGCATAGGTTCTGAGGAGCAATATATCATTGCATAGGCACAACAAATTCACAGCCTTTGCCTCTTGTATGTTCTGTGTAGTGACATGTTTTCTTTACATTCTTGTGTTTGTCTTTCCTCAAAATTTCTCACCTCTTCGATATAAGTTTACTGGAGATAAAGGACCAAACCATTCTAGACAGGAGCCTTATCTGATATCAGGACACTCATAACATATCTATTTCCAATACAACCATTATCAAAACTATTCAAATATTTATTTCATAACATCCTGTTCTGAAATGTCACAGTTTTTCAAGTTTTCTTAAGTTCTCGATTTAAGAATGTCAAACGTCTAAACTTGTTATCTATTGCTGTGTTGAGTTGAGAACTTTACAGTAGATTTGGTCCACCTGCCAAGTCAGTAATCGGCGGTCACTGGATGGGAGCCGTGAGAATTGTTTCCCACCTTCAGGCATCTACAGCTCTTCTTTTGATTAGCTGGCCTGGTGCAACGTCATAGTTGTGCCGTGCTGCACATGTAACTTTATGGCAGGCCGGTTGATCAAGAGTAGAGTCGTAAATTCTGGGAGGCAGGAGGCAGTTCTTAGGGTCTGGCAACCTTAGATTACTGACGTGGCCAATGGACTTGGTTCTGTGAATGATTTGTACCAACTCTACTATACAGTATATGAAATTACTAAAAAGAATCAAATAATTTTTACACCCAAAATTAACTTTATAGATGTTTACAAACATTATTATAAGTCATTGGGTTTCTCTTTTCTTTCCGTATTTCCTTCCCTATAAACACGATCTATTAAAAGCAAAACCCGTTGTTCAGGGAGATCTTGTCATAAAGGCTTCATCTTTTATCACGGTGTAAAGATTTTATTCCAATACCCACGGCTGGGAAATGAATTTACATTGCACAGTAGGAGAAGGATCTGAAGCAGGAAATTAGTCTGGAGAATTGGAGTGAAATAATTGAAAACACCTCAGAATCATCCATATAATCCCAGCTATAATGTGAAAACAAAATAGAAAAACATGAAAAGGAAAATAAGAGTATCTTATCCCACCATTTCTTACACAATGCCGTCTATTGCCGTTCCGCTCTCTGATTGGGTCTCTGGAGATCCTGCAAGATACCCGATGCCTCAACAAAGTGCCAGTGACGTTGTTGTTTAGTCTGAAATATGACAGTATGGTCAATGATTTTAGGATAATTTTAAAAATAGATTTTTTTAGACCGATGCCGCAGATTTTGCAGTCCCAAACTCAATGACTGGCCAGTTCTAATTCCAAAAATTCTTAAACTCAAGGGAAGGTAACAAAGCAGATGAGGGGTAATCACTATAAGAAAGATGTTAGGCTCAAATGGTGAGGTGGATCCTCTAAGCCTCACCTCCTTGTGGTCACACGGACCCCGGGCATTTGAGCATCAAGCTGGAAGGCACGTGGAAAGCAAAGACTTGGCACACTCATAAATTTCAGGAGCAGCATGACAGATGACGTTGAGCAAGTAGGTATGGAAGCAAGATGAAGCACAGTATGTGCAAAAAGTAGAGCACACCAAACCGAAGCCTAGAGTTTCAATCCTAGGACACAGGAGTGTGTCCTAATGAATCGTAAATAGGATTAGGGAGATAATATTGCTGAGCTATGCTGGGCAACCTGCAAAAAGCGATGTGGAACACAACAGAGGGACAGGTGTATAGCACAAGGGTGTAGAGCAGAGGGCGTGAAATTTACTTATCCATATGGAACATTAATAATGCATTGTCATGTAGAGCTAGGTTACGTACTCAAGATTGACTTATAGTCACCTTATCATCTGGTCCAGCAGAAACATATTGTATCTATATCTTGGGATCGTCAAACTGCTGGCATAGAGGCAACAGCTCAGTGCCAAAAGCAAAAGGCAGGGATGAATGCCAGTGTTGCATTGCATCATGTGCTTCATTGACAACCTCTGACAATATGTCCTAACAGGTACAGTACATGAATGTCAAATAGGATCTTCTGCTCAGATTCACCTCTGAGAGCCAAAGCCTCAAAGTATTAGTAGCTCCAGCCCTGGAGAACTCAGACGATCTTTTGAGACACACGTAGGGCACAGACTCAAGTGGTTATCTAGGGTGGCTTTTTTTTTTTTTTTTTTTTTTTTAGGAAATATGTCTTAAGAATACTCTTCATGGAGAATGAAAAAAACAAGATCAACAGTGAGGCACCATATTTTGCAATGATATCCTACTGCCCCATAACCAAGAAAAGTGTAGGAGAGGGTCTCACAAGTCTTTCAGCTACAACTCTGGTGTTATTCACCTGCCCCGACTTTGGCGTTGGCCTCTGCTGCCTTCCTTTGTTTTGGCCCACACAAGTTGGCCAGTGAACTCAAGTGATGTCATCATCACCCAAAGCCTGGATAGGCTAGTACCCAGCTAATGTGTGCTTCTGGGGTTATTCATTTCAGCAAGCTGGTAATCATCTTCCAAAATGCCTGTGAGTTTTGAAAACCACCTCTTCGTATTTATTGCTGATAGTAGACAGAAGTGAAAAATAGAGCTCTGTCTATCTGTTTACCCTAGTGGTATACCCTACCCTAGTGGTTTCCCTAGTGGTATTTATAATCAATGTTGGTCAAGCTATCTAGAATGTAAATGACCAGTACAATTTGTCAATGCCAGCTGTCAATACCTGTTGTACGTGCAAAATCACATGGGAGGCTAGCTGGGTAATGGAGAATAAAACTACTACCTCAAGAGTTACTCCTATCTTAGCCATTAATGTCTGAAATGGGAAGAACTCCATCCAGGCTCTCACCACTAGGATCAAAGTTTCAGAAACTTATATTCTGGGGAAATATATACTGGTCAAATTATTTGACATCTTACAGTAAATGCATACATCTATATTTAATTTTTTTCTAAATTTTGAGCCTTTTGTTTCCCCAACCTTAGCTTTTACTTAAAAAAAGCAATATTAAAGAAGTAAAAAAAAACAATATATAACCTATACTTAAAGTCTTTTAAGCATCCACTGTATGACACCTTTTACACGGTGATAGGAATCGCTTGCCTAATTAGAAATTGCTGTTAATCGTCTGTATTTAGTGGTTACAGTGAGGGAACCATTAAGGCTTTACAAGGATAGTTTAACTAATTGATTACTTCCTCACTATAAAAAATTGCTTCCCTTTTTACTGAATTATATCTCATCTGATGAATCCAAATACAAAACCAACATACAGCACACGGTGTAATTATCATATGGTTTACTATTAATACTATTAATATATATTATATATATATATATATATATTAATATATATAATATATATAATATATTATATATATCTAATATATAATATATATAATAGTATTATATATATTATATTATATATAGTATTAATAGTATATAGTATGTGTTTTCACCAACCAAGTGCTATTTGATCAAAAGAATGTTTGAAGGACTTCCCTTCAACCACATTTTGACTCAAATGTGAAGCACATACCAAAATGTTTTTATGGTCCTTGTCATATTTCCAAATGAAAACAAGAAATAAAATTCTGAGTATCAAAGCGGATGTTTGCGGAACATGGAGTCACCAGTTGGAAACTGAGTATCTGACCCATTCTATTTAATTACATGGGGTCCCTCCTCTTCACCAGTCATGGACTTGTAAGGTAGACAACTTTGTTCAATGCTTGTTCATCCAAGGAGTTGTAACCATTATGTTTCTAAGCCTCGGTTAGTTGTACCCAATAAGTTTTGGTGCCTCTCTATCTACATTCCTTTTTTGGGATCTGAAGACTAGGCTTGGTTCCTCTTTTGCACCCCTGTGGAGAACCCTTAGGTCCATATTTCTCCACGTCTCGGTATTAATAGTTTTAATACTGCCAATGTGTGACTATTTTGGGGCCGGCAACTTGAACTGCTCTAAAGTAAAGTCCCCACTGTGTAGGTGTTAAGGAAAAGAGGGTAAAGGTCAAGGGATCTGTTAGACTTTGCTAGTAGGTTACTGTCGGGATCACACTCAGTCGGAGCAGCCTTTGGAAGTGGGAAATCACCAGAAATAATACACAAGACACGTCTTGTATAGTGTATCACTGGGAAGTCTCTGAAGCACGCCTGCCTTCAGGGTGCTATCCCTTCTTTATATAGTGGTTTCAGTAGGTTTAGTGGTTATACAAGTTTTGCATGTTTAAACAAAGAGACAAAACAGGAAAGAAAGAAAAGAAAAGAAAACAGTTTCGTGGGCGGCAGTTTCACAACAAACAGTACAAAGGCAATTCCACAGACAAGAAAAACAGGATTTCATACTATAGCTAAAATGTACTTGAATGGACAGGTCAATATTTATCACAAATTCTTTTTTTTTATTTTTGTTCATTGAGGTAATCATTTTTGTTCTGCTCTTCACAATCCCCCCTTTGACATATTCCATTCAAAACCTTGTCGATCATTTTAGTCATTCTTTTTGTGATATTACAAAAAAAACCTTTATTTTCTCGCATCCATTACACAAAATTTATTTGTGCATACCGAGATACCCTTGAGTACAACCTTGAATAATACATATATAATTACAATAACCATAACTGTATGTATTAGGCTTTGCATAATCCCGGTAACCCACCCACCGATCCCTCTGAACCAATTGGCCGGGTTAAGAAAAGAAAAGGTATCTGACCACCAGCTATCCTTATTTTGGTCATTGTCTTTGTCATACTGATCCCTGAGTCGTTGTACGTCTTTTAATTTAAATCTCATACTCATAGTACTATTCGGGTCTATATAATGACAGCAGGTGGGTCCGATGATTTGACACATACCCCCTTGTGAGGCAGTTAGGTAATCCAATACCAGGGTATGTTGGTTAGTGACTATTATAAGCTGATTCTGTACAGCTATACTAGTATTTAATATGTCCAATATATCCCAAATCTGATCATCTAGATAATCCGTGGCTCTAACTAATTTATCCCACATTTGTATTAACATAGGATAAATAAAAATGGTACTAGCAATTTTGTTGGGAATTCCCATTTGTACTATATGCGGCCTCCCCGAGGGACGTGGTGAGTTATCTGCAGCTCTTTTATACAGTGTGTGCTTGGGCACGGCTTGCATATTCACTTGTTTATTTGAAATTATGAAAGTAGCCGGGGTTAGGCGTCCTAATGTACAAGTACCCTTTATACCTACGGGAAGCCATTTATATGCTCCTTCTCCGCATATCCAAAATGTACCCTCAGGCAGATCCCACAAAGCTGAGTGCTGCAATACCAATCTGTGAGCCAAATCCACAAAACTAGATACATTCTGAAGCATACACCAAGAGGGTTTTTGTCCCAAGGGGCTACAGTACCCGGCTGCGGGATTCCCACATACATGCATTCCGTTGACATACTCATTGGATTCATTACAAACCAGGTTCCCCGGCTTACTTGTACAACTGTTTGCATCACCTTGGGGGAACAACTCAGAATGTTCCCATTTTCTATTATGTATGTATCTTTCCAATACTGTAGGTTTGAAAGCATCAGAGGAAGGGGTGGTTGTACTGAAACTGAGCTGTAGATTTTCAGTGGGGACCTGTCCTAAATCAGTTAATCCAGTCTTATTCCTAGGTACCCATTTTCCTCCCTTGAATGCTAAATATTGTAAGTTGTCTATTTTTCCTGTAAGATTGCCCTGCCACCAAGGAAATTCTACCCATCCCACAATTGGTATGGCGATTGTAGTATTCCATAGTCTAGTATTGCCAGGTTGGTTGTTGGCCAGGTTGTCTGAACAATTAGGCCAAGCGAATATTTCTTCAGCTGACACGGGAACTGCTAGAAAAGGTATACTTGTGGCTGATACTGGTGAATGGGTACAGATCCAACAATCTGCCAGGGGTTTCGTATTATTTAACAAGTCATGTACTAATTTTCTATGATGTTGTACGAATCTATTGTTCAAAGGGGCTAGAGAATTCAGTCTTTCCCATGCCTCCGTTGAGGTTAACATTATTAACATCAATATCATGAGTCTTATACTGCTTTTTTGCAATGGCTTGCATGTATCCATGATGCCTTTCCTTCAAGCTTGACTGCTGTTGGAGTTGTTAACAGGACTTGGAAAGGTCCGTCAAATCTCGGTTCCAGAGTCTTTCTGGTGTGTCTTTTCACGTAGACTTGATCACCAGGTTCCAACTTGTGGCCTCCTTCGAGATTTTCTGGATCTGGAAGGGAAGCAAAAACTTGCGAATGCACTTTAGTTAAACGTTTTTGTAATTCTTGTACATAAGCAGTTAAAGTCTCAGTATTCAACATCAGTTGTTGTGGAAAATAACAACCCAAATTTGCTGCTCTACCAAAAAGAATCTCATGTGGTGACAGCTTAGCCTTCCCCCTTGGGGTGTTTCGGATGGAATACAGGGCAAGTGGTAGACACTCGGTCCAAGGCTTTCCTGTTTCTGCCATGGCCTTCTGGATTTTTAATTTTATTGTCCCATTTAATCTTTCCACTTTACCTGAACTCTGTGGATGATATGGAGTGTGAAACTGGTTTTCTACTCCCAACATTTTCATAACATTCTGGAATATTTCCCCAGTAAAATGAGTACCCCTATCTGACTCGATCACCTCAGGCATGCCGTAACGGGGTATCAGTTCATGTGCTATTTTAATGGCAGTAGTTTTTGCTGAGGCTTTACGAACTGGATAAGCCTCTGGCCACCCTGAGAACATGTCCACACACACAAGCACATATTCGTATCCATTGTACCTAGGAAGTTGGATGTAGTCGATCTGGAGTCTTTGAAAGGGATACAGTGGTCTTACATGATGCTTGGTTGGGGTTTTAATGGCCTGACCTGGATTGTGTGCCAGGCATATAGCGCATGCAGCACACATGTTCCGAGCAAAATTACCAAAGCCTGGAGCCAACCACCTTTCTTTTACCTTGAGCGTCATACCATTTGCCGACACATGCGTAGGTAGGTGGAGGTCACTTGCCACTGCGGGGTACCAGGCTCTGGGTAAACACAACAAAGTTCCTTTTTTCCATAATCCTTGCTGATCTTCTGCCCCTTTTTTCTGCCACTGCCCTCGTTCTTCGTCGTCTACCTGTTTCTGAGCTTCCTTCAATCTTTCCTCATCATCTTCAGAGCTATCTAGTGTGTGGGCATGATGTAAGGGTTTACGTGCTGCCTGTTTTGCTGCCTTATCGGCTTTATCGTTACCCCTGGCTTCCTCGGTGTCGAGTCTCACATGTGCAGCTACCTTTATCACCGCTATTTCTTTAGTTTCTTGTGCTGCCTCCAGAATCTGTCTAATGAGGGAGGCATGTTTAACAGGTTGGCCTGAAGCAGTCATATAACCTCTGGCTCTCCATATTACGCCAAAATCGAAAATAATGCCATGTGCATATCTAGAATCAGTGTATATGTTTGCTGTCTGATTTTTGGCTATTTTTAGAGCTTCAACTAATGCCGTAAGTTCTGCTTCTTGTGCAGACTGATTAGCAGGGAGAGGTTCTGCTTTCAGCACTTCATGCTGAGTTACTACCGCATAACCTGTATGAAATTGTCCATTCATATCTGCATATCTACTGCCATCTATGAAAAGTTCAAATGTAGCATTAGAGTGGCTTGTCACGTACATTACATAAGCCCTGAGTCTCTTGTTCCATTAATTGTACACAATCATGCATTGACTTTGATGGGTCAAAGGAGTTGGAGAGTGCAGTTGCAGTTTCCTCAGGTATGGTACCCCCCTCAGACTCTAAAGGGAGCAAAGACGCGAGATTAAGAGTCTGAATCCTGGCAAAGGAAATGTTGGGCGGCAGTAGTAGGGAACATTGGAGACGGAGGTGTCTGGCCATTGAAATATGTTTAGGTTGGACCTGGTTAAGAATGCCATGTACATCATGAGTGGTCTGAACTAGAAGTGGGTGATCAAGAACAATCTCAGAAGCTTTATCTAATAACAGTGAAATTGCGGCTACTACTCTTACACAAGAAGGTGCGGCTCTAGCTACAGGGTCCAGATGAGCTGATATGTATGCCACAGGTCTCTGTTTGTTTCCATGTTTTTGTGTGAGCACCCCTGTAGCATGTGAGGATATCTCAGCTGCCATCAATTGAAAAGGTTTAGTGTAGTCTGGGAGTCCCAAAGCCGGAGCTGATACCAGTGCTGTTTTCAAAGAGGAAAATGACTGTTTAGCCTCTTCACTGAGTGAATATGGTGTGATGGCAATACAGTCATATAAAGGCTGCATGAGTTGACTTGCATGTATGATCCACTGTCTACAGTGTGAAACAATACCTAGGAAAGCACGCAGCTGTTTGTGATTCCTGGGTTCAAGCATGTTACGTATGGCTTCCGTACGTTGAGGTGTGAGGTGTCTGATGCCCTGTGATATGCAGTGACCTAAACACACGACTGTTTGTTGACAAGTCTGGAGTTTCTGTCTATTTACTTTACAGCCTTCTTGCGCTAGGAAAATTAAGAAATTAACAGTTGAGGTAACTGCCGTCTGCTCATCAGGGCAACAAATAAGTAAGTCATCTACATACTGTAGAATGACTACTCCTGGTTCTGGGATGAAATTTTTTAGCACGGTCTGCATTGCTTCAGAGTACAAAGTTGGTGAGTGTACCATACCTTGTGGCAATCTTGTCCATGCTAATTGTTTACCCTTGAATGTAAAGGCAAACAAATGCCAACAGTTCTTATGTAGTGGCACAGAAAAAAATGCGTTTGATAAGTCAATTACCGTAAAATATGCAGCAGTGCTGGGAATTTGAGACAGTAAGGTATGAGGATTCGGTACCACAGGGGTGACCGGTGCCAAAACCTTATTGATTTCCCGTAAGTCGTGCACCATGCGATATTTCACCATAGACACTTTCTTTTTAACAGGATATAAGGGTGTATTGGCGGGTGACCTGATTTCTACCAAAACACCTTGTAACACATAATCCTGAATTTGTTGAGAAATCGCCTGTTCTTGCTGGGCGCTGATGGGGTATTGCCTAAGCTGAGGTAATATGGTTCCCGGGGCAGTTTCTAACAGTATAGGAGCTACTGATAAAAATCCTACATCAGTGTCTCCTTTTGCCCATAGGCTGTCAGGAACCCGAGACAAGTCAATTTTTGCTTGTTGAGTGTAAATTTCGGGAAAATCCTCCATTGCCTGTATTCTAACATATGGTTCCAGAGTTTCTGCATCTTCAGGGATGGTCAGCATAACTGTGCCATCTTCTCTAAAATGGATGTTTGCATGCATTTTACTTAAGACATCAGTACCCAACAAGCAGGAAGGTGCACCTTTAGCAAATAAAAATTTGGATACAAAAGTTTTAGTGCCAAAGCTCACATTTAAAGGTTTTGTAAAGGGCAACGCCTGAATTTTACCATCATACCCTTCTGCATATGTAACCCTTGAGGATATATTGTCAGGATATGGTAAAAAGTCCTGATTTAAAATGGAGGATGTTGCTCCCGTATCTATCAGAAAAGGTACATTTTTACCCTCAACTTCAACTTGTATTATTGGTCTTCTAGAAGAAAGAGAGACCTGCATAACTTTCAGTCATTCTGAGCTGTCTGTTTGATCAGGCACTGGGTTATTTATCCTATTTTTGGGTACAAAGGTTCCTGAATCTATATCTGCTTTTCTCTTCCTACATTCCCTTTGGAAATGTCCTGGCTTCTTACAGTAATGACAAGTAAACTTTTGATTAGCAGAGCCAGTATTAGCCTGTGCAATTCTTACTGGCTTAGAATTTTCTCTTAAGTCCATTTCTATCCCTACAGCTTTCTGTCTAGCCAGGTGTGGGTCTTCCAAGGTTCTCCAATCAGGGGTTGCGGCCTTAAGCTTTTCCTTCACTTTTGGAGACAATCCATCTATAAAGGTTTTTGTAACTAACCTCATCATTCCTGGAGCGGTTAGATCCATGCCTTCATCTCTGAAATTATTTTCTACACTTAGATAATATTCGTCTACTGATTGTCCAGATTTCTGAGCCACCACTCCCGTTGTTCCTCTCTGCCTCTGTCTCTCCCTCATGAAAACCATTAAGTGATCTACAAATTGTGTACCTGATTCTATCGTTTGTAAGGCACCATCTCCTGCTTGGGGCCTATGTACCTGTAGATTTGCTAATAGCTCCTGGAAGAGTCCAGGAGTCATTTTCATTCTACATAATTCTTCTCCATCTGCCCAAACTCCAGCGTGAGTCTGCATAATTTGCTGTATATATTGTGCAAATCTAACTGGACACTGGGTGGGATCTGGTGCGTTGTGCAAGAGAGACATGCCTTCAGCGGGGGACCAAGGGAAATATTGTCGAGTTTGGTGATATCTAGTTCCCATTACTCCGTCAGCACCAGGTTCCCTAAAGGGTCTTGGTACTACCCTAACAGGGGCAAGTACAGCGCCATGTCTAGGTGTACCACAGGCTAGGCAATCATTTCTCCAGTCTGGATTTTGTTGTCCACAGTGCGGACATACCCATCCTCCTGGTCCGGCTAAACTTTGAGGTGGTGTTTGGAGAAAAGATGGGGCATGTGGGTTAAGGTATGGGGGTGGGGTATTTTTAGATTCCACATTTTGTTTTTCTCCACAGCCTGTGGGTCTAATACACCACTTTTTACTCTGTTGATTATATGTCCATCCCTCATTTTCTGCTACCCTAGAGACATCAATCAATGCTTGGATCTGATCTATCCATTTCTTGTCTCTGATTATGCCTTTTTTCCTTTCCTGAATTCCTTCCCATAGTTTTCTACTAAAAGCTTCTGCCCTAGTAACTCCAAACTTACTAAAAATCTTTTTCAGCCCCTTAGTGGCATCTTCACCACTTCTCTCCTTTATGATAGTATAGATATCTAATTCTTCTGGTTCCGACTTTGTTTGCTTATTCCCCATTTTCTTATCCTGAGCTTTCTTGCCCTAGGTGGCGTTTGGGTATGAGAATACCTCGTTACCTTCTTCCTAAGGAGCTAGAATGTCTTTTTTTCTTGCCCTAGGTGGCGTTTGGGTATGAGAATACCTCGTTACCTTCTTCCTAAGGAGCTAGGATGTTTAAACTGTGTTGATGTAAGAAAATCCTGATTCCTACACCTATAGCAAACAACACAAATGCAACCAGACAGAAAAAGAAAAAGAACATACAACGTATCTTGTCCCAGGCTAATTTATCTGTCCTGGGCTTATACTATCACATACAACGTATTCTTGTCCCAGGCTAATTTATCTGTCCTGGGCTCATACTATCATACACTTATCCGTCACCAGGTTTTTGTCAAAGACAGGATCAGAGATTGAACATAGGCGCGGAGGTCTCCCCGAAAGGACGCAACCACGTTGCCCAGTGGGACAGTCACTTCTTCTGTTTCAACCCCCTGGGCGGCTTATAGGGCTATTCCCAACTTCCACACACCTTCTATTCACATTCACTCTCATTCAATGCCGTACTCCGTGAGGTGATCAATTCCTAAATAGTTCAAGAACCCGAGCTATAGGTATCCTCCTCTACTAGAACTACCCGCTAAAGAACACGACACAGAAAATCTTACGGACAGTGCAGGGCAGATATAAGAGATCTAACAGTGTCTCTTACCTGGCCAGGTTTTTGTTCATCTGCCGTCCATTATCCCAGATTCTCTTTTCGTTCGTATTCTGCCGGTGTTCTTGAAGGAATACACAGACCTCGGGTCCCTGTTCAGGCGCCAGGAAATGTCGGGATCACACTCAGTCGGAGCAGCCTTTGGAAGTGGGAAATCACCAGAAATAATACACAAGACACGTCTTGTATAGTGTATCACTGGGAAGTCTCTGAAGCACGCCTGCCTTCAGGGTGCTATCCCTTCTTTATATAGTGGTTTCAGTAGGTTTAGTGGTTATACAAGTTTTGCATGTTTAAACAAAGAGACAAAACAGGAAAGAAAGAAAAGAAAAGAAAACAGTTTCGTGGGTGGCAGTTTCACAACAAACAGTACAAAGGCAATTCCACAGACAAGAAAAACAGGATTTCATACTATAGCTAAAATGTCCTTGAATGGACAGGTCAATATTTATCACAAATTCTTTTTTTTAATTTTTGTTCATTGAGGTAATCATTTTTGTTCTGCTCTTCACAGTTACCTTGCACCAAAAAGACTACGGCTTAGCGAGTCCACTATGCAGTACATGACCACAACAAGAATTTTCCTATCCTTCTAAGAAATAAAATATAGTTGGGATATACAAAGACAAAATGTGCAGTGGGGACCAATCACCTGGACTACTACCATTCTTCATAATGACCAAGCTAAAGTACTAAGTATCCCAGCAAATTCACAGTGATTCTCTGCACATCGATGCCTTTATCCATTTACTATAGATTGAACTCCAAAACAAACTCTATCACAGCAGATGGTGCAAATCAACTTGTACGACTAAATAAATCGAATGCAGCAGTAATATGTAGCCCCAGAATGGGAGCCCTAAGAACTGCCTCTTCCTTGATGACATACATGGATTTTCTTTTGATTAGTCGGCCTGTCGCAATGTTGTGTGTGTCGCACCTTACAGGGAATCTGTAACCCCATTTTTGGCCTATAATCTGCAGCCACTGCTATCAGGGGCTTATCTACAGCATTCTGTAATGCTGTAGATAAGCCCCCAATGTAACCTGAAAGATAAGAAAAACAAGTTAAGGTACCGTTACACTCAGCGACGCTGCAGTGATATAGACAACGAGCCGACCTAAACTAGATCGCTGGAGCGTCGCTGTTTAGGTCGCTGTAGAGACGTAACAGCGACTCACTTATCGTTCTCGCTGGTTGTTAGCTCCATGTAAAACGTTGCTGGCGTTGTTGCTTTTGATGTCAAATATGATGATACACGCCGACCTGGTGACAAAATAAAGTTCTGGACTTCTAGCTCCGACCAGCGATGGCACAGCGGGATCCAGATCGCTGCTGCGTGTCAAACACAACGAGATCGCTATCCAGGACGCTGCAACGTCACGGATCGTTGTCGTTCTGTTTGCAAAGTTGCTGAGTAAGACGGTACCTTTAGATTATACCCATCCAGGGGTGCTCCGGGTGCGGTCCTGTCGATGGGCGTCATGGTCCGGGTCCAGCGCCTCCCATCTTCATGCGATGAAGTCCTTTTCTTTGCTTCCTGTCGTGGCTCCTGCGCAGGCGTACTTTATCTGCCCTGGGGAGGGCAGAGCAAAGTACTGCAGTGTGCAGACGCCAGACCTCTCTGACCTTTCCCAGTGCCTGCGAACTGCAGTACTTTGCTCTGCCCTCAACATGTCAGATAAAGTACGCCTGCGCAGGAGCCATGACAGGAAGCGAAGATGAGGATGTCATCGCATAAAGATGGGAGGCGCTGGACCCGGACCGCGACGCACATCAGGCCGAACAGCACCGGGACCACCCCTGGATGAGTATAATCTAACTTGTTTTTCTTATCCTTTAGGTTACAACGGGGCTTATCTACAACATTACAGAATGCTGTAGATAAACCCCTGATGGCGGTGGCCGCAAAAATGGGGTGACAGATTCCCTTTAATGATGATGTCGCTACAGGCCGGCTAATCTGGGATACCGGATGGGATGAGGTGGTCAGAGATTGCTGACATGGCCAACGGACCAATTTGTGCAAAACTATTCATGCCAACTCTACCACTCACTTACTGAAAAAATCTGTGTTGGAACTCCATGCACAGCGCAAATCCAGAGGTGATATGTCTAAGTATAAAGGATTCTCAGTCTCTGTATTTCCTTGGTCCCAGAGCTTGAGAACCATTGGAAAGAATACCAGAAAACAGACCCTCACCAATCATAATGTGATGGTAGATCTAAGCAAATACAGCCCTTCACAAAAAGTCTTAAAATATCACTCCTACCGCTATCAATAGGAGTTTGTGCCGCAACTCAGCACTAAGTAGATCATTTAGATCTTGTTAAACAAGGATTGAGCCAGATGCACAGGAATAAAAGGATAAAAAATTGAGAACAAGAATACAGCGGTAACAAAAATTAATTTATAATGAACCCAACGTCTGTGAAGAGTTAGGTAAAGTGGAAATAAATGGAAACATTACCGAAAGAAGATGCTTCTCCGTTGTTTCAATTACGCTTTATCATCTGAGTCTGGGACACAGAAAAGCAATCTATTCAGCGTAAGTGTTTGGGATGTCGGCTGCGAAGATGGTATCTGTGGTGTACACAGTGGCTAGTAACACAGACAGATAGCCAAGTGGGTTATAAAACCAGTGAAGAATATAGCATGACATTTCAATTTTTTTAAAAAAAGGCAATGGAATATGACACTGTGCTGGCAGAGATCAGCGCTTAGGCCCATAGTAAAAATATTAAATAGTTCTGGATAACTGGAAGGCAGCATGCACACGTCGATGTGTTTCCCAAGTATGGTCATATCATATTTGTTGTGTTACGGCACAGTAGCCAGATATCCAGGAACTAAAGGCTCCTTCCATATCTCTAAAGCTAGGGGCACCCTAGTTATCTCTACTCCTTGCATTACTTCTGAAGGTGAGGACACCAAGGCCACGTGCCTTAATGAACTCCTGAATCAGCCCTTATCTGTCCCCTCCCCCTTCCAAGGAAGTGAGGAGTTGTTGTGTATGTGAATACACAAAACCAGACTAACATGGGAAAACGTACAGGGATTACTGAAATTACCAATCATACAAATATGCACTCACAAACAGAGTGGAACACTGGGAAGTAAAGGGAGGAAAAACCAAATAGGAGAGGATAAGAATATGCACACAGACAAATCACCAAGCAATAGTCTCCTGAAAAACACTCCAAAACGCCTGCTCAAATGATCAACACCTTCAGCTCCTGAACCAGGCAGCATAGAACTAACTCTGGTAATGCCTACTGCCAGAGGCCAATATATACATAGTAGAGGGGAGTGGCAAACACTGAACAGCTGAGAGAATCAAAGCAGAAAAGCTTCCAGGAGCTCTCTGCAGAACAGCTTAACCCCTGCACTGCTAGCAGAAGTCTGCACTGTTTAATATGAAAGTGAAGTGCTTCTAATCAGTGCAGGAGTACGAGAAATCAGACAGTGCTGTCTTCTGGCTCCTTTCTGTCATGGTAAACCCATGACATGTTGGCAGTGGTCTTGCAGAAATTCCTGAAACAACTGTGATGCGACTGCAACTGAAGCCCACAGAATTGTGCATTCAGATCTGAACTATATTTCAGTTACTGTATTTACTGAATTACACGACTTTAATATGGAAATTACTAAATATCACATAAGATTAAATAAACTTTCAGTTTTTCTCATACAGAGCTCCAAATGTGCTGCATTGTCTAATGATGCCATAAAGGGGGCACACTGCATACTCTTTACACTTCGTAAACTCCCAGTATAAAGCAAGCTCCACCTAGTAATGCATGCAATGAATCCGAAAAATACTGCACTCGTCAAAATGAAGTTTTATGCTTAATAGTGTAATTTTATTTGCAACAAGTGATTTGTAGCGACAAGCGACAAATTAGTGGCCTTGGTCACATAGTCGCACTGTGCAGGGAACATATGCTATTGTGTCCCCTAGTGATGCATTAGAAGTATGGCCAGTCTGTGAGGTATAAGGCAGCCACCAATTGGTGGTGGTACAGGTGCAGGTGCTGGCACTGCTGTGTCTAAGCGTGGTTCTTTTGATCGTTGTGAACAGTTCTGCAGGTATGCCATGTCCAACATGTGCACATGCCCATTGGAGTCAATCAATTGTCTCAGCAACTATATTACTGTCAATGCTGGGGCAGACTACAACAGACACACGCACATGGTCGATAAGTAATCACTGCAGGACAATTCACAAAGATCAATTAGACCACTAGAGCAGCAAGGGGTTTACAAGGGAAGATGTATTTGGTATTTTATTACAGTCTCTGTATTGAGCTTATTCTTAAAACATTCTGTGGAAATCCTTTAAATGGTCACTGTTGTTTCAAGAAACTATACTTAAATCAATAGCATAAACAAACTTTGCAATACATCTGATTAGAAAAATATGCTTCCATCCCCAAACCCCAATTCCTACATCATGAAAACAGCATTTGCTGAAAAATATTTAAATTCCCTATTGATCAAAATATAATGGACTGACATCTTATTGAGGAATCAGAATAAAGCTTACCTAATGTAGAGCAAAGCAGGAGGAGCAGAGTGAGAGAAGCACAGATATGGACAGATCCTGCTGATTTCAAGTAACTGTTTATCTCATCCCAGTGCTGGATTCACAGCTACACTGCTCAATATTGCTTTATGATACCCTCCATTCTGCTGCTTTAAAACACATGCTAAAGCAAAACAGGAGAGCAGGAATCCATCGTTTCTCTGTGTGCTGTGTTTGGAGACATCATAACAACTAGTCTCCCCTCACTAGTTCAGAGATCACTGAAAATTAAAAGGCAGAGCCTGCAGAGGGGTACCTCGTCAAAACACAGAATATGTCATATAATGCACACATCAACCGAATTGCAACAGTCCGAACAGAACATGGCGACACAATATGGTTCAAAGTAAAGCGAGGCATCAGATAAGGTTGCATCCCGTCACCATTTTTCTTCAATTTATATGCAGAAGCTATCTTCAATAAGGTTTGATTTGTCAAAAAAGAAGAAAGGATCAAAATTGCTAGCAGAATCAGCAACAATCTTAAACACGCAAACAAAACAACATTGATAGCAAGGAGCGTAGATGGAATGAAAGACTTATTGTGGAGTGTCAATATGAAAAACTCGAAATTGGGATTATTGCTCAACACAAAGAAGACAAAGATATTGACTACATCCAGATACGACCGGGGCACACTTAAGATGGATGGCGATGAACTGGAAATTATAAAGAACTTCAACCTACTCACGATGCAGTGATGGCACTGGAAGTCAATAAGAGAATGGCTATCGGTAAATCAACAATGAAGTGAAGTGGATAAGGACTTCAAATTGAGGAACATTTTACTGGCGATGAAGACACGGCTCGTACATAATTTGGTCTTTTCTGTGGTAACAAACAGATGCAAAACTTGGATGATAAAGAAACAAGACAGAAAAGGAATCAGCACCTTCGAAATGTACTGGAGAAGGATGTTATCATAACCATGGATGCCAAGAAGATCAAACATAGCAATTTTGGAACAAATCAAGCCAGATATGTCACTGAAAGCAAGGATCACCAAGCTACGACTTGCCTACTTTTAGCACATCAAACAAGGAGATCACTGGAGAAGGACATCATGGTCGAAAAAATAGAATGAACAAGGCGAAGAGGAAGACCAGCAAAACAATGGATAGATACTATCAAGATAATGGGGAGAAGACTCTGGTGGACCTATCTAAGATTGCACAAGATCCAGATCATTCATCCATCAAGTCATCATGGCTCGAGACCAAACCGAAAGCTGCTAAAAAATGCACACACATCAGCTCTTTATCTGTACAGGGCATTTACAGCTTTGGAGATTTAGAAAGAAACAAAAACCGCTGAGATTCTACTTTTCATAATATTGCTAATATTTTATGAAAATAAATCAAAGAGAAATATGGCTCCATAAGTTAAAGGGGTAGTCTGGCAAAACCAAGTTATCACCTGTCCTCAGTGATCGGATCTGCACCGATAGGCAGAATGGTTAACTTTTATCCCTATAAGAATGGAGCAGCAGTGCACACGCTGGACCTGTCCGCCATTCATCCTGTGTGGGACATCCCAACACTGTGTTTGGCTTTTTCTAGGCACCTTGAATGTAGTGGTGGCATGTACCAAAAATGCTTCTGTATAGTAAGAAATAATTAAAGCGAAATGAATAATTTAAGTGGAAAAGCTCTTTTAAATCAGCATTTCTCTTTAATTATATAAGTGGATTACAGGATTTAATTTCTTGCTTTCACATAATTTGCAGAACAATGCGTTTTATCACATTACTTCCATTCCCTTCTCTAGCTTTAGGATATACTGGCATGTTATGAAGAATGACGGAGAACTCCCACTATACAGCTTATCACTATCGTTTAACTACCTAAAAATACCACTCAAATTTTCACTTTGCCCCATTACTATAGCGATGGTTCTTGCTTGTGCAATGAATGAGTTATTTAACTGCATGCAAATCAGACCACACCATCGGGGAAATGCAAATATATTGCACACGTCCTGCCAGGTCATGTAGCTAGCAGTTATTAGAAGTGCTGATAAGTGTTACATCAGCTGATAAATCCTGGGTATGTGAATTTCATACAGCATTCCTGGCTTCCCAGCCTTCTTCTACCCATCTGCCCTGGCATGCCCTTGCTAGATACTGTTAGTGCATGATAGGACTAGTAGTTCATAGAAACAGGAGAATTAGCAATTAAGTACCTGAAGACTCATTATTTTAATAAATTATACTAACCAAAAAAGTTTCATATTTGAGTCCAGGTGAAAATTTCTGCTGGGTAATATAAATTATTCACATTCATGATTTATTTCAACATGAATTTATCTCCCCATCCTGAATTAGCCTCTCATAGATATTGTGAGGATTAAATGTGGAAACGATAGGGTAGACCCACTGGACCGTGACAACGAACCTCCCACGGGCGAGCTGACCAAGTGCACCCTATACAGGGAGCGTTAGGGGCAGGCCCAAGGAGACTATCGCCACGGCAGCTGGTACAGAAGGACGGGCAAGAAGGCAACTAATAGGGTAAAATAAGGACTAACGAGGAGACAGAAACAGGGGAAGAGTGGGAATGCGGACTGGACGGAGGAGACAAACAGGAAGACTAACCACGAGAGCAGGAACCGGAGGAAGGACACGGAAGACAGGCTGGAGACTGGAACAAGGACAAGGAGGAAGATACCGGAGGACTGGCAGGCGGACAGACAGAGGTACAGGAACACGGACTGGAAGGAAGAAACTGGAGGCCAGGCAGGCAGGCAGAGGTACTGGAACGCGGACTGGAAGGGAGACACATGAGGACTGGCACTAGGAGAGAGCAAGGAGAAGACCAAGATTAATTACAAGGAAGTGAACAACCAGACAGGGAAGAACGCTGGAAGGACGGGGAGCCAGATTCACTTGATGGAGACAAATGACAACCAGGCACCGCCAATAGCAAGATGCGGCCTGATAAAGAGAGTGGGGACTTAGCTTCCGGGTTGGAGTGCACAGGGCGGTGCAGAAGACACGGCCAGGCTTCATTGAAAGACGTGTGCGCGTGCGCCGAGGAACCCAGAGAGCGCGCACCCGAGGAGGAGCGGGAGCTGAGCGCACAGGGAGAGAAGACCGGAAGCAAGCAGGGACGCACCGGGACACTGCAGTGAGGTGAGTATGAGGCACATGCGGCGGGAGCATAACAGATATATATTCTGTACGGGGGCCACACCCAAAATTCTATATCAAGACAATTACACGGTCCATGGACAAGGACTGTTCTCAGAACAGGAAGCCATGATGCAGACTGTCAGCCTGCACCAGATATAGAGCAGCAGTCATGTCTTACTGTACACAGACCATGATAGGTATAGTGTATCTCATACATACTGCTTGTTTTATCCATCATCTCCCACTCTCAGTACACACCCGATCCCAACATAAGCTAGAAGCCATACATAACACAGACAAGGGCAGGGAACCCTTTTTGGACATTTTTGCAACATGACACATACACAGATGGGATTTTACTTAGAAATCCTGAAATGCAACCAAGTGGAATAAAAACAAAAATCAGAAGCACTTCATAAAAAGGAGAACAGAAAAAGCACATATAACATAAAACCGAAGTGCTATACTATGTGTTAGAGTTGTAATTACAGTTTCATTGTTGAAATACATGTGTATCTTGTATGCAATCTATCATATCCTTGCATGCCATGTTGCACCATGAAACTACTGAGAAGTTACAACTCTTCCAATAACTTGATCTACATCTGCTCCACCATGAGGACTGCCCTTCGTAATGAAGTCCACGACACGTCTGAGGTTGAGAAAGAACCATTGCAAAATATGATGTCCAATTCAAAAATATCGATCTAAAGTCTATAACTGATCTAAAGTTCAGCTATATATCTTTAGATGATATAAGGAGGAGGAGTCCTAAGCCGTCTATTTGGACATGTAGGTCATCGGAAGGTGAATAAGATGATTCCTTGATATCTGGGATCCGATCTCTTATTCCAGAGAAATTCACATTTTTCTTATATTAAATGAGCTGTTAAGATCTGTGGGCTGGACATAGATCTCCCTGTGAATTCACTACCAGAACTTATTTTAGATGAAAAGTGTAACGAATGGAAACGGAGGCACAGAAGTTGAAGTTCACATTTGTTTTTATTAAGGTTTAACGTGGAACCTCTGGGCCACGGTCCGGGGGGCTCCGAAGGGGGCGTGACTATGTGAGTCCAAGACACCCGTGATAAGCCCCCTCGAACAGGGTCAGAATGGAATGCCTGGGGGACATGGGTGCAACCTCCAGTTAGACCCCAAACTCGTGGTAGCTGTCCCAGGGGGACAAACGGACAAGCAGGGTTAGAGGGAGACGTGGAGCTAACCAGGTGGAACCGGGTGTACAGGAAGAAGCTGGTTCCAGTGGTACTGGCGTTGTCCGGAGATGAAGATGGCAGATTGGCGAGACGAGATGGAACTGGCGTAGACAAAGCGAACGTCATCCAAGATACCTGGGTAACTAATAGCTGATGATCTGTGGAAAGAGAAAGTATTAGCAGAGCACTGGCAGAGAACTTTCAGAACAGAAGCACATGCTGACAGGAACAGGAAGAAGCAAACGTAGATACTTGTTGCTCCGGTGCCCTCCCTATGGTGGAGGAGCTAGAAATAGCAATGAACAACACGCCATTGGCCAGAAGCAAATTTTAAAAACTGCGCGCTGTCTCTTTAAGAGACCAGGAGCAAGCATGCGCATGGCCTAAGCACTCTGCCTGAGAACCTGCTGGCAGCACGCCAGGAAGCAGGAGAGGAAGGAGAGGCAGAAGCTGCATCCTGACTGCGTGGAGCCAGCACAGAGCGGGAGTCCCGACGGGGACCCCGCAAAGGTACAGAGACCGGACCAGGTGTAACAGTATCCCCCTCTTTACGCCCCCTCTTTTTCAATCCTGCGTAGAATCTTTTCAGAAGAAAAGAAGAAGAAGAGGAGCCCGGATATTCTCTTTAGGCTCCCAAGACCTCTCCTCAGGACCAAAGCCCCTCCAATCCACCAGATAATAGGTATTACCCTTTACTCTCTTAGTGGCCAAGATATTCTCTACCTCAAAAACATCTTCCTCACTGACGGGATCAGGAGTGGAACCTGGATCTTTAAAGAAGGAGCTCAAAACTGCTGGTTTGAGAAGGAAGACATGAAAAGAGTTGTCCACTTGTATAGAAGGAGGCAATTTCAATTTGTACGAAACTGCGTTAATTTGTTTCAAGATTTCAAATGGACCGATGAAGTGGGGTCCCAGTTTGTATGAGGGCATCTTTAGATGGATATACCTGGAGGAAAGCCACACCTTATCACCAGGCCAAAAGATTGGAGCGTCCAGACGTCTTTTATCCGCATGCCTCTTCATACGTTGTGAGGCTTTCTCCAAGGCGATTTTTGTGTAACCCCATATCTTCGAGAATTCCTCAGTAAAGGTGTCAGCTGCACGAACCCCAGAGAAGACCCAGAGATGGCAAGGGGAATCCTGGGTTGAAGTCCAAACACAATCTGAAAAAGAGATTTTCCAGCGGATTCACTTACTTGATTATTGCACTAAAATTCTGCCCAAGGCAGCAACTTGATCCAGTCATCATGATGCACGTTACGAAGTGACGCAGGAATCCAGTCAGGATTTGATTGGTCCTCTCTACTTGCCCATTGGATTGAGGATGGTATGCAAAAGAGAAATCCAGCCCCACTTACACAGATTTACAAACCGCTCTCCAGAACTTGGAGGTGAACCGTAGCGATGTGCTGTCAGGGAACTGAAGGAACAGAAAGAGGGAATAACTGCCTGGAGGGCAGAGGCTTAGCAGTCTTGTAACGGGCACACGAAGGACAAGCAGCAACATATTCCTGGACATCTTTGCCCATGGTAAGCCACCAGTAGTAACGAGAAATGAGTTGCAGAGTCTTCTTCTGACCAGCATGACCGGCCAATTTAGAAGAGTGACCACAGCAAAGAACTCTAATCTTTTCAGAACTAGATACAAGAGTCTTACCCAGAGGGAGACGAGCAAGATTGACTTCTGCCACGGACACAAATCTGGATGGTTCAATGATATGTTGCGGTTCTTCCTCAGTCAGGAGGCAGGAACGCTCTAGAGAGTGCATCCGCTTTCACATTCTTGTCAGCTGAATGAAAATGAAGAACAAAATTAAATCGAGCAAAAAATAAATCCCATCGGGCCTGACGAGGATTCAGTCTTTGAGTGGATTGAAGATAAGGGACATTTTTATGATCAGTGAAGATGACAACCTGATGAACAGCTCCCTCAAGGAGATGCCGCCACTCCTGCAGAGCTAACTTGATTGCCAACAATTCATGATCTCCTACAGGATCTCCTACAGAATAATTCCTTTCTGAGGTGGAAAAAACCTTGGAGAAGAAACCACAGGTATTCATCTGACCAGTAGACGACTTCTGGGTGAGAACCCTTCCAGCACCTTTAGAAGAAGCGTCTACCTCAAGAAAAAATTGTTGATCAGAATGCGGACAATGGAGAACAGGTGCAGAAGAAAAAGCCTGTTTAAGAGAAACAAAAGCCTCCTCTGCCTCGGGAGTCCATTCCTTGGCGTTTGCATCCTTCCGGGTCAAGGCCGAGATGGGAGCCACTCGGGTGGAGAAGTGTGGAATAAACAAACAGTAATAGTTGGCGAACCCCAGGAAGCGTTGTATGGCTTTCAGGCCCGATGGACAAGGCCATTTTAGGATAGCAGAGACCTTCTCCGGATCCATCTTTAAACCTGTGGATGAGACTATGTATCCAAGGAAGGGCAGAGAAGCTTGTTTAACCCCTTTCTGACATTAGACGTACTATCCCGTTGAGGTGGGGTGGGCCCATATGACCACCGACGGGATAGTACGTCATACGCGATCGGCCGGATGTCAGCTGCCTATCGCAGCTGATATCCGGCACTATGTGCCAGGAGCGGTCACGGACCGCCCCCGGCACTTTAACCCCCGGCACACCGCGATCAAACATGATTGCGATGTGCCGGCGGTACAGGGAAGTATCGCACAGGGAGGGGGCTCCCTGCGGGCTTCCCTGAGCCCCCCGCAGCAACGCGATGTGATCGCGTTGCTCTGAGGGTCTCCTTACCTCCCTCCCTGTAGCAGGCCCGGATCCAAGATGGCCGCGGCATCCGGGTCCTGCAGGGAGGGAGGTGGCTTACCAAGTGCCTGCTCAAAGCAGGCGCATGGTAAGCCTGCAGTGTTCTAACTCAGATCGCTGATCTGACAGAGTGCTGTGCAAACTTGTCAGATCAACGATCTGTGATGTCCCCCCCTGGGACAAAGTAAAAAAGTTAAAACAAAATTTTCCAAATGTGTAAAAAAAGAAAAAAAAAAATCCTAAATAATGAAAAAAAAAAAATTATTATTCCCATAAATACATTTCTTTATCTAAATTAAAAAAAACAATAAA
This sequence comes from Ranitomeya imitator, assembly GCF_032444005.1. Taxonomy (NCBI): domain Eukaryota; kingdom Metazoa; phylum Chordata; class Amphibia; order Anura; family Dendrobatidae; genus Ranitomeya; species Ranitomeya imitator. The sequence continues at coordinate 635,750,841 of NC_091286.1, forward strand.
AGTACACATATTTAGTATCTCCGCGTCCATAACGGCCCGACCTATAAAACTTGCCCACTAGTTAACCCCTTCAGTAAACACCGTAAGAAAAAAAAAAAAAAACGAGGCAAAAAACAACGCTTTATTATCATACCGCCGAACAAAAAGTGGAATAACACGCGATCAAAAAGACAGATATAAATAACCATGGTACCACTGAAAGTGTCATCTTGTCCTGCAAAAAAAAAGCTGCCATACAGCATCATCAGCAAAAAAATAAAAAAGTTATAGTCCTGAGAATAAAGCGATGCAAAAATAATTATTTTTTCTATAAAATAGTTTTTATCGTATAAAAGCGCCAAAACATAAAAAAATGATATAAATGAGGTATCAGTGTAATCGTACTGACCCAAAGAATAAAACTGCTTTATCAATTTTACCAAACGCGGAACGGTATAAACACCTCCCCCAAAAGAAATTCATGAATAGCTGGTTTTTGGTCATTCTGCCTCACAAAAATCGGAATAAAAAGCGATCAAAAAATGTCATGTGCCCGAAAATGTTACCAATAAAAACGGCAACTCGTCCTACAAAAAAACAAGACCTCACATGACTCTGTGGACCAAAATATGGAAAAATTATAGCTCTCAAAATGTGGTAACGCAAAAAATATTTTTTGCAATAAAAAGCGTCTTTCAGTGACGGCTGCCAATCATAAAAATCCACTAAAAAAACCCACTATAAAAGTAAATCAAACCCCCCTTCATCACCCCCTAAGTTAGAGAAAAATTAAAAAAATGTATTTATTTCCATTTTCCCATTAGGGCTAGGGTTAGGACTAGGGTTAGGATTAGGGTTAGGGTTACAGTTAGGGTTGGGGCTAAAGTTAGGGTTAGGGTTGGGGCTAAGGGTACCTTCACACAGTGCCATTTTGATCGCTACGACGGTACGATTCGTGACGTTCCAGCGATATCGTTACGATATCGCTGTGTCTGACACGCAGCAGCGATCAGGGATCCTGCTGAGAATCGTACGTCGTAGCAGATCGTTTGGAACTTTCTTTCGTCGCTGGATCTCCCGCTGTCATCGCTAGATCGGTGTGTGTGACACCGATCTAGCGATGCGTTCGCTGGTAACCAGGGTAAACATCGGGTTACTAAGCGCAGGGCCGCGCTTAGTAACCCGATGTTTACCCTGGTTACCAGCGTAAATGTAAAAAAAAAAAACAGTACATACTTACATTCCGGTGTCCGTCAGGTCCCTTGCCGTCTGCTTCCCGCACTCAGTGACTGCCGGCCGTAAAGTGAAAGCAGAGCACAGCGGTGACGTCACCGCTGTGCTGTGCTTTCACTTTACGGCCGGCAGTCAGTGAGTGCGGGAAGCAGACGGCAAGGGACAGACACCGGAATGTAAGTATGTGCTGTTTGTTTTTTTTTACGCTGGTAACCAGGGTAAACATCGGGTTACTAAGCGCGGTCCTGCGCTTAGTAACCCGATGTTTACCCTGGTTACCCGGGGACCTCGGCATCGTTGGTCGCTGGAGAGCTGTCTGTGTGACAGCTCTCCAGCGACCACACTACGACTTACCTACGATCACGGCCAGGTCGTATCGCTGGTCGTGATCGTAGGTAAATCGTATAGTGTGACGGTACCCTAAAGTTATGGTTAGGGTTTAGATTACATTTACAGTTGGGAATAGGATTGGGATTAGGGTTAGGGGTGTGTCAGGGTTAGAGGTGTGGTTAGGGTTACTGTTGGGATTAGGGTTAGGGGTGTGTTTGGATTAGGGTTTCAGTTATAATTGGGGGGTTTCCACTGTTTAGGCACATCAGGGGCTCTCCAAACGCGACATGGCGTCCAATCTCAATTCCAGCCAATTCTGCGTTGAAAAAGTAAAATAGTGCTCCTTCCCTTCCGAGCTCTCCCATGTGCCCAAACAGGGGTTTACCCCAACATATAGGGTATCAGAATACTCAGAACAAATAGGACAACAACTTTTGGGATCCAATTTCTCCTGTTACCCTTGGGAAAATACAAAACTGGGGGCTAAAAAATAATTTTTGTGGGAAAAAAAAATATTTTCACGGGTCTGCGTTACAAACTGTAGTGAAACACTTGGGGGTTCAAAGCTCTCACAACACATCTAGATGAGTTCCTTAGGGGGTCTAGTTTCCAAAATGGTGTCACTTGTGGGGGTTTCTACTGTTTAGGTACATTAGTGGCTCTGCAAACGCAATGTGACACCTGCAGACCATTCCATCTAAGTCTGCATTCCAAGTGGAGCTCCTTCATTTCCAAGCCCTCCCATGCGCCCAAACAGTGGTTCCCCCCCATATATCGGGTATCAGCGCACTCAGGACAAATTGGACAACAAATTTTGGGGTCCAATTTCTCCTGTTACCCTAAGGAAAATGCAAAACTGGGGGCTAAAAAAATAATTTTTGTGGGAAAAAATTTTTGTTTTATTTTTACGGCTCTGCATTATATACTTTTGTGAAGCCCTTGGTGGGTCAAAGCGCTCAAAACACATCTAGATAAGTTCATTAGGGGGGTCTATTTTCCAAAATGGTGTCACTTGTGGGGGGTTTCAATGTTTAGGCACATCAGTGGCTCTCCAAACGCACCATGGCATCCCATCTCAATTCCTGTCAATTTTGCATTGAAAACTCAAACGGCACTCCTTCCCTTCCGAGCTCTCCCATGCGCCCATACAGTGGTTTACCCCCACATATGGGGTATCAGCGTACTCAGGACAAATTGTACAACAACTTTTGGGGTCCAATTTCTTCTCTTACCCTTGGGAAAATAAAAAATTGGGGGCGAAAATATAATTTTTGTGAAAAAATATGATTTTTTATTTTTACGGTTCTGCATTATAAACTTCTGTGAAGCACTTGGTGGGTCAAAGTGCTCACCACGCCTCTAGATAAGTTCCTTAGGGGGTCTACTTTCCAAAATGGTGTCATTTGTGGGGGGTTTCAATGTTTAGGCACATCAGTGGCTCTCCAAACGCAACATGGCGTCCCATCTCAATTCCTGTCAATTTTGCATTGAAAAGTCAAACGGCGCTCCTTCCCTTCCGAGCTCTCCCATGTACCCAAACAGGGGTTTACCCCAAAATATGGGGTATCAGCATACTCAGAACAAATAGGACAACAACTTTTGGGGTCCAATTTCTCCTGTTACCCTTGGGAAAATACAAAACTGGTGGCTAAAAAATAATTTTTGTGGGAACAAAAAAAAAATTATTTTCACGGGTCTGCGTTACAAACTGTAGTGAAACACTTGGGGGTTCAAAGCTCTCACAACACATCTAGAGGAGTTCCTTAGGGGTCTAGTTTCCAAAATGGTGTCACTTTTGGGGGGTTTCTACTGTTTAGGTACATTAGGGGCTCTGCAAACGCAATGTGACACCTGCAGACCATTCCATCTAAGTCTGCATTCCAAATGGAGCTCCTCCCCTTTCGAGCCCTCCCATACGCCCAAACAGTGGTTCCCCCCCACATATCGGGTATCAGCGCACTCAGGACAAATTGGACAACAAATTTTGGGGTCCAATTTCTCCTGTTACCCTTGGGAAAATACAAAACTGGAGGCTAAAAAAAATAATTTTTGTGGGAAAAAATTTTTGTTTTATTTTTACGGCTCTGCATTATAAACTTCTGTGAGGCCCTTGGTGGGTCAAAGCGCTCAAAACACATCTAGATAAGTTCCTTAGGGGGTCTACTTTCCAAAATGGTGTCACTTGTGGGGGGTTTCAATGATTAGGCACATCAGTGGCTCTCCAAACGCAACATGGCATCCCATCTCAATTCCTGTCAATTTTGCATTGAAAAGTCAAACGGCGCTACTTCCCTTCCGAGCTCTCCCATGCGCCCAAACAGTGCTTTACCCCCACATATGGGGAATCAGCGTACTCAGGACAAATTGTACAACAACTTTTGGTATCCAATTTCTTCTCTTACCCTTGGGAAAATAAAAAATTGGGGGTGAAAAGATAATTTTTGTGAAAAAATATGATTTTTTATTTTTACGGTTCTGCATTATAAACTTCTGTGAAGCACTTTGTGGGTCAAAGTGCTCACCACACCTCTAGATAAGTTCCTTAGGGGGTCTACTTTCCAAAATGGTGTCACTTGTGGGGGGTTTCAATGTTTAGGCACATCAGGGGCTCTTCAAACGCAACATGGTGTCCCATCTCGATTCCAGTCAATTTTGCATTGAAAAGTCAAATGGCGCTCCTTTGCTTCCGAGCTCTGTCATGCGTCCAAACAGTGGTTTACCCCCACATATGGGGTATCGGTGTACTCAGGACAAATTGTAAAACAACTTTTGGGGTCCATTTTCTCCTGTTACCCTTGGTAAAATAAAACAAATTGGAGCTGAAGTAAATTTTTTGTGAAAAAAAGTTAAATGTTCATTTTTATTTAAACATTCCAAAAATTCCTGTGAAGCACCAGAAGGGTTAATAAACTTCTTGAATATTGTTTTGAGCACCTTGAGGGGTGCAGTTTTTAGAATGGTGTCACACTTGGGTATTTTCTATCATATAGACCCCTCAAAATGACTTCAAATGAGATGTGGTCCCCAAAAAAAAATGGTGTTGTAAAAATGAGAAATTGCTGGTCAACTTTTAACCCTTATAACTCCCTAACAAAAAAAAATATTGGTTCCAAAATTGTGCTGATGTAAAGTAGACATGTGGGAAATGTTACTTATTAAGTATTTTGTGTGACATATCTCTGTGATTTAATTGCATAAAAATTCAGTTGGAAAATTTTCAAAATTTTCGCCAAATTTCCGTTTTTTTCCCAAATAAACGCAGGTACTATCAAAGAATTTTTACCACTATCATGAAGTACAATATGTCACGAGAAAACAATGTCAGAATCACTGGGATCCGTTGAAGCGTTCCAGAGTTATAACCTCATAAAGGGACAGTGGTCAGAATTGTAAAAATTGGCCCGGTCATTAACGTGCAAACCACCCTTGGGGGTAAAGGGGTTAAAGAGACACTTTTCAAATTTTAAAAAGTTTATAGGGTAGCGGCGCTCGTGAGATGGACGGGGATAGCTGCGGGTAATACTCCTTACCACACAAAGGAGAAAGGAGAGCTATAAGCAATAAAAAATATTTTTACAATATTTATACCTGCGCTAAACTTTAAAGTACATTAGTCAACTTTCACGGTAGATGGTTACCTGTGGGAGGGTTGTTGAAAGTTCGCTTATAAGCGTATGTGGCAAATCAGGGATTGATCGTGGGAAAGGACTGAAATGGGAAACAGTAAAAAATAAAATCACAATTGCTGAATAACTCGTGTGTCACTTAATTACTGCGTTTAAAAATAAGATGGTACCATATAAAAGTGATTAGTATGCTGAGAATATCAATAAATGTGTAGTAAATCACTTATATAGTGCTTAAAGGGAACCTGTCACCCCGTTTTTTCAGATTGAGATATAAATACTGTTAAATAGGGCCTGCGCTGTGCGTTACTATAGTGTATGTAGTGTACCCTGATTCCCCACCTATGCTGAGAAATACATTACCAAAGTCGCCGTTTTCGCCTGTCAATCAGGCTGGTCAGGTCAGGTGGGCGTGGTGACATCGCTCTTTTCTTCCCCAGCTTCCCGTTGGTGGCGTAGTGGTGTGCGCATGTCGCAGTGACGAATCCACTGTGCGCACGTGAAGAAGCAGCGCGTGATCTGCGCTGTTACCCCCTGTCATCGGTGGGGGCGGCCATCTTCCTGGGGCCGCACGTGCGCAGATGAAGTGCTCTGCTGCACTTCATCTGCGCACGCGCGGCCCCAGGAAGATGGCCGCCCCCACCGATGACAGGGGGTAACAGCGCAGATCGCACGCTGCTTCTTCACGTGCGCGCAGTGGATTCGTCACTGCGACATGCGCACACCACTACGCCACCAACGGAAAGCTGGGGAAGAAAAGAGCGATGTCACCACGCCCACCTGACCTGACCAGCCTGATTGACAGGCGAAAACGGCGACTTTGGTAATGTATTTCTCAGCATAGGTGGGGAATCAGGGTACACTACATACACTATAGTAACGCACAGCGCAGGCCCTATTTAACAGTATTTATATCTCAATCTGAAAAAACGGGGTGACAGGTTCCCTTTAAAAACTAACACCCCGCAAGTGCATTGCCTAGGATTAGGAGTTTGTGCTTCTCCGGTTAATAAATGGACTAAATGGACAATAGGTGAAGTCCAATACCTGTAGTACTGAGACTTACAGGGAAAAAGAGGTGAAGTTATATTTAAAAATGTCCATAAATCCTTGGCGATAGTAGTAAAGCAGGTAAGACAGGTTTACTTAGCTGAATGGACGCTGTCCTTGTTGACTTTCAGGCGGCTTGCGCAGGCGCCGTCCCGGCCGTTGACAGACGCTCGCGCGGCCTGTACTTGGTAAGTCTTGTGCGATGCTGTGCAGGACCTGCGGTGACGTTCGGGTCACATGATCGTCAATCACGTGGTGCCCCTAGTGGTGCTACGGTGCGCTGTGGGAGCCACAAACCAACGCGTTTCGGAAATGCTGCGGTTTCCTTCATCAGCTGATAAAATGGGTGTAGTTGGGACGGGATGCCACAGCTCATCTAATTCATGACAAGCTGTAGCATTCCCTAAGGCTGCTTTCACACATCAGTTTTTTGTCGTCAGGCACAATCCGGCGAATTTTGAAAAAAATGGATCCGTCGGAAATTGTGATAAACTGATGTGACGGATCCGTTTTTTTGCCGGATCCGAGTTTGTGAATCTGCCGGCTATTTTGGATTCTGGGAGATAGAGAGAGAGAGAAACTAATTTTCAACAGGTCCGTCAAAAAATGGATGAAACGTGAGGCCATCCGGCGCTAATTAAAGTCTATGAGAAAAAACAGATCCAGCGGCAACTTTCGCCAGATCCGTTTTTTTTTTCAAAATTCGCCAGATTGTGCTTGACGGCAAAAAAATGATATGTGAAAGCAGCCTAAGCCATAAATCTCACTCCAGTATGTGTTTTGCCACATTTCTACTAGACGTGTCCGGCCTCACTCAATTCACTTGCATTGAGCGAGGCTGCGCACGTCTAGTCTGCACGTGACCGCATGTATGCAAATTGCATACTTGTGGTCATGTGCCCACCGCTTCCGTCAATGGAGAACCCTCACAGCGCGCAGTGTGCATGATGAGAGGATTCACAAGTCTTGTCACCTAAGGTCGGACAACCCCTTTTATGTAAAATCCCAGAATATTATGTTTTGATTACATAAGAATGGACAATCTGGACAATCCTTGTCTGTACAAGTCCCCTCTATAATTTGTAAAGCGCTGCGGAATATGTTGGCGCTATATAAATAAAAATTATTATTATTATATAATCCTTTTATTTATAGGAAAATTATTTTTCCGTGTTTGTGTGGGTTTCCTCCGGGTTCTCTGGTTTCTTCCCACACTTCAAAGACTAAGTGATAGGGAATTTAGATTGTGAGCCCCAAAAGGGACATTGAGGATGATGTCTGTAAAGTGATGTGGAAATGTAATGGTGCTATATAAGGGAGAAAATAAATAAATACATGAATTGAATAAATATATTAAAAAAACAGCTAAGAAAATATTTAGACATAATGAAGTTTACCGTGATTACAGCCATTGGTATTTTGCACCAATTATAGCACAATATGATTACACGCCTGCTGTCTGCACTCGAATTGGTAACAATAGTGGGATTCTACTATTTTGGGGGAATATACATTGCAAAAAAAGGAAGCACAGTATATCTCATTAGCACTAGAGCGTTTATGGAACAATGTGTAATAAAATGGTGAACAAATGGTCCTTGTGATCAGGGTCAAGAGGCCAGAGCCCCCTGCCAGCAGCAGACAGTCAGTGACCATATGGGATAGCTTCCCAGCAATGCAATGCGAAGAGCAAACAGAGATAAGGATGGACTAGCCTTACCTTACGGAATATAAAACCAAACATAACACTACTGCAACACAGATGACATAAAATCAATGCAATCCTTAGAAGCCGGCCAGCTTTCATCACGTAATGATCACCGACAGCCGGGAGTTTGGGGAAATTCTCCAATTACTATTGCACAAAAACAGGCCATCTTAAAGGGTGACTGCTGTAAAAATGAAAGATTTGCATTTGAATTGGTCAATAGGCTTTCATATGTCTGGGGAGAGTTAAGGGGAGTGGGTTGCGCCCCCTAACCCAATTATAATGCCCCCCTTGAAACAAAAATATTGCCGGCTGAGTATTAATGTCCCCCTAAAATGGAATGCCCTATCCAAAATTAACAATGCCAACTTTATCCTACTCCCCTGCAAAAAAAGAATAAAGTGTGTACCTAATTGGAGCGATCAAACCTTTTTCTCGCCTGCACACAGATCGGGCCGGGAAGTTATAACATTGCCTGCAATGGTGGGGCCCAAGGGTATGCTCACACAATAAGTTTTTGGTGTGTTATTGATGTTGCAGATTTTCTGCACCATTTCTACCCCCATTAAGTTAATTAAGTTACTTGCAAAATATGCAGCATAAAAAAACTCATCAAAAAATCCTCATTGGAACGTAGGCTAGTGATTTTTCTTGCATTTTTAGTTATGTTTTTAGCAAAAATTCAGCAATGACGCCACATGTGAACATACAAGAATTCCAACCAAAAACTTTTCTTTCTCTTTTATTGTTTAAATTTTGCGTTCCTAAGAATTTTGTGCCCAGGGTAACCGCCCAACACTCCATGTTTCGACACTGGTCTGACCAATGGAGAAGGCCATAGCTCCAAACTCTTTTGTGGACATATAATTAAAATCCTGACGGCCTGGAATGCGACAATGGTGGCCAGACAAACTATAAAATACACAAACTATGTACTATATATAGGAAGACCTGCTTGTCTATATCAAGGTTATAGATGTCCATGAGGATCCAGGTCCTGGTCAGATTATTATAAGGACAAAAGACGAAACTTTAATTTTTCCTAACAAGTCCAATTATTTAGATATGTCAAAAATAATGATGGATTGCCTATACAAATTAATATGACTGAATCATATATTTGCAGATAAATGATACAGGTTTTAGAGGGCACAGAATAAAGGTCATGTCTGAGAAAACAATATATTGTCTTTTAGGCTGCACTAGGTGTAGCCAAATAATTGTATACGGTCCCTGTAGGGCTTAAATATTCTGTATATTGGCTTTACTAAAAAGAATTTGTAACCAGATTTCACAAAATAAACCGTCTGCTGTACATTAAATAAAGCTATTATCACTGATGAGGCTGAAAATCAGAATGTCAGAATGATTATATACGGTAATCCTTTTTTGAAAGGTTCCTTGCATGATATTAAAAAAGCACTAAAGGAACACTAGACCTGGACTTATAAAGTGCTCATTTTTATATAAGGAATACATGGAATTTCAGAGTAAGTATACCAACCTAATCAGGTCTAAAACATCTATTTAATAAAGAATGCAGATTGCATTGTGAAATCTGGCAACAGATATGTAGGCAAGTATCAGGCACTGGCTGCACAATTACAGCCATGTATCTTTAACTCTGAAAAGCCATGGTGTTTCAGAGAAAAACATAGTTGTAAAGCCTCTGGTGACCGAGTCGCACTGTAGACTATTCGAACAGGAAGGTCCCCGGTGGCTTCTCCTATCCCATTGCCCTGGAGTGAGTGGTTAATCTCTGTAGATACTCATAAGGCTGGAAACTTGCAGCTGCTGTCTGATACATTTGGCCCAAGGATTGGACATCATATATGGACTCTCATTTATCCTTCAAGGCTATGTGTTGCTAAAACCATACTTAAGGTGCTTTCACACTGTACAACTATCATGAACGAAGGCTCGTTTCACAATGATCACGAAGTCTAAATAGGAAGCAAAATGCTTGTTCATTGGGTAGAAAATGATTTGTGGTCTACAGAAAAAGGTCATCATTTTTTAGGTGAATAGTCCTATGTAAACAAGACCTGTGGTCTGCCTATGTAGACAAACTAATAAATGACCGCAGATCAGCAAAGTAGTGGAATGGCAGTCGTTTAGTGCCAGTGTAAACAAACCACTAGAGGATAAAGGCCCTGTGTGACTGAACTACTGAATGCATTTAATTGATAAAGGTCCTATTTTGCTGAAATACTATACTGGTGTGGCCAAAACTTAATTGTCTGATTGCCTGATGAAATTTTTTATTGCCATGAAGTCAACACGTATTTAGAGTATAAAGGTCCCAAGTGGTAAAAATCTTGTCTCTTTAACTATTTACTGTAGTGCCCATTGATTGAATGAGTATTCCAGCCAGTATACTTTATTATTTGTTTTGTAAAGGCCTTCGGCTCGATCTCAAGCCATGAATGGATGAACGCTCTGTAAGAAAATTGATCTTGTGTAAGCCTTGTTAGGTCCACCAGAGTCTTCTCCACTGTTATCGTGATAGTATCAAGCCATCAGGTTGTTGGTCTTTCTCTTCTTTGTTTCTTCTATTCTTCTGACCATGATGTCCTTCTCCAGTGATTGCTCTCTTAGTCTGATGTGTCCAAAATAGGCAAGTCATAGCCTGTTGATCCTTGCTTTGAGTGACATATCTTGTTTTCATTTTTTTCAAAATTGAGGTTTGTTCTTCTTTCCATCCATGATATTGATAACATTCTTCTCCAGCTCCACAAAGTGTCGATTCTTCATCTGTCTTGTTTCTTTAAACTTTAGACCCCCATAGCAGGTAACAATTGTTGTAAAAGCAATGGCTGTGGTTTAAGTGATTGCACCCATACCAATATCTAAAACAAGGGACCTTAGGTTTCCCCCCTAATGTTGCCGAAGCCACTGATATTGATGGTTTTGGCCAACACTTTAATGTGTATAGAGGCCCTGGTCAACAGATTGTCAGGGGAGAGGTTGATCAGACATGTCCTAATAAAGACTGCCGAATTAATTGTTTTAAGAGAGATAAACCACTGGCAGAGATGTCTGGGGCGGATTTCTCAGAAAACACAGGAGCACCCAGATGAGCAAATGCTCCTCTGTAGAGCAGAGACTTAAGAGATGGCTGTGCACTGATCTATTGTCTTGAGCTTCGTTTGCCTGACAACAATCTAAAATATACAGGCACCTTAAAGGTACCGTCACACATAACGATATCGTTAACGATATTGTTGCTTTTTGTGACGTAGCAACGATATCGTTAAGGAAATCGTTATGTGTGACAGCGACCAATGATCAGGCCCCTGCTGGGAGATCGTTGGTCGCTGAGGAAAGTCCAGCACTTTATTTTGTCGCTGGATCTCCCGCTGACATCGCTGGATCGGCGTGTGTGACACCGATCCAGCGATGTCTTCACTGGTAACCAGGGTAAACATCGGGTTACTAAGCGCAGGGCCGCGCTTAGTAACCCGATGTTTACCCTGGTTACCAGCATAAACGTTAAAAAAACAAACAGTACATACTTACCTTCAGCTGTCTGTCCCCGGCGCTCTGCTTCCCTGCACTCCTCCTGCATCCTGTGTCAGCGCCAGCCAGCCGGAAAGCACAGGTGACGTCACCGCTCTGCTTTCCGGCTGACCGGCGCTGACAGTGCAGAGGAAAGCACAGCGCCGGAGGACAGACAGCTGAAGGTAAGTATGTAGTGTTTGTTTTTTTAACGTTTACGCTGGTAACCAGGGTAAACATCGGGTTACTAAGCGCGGCCCTGTGCTTAGTAACCCGATGTTTACCCTGGTTACCGGGGACCTCGGGATCGTTGGTCGCTGGAGAGCTGTTTGTGTGACAGCTCTCCAGCGACCAAACATCGACGCTGCAGCAATCGACATCGTTGTCGGTATCGCTGCAGCGTCGCTTAGTGTGACGGTACCTTAAGGGTATGTGCACATGTTCAGTTATTTTTGTGTTTTTTCGCGATAAAAACGCAATAAAATCGCATTACAAACTGCAGACATATGCATCCTATCATTTAGAATGCATTCTGAAATTTTTGTGCACATGATGCGTTTTTTTCCGCAAAAAAAAACGCATTGCGTTAAAAATAGCAGCATGTTCATTAATTTTGTGGATTTTTTTGCGTTTTTCCCGCTATTCTATGCATTGAGAAAAAACACAAAAAAATGTGCAAAAAACGCGTCAAAAACACATGCGGATTTCTGGCAGAAATGTCCATTTTTTGTCAGGAAATTTCTGCTAGAAAATCCTGACGTGTGCACATACCCTAAGGGTGTTACACATGCAACTTCTCACCACGAGCTACGAAGGTCCAAGGAGAATGACGCACAACAATCCAGCATCACTAAACCTAGTGAAAAATGTTATATATTCCCTTTGACGTCTTGTTCTCTTAAGGGCAAATTTAGACGTCCGAGATTGGTCCGCGATGCCTTGACTGGCTGCGAGTCTCCCGACAAGAGCGTGACAATTTCCTACAAATATACGAATCTATCACGCATGGGACAGGAAACTCGCGGACAGTCCATGCATTGCAGTCCAATCTCGGACTGATTTCTACTGTACAGACACATGAATGCACTCTAATAACAATAGTTGCATTTCTATAGCGCCAACATATTCCACAGCACAATTCTCTTAGCAATTTCCAGTTATTTACAAGATAGTGGGACAGCCTCTGTACAGGTAAAATAAATTGGTATGGAATAGTGAAAATATTAAGCATGATTACTTTTTTTTTAATTGAAAATGCTGCACGGGATAGATCCCAAGCCTTGTTTGGTGCAGTAGTCTAGTGCTTCGGATTGGTCTACAGGCAAGGTCCTGTCTGTCTGGACTTGAGCTTAAGGTATAAAAGGTTCTCAATCAGGGTCGGACTGGGGTGTATGGAGTTCACCAGGGAAATGGACTCTAGGGGCCCACCCTACAGCTATATGCTAATATCTGTCATTATAGCGGAGCATCAGCTGTAAAACACCGGCGGCTGCTGCTAATGTGCACCCCCATAACTGGGATGTATAATCACGATAGTTTACATTAATGGGGTTCTTGGTTAAAGCAAGTTATCACCGATCCATGGGCTCCACAGGATAGGTGAACACTTAGGTCCGACCAATAGAAACTGCACCGATCGAAAGAATGGAGAAGTTTTATCCCTGACAGGACACTTTTATCCCTATTTTAAAATGCAGCGGCAGGTGGGATATCTGACCGCAACTCCATTCATTCTCTTTGGGGCTTCCAGAAAAAAACAAGTGCAGCCACAGAATGAATGAATGGATCAGTGATCTAGTCAGACATGAAACTCCAGTCTAATGGGGATAAAAAGTTCCACATATTGCTGAATGGGTCCAAGCAGTCATCCCCCCCCCACCAATCAATACGTTATCACTTATCCTGTGGAGAGGTGATTACTTTTTTCCCACAGGAAACCCCCTTTAAGTGCATCTCCGCCGCTGTGTACAAAGCATTAAAACTCTAATGGAAATAAAGAATCTTCTCCTAATTAATATTAGAGAGAACAAATGACCACCATACACAACACAATCCACTATACCAAGACCAATATTACCACATACAGGAAGAAATACCACCACACCATGACCGGACCACATAGTGACGGAATAATGCTACATACAAGGGACAAATACCGCCACACCATGACCAGACCACAGTGATCGAATAATACTACATACAATAATACTTATAATAATACTACATACCGCCCACCACTGCCCCCTCCGAGTTCCCTAATCATTGCCAAGGACTTTGCCATGCACTTCAAAAATAAGATAGACCAAACAAGGCAAGTCTTTGTTGTCCAACCACCACAACCCTTTTTGTATGAGAGACCAATGCCCAAACCCCATAACTTCACTCTCCAAAATCTCTGAAGGGGAGCTTGCTCATCTTCTCTCCAAATCACACCTCACCACTTGTGCTCCTCACCCAATCGCCTCCAAGACTTGTCCCGAATATCACCCATCCTCAGGAATTCAGTGCCCCAACACGTCCGGTTATCCACTACTTTTGGATCCTTCAAAAGAAACCTGAAAACCCACCTCTTCAAAGAAGCTTACAGCCTGTAAAGACCACACGGCCACCTCAACACCATTGGAGCTACTGCAACCCTCGACCTACTATCTCCTTCCCCATAATCCTATAGAATGTAAGCCCACAAGGGCAGGGTCCTCTTCCCTCTGTACCAGTCTGTCATTGTTAGTTTTGTTTACTGTAAGTGATATTTGTATTTTGATGTAACCCCTTCTCTTGTACAGCACCATGGAATTAATGGTGCTATATAAATAAATAATAATAATACAAGGGACAAATACCGCCACACCATCACAAGATCACATATTACCACCATATAGTGACCGAATAATATGACATATTAGGGCAGCACGGTAGCTCAGTGGTTAGCACTGCAGTCTTGCAGTGCTGGGGTACTGGGTTCAAATCCCACCAAGGACAACATCTACAATGAGTTTGTATGTTCTCCCCGTGTTTGTGTGGGTTTCCTCCAGGTACTCTGGTTTCCTCCCATATTTACAAAGATATACTGCTAGGGAATCTAGATTGTGAGCCCCATCGGGGACAGTGGCAATAATGTCTGTAAAGCGCTGTGAAATTAATAGTGCTATATAAAAGAGTAAAAATAAATATTACCAGCATATAGGGACCAAATGATACTACATACAAGGAGAAATACTGCCACGCCGTGACCAGACCACACATTACCAACACATAGTGCCTGAATACTACAATATTGATTATGAATACAAACCACAATACTAACAACACTGTTATTACCACCAGTGACAATATACACAGTACCTCTGTATATAGTGTCAGTGTACAGGTAATACAGTGTCACAGGTGACATTATACACAGAAGATCTGTAAATAGTGTCAGTGTACAGGTAATACTGTGACCACCAGTGACATTATACACAGGAGCTCTGTTTACAGTGTCAGTGTACAGGTAATACAGTGACCACTAGTGACATTATACACAGGAGCTCTGTATATAGTGTCAGTGTACAGGTAATACAGTGATCACTGGTGACATTATACACAGGAGTTCTGTATATAGTGTACAGGTGATACAGTGATCACCAATTACATTATACACAAGAACTCTGTATATAGTGTACAGGTAACACTGTGATCACCAGTGACATACACAGGAGCTCTGTATACAATGTCAGTGTACAGGTAATACAGTGATCACCAATGACATACACAGGAGCTCTGTATATAGTGTATAGTGTACAGGTAATACAGTGATCACCAGTGACATTATACACAAGAGCTGTGTATATAGTGTCAGTGTACAGGTAATACAGTGATCACCAGTGACATTATACACAGGAGCTCTGTATATAGTGTCAGTGTACAGGTAATACAGTGATCACTGGTGACATTATACACAGGAGCTCTGTATATAGTGTCAGTGTACAGGTAATACAGTGATCACCAATGACATTATACACAGGAGTCCTGTATATAGTGTACAGGTGATACAGTGATCACCAATTACATTATACACAAGAACTCTGTATATAGTGTACAGGTAACACTTTGATCACCAGTGACATACACAGGAGCTCTGTATACAATGTCAGTGTACAGGTAATACAGTGATCACCAATGACATACACAGGAGCTCTGTATATAGTGTATAGTGTACAGGTAATACAGTGATCACCAGTGACATTATACACAAGAGCTGTGTATATAGTGTCAGTGTACAGGTAATACAGTGATCACCAGTGACATTATACACAGGAGATCTGTATATAGTGTCAGTGTACACATAATACAGTGATCACCAGTGACAATATACAAAGGAGCTCTGTACACAGTATACAGTATATAGTGTAAGTGTACAAGCAACACACTGACTCATCGGTGACATCTGTAGTTGAAGTCTTTTTTCTTCATCCAGTGCTGACCGCCATTACTTCTTCCAGCAAAGACTCGTCTCTGCAGAAAATAACACAGTTAGTTATAGCTGATCGCTTCCAGAGCACATTCCTCACTATTTTCCTCGACTTCTATACTATGTCAGATGAAGAAAGAAAAGATATAGTGCCACCCTGCACAGTAGCAGGACCCTCTTTTGTTCTCCCATGGTTGGCCCCTACAGTAATTATGTCCCCACTTGCCACCATAAACCAATAACGTATGTTCCTCATCCTGACCTCAATACAGTAATTATGTCACCCCTATATTTAATAAGGTGCCAGATCCTTGGCCCCTTTATTTAATGTCTCCATCTTGGACCCCAATGTCCACCTAAATAAGGTCCCTATCCTGGGCCCCTTCCAGAAATAAATGTCCTCATCCTGGGCCCCTTTATTTAATGTACCCTCCCTGGGCTCCTATGTCCGTCCCTATGGCCACTACCTTGCCCAACTACATAGAGGGGATTCTTCTCACCTTCTTGCGCTCCCTGGCATCCTCTTGTGGCTTCATATTCGGCGTGGTCGTTACAATGGCTGCCGACTGCAGCTGTGACAGGGCACTCTGCTCTGTGACAGGCCGCGCGGTGACTTCAACACATGGCCTGTCACAGATCAGAGCGCCCTGTCACAGCTGCAGCCGGCATTCATCTTGACATGCGTTGTGCCAGGGTCGGCTACAGGTTTTCACGGGCCTCGGGCGAAAGAGTATCAGTGGGCCCCTTTAACACATGCCACGATTCCTGAGGCACAGATAAAAAACAGATATAGTACAATATATAGGCACCACACAGTGCGCCATACAGTATTATGGTCAACACATTGTGCTCCATACAGTATTACGGGCACCTCATAGTCCTCCATACAGTATTATGGTCAACACATAGTGCTCCATACAGTATCACGGGCACCTCATATTGCCCCATACAGTATTATGGGCAACTACATAGTGCTCCATACAGTATTACGGGCACCTCATAGTCCGCCATACAGTATTATGGTCAACACACAGTGCTCCATACAGTATTACGGGCACCTTATAGTCCTCCATACAGTATTATGGTCAACACATAGTCCGCCATACAGTATTACGGGCACCTCATAGTGCGCCAAACAGTATTATGGTCAGCACATAGTGCTCCATACAGCATTACAAGCACCTCATAGTCCTCCATACAGTATTATGGTCAACACATAGTCCGCCATACAGTATTACGGGAACCTCATAGTGCGCCATACAGTATTATGGTCAGCACATAGTGCTCCATACAGTATTACAGGCACCTCTTAGTCCTCCTTAAAGTATTATGGTCAACACATAGTCCGCCATACAGTATTACGGGCACCTCATAGTCCGCCATACAGTATTATGGTCAACACATAGTGCTCCATACAGTATTTCGGGCACCTCATAGTCCTCCATACAGTATTGTGGGCAACCACATAGTGCTCCATACTGTATTACGGGCACCTCATAGTCCTCCATACAGTATTATAGCCAACCACATAGTCTGCCATACAGTACTATTGCCCCATATAATGCTCCTCCATACAGTATTATTGGCCCCATATAATGCTCTTCATACAGTATTATGAGCACCTCATAGTCCTCAATACAGTATTATGGCTAACCACATAGTCCTCCATAAAGTATTATGAGCTCCTCCACATATGCCCCCCGCTCCTCCATACAGTATTATGCATCCCCGATCCTCCATACAGTATTATGGAACCCCGTTCCCCCACACAGTATTATGGAACCCTGCTTCTCCATACAGTGTAATGCATTCCCGCTCCTCCATACAGTATTATGGGACCTCGTTCCTCCACACAGTATTATGCCCCCCTGCTCCTCCATACAGTATTATGGGACCCCACTCCTCCACACAGTATTATGCTCCTCCACATATGCCCCCCGCTCCTCTATACAGTATTATGCATCCCGGCTCCTCCATACAGTATTATGGGACTCCCCGCTCCTCCACACAGTATTATGCCCCCCAACCCCTCTACACAGTATTACGCCCCCCCCCGCTCCTCCATACACTATTATGCCCCCCAGCTCCTCCACACAGTATTACACACCCCAGCTCCTCCACGCAGTATTATGCCCCCCAGCTCCTCCACACAGTACTATGCCCCCCCAGCTCCTCCACACAGTATTATGCCCCCCAGCTCCTCCACACATTATTGTGCCCCCCAGGTCCTCCATTCAGTATTATGGGACCCCACTCCTCCACACAGCATTATGCCCCCCCCCCCCCGGCTTCTCCATACATTACTATGGGCCCCATAGAAAAAAAGACATTAAAAAAAGTAAAATCCTCACCTCTCCTCATTCCGGCGGCAGCTGCAGTGTCATCAGCGTCTCTCCAGCTCTGCAACGCCCAGGACAGAGAGGCTGAGCGTGCAGTGATGACATCACGGGTCCCTCTGCCCTGAGACGTCGCAGAGTCAGAGGGCGCTAAAGACGTCTGCAGCTGCCGCCGGAACGAAGAGAGGTGAGTATTAGAAGGGGGGCCCGATGCCAGCGCTGGTTGTGGCCGCGGTAGGCGCTGCCCAAAGATTTAAAGGGCCCGTGTCCTTTATTTTTCCCTTCCTCCTCCTCCTCATCTCTGGGGCGGGGCCCACCAGGCATTTCACCGGTGTCCTGGTGGGCCAGTCCAACCCTTCTCTCAATGGCGCACACCTGTGCGCTAGTATCATTTTTATTCTGTGAGTGTGTGTAACCTAACGGTAGTGTGGACTTGTTTGCATGTGCACAGGGCAGGCCTAGAGCCTTTAGAATTCCGGTACCTCCGGAGAGGAGATTGTTTGTGTGGGTTCAGGGCTGGCGTTTAGCCTTTAGTATTCTGGCTTCTCCGGAGAGGAGCTCTGTGTGCACGCGCAGTGTTTGAGTCCACTGCCGGTTCCTTTGTCTCAGTGAGGTAGCGAACACCTGTGACGTCAACAGGGTTAGCGTTTAGCGCCATTATCATTCTGCGGCTGTGTGCCTATAAACACTGCTCTTCTGCAGAGTTTCTCTCCCGCCGCTGTGTGCGATTGGCACAGCCACGTGCTTCTCCGCTGAGTGACATTTAACTCATCGCGAGTCAGTTATGCTCGCTGCTTGTTTTGCCATTGTTCATTAGCTGCGGTTTCACATCTCCGCATGGTGGACCCCGGTTTGCGATCGCACTTTATCTTTATTTATATTTAGTGCGATCCGCCAGCCCTAACAATGAGGTTGGATATCGCCATAATATTTGAGCGACAGGCGAAAATTACTATTGTTAGAGTCAGACCACTAACTTTTAAAATTGCAATTTATTTTTATACAAAAAAAAGTCACCATTCAGCACTCAATGACTCCAACATAATAATCTAAAACGTCTTAGCTCAAAAGAAATAGGCCAATGCCCTCGGAAACAAACCCGTCAATGACTTCTGTTTGTCCATTTGATAATTGCTGTTCAAATACGGCCAAAAACATTCACCCACCTCTAATTTCAAGGACAAATAAAGGAACAGATACTGAAATAAAGATAACATTGTAGGAACTGAACTGAAATTTTGACAGCCAGAAAAAAAACAAAAAACAAGCTTGTAAAAGAAAAAAAAACAACAAAAATTCTCACTGAGTCCTTTGTATAGGACCATTTATGGTTTTCAGTTAGTTGCTGAAATATACAAATGCAAATAGACACATGTTATTACAAGGCCTTTATAGGTCATGAAAAAAGTCATTTTATGGAACAAAACCTTTTTACTTAATGGTATAAAACATGATAGTTTTGTCTTTGCGGAACTACAAAATAAAAGATTTATACGAGATGAATATCTTACTTTTGACCTTCATAGTTTGCTAAAAAGGTGAAAAAGTGTGGAAATATTTGGAAAAAAAAAACCTTTAACTTTTGTTTTGTAAAATTTTAATCATCTTATTTAACACCAGAAGGAATAAATTATGACTTTTTACATTACATATATATAAAAAAAAGTTACTCTGACCGATTCAAGATTTTTGCTCAGATACAAAGCTCCAAATCCCTGAAGAGGAGCTCTGACCAAAAGAAATACATAAAAAGTTGATGTTGCAGTGGTAGTTGCATCCTATCTGAAAAAATATACAAAAGCCTCTTCAGTATATGAATAAAATGTGAAAACAATTTATCTAAAGCCATTGTTGTGTCTCCTGACTGGCCAGTCCTTATGGGCCACCATAGTGAAACTATAATTAGTGAACTAACAAGAAGTCAATAATAAATTCTTACTTCGCCATTTCCATTGCAGCTCTTCATAAAGGAGTTGTTGAAAAAATACTAATAAGTGATGACCATGTGCTTCATTCATTTAGACCACAGTTGGGCAATTAATTTTTCCCAAAGGGCCACGAGAGACCATGACTATTTTGGGGGCTGAACCAATATGCTGAAATTAATTCTGTTCAATACTAATATTAAAAAAGTAATTCTAATAATTATTTTAATTGTATCACTTAATATTGAGCAGAATTAAGTATGCTGACATCCCCCATAAAGTATAAACCCACACACATCCCCCTATATACAGTATGAGATCTCATAGATCCTCTATATCCAGTATGAGCCCCAACAGCCCCCAATAAATAGTATGAACCAATATACAGTCCCCTTATATACAGGGTGGGCCCCCACATAGCCGCCTATCTACAGTATGAGCCCCACATAGCCTCCCTATTTACAGTATGAGCCCCCACATAGTGCCACTATCTAAAGTATGAGACCGCCACACATTCCCCTATGTACAGTGTGAGCTCCCACATAGCCCCGTGTATACAGTATGAACCCCCACATAGCTCAGAGTATACAGTATGAGCCCCCACATAGCCCCCTATCTACAGTATAAACCCCTACATAGCCTCCCTATTTACAGTATGAGCCCCCACATAGCGCAACTATCTACAGTATGAGACCACCACACATTCCCCTATGTACAGTGTGAGCTCCCACATAGCCCCGTGTATACAGTATGAACCCCCACATAGCCCCCTATCTACAGTATGAGCCCCCACAAAACCCCCTATCTACAGTATGAGCCCCCACATAGCGCTCCTATCTACAGTATGAGCCCCCACACAGCGCACCTATCTACAGTATGAGACCACCACACAGCCCTCTATGTACAGTGTCAGCTCTCACATAGCCCCGTGTATACAGTATGAACCCCCACATAGCCTCATGTATACAGTATGAGCCCCCACATAGCCCCAGTACAAGCCCCACATAGCCCTGTGTATACAGTACGGACCCTCACTATACACAGACAGACATCCCACACCCATATATATATATATATATATATATATATATATACATATATATATATATATGTATATATATATATATATATATATATATATATACACACACACACACACACAGTCAAGACTAAAAGTTTGGACACACCTTCTCATTCAAAGATTTTTCTGTATTTTCATGACTATGAGAATTGTACATTCACACTGAAGGCATCAAAACTATGAATTAACACATGTGGAATTATATACTTAACAAAAAAGTGTGAAACGACTGAAAATATGTCTTATATTCTAGGTTCTTCAAAGTAGCCACCTTTTGCTTTGATTACTGCTTTGCACACTCTTGGCATTCTCTTGATGAGCTTCAAGAGGTAGTCACCGGAAATGGTCTTCCAACAGTCTTGAAGGAGTTCCCAGAGATGCTTAGCACTTGTTGATCCTTTTGCCTTCACTCTGCGGTCCAGCTCACCCCAAACCATCTCGATTGGGTTCAGGTCTGGTGACTGTGAAGGCCAGGTCACCTGGCATAGGACCCCATCCTTCTTGGTCAAATAGCCCTTACACAGCCTGGAGGTGTGTTTGGGGTCATTGTCCTGTTGCAAAATAAATGATGGTTCAACTAAATGCAAATTGGATGGAATAGCATGCCGCTGCAAGATGCTGTGGTAGCCATGCTGGTTCAGTATGCCTTCAATTTTGAATAAATCCCCAACAGTGTCACCAGCAAAGCACCCACACACCATCACACCTCCTCCTCCATGCTTCACGGTGGGAACCAGGCATGTAGAGTCTATCAGTTCACCTTTTCTGCGTCGCACAAAGACACGGTTGTTGGAACCAAAGATCTCACATTTGGACTGATCAGACCAAAGCACAGATTTCCACTGGTCTAATGTCTATTCCTTGTGTTCTTTAGCCCAAACAAGTCTCTTCTGCTTGTTGCCTGTCCTTAGCAATGGTTTCCTAGCAGCTATATTACCATGAAGGCCTGCTGCACAAAGTCTCCTCTTATGGCCGGGATCACACATGCGAGAAACACGTCCGGGTCTCGCATGTGAAATCCAAGCTCTGGAGCCGGCACTCCAGAGCGGAGTGTGCGGCTCCATGTGTTGCTGTGCGGCCTCACGCTCCGCTCTGGAGTGCCGGCGCCACAGCTTGGATTTCACATGCATTTCACGGACGTGTTTTTCGCATGTGTGATCCCGGCCTAACAGTTGTTGTAGAGATGTGTCTGCTGCTAGAACTCTGTGTGGCATTGACCTGGTCTCTAATCTGAGCTGCTGTTAACCTGCGATTTCTGAGGCTGGTGACTCGGATAAACTTATCCTCAGAAGCAGAGGTGACTCTTGGTCTTCCTTTCCTGGGGCGGTTCTCATGTGAGCCAGTGTATTTGTAGCACTTGATGGTTTTTGCAACTGCACTTGGGGACACTTTCAAAGTTTTCCCAATTTTTCGGACTGACTGACATTCATTTCTTAAAGTAATAATGGTCTTTACTTAGCTGCTTTTTTCTTGCATAATACAAATTCGAACAGTCTATTCAGTAGGACTATCAGCTATGTATCCACCCAACTTCTGCACAACGCAAGTGATGGTCCCGACCCCATTTATAAGGCAAGAAATCCCACTTATTAAACCTGACAGGGCACACCTGTGAAGGGAAAAACATTCCCGGTGACTACCTCTTGAAGCTCATCAAGAGAATAACAAGAGTGTGCAAACCAGTCATCAAAGCAAAAGGTGGCTACTTTGAAGAACCGAGAATATAAGACATATTTTCAGTTGTTTCACACTTTTTTCAGTATATAATTCCACATGTGTTAATTTATAGTTTTGATGCCTTCAGTGTGAATGTACAATTTTCATAGTCATGAAAATACAGAAAAATCTTTGAATAAGGTGTGTCCAAACTTTTGGTATAACATTTATATATATATATATATATATATATATATACACATATATATATATATATATATATATATATATATATATCCCCATACTTACCGTGCTCCTGTTCCAGTCCTTGCTGGGTGCGCTAAAGCTCCGCACAGCAGACGCGATGTAGTGATGTCATCATGCCTGCTGTTTCAGGCGCAGATGCTGAGGGAGGGATAGCCCCTCCGCCAACATTATATTCACCACTATTTACATCCTGATGATGCAGATAGCAGTGATATGGATGCCAGGTAGGGAAGGGCAGAGACATGGTCCAGCCTGTGGGCCAGTGTTTTCAACCCTTCGGATGTAGAGGGACGGATGTGGCCCACAAGCAGCACTTTGCCCTGATCTGCTCCAGGCCATTCATACTTCAGTGACCTGTCAGTCAGACACAGGAGGCAGAAGTTTGCCAAGATCTGACTTAGATAATGCTGATAGGAGAGCCTGAGGGTATGTGCACACGTCAGGATTTCTTGCAGAAATTTCCTGAAGAAAACCGGAAATTTTCTGCAAGAAATCCGCATTTTTTTTTTTTGCGTTTTTTTCCCGTTTTTTTCGCCTTTTTTTTTTAGCATTTTGCAAGCGAAATTAGCTTGCAGAATGCTACAGTTTTCCAAGCGATCTGTAGCATTGCTTGGAAAACTGACTGACAGGTTGGTCACACTTGTCAAACATAGTGTTTGACAAGTGTGACCAACTTTTTACTATAGATGCAGCCTATGCCGCATCTATAGTAAAAGACAGAATGTTTAAAAATAATAAAACAAATAAAAAAAATGGTTATACTCACCTGCAGACAGCCGATCTCCTCAGCTGCGTCCGCTCCTATAGATGGTGTGTGTGTGCAGGACCTTCGATGACGTCGCGGTCACGTGAGCGGTCACATGAGCGGTCACGCGACCAATCACAAGACGGCGACGTCATCGCAGGTCCTTCACACAGAGCATCTACAGGAACAGAAGCGGCAGCATGCACCGCTGAGAGGCGGGAAGATTCCGGGGCCATCGAAGGTGAGTATATCACTGTTTTTTATTTTAATTCTTTTCTTTTTTTTTACCAATTATATGGTGCCCAGTCCGTGGAGGAGAGTCTCCTCTCCTCCACCCTGGGTACCAACTGCACATAATCTGCTTACTTCCCGCATGGTGTGCACAGCCCCATGAGGAAAGTAAGCAGATCAATGCACTCCTAGGTGTGTGGAATCCCCGCAATTCCACAAATTTAATGAACATGTTGCTTTTTTTTCCACAATGCGATTTTTTCGCGGAAAAAATGCAACATTTGCACAAGAAATGCGGAATACACTGTAAATAATAGGAGGCATATGTAAGCGTTTTTATCACGTTTTTATAGCGAAAAAACGCGAAAAATACTGAACGTGTGCACATGGCCTGACTGTCATGGCAAAGTACTGTATCATTGGGAAACAGCAAAATCTAGATAAAGTTATTGCCTTTTGTGACATTTTACAGCAATGAGATATAATCACGGTGGCTCAGTGGTTAGCACTGGGGTCCTGAGATCAGATCCCACCAAGGACAACATCTGCAAGGAGTTTGTATGTTCACGCCGTGTTTGCGTGGGTTTTATCCAGGTTCTCCGGTTTCCCCCCACACTCCAAAGACATACTGATGGGGAATTTAGATTGTGAGCCCCAATGGGGACAGTGATGATGTATGTAAAGCACTGCGGAATTAACCCCTTACCGACCTCCGCCATACTATTACTGCGGAGGTCGGATCCCCTGCTTTGATGTTGGCTCCGGCGCTGAGCCCACCTCAACCCCAGGACATGTCAGCTGTTTTTAACGACATGTCCCCCCGCTATTAACCAGTTAAATGCCGCTGTCAAATGCTGACAGCTGCATTTAAACGGCGCTTACGGCCCCGCGGCCGGAAATGAGTGCATCGCCGACCCTGTCACATGATCGGGGGTCAGCGATGCGTCAGCATAGCAACCAGAGGTGTCCTTGAGACCTCTATGGTTGCTGATGCCGGATTGCTATGAGCGCCCCCCTGTGGCCTGCAATTCAGCTACATAGGAGCGATCTGATTATCGCTGCTATGTAGCGATGCAATTGAAGCATCGCAAAAGTAAAAAAGTTTTAAAAAATATTAAAAAAAGAAAAAAAATATAAATGTTTAAATCAGACTCATTCAAAGTAAAACAATTAAAAAAAAAGATCAAACCTACACATATTTGGTATCGCCGCGTTCAGAATCGCCCGATCTATCAATAAAAAAAAAACAGCCTGGCGAGAAAAAAATTAAAAAAGCCAGAATTACGTTTTTTTGGTCGCCGCGACATTGCATTAAAATGTAATAATGGGTGATCAAAAGAACGTATCTGCACAAAAGTGGTATCATTAAAAACGCCAGCTCGGCACGCAAAAAATAAGCCCTTATCCAACCTCCTTTTTTTTTTTAGCAAAGTTTGGAATTTTTTTTACCACTAAAGCTACGTTCACATTAGCGTGTTGCGTGGTTGCGTCGGGCGCAGCAGCGGCGACGCATGCGTCATGCGCCCCTATATTTAACATGGGGGGCGCATGGACATGCGTTGTGCTGCGTTTTGCGACGCATGCGTTTTTTTGCCGCAAGCGTTGGGCGCAGAAAACGCAGCAAGTTGCATTTTTTTTGCTTCCAAATTTCGGCAAAAAAGGACGCATGTGTCGCAAAACGCTGCGTTTTAGCTTGCGTTTTGTTGCGTTTTTGGTTGCGTTGTGCGTTGCGTCTCCGACGCAACATCGCACAACGCAAATGTGAACGTAGCCTTAGATAAAACGTAACCTAGACATGTTTGGTGTCTATGAACTCGTAATGACCTGAAGAATCATAATGGCAGGTCAGTTTTAGAATTTAGAGAACCTAGCAAAAAAGCCAAACAAAAAACAAGTGTGGGATTGCACTTTTTTTGCAATTTCACCGCACTTGGAATTTTTCCCCCGTTTTCTAGTACACGACATGGTAAAACCAATGATGTCTTTCAAAAGTACAACTCGTCCCGCAAAAAACAAGCCCTGACATGGCCATATTGATGAAAAAATAAAAAAGTTATGGCTCTGGGAAGGAGGGGAGTGAAAAACGAGAACGCAAAAACGGAAAAGGGCAAGGTCGTGAAGGGGTTAATGGTGCAATATAACTGACTAAAATAAGTAAATCACTTGAACTACTCAATGCATAACATTGAATTACTAAGAATAGAACTTAAGGGCTGCAAATAATATTAGCTGATCTGCATTACCAGGCAGAAGCAGCAGCGGTGGTACTCCATTCCATACACTGGTTACATTCACTTTCGGCTGGGAGTTATAACAGGTGATAGATGTGCGTGTCGGGTATTGGCGGCTCCCTACTGATCTGATATTGATCTTTGAGGCCCCCATGCACATACACATTAGATAGCAGTCAGCTGAACAATCCTTCGGCTGACAGTTATCTCCCCCGACTCCTCCATACACAGGAACACTTGATTTGGCTGAGCTTAAAGGAACCGTCACACTGAACAACATTACAACGAGAGCGATCTGTGACGTTGCAGCGTCCTGGATAGTGATATCGTTGTGTTTGACATGCAGCAGCGATCTGGATCCTGCTGTGACATCGTTGGTCGTCGCGGAAAGTCCAGAACTTTATTTCGTCGCTGGATCACCCGCTGACATCGCTGGATCGGCGTGTGTGACACCGATTCAGCGATGTCTTCACTGGTAACCAGGGTAAACATCGGGTTACTAAGCGCTGGGCCACGCTTAGTAACTCGATGTTTACCCTGGTTACCATTGTAAATGTAAAAAAAAAAAACACTACATACTCACATTCCGGTGCCTGTCACGTCCCCGCTTCCCTGCACTCCTCCTGCATCCTGTGTCAGCGCCGGCCGGCCATAAAGCAGAGCACAGCGGTGACGTCACCGTTCTGCTTTACGGCCGGCGCTTACACAGGATGCAGGAGGAGTGCAGGGAAGCAGACGCTGGGGGACGTGACAGACACCGGAATGTAAGTATGTGTTTTCTACATCTACAATGGTAACCAGGGTAAACATCGGGTTACTAAGCGCGGCCCTGCACTTAGTAACCCGATGTTTACCCTGGTTACCCGGGGACTTCGGCATCGTTGGTCGCTGGCGTGCTGTCTGTGTGACAGCTCTCCAGCGACCACACAAGGAGTTTCCAACGATCACAGCCAGATCGTATCGCTGGTCGTGATCGTTGGAAAGTCGCTGAGTGTGACGGTACCCTTAGAGCTCATGCAGACGACCGTATTTTTGGTCCATGTCTGATCAGACAAAGTTGAATCGAACTCATCCCCATGTTATTCTATGGGGCCACGCACATGTCCAATATGTTGTAGCATGCATGTTTTGCATCCAATATTCGGATCACACTTGGACATGAAAGTCAATGAGTCCGTGGAAAAAAATCAGACCGCTCTTGGATGACATCTGGACGGAATGGAGTGGATCACACTATGATCACACTCTGATCATACAGTGTGATCAGAGTATGTTTGGCATAATTGGACTGATTTTCTCAGATATGACCCTAGCCATGGGAGAGCCACTGCCATCAGTGACTTATCTCCCTGCCAAATAAAAGGATCAGGTAATTGAATTCTAACCAACCAATATTTACGTCCTCCCAACAATCTGTTATGGAATGTTGGGAGACTTCCACACACATTAGAATCACATATAGAACTGGCCTATTCAAAAGACTCTTCCCAAAATTATAGAAAAAACCAACAAGAGAATGTAGGAAGAAACATTCCCCCGGAAGAAGCAGGAAGCGAAACGCGCGTTGGGGCCATCAGGACAGCACGTGCAGGTTATGTATTGCACCCATACTCAATTACTATGTAGCTTAAGTATATATGAGAAATGTTATAACTACTAGTTGCTTTAATATAGGCTGAGATCTGGACTGCCTACCATGCAGTGGCTACTATGAGAGGTTTCCTCATTAAGCACTAGGCACTTTAGTAATATGGCAGCTAGGATTAATAGACCGCTCCACACACAATAAAGCAGTGAGATAGTGATTAACATATACTTGGGACATACTATTAGGTGTCTATACTGATCTATTAGAGTATTACACTATACGTATCAACCTTGTTGCCTCTGGGCATTTTCGGACACTTATTTTGGAGATTTCATGTGGTTGCTGTGCATGGTCGTGCACGTGCGGTCATATTTTGCATATGCGTTTTCCTGAGGACAGTATATTTTAACTTTATGCATGTAACAAATAGAAAAAGATTTTTTTTTGTGTATCTAATAAAATTTGATGATTTTAGACCTATGACAGTTTCTTCCTACATTCTCTTGTTGGTTTTTTCCACACACATTAGATGGAAGGTCCATTTTTATCCAATATAGACTGTGCTGCCAGTAATGTGAAAGCCGGACAGTCAAGGTAAAAATTGCTGATAAAGCAAATAACCCTATTTGATACTTGTCGGCAATGGATATGATCATTTGAGAGGCGCAAAGAATATGCTTGAAATGTGATCAGGCATGGACTGGCCCACAGGAGAACAGGAGAATCCTCCGGTGGGCCGCTGTGCATGAGTGCGCCACCAGCCTCTTATATGAGCAGTACTTGGCACAATATACTTGAATCACTAAATACAGACAAAGGCAGCATTTTATTCATTTAACAATCTACCCAGTTCATTGATATATAAACTTTTGATTAAGGATAATGTCACATTCCCATGTAGCTGAAAAGTAGGGCCCTGGACTTGATTACAGAAGGGCCCTTGACACCCCAGTCCGACAATGAAATTGATAAATGTACAATTTGCGCATTGCATCCTCATTATTCTGGGGTTCTATGATAATTAGGCTCATTGATGCTACCGAGTCTTCTGACATCTCTGTATCAACTCCCCTTTAAATGCCAATAGTTCATCAACTAACAATGGCTGATTTGGTAGTGAATAGACAGTGGGAATTCACAGGACCCGGTCCATCGGCCATGTCAGTGATCTATCTCCGCTGGAAGGTTAGCCCTGGCAACCGCCTCCTCCTTGATGGCAAATCTTCAACTGATTAGCCTGCTTGGTTCCGGAGCACATGTGGACACTCCATCCCATCACCCGGGGACCCCAAACCTGACATGTAAAGGACCTAGTCCATTTTCTTCATGCTATACATCTATGACACCGATGAAATATATCTTGAAAAAGGCAATGTAATGCTGAAACGTCGATAAATTATACACAGCTGTACCTATATGGGTCTGGAATTTGAAAATTTCGATTTACCTTCTGTATAAATAAAACTTCTATTCTGAGTACCGGAGTTCGCTATATCTTGAATTTATTTAATATTTTGATGAACGCACCAATACCAAATATCTGTATTTTTTTTTTGCACTTACCACCTGAGGCAGATGATGGCTGAATAACACAGTACATCATATGTCGGTAAGGGGTTAAACCTAAGGTTATAGATTTCTAAAATATATACTTTGTCTGAAAAAGGGAAGAATTATGAATTATGACAAAAAAAATTACCCATAGAAACCAAGGCAATTTTTTTAAACTTCGCTTGAAAAAATGAAAGTTGTCTTGTGATTGAGTGCAATGGATAACGTTTGGATATGGGATGTTTTCTTATAGATAGTTATATGCCGTATATTTTTCAAATTATTAATATTTATTAGTTTACAAGCCTCGCGAGAATTTTTTTTGTCTTGCTTTGTTTTTTTTAGATCTTCTTGCTGAGCCCTTACAATAATATTATTAGGCGTGTAATGGTGTGTTTAATGTACCTGTACTTGGCACATGTATAGAAATGAGAGTTTACACACAGGCAGCTTATTATTTTACTTTCTCACATTAGCAATCACTTTTAAGTGTTCTCTTTCCAAGATCGAATGGAACAGACAGAAACATTTTCTGGTTATAAATGCTCAGGGTTTTTGTTAGCTGGGACTATCAACATCTGGGCTACTGTGTTCAGCCTCAGGCAAACACTACAAGGATCTGGAGATTTGAACAGGATACATTTAATCTTTTCTAATGGTATGATGCTCTGCCAAGATAAACTTCTCAGAAGAAATATATTTTACTTTCCGACTAATCCCAACCCATGTCAGGTGTAAAGAAAAATTCCTGCTTGTCAATGAAGAGCTGAGCTCTCGGAGGCGACTTCGACGTTGTAGACGTTTATTCCCTCTCAGAACAAACAAGAAATGGTGGTGGGACATTCCTTCTCTTAAAATGTTACACGTATGATGCTTCCAGACAATGGAAAGCAATGAATCAAAGCTGTCGGCTCGGGCTTGGCTGGTGGCATGTTGGCAATCGTGCGTGTTTTCGGCAATGAAGAGCCACCTCATGTTTCCTTCCCAAGGACACTGAGAATGTTGGCGTTGAAAGGCAAACATCACGACTCACCCCCTCGGTTGATTGATAAAGCTGTGTGAGGTAAATCGGAAGGTCAACTAATGACTTATAATGATATATTGGAATGTACTGGCATCACACCCCGCCTAGTTAGGCTTAATAATCCTTAAATGGCCCGTATAAACTTAGCGAGTCATTAGCTGTGGACATCATGGAGAATGTGGAGTATGTAAAACAACCACAACAATCATCTAGAAGAGTTTCAAAGTAAAGCAAGGGAAAAATTTGGCATATCTGTCCAACAATGTATAAAAAAATAACAAATTTTATTGAAGATTCATAAAAAATATGAAGTTGTCCTATGACTGGGGGCACTTGGATGCCAGAAACACATCAGGTATTTATATTCTTGAATTCCATATTTTTAATGAATGCTCAATAAATTTTATTCTTTTTTTACACATCGTTGGACGGAAACTTTTTCCCTTCCTTTGCTTTGAAAGTTGGGTGTACATCACCAGCGAGACTGGCACCGGTCACACGGATTCTAATCCTCAGCATCAGACTGCAAGGCTTGGTGAGCTCGCAATCCTCCCCTTCTTTAATCATCCAGAAAATTAAAAAAAGATACTTGCACCATCATGATCAGTAGTGGAGAAGCTATTAAAAAAAATTTCATATAGTTGCGATCAAAAATGTCCTCCCTGTTCTGTGTATACAGCCCCCTTGGCAGAACTATGCGCCTACATGGTTTCAGACTACAAACAAACCCTGTAAGTGGTCTGATGCCACAAAAGGTTAGACATTCTGCGGATTTTTAGACCGCAGTGTATTACGGTATCAGCATTGTGGATGAGATTTTATGAATGCTCATCCAGACATTGCGGAAAAAATCAGCAGTATAAATTACCCGATATTGCAGATTTGACATCTGCTACGTTTATGCTGCCGATATCGTCTATGCCGTGAATTTCAACTTTTACAATTATAGGCAAAGGGTTAACGGGATTGTCCAGTCTTAACCTGCAAGTCTGGAGTCAATCTATGTGAATGTAGCAATGATAAGGTTGATGAGGTGGTAGTTCTCGACACCCTTGTTCACATTCTCATAATGAGACAAATACTCCGGTAGATACCTGGTAGTTGCCATGAATACACGAGTGCTCATGCAGTTAATTTCACAGTAATTGTTTCACATCACTCCCTCCTGTGCCTGCCAGGCCACTACAGCATCGTGTAATGTCAGCCAAGGTAGGCCAAGAACCACTGGGGAGTGCAAACCCTCTTGCCCGTAATATTTGCTAGATTCACTGTGCAGTGTCCCTACCTGAAGACGTATATCCTGAACGACCTGGATGAAATGCCCCCGACTCAAGGGTGCAAAATCTATTGTGATTATTGCAATAGGTCTTGACAACTCATGAGGAAAAAGACGTTGGTCTGGACGAGCCGGGCATCAACCATATTAAACCCCGTACCACTGACCAAAAAGGCAGAAATAGATTCCTTTTTCCCACTCAAAAGGATTTTGGTGAGTAGAAAGAACTGCGATCTTCCAACGGAGGAAATATGTACACTCAGGTTGATAACCTCATGCAATGTGGGCTTCTTAGTTTCACAAAATAGCTCATTCCCCAACAAAAAAAAACACACTTATAAAAAATGTAACGGCACTCAAAATGTATATGCTTGAAAAAGAATTCTTTTATTGGATATGCAAAATCCAGAATGTCACTGTACGCCGCTCAAAAAAAAACACAGTCCCCTGTGGCGCCGAACTACTGGAGAACCAATGCAACGAGTTACCTCCCCAATTGCATGGGTTCCTCAGTTAACTCAGGCCTAGGTTCATTAGACACATGACTCCCCGAAAATGTAAGTGTCACTCTCCGAGATGGTGGTCTACACGGATAGCTAGGTACTTGGCCGCCTCCAGTGAAACTGGGATCTCATACAGAGCAAAGGCATATTTTATCCTCTCAGAAAGCCCCTGAAAAAACTGATTAAAGCACAAGACCATTCCACTTAGTCAGAGGTGTATCTCGGTTTTCTTGCACCCGGGGCACAAATTCAATTTGGCGCCCCCTTCCCATCCCCACCCAAGCACATATGTGATTTGAACACTTAGTCATGTACCGACGAGCTGCTATCCCTAACTCTCTCAATGTTAAGTGAAAAACTGAGAGAAGCAGGAAGAAAAGCTAATTGTCACGTGACTGTAAGTATGAAAATCGTATATGAGTGAAGTGTTCATGCAATGACGGATGGAAAATGCAAGCAGAGCTGAAGCCTGTCAGTGAGTATATTAGGCCTCTTTCACACTTCAGTCTTTTGGCGTCAGTCACTACCGACATAGTGACGGATTGACGGATCCGTCACAATTGTTGCGAAAACGGTTCTAACGGATCCGTTTTTTTGACGGATCCGTTACTTGGGGGTTGTCTGGGAGAAGTATCTACTTTTTGGAGCATGCGCAATTGAAAAAACGGATTGGGGCGACGGATCCGCCGAAAAAACGGTTGCGGCGGATCCGTCGCCCATAGGCGCCCATTCTATGGAATGGCGGACGTGACGGATCCGTCGCGATCCGCCATTTCGGCGTTGACAAAAAACGTTCCAATGTCCGTCTATTTTCAGAAAACGTCCGCCAAATGTCGACGGATCCGTCGCATGGCGGATGGAACGGACGACCATCCGTCACAATCCGTCACTAATGCAAGTCTATGGGAAAATAACGGATCCGTCAAAAAAAATGACGGATCCGTTATTTGAGGAAAATGGCGGTTTTAGACTGACGCCAAATAACTGAAGTGTGAAAGAGGCCTTACATGCTGTTAGGATTGACATGCTGCAGTGCTTCATTTTATAATTGTCCAGGGTTGAGATGAAAGTCTGCAGCCACTTGTATGACTACAGACTTCTGAGTTCTCACAGCACATGCACTGCACACATTTAGCAGTCTCCATTGCAAGAGTGGACGGTCAAGTCAGCATAAGTATGCGATTTGTATACTTCTGACCAGATTCCAACTAGACGTGTCCGGCATTACTCAGTTCATCTTCAATTAGCGAGGAAACGCCTGTCAAGTCATCATGTGACTACATGCATGCAAATCGCCGACACCAGAGAATCCTGACAGCGTGCAGTGCGCACTGTGAGAATTCAGAAGTCTGCAGTCACATAGAATGACTGCAGACTCATCACAAACTTGGAAAACCCCTTTAATGCTCCTAACATAAATAAAAATATGAGAATCAGTCAGTATCACAAAAAAAAAAATTTACATCCAGGTAGATGACGTTGTCTCTGGAGTTGTTCTCCTTCTTTCCTTCATCTTGTCCAGACCTCATTAGTTTGCTCTTCCACAGCCCGTCTCTGCAGACTTCAATCTTCTCCGGTCTTGTGAAGCACATCCTCACACGATGCCCTTAAAGATAGCAGTGTCATTATAATGCTCCTGAATAAAAATATCTGCTCTATGCTGAAACCCTGAATACATAATTGTCCCTCACTATATTCCCTGCACAAAATATGACCCCAAACTCTCACTCTTATGGTACATGTCCTCCACACTAAACTCTCCTTTTCATACTGTCCTCTCACACCTGGTAAGCTTATAGGGCCCAGTCTCTATATTGTACCTCCTCATTACACTCCCCCTCCTTGACATACTGCCCCTTCATACGTCCCTGCAACTCAGTCTCTGTTCTGTGCACACTCACTTTTGCTCCCACCATACTGTCTCCTCACACATTTTCCCCTCCCTCCTCATACTGTCTCCTCTCACATCCCCCGGTTTACGATACTGTCTCTTCATATATTTACCCCTTCACTCTCTATACTGCCTGCTTACGCATCCCCATGACTCCCCATACTCCATACTGTGCCTGCAAACATCCAATCACCCTCATTCCCAAATACTGTTTCCACATACATTCCCCTGTTCGTTCCTCAAACTGCATTAGCACCCATCCCCCACTCACCATAATGTGTCTACACCCATTCCCCCTCACTCCTTATATTGTGTCTGCAACCATCTGCCCATTTACCATACTGTGTCTGCACCTATCTCCCCATAGTTTCCTCATACATGCCTCCGGGCCACATCTACCCCATTGCTCCTCATTTTGTGTCTTCAAATTTCATCGGCTGCCCATATTGTGTCTGTCCCTGTCCCATCCTTGCTCCCCAAACTGTGACCTCAAATCTTCCTCATCCCGTTACACTAAATCTCCTCACACACTAAATACCCCCATCTCCACACTAAATAGCCCCACACACATTAAATACCCCCATCCCCACTCCAAATCTCCCCACACACATTAATTACCTCCATTACCAAACTAAATCTCCCCTCACACATTAAATACCCCCCATCCTCACAATAAATCTCCCCTCATGCACTTAATCTTCTGTGTCTTCAGCTCCACTGGAGCACTTACCACCAATGTGTGCCTCTGCAGTGCCTGCGAGTGACATCAGCAGCATGATCACATGACCTGATCATGCTGCTGGCGTGTCTCTGACCCTGTGGTCAAAGCTTCAATTGTACTCACTTCTGTAATATGCGAGTACAATTGATCTCTGGGAGCTGGCCCT
The DNA here is from genome assembly GCF_032444005.1 of Ranitomeya imitator. Lineage (NCBI taxonomy): Eukaryota > Metazoa > Chordata > Amphibia > Anura > Dendrobatidae > Ranitomeya > Ranitomeya imitator. Next base: position 635,785,907 of record NC_091286.1, read on the forward strand.
CTGCAGCTTCTCTGTCCTGACTGTCAGCTTAACAGCCGGCTCGGAGAACTGCTGACTCTCAGTCCGGGGGGCAGCAGAATGCATGCCCTGGCTGCCCCCCCAGATACGCCTCTGCACCTATTATCCGTAGATCACCAACGGAATTTGGAGCAATACTCCTCCGTTGGTTGGCCTCCCTGCTGAAGCTGACATAGAGACGCGGTTGGGGTCATCATAGATAAGACCCAAAGCCTGAAAAATTTCCTTGATTGTCTAAAGTAACTGGGAATCAGACCTGATAGAAAATGTAAACTAACCAAAAGAGAAAGAATAGCACCAGAAGGACCAGATTTTTATAAAAGTAACAATTTTATTAACTCAAAAAATAAAAATAACAATAGTAAACAGGAATATGACAAAGGACTCACCCAAAGAGGTGGCAAAGCGGTACACAACAGGCAATCATACAAAGAAAACCAAATAAGTGGTCAGCCCAAAAAGTGTCAGTGCATCGTGCAAAAGATTCATAGAGGTATGCACAAGTATATATGCATATACCAATTGTAAACAGATGTACCAAACACCATCAAACTACATCCGAAGGTGTCAATAAATGACATACGGATAATAATAGAGCATGACCAGTAAAAGTAATAGTAAATCGATTACCTGAGGGACCACGATGCCACCCACCCCAATGCGCGTTTCGGCCATGTGCCTTCTTCCGGGGGTATGGCATCATGGGATATTGTGAGCATTTTATAGATCGCTGGAGCCAATCCCAATAATTGTAACAAACAGAAAACCACATTGCGGCACATGCGCAGTTGGACCGCATCCATAGCTGGGACAACGCCGAGGGCGTCAAGCAAGGAGGAAGTCCGCGTCACCCAAACCCGCCCATGCTAGAACACGTGACCGGGAGTGATGACACGAGCTCCCCCGAGCCACAGAGATGCCGCCAGCATTACCAAGCAACAGAGCGCCGGCGCGCATGCACACTAGGTTAGGTAAGTATAGATGGGATCAGCGTCCAACCAAAAACCAAACGATGGCGCAACAATATACATACAACAAAGAAAATACAATGGATGAAACGAGGAACCATATAAAAGGAAGACATTCTTGATACCCGTTATAAAAAGTGAAAGTGTAAGAGTGCAAAGTATAAAGTGCAGAAAGTAAGAAAGTGCAATATAAATCATGCCAGAAAATGACAAAATCAATGAAAATTTCATTCCAAAGGAATGCAATAATACCTAAGATGGTAGCACACATAGTAATTGCTGATAGAAAATGTGCAGGCTTGACAATCACCCTGAAGAGATATTATGATCCTCACCTGTTGCTCCTCAGAACCTGAGGAGTGAGGAAGTAACCTAAAATAAAGTTTGAATGCCTCAATGATGACCACAAACTTATCCTGACCCCCAGAGAACCTATCCAGCAAAGCGATCTTGGGCTCCACCAGAGGTTGCCCGAGGGCTGTGGGCCCTAAGCCTGGAGTCAATGGGCTATGCAAAGTAACTGAGCGCAGTCTGCCACCTCCAGGCTCAGTTGTTGTAGCTGCCCTGCCACAGCATCATCCATAATGGATCCAAAAAGGTATGGCCAGTGATAATGTCACGTAGTGACAAGGGACTGTGGACACCTACCTGATCCCTTGAACTAGGGAGGTGCCTAAAGGTACCTTCACACTAAACGATATCGCTAGCGATCCGTGACGTTGCAGCGTCCTGGCTAGCGATATCGTTCAGTTTGACACGCAGCAGGGATCAGAATCCTGCTGTGATGTCGTTGGTCGGGGCTAGAAGGCCAGAACTTTATTTGTCCTGACTGTCAGCTTAACAGCCGGCTCGGAGAACTGCTGACTCTCAGTCCGGGGGGCAGCAGAATGCATGCCCTGGCTGCCCCCCTAGATACGCCTCTGCACCTATTATCCGTAGATCACCAACGGAATTTGGAGCAATACTCCTCCGTTGGTTGGCCTCCCTGCTGAAGCTGACATAGAGACGCGGTTGGGGTCATCATAGATAAGACCCAAAGCCTGAAAAATTTCCTTGATTGTCTAAAGTAACTGGGAATCAGACCTGATAGAAAATGTAAACTAACCAAAAGAGAAAGAATAGCACCAGAAGAACCAGATTTTTATAAAAGTAACAATTTTATTAACTCAAAAAATAAAAATAACAATAGTAAACAGGAATATGACAAAGGACTCACCCAAAGAGGTGGCAAAGCGGTACACAACAGGCAATCATACAAAGAAAACCAAATAAGTGGTCAGCCCAAAAAGTGTCAGTGCATCGTGCAAAAGATTCATAGAGGTATGCACAAGTATATATGCATATACCAATTGTAAACAGATGTACCAAACACCATCAAACTACATCCGAAGGTGTCAATAAATGACATACGGATAATAATAGAGCATGACCAGTAAAAGTAATAGTAAATCGATTACCTGAGGGACCACGATGCCACCCACGTGCCTTCTTCCGGGGGTATGGCATCATGGGATATTGTGAGCATTTTATAGATCGCTGGAGCCAATCCCAATAATTGTAACAAACAGAAAACCACATTGCGGCACATGCGCAGTTGGACCGCATCCATAGCTGGGACAACGCCGAGGGCGTCAAGCAAGGAGGAAGTCCGCGTCACCCAAACCCGCCCATGCTAGAACACGTGACCGGGAGTGATGACACGAGCTCCCCCGAGCCACAGAGATGCCGCCAGCATTACCAAGCAACAGAGCGCCGGCGCGCATGCACACTAGGTTAGGTAAGTATAGATGGGATCAGCGTCCAACCAAAAACCAAACGATGGCGCAACAATATACATACAACAAAGAAAATACAATGGATGAAACGAGGAACCATATAAAAGGAAGACATTCTTGATACCCGTTATAAAAAGTGAAAGTGTAAGAGTGCAAAGTATAAAGTGCAGAAAGTAAGAAAGTGCAATATAAATCATGCCAGAAAATGACAAAATCAATGAAAATTTCATTCCAAAGGAATGCAATAATACCTAAGATGGTAGCACACATAGTAATTGCTGATAGAAAATGTGCAGGCTTGACAATCACCCTGAAGAGATATTATGATCCTCACCTGTTGCTCCTCAGAACCTGAGGAGTGAGGAAGTAACCTAAAATAAAGTTTGAATGCCTCAATGATGACCACAAACTTATCCTGACCCCCAGAGAACCTATCCAGCAAAGCGATCTTGGGCTCCACCAGAGGTTGCCCGAGGGCTGTGGGCCCTAAGCCTGGAGTCAATGGGCTATGCAAAGTAACTGAGCGCAGTCTGCCACCTCCAGGCTCAGTTGTTGTAGCTGCCCTGCCACAGCATCATCCATAATGGATCCAAAAAGGTATGGCCAGTGATAATGTCACGTAGTGACAAGGGACTGTGGACACCTACCTGATCCCTTGAACTAGGGAGGTGCCTAAAGGTACCTTCACACTAAACGATATCGCTAGCGATCCGTGACGTTGCAGCGTCCTGGCTAGCGATATCGTTCAGTTTGACACGCAGCAGGGATCAGAATCCTGCTGTGATGTCGTTGGTCGGGGCTAGAAGGCCAGAACTTTATTTGGTCGCTGGCTCTCCCGCTGACATCGCTGAATCGGCGTGTGTGACGCCGATTCAGCGATGTCTTCGCTGGTAACCAGGGTAAACATCGGGTTACTAAGTGCAGGGCCGCGCTTAGTTACCCGATGTTTACCCTGGTTACCATCCTAAAAGTAAAAAAAACAAACGCTTCATACTTACCTTCCGCTGTCTGTCCCCGGCGCTGTGCTTTCCTGCACTCACTGTGAGCACAGCGGCCGGCAAGCAGAGCGGTGACGTCACCGCTCTGCTTTCCGGCCGCTGTGCTCACAGCCAGTACAGAGAAGCACAGCGTCGGGGACAGACAGCGGAAGGTAAGTATGAAGCGTTTGTTTTTTTTACTTTTAGGATGGTAACCAGGGTAAACATCAGGTTACTAAGCGCGGCCCTGCGCTTAGTAACCCGATGTTTACCCTGGTTACCGGCATCGTTGGTCGCTGGAGAGCTGTCTGTGTGACAGCTCTCCAGCGACCAAACAGCGACGCTGCAGCGATCCGGATCGTTGTTTGTATCGCTGCAGCGTCGTTTAGTGTGAAGGTACCTTTAGGTGTGAGACCAAAGTGCATAGACAAACACTAACCAGACAAACAGGGGTAAACAGACAAAGATAAAAGAAAACTACTATCATACAAATACACTCACAAAACAACAGAGTGGGAAACGGAAGGAATAGGAAAAAAGAAACCAAATGGCAGAGGATAAGGAAACTCATGCAAACCAACTCCATTCAGCAATCTTCTGAAAAACTCTTCAACCGCCTTTTCCAAACACTAAACTTTCTCTTTCAACTATTACCAGGTAGAGGTAACTATCACTGGCAAAGTCAGAAGCACAGAGGAGGGTTCTCATATCTGCAGGGAGTAACAAATGCCGAACAGCTGATACAACCCAATTCAGAGAACTCCAGGAGTCCAACTAAGCAATTTAATCCTTGCATCACCAGAGCAAAGAAAGCCAGATCTGCTAATCGGATGGTGAAGTCATTCTAACTACTGCAGGTGTATTATATATACACAAAATTGCTCTTTGAGTATTAATAAATGTCCCTCAAAAATAGGGGACACTGTACCTAAATCACTAAGAGTGTGACCACAGACAAATAAATTGGCCGCACCATGGTACAATTAAAATCATTTTTATTATAACAATTAAAACAACATACACACCTGAAGAAGCGGTGTGAAACGCGCGTCGGGGCAGAGGGACGCCGAGGTTTACCCCTTAGTGACTGACTGACAGGTAACTTACTATCTTATATCATTCGGATGTTTATGCCTTTCTATGGGGGCCCGTGGCTCTCCTGGGATACTGGGAGTATAAGCGTTTAGCTATCCAGTTCTATGTATACTTATAACCAGGTCGGCATACGTATTATTATTGACCAGGATATATATTTAGGCATGTCATCTTTGTGAGATACAGTCTTTACTCATTGTCATAGTCAGCGCAGTATTTGTGGGGTACCTATGGTAGCAAAGTCCCTCCTTTTGTGGTACCAGTACCCTTGTGAGTTACTTTCCTATATATGTTGTTTTAATTATTATAATAAAAATGATTTTAATTGTACCATGGTGCGGCCAATTTATTTGTCTGTGGTCACACTCTTAGTGATTTACTGCAGGTGTATGTATCACCAGACACTGCAATCGTCTGACCTCACTCTGTGCCGAGGAGTGACTACAGCGTGCTCAAAGTATAGTGAGTGGTGGCAGCAGGCTGCCAATCAATATGTCGAGGAGTGATCACAGCGTACCCACTATATAGTGAGAGAGGTGCCTGTTTCTGATCCCTGCACTAGCCCACTAGAAGCCAATAGCTACAGGCAGAATACATGCTCTTTTTCTCCCAGGAGCCACCCTTCCATTAAATGCGATTTACTTTCAGATTACTTTCTATATTTGCAGGTAGACACTATTATAAACACCATCAAGGAGGGGGCAGGAATAAGCACAGCTAAATGTAGGCCCCTTCATGACTGTGCTTGGACACAGGTATTATTTAAAATGGTGCCGGGGTAAGATGATTGGGTAGAAGGGTAGCTTGGGGAGGGGTTTTTAGTGGGGGGCGTGGGGTATATAGGGGAAAAAGTGCGGGAAAAGTGGCACTTTTACGCCGGAAAAGCTAGTGAGAAGAGACCCACCCACCCTCCCTTTTAGATAGGTGGTTAGATGTATATTTATATGTGGATATGCATATTTAGTGGGCAGCTTTAACCATAGGTTGGGTTTAGGAATAGAGGGTGGCGGACCAATTTTGAGGGATGATGATTAAATTGTCAAAGTGGCTGTTGGCAGGGGGTGGGATTCTTGGAGTTGATGCGGATTCAGCGGGGACGGAATTTGAAGGAAATTCCGGACAGTTAAACGGGTTTGTTGTTCTGGCATTTTGGTTACAGGCTCTGGACGGGGTTTTTACCCTGGAGATGGTGGTGGTTATTTTCCCGAAACGGGAATTATGGTGCCCTCGAGCTGGTAGTACGGCTGAGGGTAATTTGAGGTGTTCAAGTTCTGTTTTTTGGTTTTGCCAAAATATTTTAAGCCAGAATTATGTCCCGGTGGGCTCCAAGAACCCTCCCCTCGAATTTTTGCATAAATTATGTTAATGCTTAAAGTAAATGTTTGTTATTGTTTGTTAATAAACTGGCCGCTGTGGCCAAAATTATCCAAAGAAATTACTGTGTTTCGTTTTCTTTTAAAGTGTAGTATTTTGTGTACGCGGGATTTTGGGAGATGTTTTGTGGCTAAGAAGGAGCCATATTGGCCATACACGGTCATGAAAAAATGTCACTATTGATCAATGGGGAACTGGATGAGACACCATTGATCATCTAAACCATGGAATGACAGAGCCCGTACACTGCTGTGTGTATGCTCATGCATTAGGCCATCACTTAGCCTGGATTCGATGCACAAACTGGACAAAGAACACTGGAAAAAACTTGCGGCCTGTCCGTGAATCTCGAATGTGTGAATGCAGTGTCAGTTTGAGTGATTGAAGGGTCATCAGACCCCAGAACCCAACAGATCACACTGCTGCAAAGGGAATACGATATATATTAAATATACCCATTATACTGTTTCTTCTGAGCACATTAAGAGACCTGACTAGTTTTAACCATGGAAGGTCTCAGTGCATCATGATATTACTGCACACCGTGCCAATGGGCGAACTGTATATCTATAATCATCATCAATTAACCAATCACTTTAACACCTACTACTACGGGTTGCCTGTTACTATTTGTAGCATACGTGTGACCTCACCATAGCTGGAGGAGGTGGAAATGTCGGGGTGACAGCAATGTCAGCGGCTTTTATCACAATGCTTCCTAGTCTAATCACAGTCATTAAGGCAGCATGAAGCATTTCCACCTAAGGTTATTTGTAAAACTCCACCATGTAATTACATGGAAAGCTAGAAAAAAAAAACTATCAATCCAGCACGACCCCAAGGAAATAGTGATTGATAGCGATAAGGGCATTTCCTCTGAGATAATAACTGGTTGCGGTAGCTACAACTCCTCCGGGATGAAGCTTACTTTCTACTAATGGTCAGTAATGATGTACAAAGCAGTGACAACTGGAAAGCAAAGAACAACACACACTAAAAGCTTCTAGATTAAGTACATGATGATGGCACTGCGCACGCGCGACACTCACCATGCACAGCGCCAAGAAGAAAACGCCAACTCTTCCCCGTCTACGGAGCAGTGATGCCTTGCTCTACATTACTTTCTAATACCAATAAGTACAGCTGTCACCAGCAATAGGTTGTCACATAGCACAATCCCACGATTCCGTCTGAAAGGGGTGGCTCAGGACTATAACACTGATGACCTATCCTAAGGATACAATATGTCATCAATATCAGTTCATTGGGGATTCGACATGGGCACCACCACCGACTGGCTGTTAGCAGATCCCACGACTGCCAAAAGTATACAGTGCACAGAGCCGAAACAACACAAGTTCATACACTTTATGGACACCATTTAAGTAGTGTAGCAGCTCCTAATGAAGTGAACGGCAGCTGAGCTGCAGCACTCGAGAATGGCCACTGTAAAGTGTCCAGAGCTGTGCTGTTCCGAATACTTTCGATGGCAGCCTGCTGGCAGCTGATCGATGGGTTTCCCAGGTTTGGATCACCACTAATCTGGTATAGCTGATCTATTATGAGGATAAGTCACCACTATTATAATCCTTGTGTTACACACCTGTCCCTGGTCTTGACTATATTCCATCTGCCCCGTATCATAGAACTTTCCTGTGCTCCACATGGGGCTTCACAGGTGGCCTGGCGTGCTCCCATGTTATATTCTGCCTGGGCCTATTTAAGGGTTTCTAAGTCACACACCCGGGCCTTGGTATTGAAGCTGAGACTAGTATTGCAGTTTGTGTGTGCACAGCACCTGGCTGCAGGCTGCAGTTTGTCTCTGGTAGATTAGCGTCTTCTAGTGCCTCTACCTACTTGTCTGTATCTTTATGTGACTTCGGATCTCTGTCCGCTACCGGTCTTCTGAACCTCTTCCAGTAGTTATCAGGATGTCCTCCTGGTTATGTGGCTTCCTTGGTTACTGACTTTCCTGTTACTGTGTTATCTGCTACCTGCCTGTGGTTTCCTTACATCCTCTACCTGCCTGCAGTTTTCTGCACTCCACCTGCCTGCCTGCGGTTTCCTGACGTCCTCAGCCTGCCTGCGGTTTCCTGATGTCCTCCACCTGCATGTGCTTTCCTGCATTCCACAGTTTCCAGTCCCTCTACTCATCAACTTGCTGACCCGATGCCCGTGGACCATGTACAAACCTGGACCTTGGGCTTAGAGGAGCTACCCCACCCAATGAGCCCCTTGAACATCTGATAACACCTGGGCAACCCCTTTAAAGTTTATCTACTCCATTACAAGAGCAGATAATATAATTTTCTTAAGAATCATTAAGGAATATATTGTACTGCCTCCTGATTAATAATGTAGCTACAGTCAGTGCGGCCTTCTTGTCTTTCCAAGTAAAGATGTAAGCACAGATAGTACTGCCTCCATGTCTTTTCATATCATGATGTAAGCAGATAGTACTGCATCCCTGTCTTTCCGTATGATAACATAAGCACATATAGTACTGCCTCATGTCTTTCAATATGATGATTTTTTTTTCCTTGAGAAAGGCACTGGTCCAACGCCACAATGCATTGGGATGAATAAAAAAAACATTGCTTATACTTTCCTGAACTCACACTTTCCACAAGTGCAACCCACACATCGTGATAATCTCCGCTTTGCCAAACTGCCATCTGGACGATATCTGTGCACCTTTGATCCATCCAGATCTTCCCCATATACTGATGTTAGCCCAGATAGTACTACCTCCTTCTCTTTCCATGTACTCGAACACTGTGAGATCCAATCATAAAGATGGCGTGGTGCTCACATCTAGGGTTGGCGTACCATATATTGTACATACACATATATAAGAAAATATCATCACTATTTCAAGGTTGGAGATTTATTGTATCCACTTAGGAGAGTTATTATATGCTTTCATTCAGAAAAAAACATATTAGAGTACATCAATACATTTATAGCCGCTTGAATGGGAGCCATACAATCTAAACTCAGATCTCACTAGAACTTAATAACCCATCAAAAGTAGTTATTCACATACCCTTCTCCATATTGAAGTTGTAACACCAAGAATTGTGGAATCATGGAAATCACACGATGTTGCCGAGATGCAAATGATGAAAAAATGGAAACAAACTTTTCAAAATCTCAGCATGGAGTATGTGCGCAGAAAGTTTATTCAGCATGGAGTATGTGCACAGAAATCCCGACACATACAGTCTTGGCTGTATCAATAAGGTTAATGGTTGTCTGAGAAATTTGGGAAACTTGGGAAAATCATCACGATCCACTGCTGGCAGCTCCTGTGTAATCACTGACCCATGATGTCCCAGATGTACTCGATGGGAGACAAGTCCGGAGATGCTGCAGGCCATGGTAGCCCAATTAGGCCACACAGGCTGCTCACAGTAGGAGAAGCAACATGCGGCCTGGAGTTGTCGAATTGAAAAATGGCTCCTGAGACACTTTGGAGAAGTGACCTTCTAGTCTCTCCTTGTAATGATTTAGGTACGGACAGCACTGTCTCCCTGTCTTTCTGTGTAATGATCTAGTCAGTGATCTACACCTCCCTGTAATAAGACAGGTACAGATAGTACTGCCTTCCTTTCTCTCAATGTGACGATATAGGGAAAGATAGGGCCGCCTGCCTGTCTCTCCATATAATGATGTAAGCACATATAGCACTGTCTCCACTGTCTCCTTGATGCTCTTTGTAATGATGTAGATACAGATAGGAGTGCCTTCCCTGTCTCTACATGTAATAATGCAGATACAGATAGTACTGCCTCCCTGTCTCTCCATGTAATGATGTAAGCACAGATAGAACTGTCTCCACTGCTTCCTTGACGCTCTATGTAATGATGTACATACAGATAATACTGCCTCCCTGTCTGTCCATGTAATAATGCAGATACAGATAGTACTGCCTCCCTGTCTCTCCATGTAATGATGCAGGTACAGATAGTATTGCATTCCCTGTCTCTCCATGTAATGATGCAGGTACAGATGGTACTGCCTTCCCTGTCTCTCTATGTAAGGATGCAGGTACAGATAGTACTGCCTCCCTGTCTTTCCATGTAACCATGTAATGATGGGGGTATAGATAGTAAGCCCTCTGTGTCTCTCCATGTAACGATGCAGGACCAGATAGTAATATCTCCTTGTCTCTCCATGTAATGATGCATGAACAGATAGTACTTCCTCCCTGTCTCTCCATGTAATGATGTAGATACAGATAGTAATACCTCCCTGTCTCTCCATGTAATGATGCATGAACAGATAGAACTGCCTTCCTGCCTCTCCATGGAATAATCTAAGCACTAACTGTCACATCAAAATTTAAACATGCTTATTAAAAGCATTATTCATTTCCAGTCTTAAAAATAAAGAAATACGTAGGGTAGCGAGGCCTCAGTGCTAGACTAGACCTCAGCAGATCAGAACGTGATGACATTTTCTAACCATCATGTCCCAGTGGATTTCATTTTGTATACAGGTGCAATTATCTGTAAATTTTACAAGAAAAAATGATATGTGTAAAACACGCAATACGCTGCTGTTAATCAATCCCCCCTTCACTTACATGACTCAGTTCTTTGCTATCAATTTTAGTGCCTGATTCTGCAACAAGTATGTGATGTGTGAACTCGGCTGATCATACACATTGCAAAGCTGTTTGCCAAACTATAGGCTTCAGACAGCTTTTATCTAATGTGTATGGGGAGGTTGGGGGTCCCTGTCTGCCTACTATTCTATCCCTTTTATAGATGATTTTATGTGAAACTCCAGCACCATGCCAACAATCCGCTCAGTATGTTTTTTTTTTTTTATAGGGGCAGGGGAGAGTTAAAAAAATAGGCTAAGTTAACACTAGGCGTTTTTCCTGCTTCTTTAATGCAAATTTTCAGCTGCGTTTTACAGTACCAGCAAAGCCTATGACATTTCAGAAATCTCATGCACATTGGTTATTTTGTCGTCAGTATTTTGTGCTGTGCCTGTTTTTTTGGCACAATGGAGTACGCCACTTCTTTCAGCATTTTTTCAGTGTTTTTTTAACTTGAATGGGTGGTGAAAAAAAAGCTAAAAAAAATGCATAAAAAACACAGGTATCATGTTTTGCTGCGTTTTAAAAAAGTAACCATTACTGACTACCAAATTTTTTGTTCTTCATTTATTTTAGTGTTTCTTAAAGCCAGAAAGTTGATATTTGAAATGACGTTAGTTTTGTGCCATGTCTGTGATCTGCTTTTTTTCTACAAAATTAAACAACTGAATGAACATCCTCCAAGGCCGGTGATTCCATAATTTTTGCCAGAGGTTGTATGGAACCGTACATTTTTTTTCCAACATTAAACTTTATCAGCATGCACAAAAGACAAATCTAGCATGCCAAAAACGCCGAAAAAAAAAACGCACAAAAAAAAAGTGCAAACAAGCAAGTGAAAACAAGGCAACATGCTTTTTTCTGCAGTTCTTTCCTGCCAAGAGATCAGGTTTTGCTGCAAAAAAAAAAAAATAAAACCTTGAAATAATGCCTAGTGTGAGCTTACCCATAATGCGGCTGAAAATCAAAACTGAAATATAATGGTACAGTCACACTTGTGCTAAGCAAGGAAACTGCAGCATTAAATACTTTGCACTGGTTAACTTGCACTTTGTATCTTTTCTTCAGCATGTGACAGAAATTTTCTCTCATCTCAATTCACAAAGTGCTATATATATATCTAATACTAGATGGTGGTCCGATTCGAACGCATCGGGTATTCTAGCATATGCATGTCCATGTAGTATATTGCACAGCCCACATAGTATATTGCCCAGTCACGTAGTATATTGCCCAGTCACGTAGTATATTGCCCAGTCACGTAGTATATTGCCCAGTCACGTAGTATACAGCACAGAGCCACGTAGTATATTGCCCAGTGACGTAGTATACAGCACAGAGCCACGTAGTATATTGCACAGCGACGTAGTATACAGCACAGAGCCACGTAGTATATTGCCCAGCCACGTATGTCACAGGTTAAAAAATAAACATATACTCACCTTCCGAGGGAGCGGTGCACTCGGCAGCTTCCGGTCCCAGGGTTGGTAGCGCAGGACCCGTGATGACCGTGACGTCATGGCAGGTCCTTCTCGCGCAGGCGCGCAGGACCTGTGATGAGGTCGCGGTCACATGACCGTGACGTCATGGCAGGTCCTTGCGGCATACCATCCTTGCCACCGGAACCTGCCGCTTGCATGGAGCGGTTACCGGAGCGTCGCGAGGGGCGGGAAAGGCGGCGGAAGGGGAGTATATAATGATTTTTTGATTTTTTTATTATTTTTAACTTTAGATCCTTTTACTATTGATGCTGCATAGGCAGCATCAATACTAAAAAGTTGGGGACACACAGAGTTAATAGCGGTGGTAACGGAGTGAGTTACCCGCAGCATAACGCAGTCCGTTACCGCTGGCATTAACCCTGTGTGAGCGGTGACTGCGGGGAGTATGGAGCGGGCGCCGGGCACTAACTGCAGGGGAGTAGGAAGGGACTAATCGGACTGTGGCCGTCGCTGATTGGTCGCGGCAGCCATGACAGGCAGCTGGCGAGACCAAGTGTGTGTGTGTGTGTGTGTGTGTGTGTGTGTGTGTGTGTGTGTGTGTGTGTGTGTGTGTGTGTGTGTGTGTGTGTCTGGGATAGGCATCTTGCACAGTCACACGTCTGGACCCCGAGAGCGTCATAGGCTATGTTGTGAGGTGCAATTTTAACCCCGCGCTTTCCAATTCACCGAACAATTTTGTCCCTATCTACATAATGGGGAAGAAGTGAAAGGAAAAGTGTTGGAGGCAAATTGACAGCTGCCAGATGTGAACAAGGGGGACTTAAAGAGTGAGAGCGATGGCGCCAAATAGTATATATCGTACAGTTGCAAAGGGGGGGCCCCGACATGGGATACTCACCACACACGGGGATATGAACACACACACAAAATGCGCCACACACTACCACGTGCTTGAACACATATACCACCCTCAGCACACATTTCACCACACATATACTAACCTCGCCACATAAAAGTCGAAACACAAAAGTCGCCGCTCAAAACTCGCCACGCGCAAAATTCGCCACATGCAAAACGCGCCACATGCAAAACTAGGCTCACGCAAAACTAGCCACACGTGCAAAACTTACCTAACGCAAAACTTGCACACGCAGAAAAATTGGCACATGCACAAAAGTTGCAACACATGCAAAATTTGCCTCACACAAAACTTGCACATACTCAAAATGCCCCACACATAAAACTCGCCACGTGCAAAACTCGCCATGCACAAAACTTGCTGCACACCTTGCTACACTAACCTGTCACATGCAACTCGACACACAAAAATTTGCTACATGCATGCCGCAACACAAAACTCATCTCACAAAAGTCGCTACATGCATGTCGCCACATGCAACTCAACACACACAACTTGACACATGAAACTCGCCCTAAAACACACACAAGTCTGGTATTATCCTTCAAAAATATAAATCGGATTAATAAGCAGACAAACTACAAGAGCAACAAATGTACCATATAGGAAATACGGCAGCTGTCAGTCACATGACCTGTCTATTATGTGTAGGTGTGAGCTAATATATACTGCTAGGCTTCCTGTTGGCTGGGGATTTATCAGGCTGCCAATTTAGCTTACAAATACTGAGGTAAACATACTGACCAAATAACGTGTGAACGCGGTCTAATACAGGAGATGACAAACAGATATATACTGTATACAGGGGAGATGACACACAGATATATACTATATACAGGAGAGATGACACACAGGTATGTACTATATACAGGAGCAGATGACACACATGTATATACTATATACAGGAGGAGATGACTTACAGGTATATACTATATACAGGAGGAGATGACATACAGGTATATACTATATACAGGAGGTGATGACATACAGGTATATACTATATATAGGAGGAGATGACATACAGGTATATACTGTATACAGGAGGAGATGACATACAGGTATATACTATATACAGGAGGAGATGACATACAGGTATATACTATATATAGGAGGAGATGACACAGGTATATACTATATACAGGAGGAGATGACACACATATATACTATATACAGGAGGAGATGACATACAGGTATATACAATATAAAAGAGGAGAAGACAGGTATATAGAGGAGGAGATGACATACAGCAGGTATATACTACAGTATATACAGGAGATGACACAGGTATATACTATATATAGGAGGAGATGACATACAGGTATATACTATATACAGGGGAGATGATACAGGTATATACTCTATACAGGATGAGATGACATAAACCAGGTATATACTATATACAGGGGAGATGACATACAGGTATATACTATATACAGGAGGAGATGACATACAGGTATATACTATATATAAGAGGAGATGACATACAGGTATATACTATGATGTACCATAACAAATTGTATTGTGGTACCGTGTTAGCCGGAAAAATCGATGTGAATACTTTTCTGCCCAATGATGACAGAAGTATTCTAGGAGTGATACCGTTATTGGCTAACCAGAAAATAATATGTTTGCAAGCTTTCAGAGCACAGAGGCTCCTTCTTCAGGCAAGATTACAAATAGATACAGAAAAGATGACATACAGGTATATACTATATACAGGAGGAGATGACACATAGGTATATACAATATACAGGAGGAGATGACATACAGCAGGTATATACTATTTACAGGGGAGATGACATACAGGTATATACTATATATAAGGGAGATGACAAACATGTATATACTGAGGGGAAAATGAGAAATGTAAGGTGAAAATGAGAGGTGTGAGGTGAAAATGAGAGGTGTGAGTTGAAAATGAATAGGTGTGAGTGCAAAATGAGAGGAGAGAGGGAAAATAGTGGAGTGATCAGAAAATGACAGATGTGAGGTCGAAATGACAAGTATTGGGGGGAATGAGAGGAGTGAGGGGAAAATCAGAGGTGTGAGGGGGAAAATCAGAGGTGTGAGGGAGAAAATGAGAGATGTGAGGGGGAAAATGAAAAATTTGAGGGTAAAAATGAGAGGCGTGATGGTAAAATAAGAGAAGTGAGGAGCTATAACTAACAACAGATATTTACTATGACCAGGCAACGCCGGGCTCTTCAGCTAGTATATATATATATATACACATATATACACTAGATGGTGGCCCGATTCTAACGCATCGGGTATTCTAGAAAATGTATGTACGGTAGTTTATTTATGAAGTTTTCAGAATAATGCAATTTATACACAGGATTCGGCTGGCCAGGCGCGACCAATCAGTGGAGCCAGGGCCGGCTCCAGGTTTTTGAAGGCCCCGGACAAAAGAGTCTCAGTGGGCCCCCCTTTTTAACACATACGATTCATGATGCACAGATACAGCAGAGAAATATAGCACAGTCACGTAGCATATAACACAGCCCACGTAATATATAACACAGCCCACGTAGCATATAGCTCAGCCACGTAGCATATAACACAGGCCACATAGTATATAACACAGCCCACGTAGCATATAGCACAGCTATGTAGCACATAACACAGCCACGTAGTATATAACACAGTCCTCGTAGTATATAGCACAGCCACATAGTATGTTGCCCAGCCACGTATATTGCACAGCCACGTAGTATATAGCACAGCCTACATAGTATATAACACAGCCACGTAGCATATAGCACAGCCCATGTAGTATATAACACAGCCACGTAGTATATAGCACAGCCCACGTAGTATATAGCACAGCCCATGCAGTATATAACACAGCCACGTAGTAAATAGCACAGCCACGTAGTATATAGCAGCCACATACTATATTGCACTGCCACGTAGTATATTGCACAGCCACGTAGTATATTGCACAGCCACGTAATATATAGCTCAGCCACGTATTATATAACTCAGCCACGTAGCATATAGCACAGCCACATATATTGCACAGCCACGTAGTATATAGCACAGCCCACATAGTATATAACACAGCCATGTAGTATATAGCACAGCCCACGTAGTATATAACATAGCCCATGCAGGATATAACACAGCCACATAGTATATTGCCCAGCCACGTAATATATTGCACAGCCACATAGTATATAGCACAGCCCACGCAGTATATAACACTGCCACGTAGTATATAACACAGCCCACGTAGTATATAGCACAGCCACGTAGTATATAGCACAGCTCATGTAGTATATAGCACAGCCCACGTAGTATATAACACAGCCCACGCAGTATATAACACAGCCACGTAGTATATTGCCCAGCCACGTGGTATATAGCACAGCCCACATAGTATGTAGCACAGAGACGAAGTATATAGCACAGCCCACGCAGTATATTTATTATTATTATTATTATTAATTTATATAGCACCATTAATTCCATGGTGCTGTACATGAGAAAGGGGTTACATATAGAGTTATAGATATCGTTTACAGTAAACAAATTTACAGTGACAGACTGGTAGAGGGGAGAGGACCCTGTCCTTGCGGACTTACATTCTACAGGATAGTGGGGAAGAGACAGAATGTAGGGGCGAGGCAGCGGCTCTGGCGAGGCAGCAGCTCTGGCGATGGCGAGGCGGCAGAATGGTTATTGCAGGCTGTAGGCTTTCTAGAAGAGATGGGTTTTCAGGTTCCGTCTGAAGGAGCCGAGGGTGGTGGATAGTCAGACGTGTTGAGGCATGGAATTCCAGAGGATGAGGGATATTCAGGAGAAATCTTGGAGGCGGTTGTGTGAGGAACGAATAAGTGTGGAGGAGAGTAGGAGGTCTTGGGAGGATCGGAGATTACGTGAGGGAAGATATTGGGAGATTAGTTCAGAGATATAGGGAGGGGACAGGTTGTGGATGGCTTTGTAGATCAGTGTTAGTAGTTTGAACTGGATTTGTTGGGGAATTGGGAGCCATTGGAGGGATTTGCAGAGGGGAGAAGCAGGGGAGTAGTGAGGAGAGAGGTGGATTAGCCGGGCAGCAGAGTTGTGGACAGACTGGAGTGGTGCAAGAGAGTTAGCGGGGAGGCCACAGAGGAGGGTGTTGCAGTAGTCGAGGCGGGAGATGATGATGGCATGCACAAGAGTTTTGGTAGATTGTGGGCTGAGGAAGGAACGGATTCTGGCAATATTTTTGAGTTGGAGGCGACAGGAGGTGGCAAGAGTTTGGACGTGCGGTTTGAAGGACAGGGCAGAGTCGAGAGTTACCCCGAGGCAGCGGATTTCAGGTGCAGGAGAGAGCGTGATGCCGTTTACCATAATAGATAGGTGAGGTAGGGGGAATACGTGAGATGGGGGAAAGATGATGAGTTCGGTTTTGTCTACATTGAGTTTTAGGAAGCGAGAGGAGAAGAAGGAGGATATGGCTGACAGACACTTCGGGATTCTGGACAGCAGAGAGGTGGCATCTGGGCCAGAGAGGTAGATCTGAGTGTCGTCCGCATATAGGTGGTACTGGAAGCCGTGGGACTTTATGAGTTGTCCTAGGCCAAGAGTATAGATGGAAAAAGGAGGGGCCCTAGGACAGAGCCCTGAGGGACTCCAACAGAGAGAGGGCGGGATGAGGAGGTAGTGTGGGAGTGGGAAACGCTAAATGTGCGGTCGGAAAGGTATGAGGCAATCCAGGACAGGGCAAGGTCTTTGATGCCAAGGGAAGAAAGAATCTGTAGCAGTAGGCAGTGATCGACTGTGTCGAAAACAGAGGACAGGTCAAGAAGGAGGAGGATGGAGAACTGTCTGTTAGCTTTGGCTGTAAGCCATTAGTAATTTTTGTCAGGGCAGTTTCGGTGGAGTGGTGGGGGCAGAAGCCAGATTGGAGGTTGTCAAGGAGAGAGTTAGATGAGAGGTGGGAGGAAATTTGAGCATGGACATGCTGCTCAAGGAGTTTTGAAGCAAACGGGAGCAGTGATATGGGGCGGTAGCTGGGCATAGCAGTTGGGTCAAGGTTAGTTTTTTTGAGGATGGGTGTGATGGTGGCATGTTTGAAGGCCGAGGGGAAGGTACCAGAAGATAGCGATAGGTTGAAGAGATGGGTTAGGGCTGGAATGAGCATGTTAGTGACGTTGGGGAGCAGGTGGGAGGGGATGGGGTCAAGTGCACAGGTGGTGAGGTGCAATTTGGAGAAGAGGCGAGTAAGCTCTCCTTCAGTGATGTTGGAGAGGGAGGTTATTGGGGAAGGGCAGAGGTCTGGTATATGGAGTGGTTGGGGTGATGGAACTGTAAAGGTTAGCCTTGTTTGGTCGATCTTGTTTTTGAAGTAGGTGGCAAAGTCCTCAGAGGAGATGAGGGGAGTTGGAGGTGGCAGTGGTGGGCGGAGGAGGGAGGTAAATGTGCTGAATAGTTGTTTTGGGTTGTAGGATAGTGAAGATACAAGGTTAGTGAAATAGGTCTGCTTAGCGGAGGTGAGGGCAAATTTGAAGTCAAATGTAGCTTGTTTGAAAGCAGTGAAGTCGTCTGGCAGGCGTGTTTTCTTCCGACGCCGCTCCGCAACCCTGGATGCTTGTCAAAGTTTTTTTGCGAGATTGTTATGCCAAGGTTGCCTATTGGTTCGTCGCACTGTGCCATGCATGAGAGGGGCGACTGAGTCTATGGCTGATGTGAGGGTGGAGTTATAGAAAGCGGTGGCACGGGCCATGTCGTGGAGTGAAGATATGGAGGACAGGGGTAGGAGAGAGTCTGAGAGTCTGTGAATGTCTAGGTGTACGAGGTTTCTGCGAGGATGTGGTAATGGCTGGACATAGGGGGCAGGTGAGGAGGACAAGGATGAGAAGGTGAGTAGATGGTGGTCAGATAGGGGGAAGGGAGAGGTTGTGAGATTAGATAAGGAACAGAGGCGGGTGAAGATGAGGTCTAGTGTATGTCCGTCGGTGTGGGTGGCTGTGGAGGACCACTGAGTGAGTCCAAAGGATGAAGTAAAGACCAGGAGCTTGGAGGCTGCTGGCTGGCGGGTGTCAGTAGGGATATTAAAGTCACCCATGATGATGGTGGGGATGTCAGCAGAGAGAAAGTGAAGGAGCAAGGTGGAGAATTGGTCGATGAAGGCAGTGGCTGAGCTCGGTGGTTGGTATATGACAGCCATTTGGAGATTGGAGGGAGAGTAGATACAGACAGAGTGAACCTCGAAAGAAGGGAGGATAAGGGAGGGTGGGGGTTGGATAGGGTTGAAGGAACAGTTTTTAGAAAGAAGGATACCCACTCCTCCACCATGTCTGTTGCCAGACAGAGGAGTGTGGGTAAATTGGAGGCCACCGTAGCTCAGTGCTGCAGGTGAGGCAGCGTCAGGGGGCGTCAGCCAGGTATATAACACAGCCCATGCAGTATATAACAGCCCACACAGTATATAACACAGCCCGCGTAGTGTATAGCAATGTGGGCACCATATCCCTGTTAAAAAAAAGAATTAAAATAAAAAATAGTTATATACTCACCTTCCGGCGGGCCCTGGATCTAGGCCAGGCATTTAGCGATGCTCCTCGCGACGCTCCGGTCCCAAGAATGCATTGCGGCCTCGCGAGATGATGACGTAGCGGTGTGAGCCCTGTGTGAGCGCTGACTGGAGGGGGCACTGACCGAGAGTAGGAAGATGCGAATTCGCAGCCGGACTGTGCCTGTCGTGGGATTTCCGTGAAAGACAAACAGACAGACGGAAGTGACCCTTAGACAAATGTATACAGTGGGGCAAAAAAGTATTTAGTCAGTCAGCAATAGTGCAAGTTCCACCACTTAAAAAGATGAGAGGTGTCTGTAATTTACATCATAGGTAGACCTCAACTATGGGAGACAAACTGAGAAAAAAAAATCCAGAAAATCACATTGTCTGTTTTTTTAACATTGTATTTGCATATTATGGTGGAAAATAAGTATTTGGTTAGAAACAAAATTTCATCTCAATACTTTGTAATATATCCTTTGTTGGCAATGACAGAGGTCAAACGTTTTCTGTAAGTCTTCACAAGGTTGCCACACACTGTTGTTGGTATGTTGGCCCATTCCTCCATGCAGATCTCCTCTAGAGCAGTGATGTTTTTGGCTTTTCGCTTGGCAACAAGGACTTTCAACTCCCTCCAAAGGATTTCTATTGGGTTGAGATCTGGAGACTGGCTAGGCCACTCCAGGACCTTGAAATGCTTCTTACGAAGCCACTCCTTCGTTGCCCTGGCGGTGTGCTTTGGATCATTGTCATGTTGAAAGACTCAGCCACGTTTCATCTTCAATGCCCTTGCTGATGGAAGGAGGTTTGCACTCAAAATCTCATGATACATGGCCCCATTCATTCTTTCATGTACCCGGATCAGTCGTCCTGGCCCCTTTGCAGAGAAACAGCCCCAAAGCATGATGTTTCCACCACCATGCTTTACAGTAGGTATGGTGTTTGGAGGAAAAAGAATACGGAGTTGCATCCATCAAACATGACAAGTTGTGTTTCTACCAAACAGTTCCAGTTTGGTTTCATCAGACCATAGGACATTCTCCCAAAACTCCTCTGGATCATCCAAATGCTCTCTAGCAAACTTCAGACGGGCCCGGACATGTACTGGCTTAAGCAGTGGGACACGTCTGGCACTGCAGGATCTGAGTCCATGGTGGCGTAGTGTGTTACTTATGGTAGGCCTTGTTACATTCGTCCCAGCTCTCTGCAGTTCATTCACTAGGTCCCCCCGCGTGGTTCTGGGATTTTTGCTCACCGTTCTTGTGATCATTCTGACCCCACGGGGTGGGATTTTGCGTGGAGCCCCAGATCGAGGGAGATTATCAGTGGTCTTCTATGTCTTCCATTTTCTAATTATTGCTCCCACTGTTGATTTCTTCACTCCAAGCTGGTTGGCTATTGCAGATTCAGTCTTCCCAGCCTGGTGCAGGGCTACAATTTTGTTTCTGGTGTCCTTTGACAGCTCTTTGGTCTTCACCATAGTGGAGTTTGGAGTCAGACTGTTTGAGGGTGTGCACAGGTGTCTTTTATACTGAGAACAAGTTTAAACAGGTGCCATTACTACAGGTAATGAGTGGAGGAAAGAGGAGACTCTTAAAGAAGAAGTTACAGGTCTGTGAGAGCCAGAAATCTTGATTGTTTGTTTCTGACCAAATACTTATTTTCCACCATAATATGCAAATAAATTGTTAAAAAAACAGACAATGTGATTTTCTGGATTTTTTTTTCTCAGTTTGTCTCCCATAGTTGAGGTCTACCTATGATGTAAATTACAGACGCCTCTCATCTTTTTAAGTGGTGGAACTTGCACTATTGCTGACTGACTAAATACTTTTTTGCCCCACTGTATATATATTTATACACACACACCGAGGATTTTCTGCATACAAATCTGCCGCCAAAAATCTACATATTCACTCTGTGGGAAAATACTCTTAAACACACTGCCTACCGCAATGTCAAAAAACACAAAATACACCACTCACACACAAAAAAAATGATGCAGAAATATTTTTAGCAGAAAATTTTTGGCTGAAAATAGATTATTTCTAGCTGAGAATATTTTATACACACAAAAAAAATGCATGCTGCAGAAAATAATACTGTGCAGATATTGGTTTCACAATTTCCCTATCAACTCCCATAAAATATTTGCTCTCAGGTTTTTTTGTTTTTACCATTTAAAAAAAAAAGTGTATTTTTACGGCGTATTTGCTGCGTTGTAATTGTCTCTTGTGCATGCTGATAATGTTTAGTGCCCCCCAAAAAATCATGATGCAACTTTCTTAAGGTTTTTGCACTTACTCATTGTTTCCTATGGATCAAAAAAAAAGCTGAAAAAGTGACATGCTGCAGTTTTCAAAAACGCAGCAGTCTTCCAAATCAGTCAGGAAAATAAAACCAAGCTGTATGCATGAGATTTCTGAAATCTCATAGACTTTGCTGGTACCGTAAAATTCAGCTTAAAATTTGCATTATAAAAAAAGCAGCAAAAAAACGCAATGCGTGAACATAGCCTTAGGCAAATTAAATTACCCGTACTTGCTTTTTTTTATTATATCTCCTGGTTTTTGGCTTTGACAAAACCTTCTTGATACAGTCATACAGTCATGTGAAGATTACATGCATTTTTTAACTGTGGATTTTACAGATCTAATGTAAGTCTATGGGAAAAATCTGCACGTATTGTTAGGGTATGTGCCCACGCTGCGGATTTTTCCGCAGCGGATTTGGAAAACCCGCAGTGCAAAACCACTGCGGATTTTCTTGCGGTTTCTTCTGCGGGTTTTCACCAGCACTTTCCTATTGGTGCTGGTTGAAACCCGCTGCGGAATCCGCACAAACAATTGACATGCTGCGGAAAATAATCTGCAGCGTTTCCGCGCGGCTTTTTCTGCAGCATGTGCACAGCTGTTTTTTTTTTCCCATAGGTTTACACTGTACTGTAAACTTTGGGAAAACTGCTGCGGATCCGCAGCGGCCAAATCCGCAGCGTGTGCACACAGCCTAAAACTCCAGGTACCCGCAAGAGAAACCCGCAATTTCTATAAATCTCATCCACATTGCTGCGAACTATAAGACGCTGCGTTTTCTGAGCAGCAAAAATACACAGTGTAAAAAACTAATTGTGGGAACGTAACCTAAGGCCCCTTTCAGACATCGGTAGGCGAAAAATTGTGTGAGTGTCATCAGTGTTGTCATCCGTTGTCGGTCATTTCATCAGAGATTTTTACATCATGGAAAAAAAAACAACTGCACAGCTTCTCATAATCATTACAATGTTAATCACGGACGACGCACTAATGCCGTCCATGTGTAGCCTGTGGCCATTCTGACCTGCATGGGTAATTGTAATCTGCCATTCAGATCTGGACATCGCCGTGATTTTTTTGTAAGGATGCAGTCCGCTCAACGACACGGACATGTGAACAGTTCCATAGATTATAATGGAAAAACACGTATGTGAAAAATGGATGTCTGGATGAGGCGTTGGGGTGTGTTCACACCAAGCTGTTTTGGGGCCTTTTTAGAACAGAAACTCTCCAAATTCCGCCTCAAAAACTCAAAGCTTGTAGTTTCCGCTCCAAAAGCTCAGCAAAAAGACAGGCTATGTTCACACGTTGCGTTTTTTTTTACCCAAATTTTCATCTGCGTTTTTCAGTACCAGTCAAGCCTATGAGATTTCAGAAATCTCATGCACACACAGCTTGGTTTTTTTTTTGTCCTCGGTATTTTGTACAATACCTTGGTTTTTGCCAAATGCAGCATGTCACTTCTTTCAGCGCTTTTTTCAGCATTTTTCACCTGTTGGTGGTGCAAAAAACGCTGAAAACACTCTGCAAAAATGCAGGTATCAGGTTTTGCTGATTTTTTGGGGTGCCAAAACCCGATGAAGTAGAATCAGATTTTATTTTATGCACTAACATTTATCAGTATGCATGAGACAAAAACGCTGCAAAAAATGCAACAAAAACTAAGAAAAATCTACTTTTTTGGAGGCAAGTTTCTTACTGCCAAGAGAGCAGGTAAAAAATGAAGCAAAAATGTAATGAGTAAACACAGCGTTGGATTTATTTAGACGTCAGACATTTTTCTTGTATAATAATTGGTCACTGTTTTTTTTTTTTACCAGTTTGGTCAGGTTTTACTATCAGAATTTGGTCAGATTTTCATCCTTTTTTCTCGGGTGAAAAAAAAAAAACCTGATGGAGGTTTCTCAAGTCTCCTCTTATCAGTCTGTGTAAAGCGGACAGTACACAGAGGGCAGAGGATTATCACACATCCATTGTCTTGCATTGGCGCTGGTGAGCCAACACTCGGATCAATATCAGACAGTTCTTCATGATTTTGTGCGGACCGCCCGGTCCGAGGTAAGAACTGGAGGGGTGAACAGGCCCATAGACTATCATGAGCGCTTTCTGAGAAAAACACTGGGCACTTGTACCAGAAAAACGGACGTCTGAAAAAGCCTTTAGGCCAAGTTCCCACTTTTGAGTTTTTGGTGCGTTTTTGTTCTCAGAGGAAAAAACGTAGCGTCTCACGGCTCCAGCAAAGTGGATGAGATATATAGAAATTGTATGACTGCTGTGTTTTTTTTTAACTCTGAGATCGGCTTGTCTTCCTGTAAATATGTTTTATTTGCGGATTTTCCCCATATAGACTTGAATGAGACAAGGAAAATCCGCAGTTAAAAAAAACACATACGCGTTTCTGTAATGAAAATGCATAAAAAACGCATGTAATTCGCACAGGTCTGTATCAATAAAGCCAAATGCCAGGAAGTATAAACAAAAAAATGTGAAAAGCAAAAAGAAATATAAAACACAGCATCAAAAATGTGAAAAAACATATATTAAAAAAACACAATGAAGGGTATGTGCACATATTTGGTCCATTTCTGCATCTCTAGACAGGAAAAACACTGCGTAAAATAAGTGCGTTTTAGATCCGTTTTTTTACCTGCAGTTTTGGTACAGATTTTTCCTCCAATCATTAGGCTATGTTCACACGTTGTGTTTTTTAGCTTTTTTCATGCTAATTTTTAGCTGCGTTTTTCAGTACCAGCAAAGTCTGAGATTTCAGAAATCTCATGCACACAGCTTTTTTTTTTTTTTTTTATCCCCAGTATTTTGTGCAATACCTTGGTTTTTGCCAAATGCAGCATGTCACATCTTTCAGCATTCTTCAGCCATTGAAAGCATCGGGTGGTGCAAAAAATGCTGCAAAAAAGCAGGTATCAGGTTTTGTGGCGTTTTTGGTGCCAAAACCTGATCAGATTTTTTTTATGCACTAAACTATCAGTATGCACAAGAGGCAAATGTACCCTGACAAAAAACGCTGCAAAAAAACACACAAAAAACGCAATAACTACTAAGCAAAATCTGCTTTTTTTTTAGGCAAGTTTCTTACTGAAACTGTTGATATATTATTCTGTTTGTATTTTGTATTATGTACTGCACTAGACTTTACATTATCTGCCGGCATACACAGCCTCCGGGACCAGATATATGATTGGCACAGTGTTCTATATTGGTACCAGCCGCGGATATAAAACAGGCACGGTGGCTTGGGCACCGTTCTTGCTGTCCCAAGCGAAGACTTGGAAATGACCGATGTTGCTACAGCAGCACTTTATATATGCTGGTCAAGTAGGGTGCCAGCCATTTGCTATATCTGTTATATTGGACTGGTCCTTCCGCTTATGTATCTGTATAGGCGAGTTGTGGAAATAGATATCGGTCATTGTAGGGAGTAGGGGGAGCACGGCGACCCCTCCCTCTTAGGCTGTGCATCAGTGTGGAGCCGGGTCACGTCACCAGTATTTATCAAGGGGTATACTTGCTCTGCATGCGTTTACAATGTATGTGTGAGCGTACATAATAGAGGTAGAGAGGAGCTGGGTGTGCGCGGTAATTTAGCGTTACACTAAAAAGCTCCGGTGTGACGTGGTGTCTCTGTATGCCCCAATCTTTTTGGAGCATGCGCGGTGGTGACAAAGTAAGACCGGCTCACTGGGCATGCGCTGGAATGTAGGACGCTTGAGCGGCACAGCTGGTATCTCGGCAGCACACGCCCCGTGCTTCCGGAGCATGCGCTGTGAAGTGATGTGATAGTCGACTCCGGGGACATGCGCATTAACGCTCCAGCGGCTCTATGCGAAGAAGCAGGGTATCGCGGCTCGCTCTGCGCATGGGGGATGCGGACATGCGCAATACAATCCACTAGACGCTACAGGAAGTAGTGAGGAGGTGCTTCATGTGTCTGATATTGGCGGCAGATATAAATGTGAGTTGTGCGGCATAGGGCATTCAGCTATCCTCAATCTGATGTGACACAAGATATCGGTCTATCTGGCCTCCTGATGAGCCTGCAGAGGCGAAACGCGTTGAGGCGTGTTCTTCATATGGCGGTCGGTGATACACAGCGGCTCAGATGAGTACTCATGGCCTTATCCTTTGGCTATATATGGGCTACTGCTAGCATTGCTTAAACAGTGTGGGGATTTTGGAATGAGGTAGCAGAGACACTACCCATGCATGATATTGAGCTAATTTGGCTGGAATTATCTTGATCTTTAGCCACACTAGTATAAATGTTAGCCCAAGAGAGAAAAAATATATATGCTTAGATGATCAGGTTGGATTTGTCTATAAGTGTATCTAAAAAGCAAAAAAAGAATATCCAGCTCAACGAGACAGTGAAAAGTAAAAACTTGGTACTTTATTCACTTCATGTAGAAGCAGAGGATAAAAACATCAGCACAATAAGGATAAGAACACTATCTATCTACGCGTTTCAGGTGGCAAAGCACCCTTAATCATGATATCTAGTGTCTAGCCTGTTCCGTGCTTTTTATGTAAGAATCCACTGAACACACCGGTGCAATGGTCAGGTGGAAAAGTAATCCACTGAGAATGAAAACACCTGGTGGTAAATGTGAACCAGCGATTGGCCACATGAAACAAAAAGTTCACGGAATAGGCAGAAATAGAAAAAAAGAAACACATATGTACTTTAACTGAACATAATACAAGAATATATGGAACACAACAAATCTTGTCACTAAATAATGTAACAATAATGATCTTATGCAACAACAAATGTCCAAAATGCATAAATACGCAAACTGCATGATGGTAAATTTTTCTTGAGATGGAAAAAAGCAGAAATTAAGCGGAATCCGAAGAGGAAGACTTCATTGGATGATCAGCATGCATGTCACCTTAGTCAGTGTTAGGAGATGCCATCACAAGAGAAAAGGGTAAAAAAAAAAAAAAAAATATATATATTTATTTAAACTAACAAATTTCTCGAAATAATTAACTAGTCCAAAACCTGTAAAAATAATATACAAACACAAATCTGAGAAGCATATATGCAAACAACAAATATGATATGGTTGGTGAACAGAGAAACTAAATGACTATAAAAAGTATATACCTATAAACATGACGTAAGCATAAGAGTGACATAACGAATAAGACAATGCAATACAATAGGATAGTCTTCTAACTTAGGCTACTTTCACACTAGCGTTAACTGCAATCCGTCACAATGCGTCGTTTTGCAGAAAAAACGCATCCTGCAAAAGTGTTTGCAGGATGCGTTTTTTTCTCCATTGACTAACATTACGCGACGCATTGCGACGGATTGCCACACGTCGCAACCGTCGCGCGACGGTTGCGCCGTTTTTCGGCCGACCGTCGGCCGCAAAAAACGTTCCATGTAACATTTTTTGCAGCCGACGGACCGTCTTTTCCGACAGCGCATGCGCGGCCGGAACTCCTCCCCCACCTCCCCGCACCTCACAATGGGGCAGCGGATGCGCTGAAAAGCAGCATCCGCTGCACCCGTTGTGCGGCGGAGGCAACGCTAGTGTCGGTAACCTCGGCCCGACGCACTGCGACGGGCCGGGCCCAACGCTAGTGTGAAAGAAGCCTAAGGAGTTCGCAGGCTCCGATGTATACATACAATAACTCAGATACCCTTCAGGAGCAATGGACAAATAGTTACATGAGAAGGGTGAAAAACCTGCAGACTGTAGCGCTACCAAATATTTATTTAGTGGAGTACATCCCAAGAGCGATAACCTATGCAAAAAAAAACAAAAAACTGGGTAGTCGTGTATGCTGGGCAGTGCAACGTCATACATGATCGGGCCAGCACGAGAACACATGATGTGCCAATAAAGAGAAGACATTCAAGGGGATAAGGTAAATGTAAGAAGTGATGTAACTAATAAAAAAGCATGATGTCTTTCCTCTTATTGAGACCATTAGGTGTTCTGGTTCCCAATTTGAATATCCACCATGTTTCTCTGTTTCTCAGGGTCACTTCAGTGTCCCCTCCTCTGAAGGGTCTATGTGTTTTTTCAATTGCATAGACTTTGAGGGAATCAAGATTGGATTGATGAAAATTAATAAAATGTTGTGACACCTGGGATATATTTCTGTGAGTATTGGCATTATCTATATCATAGATATGCTCACGTATTCTAGTTTTTAGTGGGCGTATGGTGCTACCAACGTATTTAAGATGACATGTCGTACATTCCATTATATAAACTACGTTATTGGTATTACAATTGAGGAATGTTTTTATTTGATATGTGTTTTGATCATTTGCGTCCGTAAAATCGGAACGCTTCTGTGCAAATTTGCAGGTTTTGCATACTGCAGCACCACATTTGTGAAAGCGTATCTACACTGTGCCTAGTATCTTGGGGCCGCTGTGAATAATTATACCATTGTGACATCTATATCGCCATATGTGTGTGTGTATATAGCGTATTACTGGTGGGAACTAGGTCATCCCTAGAAGAGTGTCTTTCTGTCTAGCGCTAGAGGACCCTTTAGTATGTGGGTAGTGGCTTACATTAGTGGCCGTAGGGTCTTGTAGGGCCCCTAGGGACAGTCATCGAGGAGCGGGGGCGCCATAACGCTCCCCCCTAGGGTGTCTACCTCCGCAGCTAGGCAGGGGCAAACTAGTGGCCTGAGTAGGGTGATCTAGGTCTCCCCATTAGTTTTTTTATTCGTTTGGTGCACATTTTTTTCACCTTTTTGGTTGTTTTTGATTAGTGTTTGGTTTTGTAGGTGTGTCTGTCTGCCTTGCTTTTAATAATAAAACTATACCATTTTAGACTGAGGTTTTTTCATATGATTTTGAGGATTTATACCTTGTGCTTACTGGATCTTTTTTGAGATTAATATTGCAAGTTTCTTACTGCCAATGGAGCAGGGAAAAAAAACGCAGCAAAAATGCAACGTGTGCACATAGTCTTATATGAGTGAAATTTGCTGAAAGAATTGACACGATTTAATGAATCTGCAAGGAAAAAAAAATAAGCAAGGTGTGCGTGAGACTTCAGGAATCTCATTCACTGTGCTGCCATCAGGAATCCCTTCAGGTTTTGTGACAAATCTGCCTTGGAAAAAACGCAGCAAAAATGAGACAAATCTGCAACGTGTATACAGGCCCTAATGGGTGCAGAAAATCTGCAACATCCAAAACTCGCCAAATACTCAATGTTGGAACGTAGGGTCGGTGCACACAACTCATTTTCTGAGAGAAATCGCTTAAAAAAAAACTGCTAAAGAGTGAACATAATGCACCGCTATGTAAAAACGTCCTTTTCTGCCAGCTGTAGGCCGCTTCAGGCTTCGAAAGTCGCGACGGGTGACCAGCTCCATAGATTATAATGGGTGCAAATTCCATCCGTGAAAAACGGACGTCTGAATGACCCCTTTGGCCACGGTCAGTACTTGGTGAGTTTTTTACTTCAGTATTTGTAAGCCAAAACCAGCAGTGGGTGAGAAATACAGAAGTGGTGACGTCTCTATAATAATTTACCTCAGATTGTTCAGCTAATGGTTTTGGCTTACAAATACTGAGGTAAAATACTGACCAAATACTGAACGTGGCCTTAGGGTGTGTTCACATTGAGCCTGTTTGGTGCTTGAAATTCTCCTAAATCCTCCTCAAAAAATCCTCAAAATTGGAGTTCCTGGTCCAAAAACACAGAAAAAACTCTTAGAGCTTAATCAGACGTCGGTGATTTTTCACCAGTGCATTGTTCAGGTGGCTCCCTAGTTTATATACAGGTAATAAAAAGGAATAAAAAAAGCAACAACCAGACTCCAAATAAGACGCCTGTTTAAAAAAAAAACAAACCTTGTGCACATACTCGAGGGGTTTTTTTGTTGTTGAAATAATAGGAAGCTTAGTGAAAGAGCATTTGAAGAGGAATTTGGAGCAGAATGTAGTGTGTAGATAACGTCAGGAAACGTAGCTTTTTTTCCCCAGAAAACCGCTGAATGTGAGTGAACCCAGCCTGGAGGTGCGGTATGCTGTGGCGCGGTATTTGTGCCGTGCACCCTGGCTGTGTGCAGTGTAGCGCCTCATTGCCGGGTGTGTCCACTAGGCGGCGCCCCCCGCACTGCACATGACCCGTTTCCTCGGCGGCTGAGGGCAGCAGACAGTGCGGACTCTCCAGGAACTCGGGCTCGCACCGTCCTTTCATCATCAGCCCGCACGCACCCAGGAGGCTGGAGCGAACGCCACAGGCCGCCAAGTATGACGAGAGCGGAGTCACTAGTGGCCCCATAGGGTTACTTGTTGCCTTGTGTATATCATTTACACGGGACCATTCGGCCACCCAGTACACAGAACTGCACGGTGCGGCAAAGGCAACGCTGGGGGTTGTAGTCCCACCTCAGCCTGCATTTACTAACTAATCAAGCGTGTATGTAGCAGCATGCACATGGCACCAACGAGCGTGCATGGGTTAATTTGCAGACGATGGAGCGTGCATGTGTAAAAATCGAGCGTGCATGGGTTAAATTTGCAGGTGATGGAGCGTGCATGTGTAAATAACGAGCGTGCATGGGTTAATTGCAGGTGATGGAGCGTGCATGTGTAAATAACGAGCGTGCATGGGTTAATTTGCAGACGATGGAGCGTGCATGTGTAAAAATCGAGCGTGCATGGGTTAATTTGCAGACGATGGAGCGTGCATGTGTAAAAATCGAGCGTGCATGGGTTAAATTTGCAGGTGATGGAGCGTGCATGTGTAAATAACGAGCGTGCATGGGTTAATTGCAGGTGATGGAGCGTGCATGTGTAAATAACGAGCGTGCATGGGTTAATTTGCAGACGATGGAGCGTGCATGTGTAAAAATCGAGCGTGCATGGGTTAATTTGCAGACGATGGAGCGTGCATGTGTAAAAATCGAGCGTGCATGGGTTAAATTTGCAGGTGATGGAGCGTGCATGTGTAAATAACGAGCGTGCATGGGTTAATTGCAGGTGATGGAGCATGTACATACAGATAAAGAGCATGCATGGGTTAAGCTGCAGGTGATGGAGCATGTATATACAGATAGAGCATGCATGGGTTAATTGCAGGTGACGGAGCGTGCATGCGCTAACCCGAGCTCTGACTATTGTATGACAGTCGCGGTACCGCATGCAATCCGCAGATGTGACCGGGGTGTAATCGCTCCTGCCCTCTATAGCTGTGGTTGTGGAGGCAGCACAGTATCTGCAGCAGGAGACAATGATCTCACACAGCACCAGCCCCCTGCCCGATGCCAGGCTGTGTGGCCAGCACCATCCCTGCCCTCCTCCCCTCCATTGGGTGATCAGCAGCAGGCTCACATTACCGGCAGCACAGGGACACATTGGGGAAGGAGGGAGCGGCATTTTGGCGCTAAATATTTAGCACCTCCCAAGTAGGAGGCTTCATGAATGAGGGGAGGGCGGCTTTGGGGGTCTTCTCCCTCCTTTCTCTCGGGTGTGTCATTATTTATTTTTTTCTAAGTGAATAATATCCAACAGCTTGAAAGTGCATGTAGTGACAGAGTGCAGTGTGCAGCAGAGGGTGCAGTGTGCAGCAGAGGGTGCAGTGCCAGGCTGCAGTGCACACAGAGGTAAGGCTGGCTCTGCTACATCATCATGCCTGTCATTGCACCATTGCTGCTTTGTGTTCTGCAGGCTCCAGGTCTGAGGGTGGGTTTTGGGGGGTTCTCTGTGTGCCATGCATGCTAGGATTATTGGGGTAGTGCCCATTTTTTGCTGTTGTTGCAGGATTGAGCTGACACTTTGATGTTTGCTGCTGTAGTAAGTTCTGCCCATGGCTGGAGGGTGGGAGCAGCATTTGGGGTCTACCTATACACTGCACACACAAAAGCAGAGTGTTTGCATCTCCATCCATTGAGGAGTGCGGTGGGAGTAGCTGTGGAGTGGCGCAGAGTCCTCCTGGCCGTCAGTCCAGCCCTCTCTGTGCATCTCTCCCTGCATCTCCCTCTCTCCAGAACCCCCCCTGAGCTGCATGGACCATTGGCAGCGCCACCTTCCCTTATGGCCGTGTGATTGTCATTCTGACGGTGTTTTGTATTCTTTTCCTCTTCTAGATAGTGGCCGGCTCTGGATCTGTGGATAACTCCTCTGTGGTGGTACGGTGTTTTGTTTTTTTTTTTGTATTGAGTGGTGCCGCTGAGAAGATGCCCGGGGTGGTGAGCAAGAACCCGGACCTGGAGTTTGACTCCTTGCAGCCTTGTTTCTACCCAGACGAGGATGATTTTTATCTGTGTGGTCCGGACTGTGCCCCCCCAGGAGAAGACATCTGGAAGAAGTTTGAATTGCTCCCCACGCCTCCTCTGTCTCCAAGCCGAGCGGGGTTACAGAGTGACCCTCTGTCTCCTGGGCAAGGGCCCCTACTAGATTATGGTTTGACGGGCGACGAGGATGCCTTAGACTGGGCATCGGAGTTGTTGCTGTTGCCCCCTGAAGCCGACTTGCTAGGGGCTTCCGGCTGGAGCACAGATCTGGGTTTGTCCCCCGGCAACCTCAAGTCCATCATCATCCAGGACTGTATGTGGAGTGGCTTTTCTGCCAGGGAAAAGCTTGAAAGGGCAGTCAACGAGAAGCTGGGAAAATCCGCGGGGAACGTGGTAGAACCTGGAACCCAGAACCAAACTGTCGCCCCGTCTGCCAGCAACGTACCTGGGCAAGGAGAGGAATTAAATAACCCGGCTTCCCACTGTGTAGACCCAGCGGTGGTCTTCCCATTTCCCATCAACAAGGGAGAAAGCGGCAGAATTGGGCAAGCTACTCCTCCCAGCAGTGCCATATCGCCCACCGTACCCTCCAGTGCACCAGCCAGAATCTGCAGCCAGCCCAGCCGAACCAGTGCCAGCTCCGGTGACGACAGCCACAGCGAATCTGGTAAGTACATTATTCACGCACTCACCTGGTCGGTTGGCATTGGTATCTGTCTTACGTTACTAGATATTTGCTGCATTATGTCTTCCCATTCCATGGGGGACCCTTTGACAAATAGAAAGGGGCACCCTATGGCACCGGGGGATCATGAAAGTGCCCTGCGGCTAACGCTAGCCGTCTGACGGGGTGTGTACTCTCGTGTTTGTGAGCGTGCATGCATAGGGACTTTCGGATGAGTTGTAAACTGTACAGATCATGTTAACACTTGTAGTGATGCTCAGACCGACGCGTTTTCAACCTCCGGCCAATTGGGTCGAAATTAATGGTTATTTATGAAAATGGGAGAAACGATTGAACCTTCTTTCTCCATTTGTGTTGCCATTTTTTTTTTTTTTTTTTTTTTTTTTTAATTTTGGCCATCAGTCCATTGACTCTTAACATGCACATTATTAGATTTGATCTTTGGGAACATCTCTTTGCCAAATCAAGTTTGCATCCTACAAGGTGACACGGTTGATGATGGACATCACATCTATTTTTTTTTTCCCAGCAAACTAGAGATGAAATAAGATGTAGAGTTAGGGTTCAAGGGCATGTTCTCCCCTCCGCCATCATCCACGGATGAGGAAACGAGGAGCGGCGATGCCCGTTTTCGTAAAATATAAGCTCTGGAAACAGCTGATACGGGAACTTCAGCTCACTATTTTATTTTTGTTTGACCTCACTCCTAGAACCAACATTGAGTAAGCGCCAATCAGCGGTGGCCTATTGAGCGCCGAGGCCACCAGATGGCGATGTTTTTTTGGTTTTAATTCTTGAAAGGGTTCATTGCATTAAGAGGTTTTTTTTTTTTTTGTTTTTTTTTAGGCAGCAGATGGGGGGGGGTTGTTGTATATCTGAAAGGTAATCCTATCATGTTAGTTACTAGTAACAGATGCTTGGCAACTTAAAAAGCAGCTTCTCGGGCAGAATTACAACACCAGTGATCCACCGGGGCCCCCCTCAGTCGCAGCGATGGCCATTTATCCTATTGGTCTACTAATTGTACCCGGTTACAGACCATACAAAAACTGTGGACCCTTGCCGGTCCGATACTGCTTTTTTAATGGCAAAATTTGAGGTGTAGTCAAGACTGACAAGACTATACTGAATAAACTTGTTCTTTTGTATCCATTCGTCTTTTCTCTTTTTTTTTTTTTTTTTTTTCTTCATAGAATATTTAGTTTTTTTTAATCAATTTTGGATCACGTAAACAAAGCAATATTGAAGGGTCATCAATGGATCAATTTCTAAATTCTAATTCTCAGTAGAGCCCCCTTGTGGCCAGATTATTATAAAAAAAAAAAAAGAGAAAAATATTTAAAGTCAGTTATTATTAGTACAACTGTTTCTATTATAATTTAGTAATTTTTTTCTATATATTTTTAAATGTTTAGGTTTTTCATGTAAAACAATATTGAAGGGTCAGCAATGGGTCATTGATTCTCAGTAGAGCCCCGTTATGGCCTGATTTAAAAAAAAAAATACAAAAAATGACTTTCATAAATATTTTTTCCATTATTAAACTTTTTCCATTATAATTTAGTAATTTTTTTAAATTATATTTTTAACATGTGTAGATTTTTCAGGTAAAACACAGCGTTGAAGGGTCAGCAATGGGCCACTTTCTAAATTCTAATTCTCAATAGAGCCCCCTTATGGCCAAATTATTATTTGAGAAAAATACTTTATTAATGTCATTTTTTATTAAGTGTTTCCATAATTTTTCTTTAATCTATTTTTTTTTTTTTTTTTTTTTTAAATGTGTAGATTTTTCATGACAGTATCCCACACCCCCATTTAAAAAAAAAAAAAAAATCTAAAATTGATTTTTTTTTTTTTTTTTTTAAATTATTAATTTTGGATCATATAAAACAAAACAACCTTGAAGGCTCCGCTCCTAACGTGTGATTCTCAGTGGAGCCCCCTTATGGCCAGATTAATATTTATATAAAAGTAAAACGGGAGGCGGTAGAGGAGGAACGGAATTGTCATGAAAAATCTACACATTAAAAGTAAAACAAAAAATATAAATTACTAAATTGAAACCGATTTAATAAGAATAAAAAAAATTAATAAAGAAGTATTTTTCTCTTTGCATTAGAATTTTGTATTTTTTTTTTTCTTTATTTTCTTGAAATGTGTTGATTTTTCATGGAAATTTCCCTCTTCCTTTTTTTTTTTTTTTTTTTTTTTAATATAATTTTTTTTTAACCAGAGCACTGAATAATATAAATTGTGTCTCGTAAACTGGTTAAACCCCTTTCTTGTTTGTGCCTTGACAGCTCCGAGGAAGCATTTCCTCACAACAGCTGTCTTATTGGCTAGAAACCAAATCCCTGGCTTAAAGGGGCCTACAGATGACCAACAGCACATTATGTCTCGAAACAAACCCAGCGATTGTGTCTGGCTTTCCCTGTCACGGAGGCAGACAATTTGTTGAATTATTATTTTTTTTTCTCCCTCCAAGTACAGCAAATCTCCAGTTTGCCCTTTTCATGGAGCCTTTATCTAACTGTACGATTTGTTCCCCTGTGCTTAGTACCGCGTCAGCTGCTCCATGGATTCTGTATCTAACCTTTATGCCAAAATTTTGCCAAAAATTTGTGCAAATTTGTTGTAGACTTCAAAGTGTGATTTTTGGTTAGTGGGCATTCGAGTTGGTTTGATGATCTGTTTTGATGGAGATTTTATCATCTCAAGTTGTTTTATTTATCCATGCTAATGGCATTTCTTATTTTTTTGGTTTCTCAGATGACGAAGAAGATGATGAAGAAGAAGATGAAGAGGAAGAGATTGATGTTGTCACAGTGGAGAAAAGGCGTACATTGTCCAACAGGTCAGTTACCTGCCCGGCAGTACTGCGCTCGAAATCCACCACCAACCTCGCCTCTGGAAAGAACGTTCCCACCGAACTTATCCTTAAGCGGTGCGCCCCGGTGCACCAACAACACAACTACGCAGCCCCGTCTCCTTACGTAGAGACGGAAGAGGTTGCCCCGCCTCAAAAGAAGCAGAAGAACGAGGCACCCCGCGTGGTAAAGAATGTGGTACAACCAAAGGCAAAAAGTTCCAGCCCTCGAAACTACGACTCAGAAGACAGCGAGAGGCGACGCAACCACAACATCCTAGAGCGCCAACGTCGCAACGACCTGAGATCCAGCTTTCTCACTTTAAGGGACCACGTACCCGAACTTGTTAAAAACGACAAGGCCGCTAAAGTCGTCATCCTCAAAAAAGCCACTGAATACATTCATTCCCTTCAGGACGACGAACAAAGATTGTTACAGGAGAAAGAAAAACTTCAACTCCGACAGCAGCAGCTCCTCAAGAAAATCGAGAACGCGCGGACTTGCTAGGCTTCGTCCCTTTTTTTTTTTTTGTTTTTTTTGTTTTTTTCCTACTTTCTTAAAACTGACACTGCCACTTTGCACAATTTTTTGATTCTTCAAAGCAAAACTAGAGAAAAAAACAAAACAAGAAGTGTTTGTTTGTTTTTTTGTTGACAATACGAATGTTGGTTTCATTTCCGATTCAGTCCGCTCTGCAGTTGAAAATACAATTTTTGAGAATTCCTTTTTGATATCTATGTTTTTGTTTCGTCATCATTTCGAAACAACTGGTTGACTATTTTTTTTTTTAATTTCTGAGATGAGTAGACTGCCAAATGATTACTTATTTTATCTGTTTTAATGGTTTTTTTTCTATTGAACTCTGTAGGGTTTCTTCATGTTTTGAGCATTTTTGAGCTGCTGATCACATCTTTTTATTTTTTTTTGTAAGGTTCATTCAAATGTTTTTTGTTTTTTTTGTGGTTTATGGTGCTTATTGTAACTGAAGTTACTCTTCTGGGGTTCGCACTTGTACCTCTGGAGGAATCTCTGTATATACCATTAATTCTTGCCTTTTTTATTTTTTTCGTGCAACTTTCTGGGGCTATTCTGGGTAGCTCTCACTACCAACACTTAGACTGGAAGTTCAGACCCAAGTACTGTAACACCTCAATGTTTGAGGAGCATGTTTTGTATACAAATATATTGTTAATCTCTTGTTATGTACTGGACTAATTCTTACACTGCCTGTATACTTTAGTATGATGCTGATACATAACTAAATTTGATACTTATATTTTCGTATGAAAATGAGTTGTGAAAGTTTTGAGTAGATATTTACTTTATCACCTTTTTGAACGGAGAACTTTTGTAAAGAAAAGTATTATATATGCCTTTTTTCTTAGCCCGTTTTGTTGGTCCTTTTACCTGTTTTTTATTATTGTATTTGTTCACGTCTTGTTTGGCGCATAGAACCGGAACGTTTCAGAGTTCTGCATATGTTTCTGTTTGTTTTTTACTCATTCCTTTTTTTTTTCCAAACAATGTACATTTTTTTTTTATTTTATTTTTTTTTAGTGCTTTTTTTTCTTCTAGCACTTTGAAATACCTCATGTTTATGAAAATAAATAGCAAATGTTAACGTCTGTGTTATCTTTCAAGAAAGCAATGTCGCCATTGATAGTTACCCTGCTTTTCACATTTTACATAAACATACTAAAATTGTATAAAATTTAACTTAAAAGTTTACCTTTATAATTTGTTCGAACAGAGTGGTGGCCATCGCTTGGTCCAACGGGACAGAGTGGTGGCCATTGCTTGGTCCGATGAGAAGGAGTGATGGCCATCACTCCGTTCCGTTGGACCAAGCAATGGCCATCACTCCATTCTGCCAAGGGATGGTCCAACAGAATGGAGTGGTGGCCATCACTTGGTCCAAAGGGGGTCCAGTTCTTAGCACCACCTCCGATGGTACTCCGCAATCACAGATCTGTACATTTAGTTACGGTACTGTGCTGGATATTCCAGCTTCATCCCATTGATTTAAGTAGCTGGAGCTTCAAGTCGAACCACCATAGATCTTATTTCAAAAGTAAAGTGGCTGTATAGGACACTTAAATAGTGTGATTCACTAAGAGTCATTGATAGGTTGGGTACTAAGAGACTTGATATTGAATTGCTAGTCAATCCTATAGAAAGTCTGTCCATTCTGTTTTTTTCAGAACCAGAAAATCCAATTTTGGGCATCTTTACTTTACTTGCGTGTTTTAGATGTGCATTCACATGGCCATATAAATTGGTCTGCAGTCTGACTGCAATGCATGGACCATCCGTAGGTCTCCTGACCTGAGTGACAGCTGCATATATTTCTGTGGAGCTGTCGCCTCGGGTTGGGAGACCTGCGTCCAGTCCGTGCATTGCAGTCCAGTCTCGGACCGATTTTCTATGGACATGGTCAATATAGTCGATGGGGCTGTTCAAGTGTTTTTTGTTTTTTTCCTGATTGTATCCTCAAAAATTAAAAAAAAAAATCAGAATTTCATCCACATCCAAGGTCCTTAGAAAAGCTCGGACAGCGAACAGTTGCTGTCTGTTGTGTCCAAGTGAAAAATTTTTATTGTTTAATGGGTAGAAGTTTGGAAATCTTTTTGTTTTGTATATGAAAAAAATCTATGCCACACCAATGGTAAAACAAGACAGACTATAAAAAAGGATGAAAAACATAAATACTTCTCTAAATCTGTTCATTTTTGTCATGGGCATCCGGATGAAATTTTGCAAGTGAATGTTAATTTTCCACCTGATACTAGATTTTATTTTTAAGATTTGATGTTCGTGTAAACATTAAAGGGAACCTATCACCCCCAAAATCAAAGGTGAGCTAAGCCCACCAGTATCAGGGGCTTATCTACAGCATTCTGTAATGCTGATGATAAGCCCTTGATGTATCCTGAAAGATGAGAAAAAGGTTAGATTATACTCAACCAGGGGTGGTCCATTCCAATGGGCATCGGGGTCCGGTCCGGCGCCTTCCATCTTCTTACGATGACGTCCTCTTCTTGTCTTCACGCTGCGGCTCCGGAGCAGGCATACTTTGTCTGCCTTGTTGAGGGCAGAGCAAAGTACTGCAGTGCGCAGGCGCCGGGCCTCTCTGACAACAGGACAAGCAAAGTACGCCTGCGCCGGAGCCGCAGCGTGAATACAAGAAAAGGATGTCATCGTAAGAAGATGGGAGGCCCCGGACCGCGACACCCATCGGATCGGACCACCCAGGTGAGTATAATCTAACCTCTTTTTCTCTAGTTGCCTTCCACGACAGCCCAGGAGGTTGTCTCCATATCCTAATGGGGGACAGGAAGCACAAGAGGTTAAAAGCCCCTCCCATTAACCAGTGTCTTTCCTGTTCCCCATGGGGCATGGAGAGGTTCCTGGTACGCTGCACGGCCGGCTCTGGCACTGGTGCCTTAATCTTGTGCCGGGCAGTGTATATGGTGGTCGGGCCCCAGGCTTCCTCCTCCGTTTCTGCTCCCGTCTCCTCTGGATTCTGGGACAGCATTCCTGGTCCTCCTGTGTCCCCTTGCGGGGGTAAAGCGGACCAGCGATCCCCTGCCGGAGGCCTCCCTGAGCTCTCCGGCGTCCCACCCCCTCCTGTGCGCGCTGTTCGGCGACCCGGAAGTCACGTAGTGCTTCACTTCTGGGTCAGCGCTCCTGTACAGGAGCGTTACTACGTCCGGGATTCTGGACCTCTGAATGGCGTGTGAGGCATGCTGCATCCTCGCATGCCTGCCTGGGACTGTGGAGGGGGAGGGGACGGCTAATTGCCAGGCGCTGAGGCAGCATTTATTTTCTATATAAAGCTGCAGAAGACGTCTCAGGTAAGCCTGCTCAGCATGGATACGTCTTGCCATGCAGCTGCAGAGCCCAGCGCTCCCCAAGCCCCAGTAAGTGTGACAGGGACTGGTCCCATTTAAGGGTGGGTCTTAGTATACCTTCTTATACCGCTCCCTCTCTCGTTTCAGGGAGACAAGCCTGTCCATAAATCCACCACTAAACGCAAATGCGCTACATGTAATGAAAAGTTGCCCTTAAAATGGGCGAAAAAACTGCCAACCCTGTACAGACAAAATAATCCGGGCTGAACATCCTTCACTAATTGAAGAGATACGTTCCTTAGTTAGACAGGAGGTTCAAACCTCAAAAAATCCTGGGAAACCTCCACTTCGGCTCTCAGGTTCAATATCGCATCTACCTGTGTAGCCAGGTCTCTCTTCCCCTGGATGGAAGAATTGGAGAACCACATCTCTCAGGGAACTCCGAGAGATGAGGTGTTGGACTCCTTGCCTATTTTACATAGAGCAACTGGTTTTCTTTCAGACGCCTCCATGTAGCCGCCAGATAAGGTACCTTCACACTGATCAACTTTCCAACGATCACGACCAGCGATACGACCTGGCCGTGATCGTTGGAAAGTCCTTGTGTGGTCGCTGGGGAGCTGTCACACAGACAGCTCTCCAGTGACCAACGATGCCAAAGTCCCCGGGTAACCAGGGTAAACATCGGGTTACTAAGCGCAGGGCCACGCTTAGTAACCCGATGTTTACCCTGGTTACCTTTGTAAAAGTAAAAAAAAACACTACATACCGTACTTACATTCCGGTGTCTGTCACGTCTCTTGCCCTCAGCTTCCCGCACTGACTGTGAGCGCCGGCCGTAAAGCAGAGCACAGCGGTGACGTCACCGCTGTGCTTTACGGCCGGTGCTCACAGTCAGTGCGGGAAGCTGAGGGCGAGGGACGTGACAGACACCGGAATGTAAGTACGGTATGTAGTGTTTTTTTTTTTTTTACTTTTACAAAAGTAACCAGGATAAACATCGGGTTTCTAAGCGCGGCCCTGCGCTTAGTAACCCGATGTTTACCCTGGTTAGCCGGGGACTCATTGCTGGATCGGCGTCACACGCCGATCCACCGATGTCAGCGGGTGACCTGACGACAAAATAAAGTTCTGGCCTTCTAGCTCCGACCAGCGACGTCACAGGATCCTGATCGCTGCGGTGTGTCAAACACAACGAGATTGCTATCCAGGACGCTGCAACGTCACGGATCGTTATCGTTCAAAAGTTGCTCAGTGTGACGGTACCTTTAGTCCAGACAAATTCAGCCAGAAGAGCTCTCTGGCTCAAGATGTGGAGTGGAGATGTCACTTCAAAAATAAAATTGTGCTCCATCCCCTTTAAAGGAGACTATGTTTTTGGGCCTTCATTAGATGATACCCTGGAAAAAACCACGGACAGGAAAAAGACTCTTCCTGAACAGAGACCTCCCAGAAAGCGTTTTTTTTCGGCCCTCCCAGTCTCAGCCCTCCCAGGCTAAGGGCAAAGGGAAAACTGGTAGATGGAGCTATCCCAAAAATATCCTTATTCCCCAGCAGCCACAGCAAGAAAAGCAATGACTCCGATCCGGTAGGGGGGAGGCTTTTGAACTTTGTTCACAGTTGGTGGAATATCTCCAACAGCCCTTGAGTCTTAAGTGTTATCCAGCAAGGTCTTTTTATACACTGTTCCAAATTATTATGCAAATGATATTTTTCTCGGATTTTCCTAAATGGTCGGTGCAAATGACAGTCAGTCTAATAAAAGTCATCACCCGTTAGATTATACATCGAATTTTATTGAAGAAACCTCCCAATAAAAACAGTATAATCTCCAAAATAAATAAAAACTCAAAATGCACTGTTCCAAATTATTAGGCACAGTAGAATTTCTATACATTTGATATGTTTTAAAGAACTGAAAATACTCAGTTGTGGAATTTGCAGCATTAGGAGGTCACATTCACTGAACAAAACAGCTATTTAACTCCAAAACCTAACAAGCCAAGTTACATGTTAACATAGGACCCCTTCTTTGATATCACCTTCACAATTCTTCCATCCATTGAACTTGTGAGTTTTTGGAGAGATTCTGCTTGTATTTGCATGAAGTCAGAATAGCCTCCCAGAGCCGCTGTTTTGATGTGAACTGCCTCCCACCCTCATAGATCTTTTGCTTGATGATACTCCAAAGGTTCTCTATAGGGTTGAGGTCAGGGGAAGATGGTGGCCACACCATGAGTTTATCTCCTTTTTTGCCCATAGCAGCCAATGACTCAGAGGTATTCTTTGCAGCATAAGATGGTGCATTGTCATGCATGAAGATGATTTTGCTCCTGAAGGCACGGTTCTGCTTTTTAGACCATGGAAGAAAGTTGTCAGTCAGAAACTCTATATACTTTGCAGAGGTCATTTTCACACCTTCAGGAACCTTAAAGCGTCCTACAAGCTCTTTTCCCGTGATTCTGGCCCAAAATGTGACTCCTGCATCTCCTTGCTGACGTCGCAGCCTTGTTGGGACATGGTGGCAATCCACCAACCATCCACTACTCCATCCATCTGGACCATACAGGGTTGCTTGACACTCATCAGTAAACAAGACTATTTGGAAATTAGTGTTCATGTATGTCTGGGCCCACTTTAACCATTT
The DNA here is from genome assembly GCF_032444005.1 of Ranitomeya imitator. NCBI lineage: Eukaryota > Metazoa > Chordata > Amphibia > Anura > Dendrobatidae > Ranitomeya > Ranitomeya imitator. The sequence goes on from NC_091286.1 coordinate 635,828,202, forward strand.
CTGCTTGTGAATACTGTTTAAGGGTGGCTGAATATTAGGTTTATGCACCACAGCAAGCCTTTGAAGGATCCTACACCTTGAGGTTCGAGGGACTCCAGAGGCACCAACAGCTTCAAATAACTGTTTGCTGCTTTGTAATGGTATTTTGGCAGCTGCTCTCTTAATCCCATGAATTTGTCTGGCAAAAACCTTCCTCATTATGCCTTTATCAGCACGAACACATCTGTGCTCAGATTCAGCCACAAATCTCTTAAAAGTACAATGATAACGCTTAAGTTTTAGGGAAATATCTAATGTTTTCATCCCTTGACCAAAGCATTGCACTATTTGATGCTTTTAGGGAGCAGAGATCCTTTTTCTTTCCCATGTTACTTGAAAACTGTGGCCTGCTTAATAATGTGGAACATCATTTTTAAGTAGTTTTCCTTTAATTGGAATCACTAGGAAAACTAATTATCAAAAGTGTTTAAGATTGATTTCAGTGATCCATTGAGCCCTGAGACACAATACCATCCATGAGTTTATTTAAAAAACAAAACAATTAAATCTTTATGACACTTAAATCCAATTTGCATAATAATTTGGAACACAGTGTAGAGTTCGAAGCCCCCCGTCCCAGGATCCTAAAGGTACCTTCACACATAACGATATTGTTAACGATATCGTTGCTTTTTGTGACGTAGCAACGATACGTAGAAGGACGTAGATCTGGGTATTTATTATGATGGAATATAGGCTGAACTGGATGGACAAATGTCTTTTTTCGGCCTTACTAACTATGTTACTATGTTACTATGTTACTATGATATCGTTAATGAAATCGTTATGTGTGACAGCGACCAACGATCAGGCCCCTGCTGGGAGATCGTTGGTCGCTGAATAAAGTCCAGAACTTTATTTCGTCGCTGGACTCCTGCTGACATCACTGGATCGGCGTGTGTGACACCGTTCCAGCGATGTCTTCACTGGTAACCAGGGTAAAAATCGGGTAACTAAGCGCAGGGCCGCGCTTAGTAACCCGATGTTTACCCTGGTTACCATCCTAAAAGTTAAAAAAACAAACAGTACATACTTACCTACAGCCGTCTGTCCTCCAGCGCTGTGCTCTGCACTCCTCCTGTACTGGCTGTGAGCGTCGGTCAGCCGGAAAGCAGAGCGGTGACGTCACCGCTCTGCTTTCCGGCCGCTGTGCTCACACAGACAGTACAGGAGGAGTGCAGAGCACAGCGCTGGAGGACAGACGGCTGTAGGTAAGTATGTAGTGTTTGTTTTTTTTTACTTTTAGGATGGTAACCAGGGTAAACATCGGGTTACTAAGCGCGGCCCTGCGCTTAGTTACCCGATGTTTACCCTGGTTACCGACATCGTTGGTCGCTGGAGAGCGGTCTGTGTGACAGCTCTCCAGCGACCAAACAGCGACGCTGCAGCGATCCGGATCGTTGTTGGTATCGCTGCAGCGTCGCTTAATGTGAAGGTACCTTAAGAGTCACCTCCCCGTCATCTCGGGAGACTCAAAAATTGATGTCAGGATTACAAGACCTGATTACCTCGAGAGCATTTTCTATGGTCCCAGTAAACGAACAGGGAAAGCGGCATTATTCCCGTATATTCACGGTAAAAAAGCCCTCCGGACAAGCCCGGATTATAATAAATCTAAAGGCTCTCAATCAATACATCACCTACCGCAAATTCAAAATGGAGTCAGTAAAATCAGCCATCCCTCTGATAGCTCCTCATTCGTACATGGCAACAATAGATCTCAAGGATGCCTATTTTCATATCCCGATACATCCTTGTCACAGGAAGTATCTGAGATTTGCGGTTCAGTTGAATCACAAGATTCTACATTTTCAGTACAATGTTCTTCCCTTCGGGATCTCCTCGGTCCCAAGGGTTTTCTCCAGAGTCATGGCGGAAGCCGTATCTCAAATCAGGAACCAAGATGTCGCCATAGTACCTTACCTGGACGACCTTCTAATCATTGGTCCTTCCGCTGAAATTCTCAAACAGAGGGTTTCCAGAACTCTGAACATTCTACAACTCTTGGGTTGGGTACCCAATCTAAAGAAGTCTCATCTTTTGCCATCAAAAATTATAAAGAACTTGATATCCAAAGTTCTAGACTTCAAAAAACAAAAGGTCCCTTACTCTGTAAACAGCGATGTCTCTTCTAGGGTCTATGACGGCCTGCATACAGTCAGTCCAGTGGGCTCAAGCCCATTCCAGAGTTCTGCAGGCGCACATTCTGGAAAACTGGAATGGAAATCCAAACTTCCTAAACAGAAGAGTCTACATTCCAGGGAGAGTAAAAACCTCCTTAACCTGGTGGGTGATCCAAACAAACCTTCTCAAAGGTGTGGACTGGATACAAACTCCACTGGTGACAGTAACAACAGATGCCAGTCGAAGAGGCTGGGGTGCTGTTGTATCGCAAGTCCCATTCCAGGAATCAGAAAGAAAGCTCCAATTCTTCCAACCTCAGAGAATTGATGGTGGTGGAGAAGGCCCTTCTAGCTGCAAACAGTCTAATCGTAGGTCAACATGTCAGAGTGTACTTGGACAATATAACGACTGTAGCGCATCTCAAACACCAAGGGAGTCCGAAGTTCAACTACCTGAGAGTTGTATCAAGCAGAATTTTTTGCTGGGCAGAAAAACATCTCTCATTATCAGCAATACACCTCAAGGGGTCGGTAAATGTTCAAGCAGATCTCCTAAGTCGTCACGACTTACAACCAGGAGAATGGAGCCTGAAGACAGACGTTTTCAGGATGCTGATGAACAGATAGGGACTTCCCGACATAGATCTGTTAGCTTCAAGTCGGAATGCACAGGTCGAGACTTACTTCTCTCTAGACCCCAGAGACAAATCTCAGGGAGTGGACTCTTTTGGCCATACATAAAGGTTCCGGTTAGCGTATGTATTTCCTCCAATACCATTGCTTGCAAAGACCCTCCGGAAGATCCAAGACGATCAGGTCCCGACTATCCCGGTAGCTCCAGCATGGCCGAAGAGGAGCTGGTACCATCTCATCATGGAATTACAAGTAGATGGTCCAGTCTTTCTACAAACATCAGATGACCTTCAGGGTCCCTTTCATCATCCGAACCCCCAAAAATTCAACCTGGCAGCCTGGCTACTGAAGCCCAGGTGCTAAGAGCTAAAGGACTCTCGGAATCAGTGATCTCCACTTTACAAAAATCCAGGAAACCTGTCACTAACGCTATATATAGCAAAATTTGGAAAAGGTTCTCCTCGTGTCACCCTTGAAATCCTGACCCCTTCCACCCTAATATCTCTCAAATATTAGACTTTTTACAAAAAGGGCTGGAATTGGGGTTAAAGCAGAGTACATTGAAGGTTCAAGTATCAGCCTTGAGTTCTGTCTTCGACCAAGACCTTGCTGGTCATCGCTGGATAAAAAGGTTTATGGTCTCAGCATCAAGACATCATCCAAAACAACAAATCCTTGTACCATCATGGGACTTAAACATGGTCCTAAAAGGCCTTACGGCTCCTCCATTTGAGCCATTATCTTCTTGTTCCTCTCAGCTCCTATCCTGCAAAGCAGCCTTCTTAGTTGCCATATCTGCTGCAAGACGAGTGGAGGAAATACAAGCCCTTTCAATCAGGGAACCTTATCTCGGCATAAGAGACGATTCCATTGTGTTCCGACCTGATCCATGTTTTATTCCAAAGGTGGTGTCAGAGTTTGACCGATCACAGGACATAGTCCTCCGATCATTCTATCACAATCCTACAAATCCGGAAGAACATAGATTCCATACTTTGGATGTACGTCGCATAGTCTTATACTATTTAGAACAAACTAAATCTTTCAGAATTGACCAAAATCTCTTCGTTCATTTATCTGGCCGAAACAAAGGCAAAAAAGTAGCGAAGAATACCATTGCCAACTGGATAAAAAAGGCCATAACTGAAGCGTATTTAGCTCAGAATGTCGTGGTACCTGCAGGCCTAAAGGCTCATTCCACCAGATCTACTTCTGTCTCCTGGGCTGAAAGGGCTGGTGCATCCACGGAGCAGATTTGCAGGGCTGCAACATGGTCTTCTCTACACACCTTTACAAAACATTATAGATTGGACTTCTGGTCCAACCGGGATCTAGTCTTTGGCCAGAAAGTTCTCCAGGCTGTGGTCCCTCCCTAAATACAGAATTGGTTGGCATTCCTCCTGGGCTGTCGTGGAAGGCAACTAGAGAAAATAGAATTAGACCTACCGGTAATTCGGTTTCTAGGAGCCTTCCATGACAGCATTAATTCCCTCCCGACATTCTTGGATATTTTTCTGAGAACCTAAAAGGTAACCGGTGCTATGGTATCAGTTGTAAGTCACTGGTTAATGGGAGGTGGGAGGGGCTTTTAACCTCTTGTGCTTCCTGTCCCCATTAGGATATGGAGACAACCTCTTGGGCTGTCGTGGAAGGCTCATAGAAACCAAATTACCGGTAGGTCTAATTCTATTTTCTCATCTTTCAGGATACATCGGGGGCTTATCTACAGCATTACAGAATCCTGTAGATAAGCCCCTGATGCTGGTGGGCTTAGCTCACCTTTGATTTTGGGGGTGACAGGTTCCCTTTAAAGACTTATCATATCTGTATATATATGGTACATGATTTATCGGTTTCATGTATATATAATACTAGATGGTGGCCCGATTCTAACGCATCGGGTATTCTAGAATATGCATGTCCACGTAGTATATTGCCCAGCCACGTACTATATTGCCCAGCCACGTAGTATATATTGCCCAGCCACGTAGTATATTGCCCAGCCACGTACTATATTGCCCAGCCATGTAGTATATTGCCCAGCCACGTAGTATATTGCCCAGTCATGTACTATATTGCCCAGCCACGTAGTATATTGCCCAGTCACGTAGTATATTGCACAGCAACGTAGTATATTGCCCAGTCACGTAGTATATTGCCCAGTCACATAGTATATTGCACAGCGACGTAGTATACAGCACAGAGCCACGTAGTATATTGGCCAGCCATGTAGTATATTGGCCAGCCATGTAGTATATTGCACAGCGACGTAGTATATTGCTCAGTCACGTAGTATACAGCACAGACACGTAGTATATTGCCCAGTCACGTAGTATATTGCCCAGCCATATAGTATATTGCACAGCGACGTAGTATACAGCACAGAGCCACGTAGTATATTGTCCAGTCACATAGTATACAGCACAGACACGTAGTATATTGCCCAGCTACGTATATAACAGGTTAAAAAAGAAACATACCATCCGAAGAGCCTGTTGTAGGTCCGGCGCTTGTGTGCGGTGCACCCGGCAGCTTCCGGTCCCAGGATTGGTATGAGCACAGGACCTGTGATGACGTCGCGGTCACATGACCGTGACGTCATGGAAGGTCGTTCTCCCATAGCATCTTTGGAAGTGGAACCTGCCGCTTGCACTGCTGAGGAGAGGACGCGATGGTAGAGGGTGAGAATAAGGTTTTATTATTATTATTATTTTTAACATTAGATCGTTTCACTATTGATGCTGCATACGCAGCATCAATAATAAAAAGTTGGTCACACAGGGTTAATAGCTGCATAACCGGAGTGCGTTACACCGCGCTCCGGTAATGCTGGCATTAACCCTGTGTGAGGGCTGACTGGAGGATTAGTATGGAGCATGCACTGACTGCGGGGAGGAAAGAGCGGCCATATTGCCGCCGGACTGCGGGCGTCAATGATTGGTCGTGGCAATGGTCGTGGGCGTTTTGCCACGACCAATCAGCGACTTGGATTCCATGACAGACAGAGGCCGCGACCAATGAATATCTGTGACAGAAAGACAGACAGAAAGACGGAAGTGACCCTTAGACAATTATATAGTAGATGGTGTCTGTTGTCTACATGCATGCAGCGCATGTACTAATATAGTATCCTATGGTGATGGCTGTTTCATTATGGCTCAGGACTTGTTCAATGTCAGCAGATGAACAGTCCCGACTGACCATCCCTGTAGTCCATCGAAGGGACGAGGCGGCAGCAGTAAATATTAGAATTCTATATTGCACCAGATAGAAAATAATTCTGAATGTAGTCATACAGATGTGTTCACCCTTTCTTGGATAAGTTTTACAGGTTGTCATGATACCAAGTCAATATAATTGTGTCCTTTGGAAAAAAAAACCATACTGTAAATGTACGTATACCATCTGTCATCTAACCATATACGGTAAGCCTTTTTACCCTGGAAACTTAAGGGTGACAGATGGATCACTAATAGTGTCCTTTGGAAATATACTTGTGAAGCTATGTTGATCTCAGTATATGTCTTGTTTAAAGTAGACTTGTAACTTGCTCAAAAGCAAATTGAGTTAAAAACTTTGTAAAAATCCCCGAGCTCCCCTGATTCTGCCGCTCTTTTCCATTTTGCTCTGTGTTGATCCATTGCAGAAATATTCACATTTGTTGCTTTTGCAGAACAGGCACAATATGTTAAATCTCTGCTTTGCAGTTCATCTTGGTGCTCCTTCAGAGTCATCTCTGGGGGTGTACACTTTCATCCCTCCTTCCAACACACTGCCAATGACAGCTTATGTCTGACACGGTCAGACTGCTGGATTAGCTGCTGAGCTATGATTAGCAGCATCTGGGAAGGGTGAAAGCGCACACCCCCGGAGAAGACTTTTTAGAAATGCCCAGTTGGTCTACAAGCAGAGATTTCACATACTTGGCTCCGAAAGCAACAAATGTGAATATCTCTGCAATGGAGTGACGCAGCCAAAAATTGAAAAGAGCCACAGAATCCGTGGAGCTCATGGATTTCTATTAAGCATTTAACTCCATTTTATTTCGAAAAAGTGCCAGGTCCTCTTTAAAGACAAGATACAAGGGTATTACCACATTTGAATGTTATCCTCTATCCAGGTCAATCAGTGAGATTCCCAGAGAGCCTGAAAATGAGACCTGTAAAGCCCCATCAATCTTTGTTCCATGTATTGTGTAGGAGTCTGTTGTGAATTCTGTGGCAGAGTTCACTCCTGTGGTCACAAGTGGTACTTCGGCTGATTCTCTCTGGGATCTTCCGTTTGTGGAGGAAAGTGGTACTGCAGCTTCTGAGTTTTCTCCCTCAGGTGATCTGGTGAGCTCGTTAGCTTCTTCTCTACTTAACTCCACCTGATGCTTTGATCCATGCTTCCTGTCAATGTTCCAGTGTTGGACTGGTTTTTTCCCTGGATCATTCCTGTGGCCTGCTGCTCTGCAAAGCTAAGTTTTGCTTTTGTTATTTTGTTGCTATATTTCAGTCCAGCTTGCTTTATTGTTTTTTTCTCGCCTGCTGGAAGCTCTGAGACGCAGAGGGACGACCGCCGTACCGTTAGTCGGTGCGGAGGGTCTTTTTGTCCCCTCTGTGTGGTTATTTATAGATTTTTGTGCTGACCGCAAAGTTATCTTCCCTATCCTCGTTCTATTCAGCTAGTCGGGCCTCACTTTGCTAAATCTGTTTCATCTCTATGTTTGTGTTTTCATCTTACTCACAGTCATTATATGTGGGGGGCTGCCTTTTCCTTTGGGGAATTTCTCTGAGGCAAGGTAGGCTTATTTTTCTATCTTTAGGAATAGCTAGTTTCTCAGGCTGTGTCGAGGCGCCTAGGTTCTGGTCAGGAGCGCTCCACGGCTACCTTTAGTGTGGTTTGCTAGGATCAGGGATTGCGGTCTGCAGAGTTCCCACGTCTCAGAGCTCGTTCTTTAATTTTGGGTGTTTGTCAGATCACTGTATGTGTTCTGACTGCTATGTCCATTGTGTTACTGAATTGGTTAACATAACAGTACAGGAAGCCATAAGTGCTAATGATTCTCAATAGAGGGAAAAAAGAAGTTCTGAGACCATTTTTTTTTCTTTGCACTGTGTTTGTCTTTTTTTTCCCCTAGACATTTGGGTGGTTCAGGACACAGGTGTGGACATGGAGATTCAGGGTCTGTGCTCTTCAATGGATAATCTCGTGCAAAAGATTCAAGATTTGGTGGTTCAGAAGCCTATTTCTGAACCAAGAATTCCTATTCCTGATTTGTTTTATGGTGATAGAGTCAAGTTTGTGAATTTCAAAAATAATTGCAAACTGTTTTTGGACTTGAAACCTCACTCCTCTGGTGACCCAGCTCAACAAGTGAGAATTATTATTTCTTTTTTGCGTGGCGACCCTCAGGATTGGGCATTTTCTCTTGCGCCAGGAGATCCTGCATTAAGTAATATTGATGCGTTTTTCCTGGCGCTCGGATTGCTGTACGATGAGCCTAATTCAGTGGATCAGGCAGAGAAAAATTTGCTGGCTTTGTGTCAGGGTCAGGATGAGATAGAGGTATACTGTCAAAAATTTAGAAAGTGGTCTGTACTCACTCAATGGAATGAAGCTGCGCTCGCAGCGATTTTCAGAAAGGGTCTCTCTGAAGCCCTTAAAGATGTCATGGTGGGATTTCCTGTGCCTGATGGTCTGAATGAATCTATGTCTTTGGCCATTCAGATCGGTCGACGCTTGCGTGAGCGTAAATCTGTGCACCATTTGGCGGTATTACCTGAGCTTAAACCTGAGCCTATGCAGTGCGATAGGACTTTGTCCAGAGTTGAACGGCATGAACACAGACGTCTGAATGGTCTGTGTTTCTACTGTGGTGATTCTACTCATGCCATCTCTGATTGTCCTTAGCGCGCTAAGCGGTTCGCTAGGTCTGCCACCATTGGTACGGTACAGTCAAAATTTCTTCTGTCCGTTACCTTGATCTGCTCTTTGTCATCGTATTCTGTCATGGCATTTGTGGATTCAGGCGCTGCCCTGAATTTGATGGACTTAGAGTATGCTAAGCGTTGTGGGTTTTTCTTGGAGCCCTTGCAGTGTCCTATTCCATTGAGAGGAATTGATGCTACACCTTTGGCCAAGAATAAGCCTCAGTACTGGACCCAGCTGACCATGTGCATGGCTCCTGCACATCAGGAGGATATTCGCTTTCTGGTGTTGCATAATCTGCATGATGTGGTCGTTTTGGGGTTGCCATGGCTACAAGTCCATAATCCAGTATTAGATTGGAAATCCATGTCGGTTTCCAGCTGGGGTTGTCAGGGGGTACATGGTGATGTTCCATTTCTGTCAATTTTGTCATCCACCCCTTCTGAGGTCCCAGAGTTCATGTCTGATTACCGGGATGTATTTGATGAGCCCAAGTCCGATACCCTACCTCCGCATAGGGATTGTGATTGTGCTATCAATTTGATTCCTGGTAGTAAATTCCCAAAAGGTCGATTGTTTAATTTGTCCGTGCCTGAGCACACCGCTATGCGCAGTTATGTGAAGGAATCCCTGGAGAAGGGGCATATTCGCCCGTCATCGTCGCCATTAGGAGCAGGGTTCTTTTTTGTAGCCAAGAAGGATGGTTCGCTGAGACCTTGTATAGATTACCGCCTTCTAAATAAGATCACGGTTAAATTTCAGTACCCCTTGCCATTGTTATCTGATCTGTTTGCTCGGATTAAGGGGGCTAGTTGGTTCACAAAGATAGATCTTCGTGGTGCGTATAATCTGGTGCGAATTAAGCAGGGCGATGAATGGAAAACTGCATTTAATACGCCCGAGGGTCATTTTGAGTATCTAGTGATTCCGTTCGGACTTGCCAATGCTCCATCAGTGTTTCAGTCCTTTATGCATGACATCTTCCGAGAGTACCTGGATAAATTCCTGATTGTGTACTTGGATGACATTTTGATCTTCTCAGATGATTGGGAGTCTCATGTGAAGCAGGTCAGAACGGTTTTTCAGGTCCTGCGTGCTAATTCTTTGTTTGTGAAGGGATCAAAGTGTCTCTTTGGTGTGCAGAAGGTTTCATTTTTGGGGTTCATCTTTTCCCCTTCTACTATCGAGATGGACCCTGTTAAGGTCCAAGCCATACATGATTGGACTCAGCCGACATCTCTGAAAAGTCTGCAAAAGTTCCTGGGCTTTGCTAATTTTTATCGTCGCTTCATCTGCAATTTTTCTAGTATTGCTAAACCATTGACAAATTTGACCAAGAAGGGTGCTGATGTGGTCAATTGGTCTTCTGCTGCTGTGGAGGCTTTTCAAGAGTTGAAGCGTCGTTTTTCTTCTGCCCCTGTGTTGTGTCCACCAGATGTTTCTCTTCCGTTCCAGGTCGAGGTTGATGCTTCTGAGATTGGAGCAGGGGCTGTTTTGTCACAGAGAGGTTCTGGTTGCTCAGTGATGAAACCATGCGCTTTCTTTTCCAGGAAGTTTTTGCCTGCTAAACGAAATTATGATGTGGGCAACCGAGAGTTGCTGGCCATGAAGTGGGCATTCGAGGAGTGGCGTCATTGGCTTGAAGGAGCTAAGCATCGCGTGGTGGTATTGACTGATCATAAGAACTTGACTTATCTCGAGTCTGCCAAGCGCTTGAATCCTAGACAAGCTCGTTGGTCGTTGTTTTTTGCCCGTTTTGACTTTGTGATTGCGTACCTTCCGGGCTCTAAAAATGTGAAGGCGGATGCTCTGTCTAGGAGTTTTGTACCCGACTCTCCGGGCTTATCTGAGCCGGCGGGTATCCTCAAGCAAGGAGTAATTGTGTCTGCCATCTCCCCTGATTTGCGGCGGGTGCTGCAAAAATTTCAGGCTAATAAACCTGATCGTTGCCCAGCGGAGAAACTGTTTGTCCCTGATAGGTGGACGAGTAGAGTTATCTCTGAACTTCATTGTTCGGTGTTGGCTGGTCATCCTGGAATCTTTGGTACCAGAGAGTTAGTGGCTAGATCCTTTTGGTGGCCCTCTCTGTCGCAGGATGTGCGTACTTTTGTGCAGTCCTGTGGGATTTGTGCTCGGGCTAAGCCCTGCTGTTCTCGTGCCAGTGGGTTGCTTTTGCCCTTGCCGGTCCCGAAGAGGCCTTGGACACATATCTCTATGGATTTTATTTCTGACCTTCCCGTTTCTCAAAAGATGTCAGTCATTTGGGTGGTCTGTGATTGCTTTTCTAAGATGGTCCATCTGGTACCCTTGTCTAAATTGCCTTCCTCCTCTGATTTGGTGCCTTTGTTCTTCCAGCATGTGGTTCGTTTGCATGGCATTCCAGAGAATATTGTTTCTGACAGAGGTTCCCAGTTTGTTTCGAGGTTTTGGCGAGCCTTTTGTGGTAGGATGGGCATTGACTTGTCTTTTTCCTCGGCTTTCCATCCTCAGACTAATGGCCAGACCGAGCGAACCAATCAGACCTTGGAAACATATCTGAGATGCTTTGTTTCTGCTGATCAGGATGACTGGGTGTCCTTTTTGCCTTTGGCTGAGTTCGCCCTTAATAATCGGGCCAGCTTGGCTACCTTGGTTTCACCGTTTTTCTGCAATTCTGGGTTCCATCCTCGTTTCTCTTCTGGACAGGTTGAGTCTTCGGACTGTCCTGGTGTGGATACTGTGGTGGACAGGTTGCAGCAGATTTGGACTCAGGTAGTGGACAATTTGACCTTGTCCCAGGAGAAGGCTCAACGTCTCGCTAATCGCAGACGCCGTGTGGGTCCCCGACTTCGTGTTGGGGATCTGGTTTGGTTATCTTCTCATATTCCTATGAAGGTTTCCTCTCCTAAGTTTAAACCTCGTTTTATTGGTCCGTATAGGATTTCTGAGGTTCTTAATCCTGTGTCTTTTCGTCTGACCCTTCCAGATTCTTTTTCCATACATAACGTATTCCATAGGTCATTGTTGCGGAGATACGTGGCACCTATGGTTCCATCTGTTGAGCCTCCTGCCCCGGTTTTGGTGGAGGGGGAATTGGAGTATATTGTGGAGAAGATTTTGGATTCTCGTGTTTCAAGACGGAAACTCCAGTATCTGGTTAAATGGAAGGGTTATGCTCAGGAAGATAATTCCTGGGTTTTTGCCTCTGATGTCCATGCTCCCGATCTTGTTCGTGCCTTTCATGTGGCTCATCCTGGTCGGCCTGGGGGCTCTGGTGAGGGTTCGGTGACCCCTCCTCAAGGGGGGGGTACTGTTGTGAATTCTGTGGCAGAGTTCACTCCTGTGGTCACAAGTGGTACTTCGGCTGATTCTCTCTGGGATCTTCCGTTTGTGGAGGAAAGTGGTACTGCAGCTTCTGAGTTTTCTCCCTCAGGTGATCTGGTGAGCTCGTTAGCTTCTTCTCTACTTAACTCCACCTGATGCTTTGATCCATGCTTCCTGTCAATGTTCCAGTGTTGGACTGGTTTTTTCCCTGGATCATTCCTGTGGCCTGCTGCTCTGCAAAGCTAAGTTTTGCTTTTGTTATTTTGTTGCTATTTTTCAGTCCAGCTTGCTTTATTGGTTTTTTCTCGCCTGCTGGAAGCTCTGAGACGCAGAGGGACGACCTCCGTACCGTTAGTCGGTGCGGAGGGTCTTTTTGTCCCCTCTGCGTGGTTATTTATAGGTTTTTGTGCTGACCAAAAAGTTATCTTCCCTATCCTCGTTCTATTCAGCTAGTCGGGCCTCACTTTGCTAAATCTGTTTCATCTCTATGTTTGTGTTTTCATCTTACTCACAGTCATTATATGTGGGGGGCTGCCTTTTCCTTTGGGGAATTTCTCTGAGGCAAGGTAGGCTTATTTTTCTATCTTCAGGGCTAGCTAGTTTCTCAGGCTGTGTCGAGGCGCCTAGGTTCTGGTCAGGAGCGCTCCACGGCTACCTTTAGTGTGGTTTGCTAGGATCAGGGATTGCGGTCTGCAGAGTTCCCACGTCTCAGAGCTCGTTCTTTAATTTTGGGTGTTTGTCAGATCACTGTATGTGTTCTGACCGCTATGTCCATTGTGTTACTGAATTGGTTAACATAACAGGAGTCTACCAAAGAAAGCAGAGCCTTGTGCTCGGTTATTTCCGCCAATACCACAGACGATGGATGGAGAAGTTGAGAATGCGCACCTCTGCAGAGCCCTATTCTAGTAATCACTGGAAATCCCAATGGTCGGACCCCCAACCAACAATACATCATACCCTATGATATGTATTGGGGATAACTTCGAATTGTGGAAATTAATATTTAAAGGGGTTGTCCAGTGAAAATAAGTTCACCTCTCCTTCAGATAGTTGATAGCTTGTGGATCGGTGGGATTCCAAATCCTAGGACCCACTGCGATTGGCACATAAGGGTATTTTTATCCCCTTTATAAAATGGAGAATCAGACCACCGCCCTTTGCCAATGTATTTTTTTTACTGGGGCACATGGGAGCCAATGTATTTCAACTGCACATGACCTAAGCAATTTTCTTTTGATATGAATTTTCCTATTGATATTCTCCAGTTACCAGAGTAAAGTCATTTTTATACTTTTTCTCCTTTATCAATTTTCTAGAGAAACATATGGAGGAAAATGCCATACGTAGAGTAGTCTGGCCTATCCACTGTTATGTTTGTAACCCAAAGAAGGTTACAAAAATGGCAAAAACTAAAATGCTGTATATGTATAGACTTTAAAGTGGACCCGTCACTTGCCATCAATATGTAATAGTTTTATCTGGTATAAATAATGCCGTTCTCCTGAATCCGGCGTTGTTTTTCTTTTTTCCCAGCACCTGTTCCTGAGATATGGCCCTCTCTTGTATATAAAATGTCTTTTGTTAGCCAAGTAGGCGTTTTGCTTAAGAAGATGCCCACAAGAGAGTTAAGGATCATGCCCACTTGGGCTACTTTAACACTTGCGTTTTTTGCAATCCGTCGTTTTGGGCTAAAAACGGATCCTGCAAATGTGCTCGCAGTATGCGTTTTTTGCCCATAGACTTGTATTAGCAACGGATGGCCACACCTCGCGTCCGTCATGTGATGGATCCGTCATGTTTTGGTGGACTGCCGTCACAAAAAATGTTCAATGTAACTTTTTGTCCGTCGCGTCCAAAACTCCGCTCCCTCCCCGGACTTTATAGTTTTTCAACGCATCTGCTGCCCACCTTGTGCACAAATTTCACAACGTGCGTCGGTTCATCGGCCCGACGCATAGCGACGGACCCGTACCGATGCAAGTGTGAAAGTAACCTAAGGTATCAAGACTAGATCTATATATAGGGAAGAGAAGACCATATCTCTGAAACAAAGAGGAGCAAGAAGAAAAGAAAAACAGCGCCGGACTCAGGAGAACAGCGGCATTTAGACCAGGTTAAAAAAAAAATACATATATATGGCATGTGACAGATCCTCTTTAAAGTAAAATACTGCTGAAATTTATTTTTCCAGTTCGATCCATTCTCAAATATTAAGTGTCATTTAAAGTAGTGGTTTCAAATGGGTCAGGAGGACACTTTGGGCCCTCTCAGGATTAAATGCAACCTTCACTATCTATTACTGTGTTTACCCCCTTGGCCCTTAGCGTGCCTCTACAGTGATACATTGATTTCTCCCCCACATTATACTCTGCGGCATTGACTCCAGGCTGTAGGATCCCATCATAATGCACCACGTGACACAGCGCTGCTTTGTCGTTGCACTGTAACCATTGTCATGTAGCTCCATCCTTGCTCAGATCTCCAGAATATTATAGAGAAAAAAAATCAGTGGCAAAGTGTTTTATACTTCTGTGTAAGTTATTTAATCAGGGCGCTCGAAAAGGTATGTACTGAAACAGTTTGTATGGCTCCTCTAGCGACTCAAACCAGGGATTCAAGCTTCAGGAGGCTAATTTGCATATTCCAGGTGCCTTCTGGGAGAAGCGAAGTCTCCCTAAGCTAGAAGATCGTTGGGTACAGCCGGGACCAGCTGCTTCGAAAGCATCACCAAACCAGGGATTCAAGCTTCAGGAGGCTAATTTGCATATTCCAGGTGCCTTCTGGGAGAAGCGAAGTCTCCCTAAGCTAGAAGATCGTTGGGTACAGCCGGGACCAGCTGCTTCGAAAGCATCACCAAACCAGGGATTCAAGCTTCAGGAGGCTAATTTGCATATTCCAGGTGCCTTCTGGGAGAAGCGAAGTCTCCCTAAGCTAGAAGATCGTTGGGTACAGCCGGGACCAGCTGCTTCGAAAGCATCACCAAACCAGGGATTCAAGCTTCAGGAGGCTAATTTGCATATTCCAGGTGCCTTCTGGGAGAAGTGAAGTCTCCCTAAGCTAGAAGATCGTTGGGTACAGCCGGGACCAGCTGCTTCGAAAGCATCACCAAACCAGGGATTCAAGCTTCAGGAGGCTAATTTGCATATTCCAGGTGCCTTCTGGGAGAAGCGAAGTCTCCCTAAGCTAGAAGATCGTTGGGTACAGCCGGGACCAGCTGCTTCGAAAGCATCACCAAACCAGGGATTCAAGCTTCAGGAGGCTAATTTGCATATTCCAGGTGCCTTCTGGGAGAAGCGAAGTCTCCCTAAGCTAGAAGATCGTTGGGTACAGCCGGGACCAGCTGCTTCGAAAGCATCACCAAACCAGGGATTCAAGCTTCAGGAGGCTAATTTGCATATTCCAGGTGCCTTCTGGGAGAAGCGAAGTCTCCCTAAGCTAGAAGATCGTTGGGTACAGCCGGGACTTTTTGCCTGTAGGACATTATTGCAAGAGAGCTTGGCTGAGTAGATTACACAAGAAGGAAAACACACAGCAAGTCAACAGGATCTAGGAGCAACATGGCAGATGTGACAACCTACATGGTGAGCTGCAGCATGTGCTACATGTTCACAGATCGACCAGAAGAAGAATCCAATTTCACCTGTCAGAAGTGTAGACTAGTGGCCCTTTTAGAAGAAAAGGTGCGGGGTCTGGAAGAAAGAATAGCAACTTTGAAACTCATCAAAGAGAATGAAGACTTTCTAGACAGAACAGAAGCATCTCTACTGGTCACAGAAGGTGCAAAAAGTGTCAGAGAACCTCCAAAAGCAGATGAGTGGAAGCATGTGACCAAAAGAAGCAAGAAGACCATGGAGAAATCACCAACCACACAACTGAAGAACCGATATCAAATCTTTGTAGAGGATGAAGATGGCACACCTAAGAATGAAGCAATACCAGCAAGCAAAAAAGAAAAGGGCACACAGCAACAAGTGACAGCAAAAAGTACAGCCAAGAAGCAACGAAGAGTGGTGGTGGTGGGAGACTCACTACTGAGAGGCACCGAAGCAGCCATCTGCAGACCGGACATAACTGCAAGAGAAGTATGCTGCCTTCCAGGTGCGATGATCAAGGATGTGACCGATAGGATACCAAAGCTCTTCAGCTCCAAGGACGTCCACCCATTTCTTCTGATACATGTTGGCACCAATGACACGGCAAGGAAGGACCTACCGACAATCTGCAAGGACTTTGAAGAGTTGGGGAAGAAAGTAAAGGAACTGGATGCACAGGTAGTTTTTTCTTCTATCCTTCCAGTAGACGGGCATGGCACCAGGAGATGGAACAGGATCCTTGATGCAAACAACTGGCTAAGACGATGGTGCAGACAACAAGGATTTGGATTCCTGGACCACGGTGTGAATTACTGGTATGATGGACTCCTCGCCAGAGACGGACTACACCTCAACAAACCTGGGAAACACACATTCGCCAGAAGACTCGCTACACTCATCAGGAGGGCGTTAAACTAGAAGAAGAGGGGACGGGAAGAAAAACATTAGACTTGAACAAAGAAGACCCAGGAAAACATACTCAGATGGGAGGTAAGAACATTTCTAAAGCAATCCACAGCGAGGAGATTGGAACAAAACAAAATCCTCTAAACTGCATGCTCGCAAACGCCAGAAGCCTGACAAACAAGATGGAAGAACTAGAAGCAGAAATATCTACAGGTAACTTTGACATAGTGGGAATAACCGAGACATGGTTAGATGAAAGCTATGACTGGGCAGTTAACTTACAGGGTTACAGTCTGTTTAGAAAGGATCGTAAAAATCGGAGAGGAGGAGGGGTTTGTCTCTATGTAAAGTCTTGTCTAAAGTCCACTTTAAGGGAGGATATTAGCGAAGGGAATGAGGATGTCGAGTCCATATGGGTTGAAATTCATGGAGGGAAAAATGGTAACAAAATTCTCATTGGGGTCTGTTACAAACCCCCAAATATAACAGAAAGCATGGAAAGTCTACTTCTAAAGCAGATAGATGAAGCTGCAACCCATAATGAGGTCCTGGTTATGGGGGACTTTAACTACCCGGATATTAACTGGGAAACAGAAACCTGTGAAACCCATAAAGGCAACAGGTTTCTGCTAATAACCAAGAAAAATTATCTTTCACAATTGGTGCAGAATCCAACCAGAGGAGCAGCACTTTTAGACCTAATACTATCTAATAGACCTGACAGAATAACAAATCTGCAGGTGGTTGGGCATTTAGGAAATAGCGACCACAATATTGTACAGTTTCACCTGTCTTTCACTAGGGGGACTTGTCAGGGAGTCACAAAAACACTGAACTTTAGGAAGGCAAAGTTTGACCAGCTTAGAGATGCCCTTAATCTGGTAGACTGGGACAATATCCTCAGAAATGAGAATACAGATAATAAATGGGAAATGTTTAAGAACATCCTAAATAGGCAGTGTAAGCGGTTTATACCTTGTGGGAATAAAAGGACTAGAAATAGGAAAAACCCAATGTGGCTAAACAAAGAAGTAAGACAGGCAATTAACAGTAAAAAGAAAGCATTTGCACTACTAAAGCAGGATGGCACCATTGAAGCTCTAAAAAACTATAGGGAGAAAAATACTTTATCTAAAAAACTAATTAAAGCTGCCAAAAAGGAAACAGAGAAGCACATTGCTAAGGAGAGTAAAACTAATCCCAAACTGTTCTTCAACTATATCAATAGTAAAAGAATAAAAACTGAAAATGTAGGCCCCTTAAAAAATAGTGAGGAAAGAATGGTTGTAGACGACGAGGAAAAAGCTAACATATTAAACACCTTCTTCTCCACGGTATTCACGGTGGAAAATGAAATGCTAGGTGAAATCCCAAGAAACAATGAAAACCCTATATTAAGGGTCACCAATCTAACCCAAGAAGAGGTGCGAAACCGGCTAAATAAGATTAAAATAGATAAATCTCCGGGTCCGGATGGCATACACCCACGAGTACTAAGGGAACTAAGTAATGTAATAGATAAACCATTATTTCTTATTTTTAGTGACTCTATAGCGACAGGGTCTGTTCCGCAGGACTGGCGCATAGCAAATGTGGTGCCAATATTCAAAAAGGGCTCTAAAAGTGAACCTGGAAATTATAGGCCAGTAAGTCTAACCTCTATTGTTGGTAAAATATTTGAAGGGTTTCTGAGGGATGTTATTCTGGATTATCTCAATGAAAATAACTGTTTAACTCCATATCAGCATGGGTTTATGAGAAATCGCTCCTGTCAAACCAATCTAATCAGTTTTTATGAAGAGGTAAGCTATAGACTGGACCACGGTGAGTCATTGGACGTGGTATATCTCGATTTTTCCAAAGCGTTTGATACCGTGCCGCACAAGAGGTTGGTACACAAAATGAGAATGCTTGGTCTGGGGGAAAATGTGTGTAAATGGGTTAGTAACTGGCTTAGTGATAGAAAGCAGAGGGTGGTTATAAATGGTATAGTCTCTAACTGGGTCGCTGTGACCAGTGGGGTACCGCAGGGGTCAGTATTGGGACCTGTTCTCTTCAACATATTCATTAATGATCTGGTAGAAGGTTTACACAGTAAAATATCGATATTTGCAGATGATACAAAACTATGTAAAGCAGTTAATACAAGAGAAGATAGTATTCTGCTACAGATGGATCTGGATAAGTTGGAAACTTGGGCTGAAAGGTGGCAGATGAGGTTTAACAATGATAAATGTAAGGTTATACACATGGGAAGAGGGAATCAATATCACCATTACACACTGAACGGGAAACCACTGGGTAAATCTGACAGGGAGAAGGACTTGGGGATCCTAGTTAATGATAAACTTACCTGGAGCAGCCAGTGCCAGGCAGCAGCTGCCAAGGCAAACAGGATCATGGGGTGCATTAAAAGAGGTCTGGATACACATGATGAGAGCATTATACTGCCTCTGTACAAATCCCTAGTTAGACCGCACATGGAGTACTGTGTCCAGTTTTGGGCACCGGTGCTCAGGAAGGATATAATGGAACTAGAGAGAGTACAAAGGAGGGCAACAAAATTAATAAAGGGGATGGGAGAACTACAATACCCAGATAGATTAGCGAAATTAGGATTATTTAGTCTAGAAAAAAGACGACTGAGGGGCGATCTAATAACCATGTATAAGTATATAAGGGGACAATACAAATATCTCGCTGAGGATCTGTTTATACCAAGGAAGGTGACGGGCACAAGGGGGCATTCTTTGCGTCTGGAGGAGAGAAGGTTTTTCCACCAACATAGAAGAGGATTCTTTACTGTTAGGGCAGTGAGAATCTGGAATTGCTTGCCTGAGGAGGTGGTGATGGCGAACTCAGTCGAGGGGTTCAAGAGAGGCCTGGATGTCTTCCTGGAGCAGAACAATATTGTATCATACAATTATTAGGTTCTGTAGAAGGACGTAGATCTGGGGATTTATTATGATGGAATATAGGCTGAACTGGATGGACAAATGTCTTTTTTCGGCCTTACTAACTATGTTACTATGTTACTATGTTACTATGTAATGGGGCAAGTTATGGAATTTGTGGAGTTAGGGAATGCGTATTCCACTCTTAACGAGAACCTGTCCCTTGTCAGAATTTTTTTTTCCTGGTGTAAATGCCACTGTTCTGATTCTGGCGTTGTTTTTCTTTTCTTCCTACGCCTCTCTAAACCTGAGCTATGGCCTCCTCTTTCCTTTATGTAACCGTAGTAATTTTAGTCAAGTAGGTGTGGCCTTCAACTCTTTTGCATAGGAGTCTTCTTGAGAACCATGCCTAGTTGGCTAACGAGACTAAATTTATATATAGGAAAGAGAGGGCCATATCTCAGGAACTGAGAGGCGTAGGAACAAGGGAAAGACAACACCGAATTCAGTAAAACGGCGGCATTTACACCAGGTAAAAAATGCATCTTAAAAACAAATAGTAAAGTCCTCTTTTAAGTCTCTACGTATACGGCATTTTAATTTTCGGAACGTATTGTTAGAGATCCTCTTTATTGGTGGCCATATTTGTTGTCATCCTACTTCCTGGCTTTTTGTTTTTTGCAGATTTTTTTAGACGACCAATATATAGTATTACAGCTGTAGTTATTTTAATAAAACCTGCCTGCAAACAGAAAATGACTGCTACCTTACAGTACGTAGTAAAGTCTAGCGACAGAAATGCTCCATCAAGTTCTGGGAACCAAGAAATTCAAGGTCTGTTAACGTTTACACAGGAGCTAAATGTCAGAGCTGTAGAGCATAATTATCGGCGCGCTTTTTATGTGCCTGAAATGCGATGAACATGAGCAGATCTGTTAGCAAACAATAAAAGAGGGGGGAATCTCTATTATATTTATATTATATTATAAAACGATTAAGCACTACTTATTGCCTTGTAGTATGATATGTCAATATCTGCAAGGATCAGATGTCCTCAACCAGTCAGGCGTGAAGAGATTTCCTCTACATGTGAAGAAAACTAATAAACCGTTTGAAGTTCGGCTTCACTCAAGTGACTCAGATCAATCTTACAATATCTGGAGAAATTTGTTTTATTTCGCTCTTAACCACATTGTCTGTCCCAGGATCTTTGTTCTGTGGATCGAATGTCACAGGGTTTTACAACACCGTTAAGCTATCAGGTTCCAAGTCGTGATAAAGGCCAGTTTGGTGTAGGTTCTTTGTGAAATGTTTTAATTTACTTTCAAGTGGGACCTAATTCCAAATCGAGATTTAGGGCCAGAAACTTAGAACTTTCCCACAGTTTCTAATAAAAAAAAAGTTTTGACCCATTGAAACAAAAGCCCTAATACTAATATAATTTTTTTTTTTAAATTTACCATGAAATTTGGTTAATCTCAGCCAACGTGGTTTTGTAGGACCTTGACCTTTAGAGGGCACAATGCAAAGTTACGGAACATTTGCATGTCCACTACTGATAGTATTGTAATTTGCAATTTGTAAACTCTTATTGACCATCAGTAAAGACCAAGAAGTTGGACTCTATGGGCAAGCAATTTTGGCGTGGACAAGGTTGTCATTTTTTACACTTGGCCTGAAGAATAGTTAGGTCACTTCTTTTAGCCACCTGAAGCGGTTAAAAGACACTCAAAAGAAGTCATTTTCACATCAAAATCCATATGTTTATTCTTTTGAGCATTTTTTGAGAGCCTTTTCAAGTGGATTTCAGGCAGAATCTGCTGGAAAAAGATGTCGTGCCCTAACCCTTATTCTGGATCTCATAAGATCCCTTGTGATAGTCTTTAATTAGAATCCCACCCACAGGACTCTCAGGTTGGGTTCATTTTGTGTTTTAAGGTACCTTCACACTAAACGATATCGCTAGCAATCCGTGACGTTGCAGCGTCCTCGCTAGCGATATCGTTTAGTTTGACACGCAGCAGCGATCAGAATCCTGCTGTGATGTCGTTGGTCGGGGCTAGAGGGCCAGACCTTTCTTTGGTCGCTGGCTCTCCCGCTGACATCGCTGAATCGGCGTGTGTGACACCGATTCAGCGATGTCTTCGCTGGTAACCAGGGTAAACATCGGGTTACTAAGCGCAGGGCCGCGCTTAGTAACCCGATGTTTACCCTGGTTACCATCCTAAAAGTAAAAAAAACAAACGCTACATACTTACCTACCGCTGTCTGTCCCCGGCGCTGTGCTTCTCTGCTCTGGCTGTGAGCGCCGGGCAGCCTGAAAGCAGAGCGGTGACGTCACCGCTCTGCTTTCCGGCCGCTGTGCTCACAGCCAGAGCAGAGAAGCAAAGCGCCGGGGACAGACAGCGGTAGGTAAGTATGTAACGTTTGTTTTTTTTACTTTTAGGATGGTAACCAGGGTAAACATCGGGTTACTAAGCGCGGCCCTGCGCTTAGTAACCCGATGTTTACCATGGTTACCGGCATCGTTGGTCTCTGGAGAGCGGTCTGTGTGACAGCTCTCCAGCGACCAAACAGCGACCCTGCAGCAATCCGGATCGTTGTCTGGATCGCTGCAGCGTCGTTTAGTGTGAAGGTACCTTTAACTCTATGTTCAGTGAATTCGCCACAGCTTACAGTCAATATGTGCTTTGTCGGACTTCATTTTCGACTGTAAACGTCTATTTGAGGCAGCTCCAAGATGTAGAAGACTATGTCTTGGAGCCCGCCTAAACTAGACTGTTAGTTTTCAGCTTATGTCCAACAGAGCACACAATGACTGCATCTGCACTAATTAGTGAATGGTCCCATCAGATCAATTTCCAGGGTTTCAGACATAAGTTCCAACAAAGCCAAAAAATGCAATGTGAATATGGCCTTAGAGTTCGAAAAGTCATAAACTGACCAAATCCTCCCGCTATAGATTTCGTTAGATCCAGAAGAAGACAACCTTGTCAGTAGGGTAAATCATTTTTTTTCTTTAGTTAAAACAATGCCGTTCCCTTTGTTCTGCTAATTGGTGATGGTCTATTGTTAACTGATCTGGTGACAGTCGGATGTAAACAACATTGTTTAATGGCCAATGCCGCGTGCTCCACCGTATCTCCCGTTCATTTCAGTAAGAGGTAAGGTGCATTAACAGGGCATGACCATGCTTTTCTGGCTCCACACATTGATTAGATCCAAAGCTCAAGCAAATAGTAATCATGGATATTCACAGTGATGGATATCGAGAGACCTGTTATTGGTCATCAAAATGTTAGTCCCGGACAATCCCTTTAAGGCTTGGTCAATAAAGTGATTTTCTGAAAACCCCTTTAAAGAGGACCTTTCACAGTATTTTTTTCTGTTAGTATTTGTTCACAAGTTCAGTATATTACATCAGTATTTGTAAGCCAAAACCAGGGGTGGAACAATCAGAGGAAAAATATAATAGCAACACGTCACCACTTCTGCTTTTTTCACCGACTTCAGGTTTTGGCTTACAAATACTGATGTAAGATACTGACCAAATACTGAATGTGGCCTTAAACTGAGTATGTTCTCCAATTGCTACTGCTCCACTTCTGTGCCCTCCATTATAAAGTTATGATCCTAGGTAACAAAGGTGCAAATTTTCCTTTCAGCCACCCGAGCATGTACAACAACATTTCTTGAAGCATCGTTCATCCGACAAAAATCTAGTGTCTATGGCGGGGCTTAAGGTTACGTGCACATAGTGTATTTTTCTGGCGGATTCTGCCTGGAACCTGCCTGAAAAAGCGTTAAAAAAAAAAGTAATTAAAATGTACAGCAATGTAAAAACTACTTACCGTGCATGTGTTCTGACTTTTGTCGCTTCTTTTAACTGCCTCAGTCTTCAAAAGCCGTGAGGCAGCTAAAAAAAAGCGAACAATCTATTCTTTTTTATGTATAAAATTAGAAGAAAAAAATAAGACAAGGCAACTACAAAAACGCCAAAAAAGACACCAAAGAAGGTGCTTCAGAAATTATACCGCCGGCATTGTCCTGCAGCCTCTTCCTATAGCAAAAACTCAGCGGGTACACCAACACTGTGGACACATAACCTTATAGGGAAAATGTTTTCTTTGTTTTTTTTTGTAAAATCCAGAAAGTGACATCAGATAATTTCAGCGTCGGACTGGGGTGTCTGGGGCCCACCAGGGGAATGGACTCTAGGGGCCCTCCCTACAGCTATATGCAAATATCTGTCATCATAGTGGTGCATCGGCTGTAAAACACCGGCAGCTGCTGCACATCTACCGTGTGCCCCAATAACTGGGATGTATAATTACGGTAGTTTACATTAATGGGGTTCTTGGTTAAAACAAGTTATCACCGATCCATGGGCTCCACAGGAGAGGTGATCGCTTAGGTCCGACCATTAGAAACTGCACCAATCGGAAGAATGGGGAAGTTTTATCCCTGACAGGACACTTATCACTATTTTAAAATGCAGCGGTAGGTGGGATATCTGACCGCAGCTCCATTCATTCTCTTTGGGGCTTCTAGAAAAAAACAAGTGCAGCCACAGAGTGAATGAATGGATCAGTGATCTAGTCAGACATGCCACTCCAGTCTAATGGGGATAAAAAGTTCCACATTTTGCTGAATGGGTCCAAGCAGTCAGACCCCCACCAATCAGTACGTTATCACTTATCCAGTGGAGAGGTGATTACTTTTTTTCCACAGGATACCCCCTGTAAGTGCATCACCAACGCTGTGTACAAAGCATTAAAACTCAAATGGAAATAAAGAATCTTCTCCTAATTAATATCAGAGAGAACAAATGACCGCCATACACAACACAATCCACTATACCAAGACCAATAATATCACATACAGGAAGAAATACCGCCACACCATGACCAGATCACATATTACCACCACTTGGTGACCAAACAGCACATACAAGGGACAAATACCACAACACCATTTCCAGACCACATATTACCACCACATAGTGACTGAATACTACAATACTGATCAGTAATAAAAAAAAACAAAAACACAGTACTATCACCATAAGTGCCAGTATTCACAGGAGATCTGTACTTAGTATGCAGTGTCTGTGTAGAGGTAATACAGAGATCACTGGTGGTAGAGGTAATACAGAGATCACTGGTGGTATTATACACAGGAGCTCTGTATATAATGTATAAGTAATACAGTGATCACTGGTGACATTGTACACAGGACCGCTGTATATAGTATACAGTGTATAGTGTCAGTGTATAGGTAACACTGACTCACCAGTAACGTCTCTAGGTGAAGTCCATCTTTCATCCAGCACAGACCGCCATCATTTCTTCCAGCCAGGACTCGATTCTGCAGGAAATAGCACAGTTATCTCAAGCTCCGCTTGCAGAACACATTACTTAATTTTTCACAACTTCTACATTACACCACATGAAGAAAAAAAGGCGATATAGTGTCACTCTGCACAGTAACAGGACCGCCCCCCCATTTAAAACAGTATACTCAAAAAATAAAATAAATACATCACTGCAGTAATAGCCCCTATGGTAATAATATTCCCCATTTATCTCATTCCTGGCGTTAGCCATATGTTCTCGCATCCTGCCCTCATGAGTATCCTTTCTACCCCATATGATCTCCCCATCCTGCCCCATCTGTCTCCATCGTATCCATCCTGCCCCATGATCCAATCCTGCCCCATGTAATTCATTCTTCCCCATGTCTCCAATCATGCCCCGTATCTACATTCTGCCCATGCCTCCAGTCCTGCCCCCAGTGTGTCCAGCAATCTGCCCCAGTGTGTCCAGCATATTACCCCTAGTGTGTCCAGCATATTACCCCCAGTGTGTCCAGCAACCTGCCCCAGTATGTCCAGCATATTGCCCCAGTGTCCAGCAATCTGCCCCAGTGTGTCCAGCATTGCACCCAGACAGTGTGTCCAACAATCTGCCCCAGTATGTCAAGCATATTGCCCCAGTGTGTCCAGTATTGCCCCCAGACAGTGTGTCCAGCAATCTGCTCCAGTGTGTCCAGCAATCTGCCCCAGTGTGTCCAGCATATTACCCCCAGTGTGTCCGGCATATTACCCCCAGTGTGTCCCGCAATCTGCCCCAGTATGTCTAGAATATTGCCCCAGTGTGTCCAGCATTGCCCCCAGACAGTGTGTCCAGCAATCTGCCCCAGTATGTCCAACATATTGCCCCAGTGTGTCCAGCAGATTACCCCCAGGTTGTCCAGCAATCTGCCCCAGTGTGTCCAGCATATTACACACAGTGTGTCCAGCAATCTGCCCCAGTATGTCCAACACTGCCCCCAGTGTGTCCAGCAATCTGCCCCAGTATGTCCAGCATATTACCCCCAGTGTGTCCAGCAATCTGCCCCAGTATGTCCAACACTGCCCCCAGTGTGTCCAGCAATCTGCCCCAGTGTGTCCAGCATATTACCCCCAGGTTGTCCAGCAATCTGCCCCAGTGTGTCCAGCATATTACCCCCAGTGTGTCCAGCAATCTGCCCCAGTATGTCCAGCAATCTGCCCCAGTATGTCCAATTGTCCAGCATTTCCCACAGTGTGTCCAGCAATCTGCCCCAGTATGTCCAATTGTCCAGCATTTCCCACAGTGTGTCCAGCAATCTGCCCCAGTGTCCAGCATTGCCCCAGTGTGTTCAGCAATCTGCCCCAGGGTCTCCAGCATTGCCCCAGTGTGTCCAGCATTGCCCCCAGTGTGTCCAGAAATCTGCCCCAGTATGTTCAGCATATTGCCCCAGTGTGTCCAGCATTGCCCCCAGACAGTGTGTCCAGCAATCTACCCCAGTATGTCCAGCATATTGCCCCAGTGTGTCCAGCATATTACCCCCAGGTTGTCCAGAAATCTGCCCGAGTGTGTCCAGCAATCTGCCCCAGTGTGTCCAACACTGCCCCCAGTGTGTCCAGCAATCTGCCCCAGTGTGTCCAGCATATTACCCCCAGTGTGTCCAGCAATCTGCCCCAGTATGTCCAGCACTGCCCCCAGTGTGTCCAGCAATCTGCCCCAGTATGTCCAGCAATCTGCCCCAGTATGTCCAATTGTCCAGCATTGCCCACAGTGTGTCCAGCAATCAGCCCCAGTGTCCAGCATCGCCCCAGTGTGTCCAGCAATCTGCCCCAGTGTGTCCTGCAATCTACCCCAGTGTCCAGCATTGCCCCCAGTGTGTCCAGCAATCTGCCCCCAGTGTGTTCAGCAATCTGCCCCAGTGTGTCCAGCAATCTGCCCCCAGTGTGTCCAGCAATCTGCCCCCAGTGTGTCCAGCAATCTGCCCCAGTATGTCCAGCACTGCCCCCAGTGTGTCCAGCAATCTGCCCCAGTGTCCTGCATTGCCCCAGTGTCCAGCAATCTGCCCCAGTGTCCAGCATTGCCCCAGTGTGTCCAGCAATCTGCCCCAGTGTGTCCAGCAATCTGCCCCAGTGTGTCCAGCAATCTGCCCCAGTGTGTCCAGCACTGCCCCCAGTGTGTCCAGCAATCTGCCCCAGTGTCGAGCATTGCCCCAGTGTCCAGCAATCTGCAACCAGTGTGTCCAGCAATCTGCCCCAATGTGTCCAGCACTGCCCCCAGTGTGTCCCGCAATCTGCCCCAGTGTCCAGCATTGCCCCAGTGTGTCCAGCACTACCCCCAGTGTGTCCAGCTATCTGACCATGTCCATCATTGCCCCAGTGTGTCCAGCAATCTGCCCCAGTGTGTCCTGCAATCTACCCCAGTGTCCAGCATTGCCCCCAGTGTGTCTAGCAATCTGCCCCCAGTGTGTTCAGCAATCTGCCCCAGTGTCCAGCATTGCCCCAGTGTGTCCAGCAATCTGCCCCAGGGTCTCCAGCATTGCACCCAGACAGACAGAGTCAAACATAAAGAAAAAAAAAATTTAAAATCCTCACCTCTCCCGTTCCCAGCGCAGGTCCGGTGCACTCAGCGTCTCTCCGGCTCTGCAACGCTCAGGACAGAGAGGCTGAGCGCGCAGTGATTACGTCACCGCACCCTCTGCCCTGAGACATCACAGAGTCAGAGGGCGCTGAAGACACTGCAGCTTGTTATGATCTGGTGGCCTAGGAGCAGCATGAGACGTACTCTGGAGAAGGTGGTACCTGTACTGACCACAGACCCTGAACTAAGCACCGCTACTAGAAGTAGCCGTGGGATGTACCTAACACTACCTAGACACCTCGACACAGCCTTAGAACTAACTTCCCCTAAAGATAGAAACGGGAAAACTATCTTGCCTCAGAGAAAATCCCCAAAGGATAGACAGCCCCCCACAAATATTGACTGTGAGAGGAGAGGGAAATGACATATGCAGACGGAAAACAGGACTTAGCAAAGGAGGCCATTCTAGCTAAAAAGAAAGAATAGGACAGAGTACTATGCGGTCAGTATTAAAACACTAGAAAATATCCACCACAGAAAATACAAATCTCCACATCTGACTAAAGACATGGAGGGTATATCTGCATCTCCAAAGACACAGCTTGGCTGCAAAAAATCCTTCACAGACAAAGCTGGACAAGACAAAACATGAAAATGCAGTGAACTATAAGGTCCACAGCATGTGGACAGCAAAAACAAAGCCAGAACTTATCTTTGTTGAAAAGAACAGCAAAACAGGAGAGACCAGGTATGGATGTGAATCCTCCAAAAACAATGGACAACTGGCACTGACTAAAGGATCAAGCAAGACTAAATAGCCCAGTCCAAATTGCAATTAAGTGGACACACCTGATAAATGCTGCGATCCAAAGACAGCAGCACTACCACTCATAACCACCGGAGGGAGCCCAAGAGCAGAATTCACAACAGTACCCCCCCCCCTCTTGAGGAGGGGTCACCGAACCCTCACCAGAGCCCCCAGGCCGATTAGGATGAGCCAAATGAAAGGCACAAACCAAATTGTCAGCATGAACATCGGAGGCAACAACCCAAGAATTATCCTCCTGGCCATAACCATTCCATTTGACCAGATACTGAAGCTTCCGCCTCGAAAAATGAGAATCCAAAATCTTCTCAACCACATACTCCAACTCCCCATCAATCAACACCGGGGCCGGAGGATCAACAGAGGGAACAACGGGCACCACATACTTCCGCAACAAAGATCTATGGAAAACATTATGGATGGAAAAAGAGGCTGGAAGGGCCAAACGAAAAGACACTGGATTGATAATCTCAGAAATCCTATAAGGACCAATAAACCGAGGCTTGAACTTAGGGGAAGAAACCTTCATAGGAACATGACGGGAAGACAACCAGACCAAATCCCCAACCTGAAGCCGGGAACCAACACACCGACGACGGTTAGCAAAACGCTGAGCCTCCTCCTGAGACAACACCAAATTGTCCACCACATGAGCCCAAATTTGCTGCAGCCTGTCAACCACAGAATCCACACCAGGACAATCAGAAGGCTCAAGCTGCCCTGAAGAAAAACGAGGATGAAAACCAAAATTACAAAAAAAAGGTGAAACCAAGGTAGCAGAACTAGCCCGATTATTAAGGGCAAACTCGGTCAATGGCAAGAAAGCCACC
Organism: Ranitomeya imitator; assembly: GCF_032444005.1. Taxonomy (NCBI): domain Eukaryota; kingdom Metazoa; phylum Chordata; class Amphibia; order Anura; family Dendrobatidae; genus Ranitomeya; species Ranitomeya imitator. Next base: position 635,857,172 of record NC_091286.1, read on the forward strand.
CAATCATCCTGATCAGCAGACACAAAGCATCTCAAATAAGTTTCCAAAGTCTGATTAGTTTGCTCGGTTTGGCCATTTGTCTGAGGATGAAATGCGGAAGAAAAAGACAAATCAATGCCCAGCCTAGCACAAAAGGCCCGCCAAAACCTAGAAACAAACTGGGAACCTCTATCTGACACAATATTCTCCGGAATGCCATGCAAACGAACCACATGCTTAAAAAACACCGGAACCAAATCAGAAGAGGAAGGCAATTTAGGCAAAGGTACCAAATGAACCATCTTAGAAAACCGGTCACAAACCACCCAGATAACCGACATCCTCTGGGAAACCAGAAGATCTGAAATAAAATCCATAGAAATATGCGTCCAAGGTCTCTCAGGGACCGGCAAAGGCAGAAGCAACCCACTAGTGCGGGAACAGCAAGGCTTAGCCCGCACACAAATCCCACAGGACTGCACAAAAGAACGCACATCCCGCGACAAAGAAGGCCACCAAAAGGACCTACCAACCAAATCTCTGGTACCAAAAATCCCAGGATGGCCAGCCAACACAGAACAATGAACCTCAGAAATCACTTTACTAGTCCATCTATCAGGAAAAAACAGTTTCCCCACAGGACAGCGGTCAGGTTTATTAGCCTGAAATTCCTGAAGAACCTGTCGTAAATCAGGGGAGATGGCAGAAAGAATCACCCCTTCCTTCAGAATGCCGACCGACTCAAGAACCCCAGGGGAATCAGGAAAAAACTCCTAGAGAGGGCATCAGCCTTAACATTCTTAGAACCCGGAAGATACGAGACCACAAAATCAAAACGGGAGAAAAACAGGGACCATCGAGCCTGTCTAGGATTCAGTCGTTTGGCAGACTCGAGGTAAATCAGATTCTTATGATCGGTCAGGACCACAATACGGTGCTTGGCCCCCTCAAGCCAAGGTCGCCACTCCTCAAATGCCCACTTCATAGCCAACAACTCCTGATTGCCGACATCATAATTGCTTCCGCAGGCGAAAGCTTCCGAGAAAAGAAGGCGCACGGTTTCATCAAGGAACCATCAGAATTCCTCTAAGACAAAACGGCCCCTGCCCCAATCTCAGACGCGTCAATCTCAACCTGAAATGGAAGAAAAAAATCCGGCTGATGCAACACAGGGGCAGAAGTAAATCGGCGTTTAAGCTCCTGAAAGGCAGAAACAGCCGCGGAGGACCAATTCGTCACATCAGCGCCTTTCTTCGTCAAATCGGTCAGAGGTTTAACCACACTGGAGAAGTTGAAAATGAAACGACGATAAAAATTAGCAAAGCCCAAGAATTTCTGAAGGCTCTTCACAGATGTGGGCTGAATCCAATCATGAATGGCCTGAATCTTAACCGGATCCATTTCTATAGATGAGGGAGAAAAAATGAAGCCCAAAAAAGAAACCTTCTGCGCTCCAAAGAGGCACTTCGACCCCTTCACAAATAAAGCATTATTACGGAGGATCTGAAATACCATCCTGACCTGTTTCACATGAGACTCCCAATCATCGGAAAAAATCAAAATATCATCCAAATATACAACCATGAATTTATCAAGATAACTCCGAAAGATATCATGCATGAAGGACTGGAACACAGATGGGGCATTAGAGAGTCCGAATGGCATCACAAGGTATTCAAAATGGCCTTCGGGCGTATTAAATGCAGTTTTCCATTCGTCACCCTGCCTAATACGAATAAGAATATATGCCCCTCGAAGGTCAATCTTAGTAAACCAACTAGCCCCCATAATCCTAGCAAACAAATCAGTAAGCAAAGGCAAAGGGTATTGAAATTTGACCGTGATCTTATTCAAGAGGCAATAATCAATACAGGGTCTCAAGGAGCCATCCTTCTTGGCAACAAAACAAAACCCTGCTCCCAATGGTGAAGAAGATGGACGAATATGCCCCTTCTCCAAAGACTCCTTAATATAGCTCCGCATGGCGGCATGTTCTGGCACAGACAGGTTGAAAAGTCGGCCCTTAGGGAACTTACAACCTGGAATCAAGTCAATAGCACAATCACAGTCCCTATGCGGTGGAAGGGAACTGGATTTGGGCTCATCGAATACATCCTGGAAATCTGACAAAAACTCAGGAATTTCAGAAGAGGTGGAAGAGGAAATTGACATCAAAGGAACGTGACCATGAACCCCCTGACAACCCCAACTAGTCACAGACATAGATTTACAATCTAACACCGGATTATGTACCTGTAACCATGGAAAACCCAGCACAATATCATCATGCAAATTATGCAACACCAGAAAACGACAATCTTCCTGATGGGCTGGCGCCATGCGCATGGTCAGCTGTGTCCAAAACTGAGGTTTATTTATAGCCAACGGTGTAGCATCAATCCCCCTTAAAGGAATAGGGTTTTGCAAAGGCTACAAGGGGAAACCACAACGTCTGGCAAATTCTAAGTCCATTAAGTTCAGAGCCGCACCTGAATCCACAAATGCCATGACAGAAAATGATGATAATGAGCAGATCAAGGTCACAGATAACAGAAATTTAGGTTGTACAGTACTGATGGTAACAGAATTAGCGATTCTCTTAGTACGCTTAGGGCAATCAGAAATAACATGAGCAGAATCGCCGCAGTAAAAACACAACCTATTCTGACGCCTGAATCTTTGTCGTTCAGCTGTAGACAAAATCCTATCACACTGCATAGGCTCAGGGCTCCGCTCGGAGGACAATGCCACAGTGTGCACAACTCTGCGCTCGCGCAAGCGCCGATCAATCTGAATGGCCAGAGACATAGAATCACTCAGACCAGCAGGCGTGGGGAACCCCACCATAACGTCTTTAACGGATTCAGAAAGACCCTTTCTGAAAATTGCCGCCAAGGCATCCTCATTCCATTTAGTCAACACAGACCATTTTCTAAATTTCTGGCAATACGATTCTGCCGCTTCTTGACCCTGACACAGGGCCAACAAGGTCTTCTCTGCATGATCCACTGAATTAGGTACATCATACAATAACCCTAGCGCCTGAAAAAAGGTGTCTACATTAAGCAAAGCAGGATTCCCAGATTCCAGGGAAAATGCCCAATCCTGAGGATCACCACGCAACAGGGAAATAACAATTTTAACCTGCTGAATGGGATCACCAGAAGAACGGGGTTTCAGAGCAAAAAACAGTTTACAGTTATTTTTAAAGCTCAAAAATTTGGACCTGTCCCCAAAAAACAAATCAGGAGTTGGAATTCTAGGCTCTAAAACCGGAGTCTGAACGATATAATCGGAAATACCCTGTACTCTAGCAGCAAGCTGGTCCACACGAGAAACCAATTCCTGAACCTCCATGCCAGCGCTTAACTCCTGAGCCACCCAGAGGAAAAGAGGGAAGGAAAGACAAAACAGACTACAGAAAAAAAAATGGCTCAGCACTTTTCTTCCCTTCTTCTGAGATGTGTTTAACTCATTGGGGGCCAGTTGTACTGTTATGATCTGGTGGCCTAGGAGCAGCATGAGACGTACTCTGGAGAAGGTGGTACCTGTACTGACCACAGACCCTGAACTAAGCACCACAACTAGAAGTAGCCGTGGGATGTACCTAACACTCCCTAGACACCTCGACACAGCCTTAGAACTAACTTCCCCTAAAGATAGAAACGGGAAAACTATCTTGCCTCAGAGAAAATCCCCAAAGTATAGACAGCCCCCCACAAATATTGACTGTGAGAGGAGAGGGAAATGACATACGCAGACTGAAATCAGCATTTAGCAAAGGAGGCCATTCTAGCTAAAAAGAAAGAATAGGACAGAGTACTATGCGGTCAGTATTAAAACACTAGAAAATATCCACCACAGAAAATACAAATCTCCACATCTGACTAAAGACATGGAGGGTATATCTGCATCTCCAGAGACACAGCTTGGCTGCAAAAAATCCTCCACAGACAAAGCTGGACAAGACAAAACATGAAAATGCAGTGAACTATAAGGTCCACAGCATGTGGACAGCAAAAACAAAGCCAGAACTTATCTTTGTTGAAAAGAACAGCAAAACAGGAGAGACCAGGTATGGATGTGAATCCTCTAAAAACAATGGACAACTGGCACTGACTAAAGGATCAAGCAAGACTAAATAGCCCAGTCCAAATTGCAATTAAGTGGACACACCTGATAAATGCTGCGATCCAAAGACAGCAGCACTACCACTCATAACCACTGGAGGGAGCCCAAGAGCAGAATTCACAACAGCAGCTGCCGCAGGAACCAGGAGAGGTGAGTATAGAACGGGGGCCCGATGCCAGCGCTGTAGAAGGGGGGCCCAATGCCAGCACCGACACCGGGGGGGCACAGGCGGGGGCCCTGGTCGTGCCGGTTGGCGCCGCCTGAAGATTTAAAGGGCCCGTGTCCTTTTTTTTTTCCTTTTCCTCATCTCTGGGTCGGGGCCCACCGGGCATTTCACCGGTATCCCGGTGGGCCAGTCTGACCCTGGATAATTTTCGGTGGCAGCTAGACAAGAAAATTCGGAATGCTGTGTCATGGCAGATAGCGGAAACGCTTAAAGGAGACATTCCACAAAACATTGATCAAAGGACCAGGAATGGAAGAACTATTTTTAACAACATCGTTTTGTAGCTGGCAGTGATTGTGTGGCCATTACTGGACTGAATTGTGTAGTGAACCTTTTATGTAGCACTAGCTGTACTACCCGGCTTCACCAGGGTTAATAACTGCTGTTAGCAAAATAGAATGTGTTAACTAAAATTTATTCATATCTGCAAGCCTCACTTCCCTCTCCTCAGAAAGTTCATTGGCCCTTGAGGAAGCAGCTGCTGTTCTCATGTGTGTCAGCCTTGTTTCTCGGTCTTCACATTTTTCGTTGGCCCGTAATGCAGCTTTTCTTTTCGCATCAGCTGACATTTGTGCCATGGAATTCCTTTTCTTATGAGGCATTATTGTGGTAAAAATAGTCTGTAACTGGCAGTTTCTATATCCTCTCACATAGAGGTAATGTGACTGACATCAGCCTTTCCACCAACACACCCTAACAAATGCTATTACCTCACACAAGCTTTGTTATACTGAGAATGTCCTTTGTTGCCTATATAAACCAATCAGAGCTCAGATCAATTAACTGTAGCAAAATAGAAGCTGAGCTGTGATTAGTTGTTATTGGCAGCCTGATAAATCCCCAGCCAACAGGAAGCTCTCCCCCCGGCAGTATATATTAGCTCACACATACACATAATAGACAGGTCATGTGACTGACAGCTGCCATATTTCCTATATGGTACATTTGTTGCTCTTGTAGTTTGTCTGCTTATTAATCAGATTTTTATTTTTGAAGGATAATACCAGACTTGTGTGTGTTTTAGGGCGAGTTTCATGTGTCAAGTTGTGTGTGTTGAGTTGCGTGTGGCGACATGCATGTAGCGACTTTTGTGAAATGAGTTTTGTGTGGCGACATGCGTGTAGCAACTTTTTGTGTGTCGAGTTGCATGTGACATGTTAGTGTAGCAAGTTGTGTGCAGCAAGTTTTGCGCATGGCGAGTTTTGGGCATGGCGAGTTTTATGTGTGGTGCGTTTTGAGTATGTGCAAGTTTTGTGTGAGGCAACTTTTGCATGTGTGGCAACTTTTGCATGTGTCGCAACTTTTGTGCATGTGGCAATTTTTCCGCGTGTGCAAGTTTTGCGTGTGGCGAGTTTTCCATGAGGTGAGTTTTGCACTTGTGGCTAGTTTTGCGTAAGCCTAGTTTTGCGTGTGGCGAATTTAGCATGTGGCGAGTTTTGAGTGGTGACTTTTGTGTTTTGACATATGTGGCGAGGTTGGTGTATGTGTGGTGAAATGTGTGCTGAGGGTGGTTTATGCGTTCAAGCACGGGGTAGTGTGTGGCGCATTTTGTGTGTGTGTTCATATCCCCTTGTGTGGTGAGTATCCCATGTCGGGGCCCCACCTTAGCAACTATACGGTATATACTCTTTGGTGCCATCGCTCTCATTCTTTAAGTCCCCCTTGTTCACATCTGGCAGCTGTCAATTTGCCTCCAACACTTTTCCTTTCACCTTTTCCCCCATTATGTAGATAGGGGCAAAATCGTTTGGTGAATTGGAACGCGCGGGGTTAAAATTTCGCCTCACAACATAGCCTATGACGCTCTCGGCGTCCAGACGTGTGACTGTGCAAAATTTTGTGGCTGTAGCTGTGACTGTGCAGGTGCCAATCCCAGACATACACACATACATACACACACACACATTCAGCTTTATATATTAGATAACATTTGGTGGGCGGACAAAGTCCAAAGTCACACCCTATCCTGCCCAAGCTCTGCCCACTTTGGAGACGCTGGCCTGGACAGTGGTAAAAACGCCTAATGATGCAAACATTTAGCCACTTTTCAAAGTGTTTTAAGCCATAAACCAGCCCTTAAGGGAAGAGTCACACGGTCGTATGACTTGGACGAGGATTGCAACGCAATGATTGGACTGACATTCGACTGACACCCGAGTGTGAGAGCTGCATAGAAATACATGCTGTCATGCTCCGGGTATTGTATTGCAATCCTCGTCTGAGTCATACAGCCGTGTGACTTTCCCCAAATACTGCAAATTGGCTCCGTGTGTTTTGATGCATCGCAGGTGGTTGCAGGAGTTGCCTGCTATTACATGCACTATTTTGTTCTGTAAGGCCGGGATCACACATACACGAGATACGGCCGAGTCTCGCAGGTGAAAACCCAGCTCTGGCGTCGGCACTCCGGAGCGGAGCGTACAGCCGCACAGCAATACGTGAAGCTGCACGCTCTGTTCTGGAGTGTCGGCACCAGAGCTGAGCTGGGTTTTCCACCTGCGAGACTCGGCCACATCTCGCATATGTGTGATCCCGGCCTAAGGCTAGGGCTACATGGTGACTTTGGCCACGACAGCCATCGTGCTTCCGAAGTTTGTACATTGTGGCGCCATAGAAGTGCAACACCTACACTACCGAGATCGCGATAAGAAAGTCGCAAAAAAAATCAGACTTAGATTGTTGTACGACTTGCTTGTCGCGGTAGCGTAGGTGTTGCAATGAGACACCATTCACTTGTGTAGCGCTGCAATGTTGTTGCAATCAACGAACTTGGGTCACGAGACGGTAGTTACAGCCAGCAGCACTGTGTAGCCATAGCCTAAAATGGACAAAACTAGGTCATGTATTATTTCATCTGGAAAGTTGTTAATATGAACTGGCTGAAGAACGGTTCCGCTCATCTAAATGGGGTTGTTTTGGCTGCACCAATATGGACTTCGGCAAGTTCAAATCAGATTGCTAGGACAGTATTTCTGCAACAAAATGTTCTGTGTGAATACACCTGGAGTCAGTGCCCCACCTGTCTGACAGAATACGCCACAGAATAGGGAGGATTGTATTTTATTTGAAACTTGTAAAGGCTCATCTTCAGATTTAACCTGTGCCGAGAGGAAGATAATAGTTTTTGCTGATGGATATTTACATTTTTGGCATTTTCCAATATGAAATAAAGACAACTCTTATGATCTGTGCACGGAGACATTTACGCTCATGTGACCTTGAAAACAAAAAGATGGAAACAAATTGTGATCATTCTTTAACATGCATTAATCAGAGCTCTGGGTTCATGCAGATATGTATGAGGTTGGGCGATGGAGCAAGGGCAGTGCCATGAAGAGTTAGGCTAGTTTCACATTTGCGGCTGTGTCTGCAGCGTATTGTCCACAAACGCAAACGCATGGGAAAACGCATGCAAACGCATGATAACGCTGCGTTTTTTAACCCCATCAGCTTAGGCTAGTTTCACATTTGCGTTTAAAAACACAGCGTTTAAAACACAAACGCAGGTGGTGAAAAAAACGCATGTAAACGCATGCGTTTTCGTATGCAGTAAAAAAACCGTGGCATTTTGACGCGTTTACATGTGTTTTTTCCTGCGTTTGCGCTTTTGAAACGCATGATGAGGAGTGTGTGACAGCTGCCAATCATCAAAATCAACTAGAAAACCCACTATAAATAGAAATAGCTAGGGTTAGGGTTAGGGTTTGGATCCCTAGGATTAGGGTTAGGGTTTGGATCCCTAGGGTTAGGGTTTGGGTTTGGATCCCTAGGGTTAGGGTTGGGATTAGGGTTTGGATCCCTAGGGTTAGGGTTTGCCGCCTCAAAAATTGCAACATGGTGCCGTTTGCTGCACCCAGACGCACATCGCGAAAAGACGCATGCGTAAGCAAACGGCGAACAGATACAAACGAATGCACCTGCGTCTACAATGTTAAAGATATGAAATCAAGGCGCATGTGGATGTATGCATCAGAAATGCTGCGGACAACCACAAATGTGAAACCAGCCTTATTCATACATTACACAGAAAAAAAGAACCATTCAATCACCAATTTTTGTTTTTTTATTCAGTCCATAGTCCCCAGTGTATAACATCTGGACCCCCGCAATGCCATTTGCCTGTCCTAATATATGGGACAATATGGCGGGTGGTAAAGAACTCAATGATACCAGCAGAGTCCCTGGGAAGAGAAGTCCATTTATCACATTTGTTCTCTCCTAAATCTTCCCCAGCACCTGTGAGTGATATTATCGAGAAAGTAGAAGGAACCGATGCAACTTAGCCACCGAGTAACCGAGTAAAGTTACAGAGTGGGGGGCCGATTGCTGAGGAACAGAGGGCAGAAAAGTCATCAACGCTCTGTTGACTTCATAACTGCAGACTCCAGATCTGCTCTCAGCACAAACACTGCGCCCCCGCCAGGAGCTTCATGGCCCAGCAGCTGCATGCAGCAATACATTACCAAGCACAATGACCAATGTCAGATGGAGTGGTGTACAACCGCCACCACTGGACTCTGGAGCAGAGGAAGGCTCTGATTAATCAAGCTTGGCTTTGTTCACGCTGGTCTCTGAACAGCCAGCTTCTTTAGCAATGACCTTTTGTGGTTTCCATCCTTGTGGAGTGTGTCAATGACTGCCTTCTGGACATATGTCAAGTCAGCAGTCTTCCCCATGATTGTGGAGCCTACTGAAACAGACTAAGCCATAATCATCAACATCAACAGGAATAAACACTTGAAATAGATCACTCTGTTTGTAATGACTCTATATAATATACGAGTTTCACTTTTTGTATTGAAGAACTGAAAAAAAAATTAACTATTTGATATTCCAATTCTGTGATCAGCACCTGTATATGGCGTAGATTTGCCCACACTTACAATTGGCAGAATTTTACAGTACCAGAAAAATTCATGAGTGTCAACTTAATTTCATGTACACTGCATTTTTGGTGCAAAGTTGTTTTTTTTTATTTATTTATTTTTACAGGATGTCAATTTCCATTGAAGAAATAAACTTTTTTTTTTTTTTTTTTTTTTTTTTAAGGATTTTATCCAAAGATCCTCAAGTTAAATCGACGATCTGAATCAGTTCTCTTTTTAATTTTTGGTGCGTTTTTACACAAAAAAAAAGCAATGAAAGAGAGCAGATTTTAGATGCAGATTTCGATTTAGAAAGCCGCACTAAATGCGCCTTGTGCGAGTCCAGCCTTAGTCATCAATGTTGGATCGGTGAGACCAGCCGAATTTGCGTTAACCCACAAGCCCTGCAAAATGCAACTGCAACCGTAGTTTTGCACAGTCGGCTCAAATGAATGAATAAGATTAGATGGTAAAAATAACAGCCGGCATTGTTCTTTCTTTTTGTATTAATGGAAATAACGCTATGGGGTCGAGGTTCGAAAAAGAACATGTCAACAACATGTGGCAAATATACTGAGTATTAGAAACAATGCCGCGTGTAGAGCTGTATTGTCCCTGCCAGGAAGGAGGTGCCCTCCGCCCCAGCTGGAACAAGAAAGGTTAACTTGGCAACTAGACTTCGCCGCTTGTACGCTGCTGACATTCAAGACCTCTTTGTTGTAGTGTCGCAGTAACGTAACACCTTCACCTCACCTATTCATACCGATTGCATACTGGTACAGTACGGGGAGCCACTGGGGCCGCAAAACAAAGCTTTACAGGGTAAGCGAATATCCGATGTGCCCCGTGTGCACAAAAGTCAAGTGTCAGGAAGCGTTTCACACGTGTGATGATTGGCGTAGTAGTATATGGGGTCCTATAGATGAGCAGATCTATGGACGGATTCCTACAGACTTGGATCTGTGGTAAAATATTGATGCTTCTGCTGTACACTTTTTTAAAAAAAATTGGGTAAAAAAAGAATAAATGAACTGCATCCAGATCAAAGAATGTTTCAGAACTTTTGTAACAGTCAGAAAGTGATTGGCAACTTTTTTTTTTTTCTGCAGTGAAACATTGAAATTATGGCACGATCGTGATTGGCCGCATGGTGGTTTCGTTGTGTAAACTTAAAGGGGTTTTCTGTACATATAGTCATTGATGGTTAATTTTTGGATCCTCACTAGAGATGGGCAAAAAGATTTGGACTGCCCTGGTCCGTTGTCCAATTTGATCCTTTTGACAGCTGGACCGAGGCACCGTTCACTTCTCTGCTGCCATCCTGGGCATCCCTGCCGCTTGCCAAGCATAGTGACTAGGGGCCTAGTAAGCCTGAATTTATGGGAACATTTCTTATCATTAGAACCACTATACTGAATAATAAATTACAGCATGTTGTGGTAGACACTTCCATAGTATCACTGCTCTTACAGTAAAGAATCCACTCCCAGTACAGTAAATAATCAGTCTGTGATGATAATTAAGCCTTCATTCCTCTAGATGTAGATGATGCCCTCTTGTCTCCACCGAGGCCAAGGTGTAAAAAGATCATTATACAGATCTATGTACTGTCCCCTCATATATTTGTACATTCTAATAAGCTTGCCCCTAAGCCATCGTTTTTCCAAACCAAATAACCCCTTTCGGGCACTTGTTGGCCCTTTTGCCTCCACTTTGCGGTCCAGCTCACCCCAAACCATCTCGATTGGGTTCAGGTCTGGTGACTGTGGAGGCCAGGTCATCTGGCGTAGCACCCCATCACTCTCCTTCTTGGTCACATAGCCCCTACACAGCCTGGAGGTGTGTTTGGGGTCATTGTCCTGTTGAAAAATAAATGATGGTCCAACTAAACACAAACCGGATGCACTAGCATGCCGCTGCAAGATGCTGTGGTAGCCATGCTGGTTCAGTATGCCTTCAATTTTGAATACATTTTCAACAATGTCACCAGCAAAGCACCCCCACACCATCACACCTCCTCCTCCATGCTTCACAGTGGGAGCCAGGCATGTAGAGTCCATCCGTTCACCTTTTCTGCGTCGCACAAAGACACGTTGGTTGGAACCAAAGATCTCAAATTTGGACTCATCAGACCAAAGCACAGATTTCCACTGGTCTAATATCCATTTCTTGTGTTCTTTAGCCTAAACAAGTCTCTTCTGCTTGTTGCCTGTCCTTAGCAGTGGTTTCCTAGCAGCTATTTTACCATGAAGGCCTGCTGCACAAAGTCTCCTCTTAAGGCCTCTTTTCCACTTGCTAGAAAAAAAACGGTCCGATTTACGAACCGAAAAAACAGATGCAACGTATGTGATTGTCATGCAAGTGTCATGCGATTTTTTTATCGCAACATCCGTATGACATCCGTATTGCTGTCCGATTTTTATGCACGGTCTCCTTTGAAAAGCCAGTAATTCAGCGCAGTGTACAGTAAAATCACACTGACAGGTTAGATTAGAGTAGATATATACACATAGAATAGGTATATATATCAGGGAGACACCTATATATATATTTAATGCAGCGCTAGATAGCTTAATAGCCGGTAATTCAATTGCCGGCTTTTGCTATCTCCTTCCTAAACCCGACATGATATGAGACATGGTTTACATACAGTAAACCATCTCATATTCCCCTTTTTTTGTATATTCCACACTACTAATGTCAGTAGTGTGTATGTGCAAAATTTGGGCGCTCTAGCTATTATATTTAAGGGTTAAATCATGGAAAAAATTGGCGTGGGCTCCCGCGCAATTTTCTCCGCCAGAGTGGTAAAGCCATTGACTGAGGGCAGATATTAATAGTCTGGAGAGGGTCCATGGTTATTGCCCCCCCCCTGGCTAAAAACATCTGCCCCCAGCCACCCCAGAAAAGGCACATCTGGAAGATGCGCCTATTCTGGCACTTGGCCACTCTCTTCCCATTCCCATGTAGCAGTGGGATATGGGGTAATGAAGGGTTAATGTCACCTTGCTATTGTAAGGTGACATTAAGCCAGATTAATAATGGAGAGGCGTCAATTATGACACCTATCCATTATTAATCCAATTGTATGAAATGGTTAAAAAACACACACACACATTGTTCCAAAGTATTTTAATGAAATAAAGACTCAGGTTTTTGTAATATTTTATTATCCTGGTAATCCACCTGAAGACCCTCGTTCTGTAAAAAAGGTAAAATAAAAAAACAACAATATCCCATACCTTCCGATGATCAGTCTCGTCCCACGCTATAAATCCATCTGAAGGGGTTAACTAATATTACAAGCAGAAGCTCTGCTAATGCAGCTGTGCTCCTGCCTGTAAAACCCCAGGGAATGAATGGAATGTAGGTCAATGACCTGTAGTTACCTTCAGTTGCTGTGATGCGCCCTCTGTTGGATGTCCTCATATGAACTCGAGCCTGGGAACTTTTCAGAATATTTTCCCACGCTCGAGTTCATATGAGGACATCCAGCAGAGGGCGCATCACCGAGACTGAAGGTAACTACAGGTCATTAACCTACATTCCATTCATTACCCGGGGTTTTACAGGCAGGAGCACAGCTGCATTACCACGTGACCGCAACATTTTTTCAAACTGAGTGTTTTTGGTTTTACTATTCTCTTTTGTGTCTTCAGGTTTCTTGGTGGTGTGTGAACATGATCATACAGACTTGTTCACTGTGCAAGTAGCCCATGTGTTCCTGTTTCCATAATTGTTCTCTTGTGTCTACAAGACTGGGGAGTTCCACCACTCCTCTTGGGCTATCTGCACAAAAGCTGTTCTACCCTGTATGCACACATGGATTTTTCCTCTCTGAACCCTGTTCACACAGGTTATATACAGATGATCAGGTTTTTAAATACATCAGATAGGGATTGCATACATTAGTTAGGACTGCTCTGATAAGGGTATACCGTGAAGATTGGTAGAGCAGCTTAGTATACATTTTTTGCAAAAAACGTATCAACCAAATACCCTGTTTTTTACATCTTTTACTAGCACTTGCGGATTACTGCAACATTTTTTCAAACTGAGTGTTTTTGGTTTTACTATTCTCTTTTGTGTCTTCAGGTTTCTTGGTGGTGTGTGAACATGATCATACAGACTTGTTCACTGTGCAAGTAGCCCATGTGTTCCTGTTTCCATAATTGTTCTCTTGTGTCTACAAGACTGGGGAGTTCCACCACTCCTCTTGGGCTATCTGCACAAAAGCTGTTCTACCCTGTATGCACACATGGATTTTTCCTCTCTGAACCCTGTTCACACAGGTTATATACAGATGATCAGGTTTTTAAATACATCAGATAGGGATTGCATACATTAGTTAGGACTGCTCTGATAAGGGTATACCGTGAAGATTGGTAGAGCAGCTTAGTATACATTTTTTGCAAAAAACGTATCAACCAAATACCCTGTTTTTTACATCTTTTACTAGCACTTGCGGATTACTGCAACATTTTTTCAAACTGAGTGTTTTTGGTTTTACTATTCTCTTTTGTGTCTTCAGGTTTCTTGGTGGTGTGTGAACATGATCATACAGACTTGTTCACTGTGCGAGTAGCCCATGTGTTCCTGTTTCCATAATTGTTCTCTTGTGTCTACAAGACTGGGGAGTTCCACCACTCCTCTTGGGCTATCTGCACAAAAGCTGTTCTACCCTGTATGCACACATGGATTTTTCCTCTCTGAACCCTGTTCACACAGGTTATATACAGGTGATCAGGTTTTTAAATACATCAGATAGGGATTGCATACATTAGTTAGGACTGCTCTGATAAGGGTATACCGTGAAGATTGGTAGAGCAGCTTAGTATACATTTTTTGCAAAAAACGTATCAACCAAATACCCTGTTTTTTACATCTTTTACTAGCACTTGCGGATTACTGCAACATTTTTTCAAACTGAGTGTTTTTGGTTTTACTATTCTCTTTTGTGTCTTCAGGTTTCTTGGTGGTGTGTGAACATGATCATACAGACTTGTTCACTGTGCAAGTAGCCCATGTGTTCCTGTTTCCATAATTGTTCTCTTGTGTCTACAAGACTGGGGAGTTCCACCACTCCTCTTGGGCTATCTGCACAAAAGCTGTTCTACCCTGTATGCACACATGGATTTTTCCTCTCTGAACCCTGTTCACACAGGTTATATACAGATGATCAGGTTTTTAAATACATCAGATAGGGATTGCATACATTAGTTAGGACTGCTCTGATATGGGTATACCGTGAAGTTTGGTAGAGCAGCTTAGTATACATTTTTTGCAAAAAACGTATCAACCAAATACCCTGTTTTTTACATCTTTTACTAGCACTTGCGGATTACTGCAACATTTTTTCAAACTGAGTGTTTTTGGTTTTACTATTCTCTTTTGTGTCTTCAGGTTTCTTGGTGGTGTGTGAACATGATCATACAGACTTGTTCACTGTGCAAGTAGCCCATGTGTTCCTGTTTCCATAATTGTTCTCTTGTGTCTACAAGACTGGGGAGTTCCACCACTCCTCTTGGGCTATCTGCACAAAAGCTGTTCTACCCTGTATGCACACATGGATTTTTCCTCTCTGAACCCTGTTCACACAGGTTATATACAGATGATCAGGTTTTTAAATACATCAGATAGGGATTGCATACATTAGTTAGGACTGCTCTGATAAGGGTATACCGTGAAGATTGGTAGAGCAGCTTAGTATACATTTTTTGCAAAAAACGTATCAACCAAATACCCTGTTTTTTTACATCTTTTACTAGCACTTGCGGATTACTGCAACATTTTTTCAAACTGAGTGTTTTTGGTTTTACTATTCTCTTTTGTGTCTTCAGGTTTCTTGGTGGTGTGTGAACATGATCATACAGACTTGTTCACTGTGCAAGTAGCCCATGTGTTCCTGTTTCCATAATTGTTCTCTTGTGTCTACAAGACTGGGGAGTTCCACCACTCCTCTTGGGCTATCTGCACAAAAGCTGTTCTACCCTGTATGCACACATGGATTTTTCCTCTCTGAACCCTGTTCACACAGGTAATATACAGATGATCAGGTTTTTAAATACATCAGATAGGGATTGCATACATTAGTTAGGACTGCTCTGATAAGGGTATACCGTGAAGATTGGTAGAGCAGCTTAGTATACATTTTTTGCAAAAAACGTATCAACCAAATACCCTGTTTTTTACATCTTTTACTAGAACTTGCGGATTACTGCAACATTTTTTCAAACTGAGTGTTTTTGGTTTTACTATTCTCTTTTGTGTCTTCATACAGGAGAAGGTGCAGCGAGGACAGGACACTGCGAGGGAGCCTGGTGAGTATTTTATTAACAGCGGGGGGTGCACAGGGGGTGGGAGGGGGGTGGGGACAGGGATCTTTATTTTAAACACGAAAACAAAAAAAAAGGATTTTTCATGTCTTCTAGCCAGCGAATGCTGCTGGAGAGAAGATATGAATGTGGGCTTCAGCACCACGTGGGGGCGACAGCGCTTACTGTAGCGCTGTCTCCTGCACGGCACATGGACTGCACACGGACAGCGTACGTGTGCGGTACGTGTTTTACACAGACCCATTGACTTTAATGGGTCCGTGTAATACGTGCGCTCCCACGAACACTGACATGTCTCCGTGTTTGGCACACGGAGACACGGTCCGCAAAAAATCAATGACATCTGAACAGATGCATTGATTTTAATGTGTCTACGTGTCAGTGGCTCCGGTACGTGAGGAAACTGTCACCTCACTTACCGGAGCCTCTGACGTGTGAAACCGGCCTTCTACTAATCCGGACTGAGATCACCAAAAAAAAAAAAAGCTCAGAACGAGATGCAGAAAACGTGAATGCTGGCAGATTTCAGCTCTGCAGCCAGCAGAATTGTGAATACAGCTCTGGGATAAAATAAAAACTGAAAATAAGAACTGACATGTGCAGAGACACATTGATTTTAATGTGTCTACGTGAGTCAGTGTCTCCGGTACATGAGGAAACTGTCACCTCCCGTACCGGAGCCACTGACGTGTGAAACTGGCCTAATACTGTTAGTACTATGTGTGTGTAAAATTTGGGACCTATATGTATTTAACAAAATAATGTTTTCATGGGAAAAACTGGCGTGGGCTCCCATGCAATTTTCTCCGCCAGAATGGGAAAGTCAGTTAGCGAGGGCAGATATTAATAGCCTAGAGAGGGACCATGGTTATTGGCCCCCCCTGGCTAAAAACATCTGCCCCCAGCCACCCCAGAAAAGGCGCATCAATCAGTGAAGCCTGGTTCAAATCCCGCGCAAATTCGCAGCCAGACTGCGCCTGAACTGATTGGTCGCGGCCGGCCGCGACCAATCACTGAAGCAATGTTTAAATCCCATGGCAATATCGTGGATTGGTCGCAGCCAGCCCGGCGCGACCAATCAGTGAAGCGATGTTTAAATCCCGTGCCAATTCATGGCCGTACTGCACCTGAACTGATTAGTCGCGGCCAGCCGCGACCAATCACCGAAGCGGTGTTTAAATCCCACTACAATATCGCTGATTGGTCGCAGCCGGGTGCGACCAATCAGCAAAGCGGTGTTTAAATCCCGTGCCAATCTCGCTGATTGTTCGCGGCCGGCTGGCCGCAACCAATCAGCGAAGCGTGGTTCAAATCCCGTGCCAATTCGCGGGCGGACTGCGCCTGTCGCTGAATGGTCGTGGCCAGCCGCGACCAATCAGTGAAGCGGTGTTTAAATCCCGTGCCAATATCGCTGATTGATCGCGGCCGGCCTGGTGTGACCAATCAACGAAGCGTGGTTCAGTCCGGATATCAGACCGTTTTTTTTCTCGCAAATGGGTATGAGCCCTAAAGAGGATATCTGGGACTTTAGAATAAAAGGCATATAGTTGCTAACAGGCAACTACCTGTCTGTTGTACCCGGCACTGGTCGTTGACTGTTCCTGCCAGAGATTCAGCAGCTTCCTGTCAACAGGTAGAAAAGCTGCTGCCCTGTTGACAGGGAGCAGCTGAATCTCCGGCAGGAGCTTTCAATCACTGGCACCGAGTGCAAGAGGCAGGTAGTTGTGCCTGTTGCTGATTCCAGCCGGCCGCGACCAGAGTAGCCGCACTAGTGACTTGTATCCTATTATTTTATTAGCCTTGGCAGTAGCCGCCTGACACTGGACACTGAACTTGAGCTTTCCATCAACCCATACACCCAAGTCTTATTATTTCACAGTTTTACCCAGTTTTTTATCATTTGGAACAGTCACAATAAAAATGCACTCTCACCCAAACACAAAGTAGTCTTTGCAGTGACGTGCAGCCGTGACCGGGCCTGGAGGAGAAGGGGGCTGGCCCAGATTCCCCGCAAGAGCTGTTCCCAACTGTATATTGCACAAAACACAAATACAACTGGTACTTTTGGCAGTGCAGTGATTGGATCCCTGGCCTGCCCGGGACTTACTAAGTCACAAACCGCTTTAAGCTTATGTCTTAATAGGAGTCGGGTGTGCGTGGAAGACGTGAGGCCGCACAACAACATCACTTCATGGCACTACCGGCACAGAGCTAAAAGCTGCTGCAAGGAGAAGTGAAGCTGCATTGCTCATCAAGGGAGCCCGGGTAAGGGTGGGGGGTTCTTTTTTTGTTTCCAATTGACAAAATCAGGACATGGAATGAGGGACATTAGGGGGCATTATTATCATATGGGGCACAGAACAGGGCATTATCAATACATGAAAGCACGGAAGGGGGCATGATGAATACATGGAGGCACGACTAATATATGTAAACAGTCGGGGGCCTTTTTTTTTTTTTTATAAATGGAGACACAGAAGGGGCCATTATTAACATATGGAGGCACAGAAGAGGGGATTAGTAATATCTAGTGTTACAGAAGCGGACATAATTAATATATAGAGGTACTGTACAAAGAGGGGTATGATTGATATATGGAGGCACAAAAAGAGGCATGATTAATATATGGAAACTGTCGGGGGCCATTTTTTTTTAATAAATGGAGACACGGAAGGGGCCATTATTAATATATGGAGGCACAGAAGGGGGGAATTAGCAACATATAGTGTTACAGAAGGGGACATAATTAATATATAGAGGCACAAAGAGAGCTATGATTGATATATGGAGGCACCAAAGGGGGCCATTTATGAGACATATAGAGGGGCACAGAAGAAGGCTATTTTGGATATTGGAAGCACAGAAAGGGGCAATATTAATATATGGAGGCAGAGAACAGGGGGCACTTTTGATAAATGGAGGCACAGAAGGGGCAATACTAATATATGAAGGGTAAGAACCGATTATGATTAATAAATGGAGGCTCAGAAAGGGGACATTTTGATCTGTGGGGGCATAGAAAGGGCATTATTATATGAAGGCACAGAAGGGGTGTGATGCCTGAAATATGCCCGTAAAGGCCTCAGTATGTAATGTGGGGTATATACATTGTGTACAGTATCACTTTATTTACGTTTGGGATAGGGATGAGCTGCAATACCTGACACAGCCCATGAACAGTGGAGGCGCTGTCTCTGATCAAATAAATCCCTTCTTTCACAGTACGAGGTTCTCAGCCGTCAGCAGGAACTTATCCCGGAGTGACTCCGCTCGTGGAGACATTTGCATTCATGACACCTTGACGACTCCTGATTCGGAATAAGCGACAATATCGAATTAATTGAAGGTGATTACCTGGAGATGTGATGATAATTCCTCTTTCATCTGTCCCGGGATGAGCAGAGAGAACTGTCATGTCTAGCCATACAATATTTCCACGTCTTTCCTCGCCTCCTCAGCGGTGTACGGAGCGGTAAGCATTTGGTGACTTTGTTTTAATCTGCCAGCCATGCGTGGATGAAAACACCGTGATTAATAGGAAGAACTGTCACCGGGCGAATCCCTGTTTTCACTAAAAAAAAATTAATATTTATATCACAGAAAGCTCATTTTCTGGCTGTCTCAGCGTCGGGATTTTACTTTGTGCAATCATGCTTTTGACATTTTTCATTAAATAGGAAACCTCCTTTTTTTAAAACTTACACCATCCTACAAAAGTAAAGCCGCGTTCACACAGCTTATTTGGATATGTGCTATGATCGCAATACTTGTCTTCCTGCCTTCTATTAATCCGGACTGAGATCACCAAATAAAAAGCTCAGAACGAGATGCAGAAAACGTGAATGCTGGCAGATTTCAGCTCTGCAGCCAGCAGAATTGTGAATACAGCTCTGGGATAAAATAAAAACTGCATTTTTTTTAGCAATTTAATGTATGCATTGTAATATTTTTTATAATTTATCTATTTTGTCTCTGTACTCAGATTGATTATGAAGCAATATAAAGTTTAAAGATGGACATATTCTTAATATCATATTTTTTACATATATTTTGCATTTGAGTTCCTTTAAAACTTTTACACCGTTTTCTGTTACATTGCCTATTGTGACTGCGGAATGAGTTAACCGAGGATCCAGCAGTGAGCCCCTTCTGACAGGGGGTTTTGTAACTTTGTCATCTTCTCTCCTTTTAGCTGATTTATGACCACATGAAAGTTCAGCTTTTTTTAACGTAGCAACCATCCCATTACCTCCCCCCCACACCTGACCTCGAGGGTTGTCATGGTTTGCATAAGCAATCAAGTGATCGCAACATCATGAACCCCAAAGAATCTACGAGACAATATAGAAAAAGAAAAACCTAAAAAAAAAATGTTATTTTTTTAACTATTTTTATAGATTTCACTATTTAAGTTTTGGAAAAAAAGGGGGATGATTTAGACTTAAAAAAAAAAATTATCTTTTTTTTTATGTTTACGTTTTAATCATCCTACTTTTTTTTCCAAAACTTAAATAGCAAAGTCTATAAATATAATAATAATAAAAAAAACTTATTTGCTTTTGGGGTGTATTTATTTGAAATTAAATATTTATCCCATGCAGTGAACACACAACCAATAATAAAAAAATAAAAAAATAATGGAAGAATTGCTGTTTTTTGATCATGTCATTCGACAAACAAATAATAAGAGCAGAAATCAGAGATTTGTGAAAATCCATCCAAAAAACAAGCCGGTATACATCTCTGTTGACTAAAAACGCTATGGCCAATTTATTTTTTTTTCTTACTGGTAAAATAACAAAGTTAAAAAACCTACATAAATGTTGTATCACCATAACTATAGCAACCTGTAGAGCAAAGGTGATTTTGCTGTAAAAAGAAAACCAAAAAGCAGCTCCAAAGATGCCTTTGGAAAACTCGTTTGCCCGTAGGGTATGTTCACGCTTGGCGTTTTTTTGCTGCATTTTTTTAATGCATTTTTTAAAATACAAAATAAAAGCTGATTTTTTACAGTGCCAGCAACAGCTGAGATTTTCAGAAATCTCCTGTACACGCTGAATTAGAAAACTTTTGCTTTTTTGAAAACTGCAGAAATTCAATTCTTTCAGCATGGAAAACAATGGAAAAGTTTCGCTGTGCACTAGCACACTCGATTGACCAGACAGAAGCTGTCATAAATCAGCCTGGACAGTAAGGAAAATGCTATCACGCTCACATCATCGTTTCCTACTATTATTTGCACTTCGCCACTGAAACTGTGTCAGTATTTGACACCGAGAAGCCTGGGCCTCCCCCCGCGCCCCGCCACACACACACATAGCCCCCTTTACATTTTGCAGGCTGATACTCCATGTTGGGAGATTCCTGCTCAGCGGGGAAGGCTTTGAATAAGCAGGTAGGGATTCTGAGCTCTATACCAGGCCCCTGGCAAAAAGTTTCATTCTCTGTACATAGCAGGGGAGCTTTTGAGTGCCATTTAAATGACATTGCAAGAAAGCTTTTCAGCCTTTCCCCGATGCGTGCAGCATGACTGCAGATATTCACTGCATATTGAATAAAGGATTTTTTTAAGGGGGGGGGAGGGTAACGCTCATTTCAGGCGTTGGACGGACCCTGCATGTCAGCACCATTATTTTCCGATTAGGGCACTTTTACTCCTTGTAATGGGGCGATTACTGTTAATTACAATGTCAGTTTAATTAATCCACTTGTTTTGGATTTTCTAGATTGTTCTTGAAATAAACCATATAGAAGGCAAATCTTTTATTTTTAGGTTTGTTTTTTTTTAAATTGACCCTATTTATTTCTCCTCATTAGTGATGATGAGTGTTCTGAACAGGTGATTCAGAACCACAATGGACCTAGTGGTTAAGAGCACACAAAGTGACCTGATAGTTACTAACATAGGACGAGCTCTGAGACGTGGGAATTCTGCTGACCGCAATCCCTAATCCTATCATACCACACTAGAGGTAGCCGTGGATTGCGCCTAACGCTCCCTATGCAACTCGGCACAGCCTGAGAAACTAACTAGCCCTGAAGATAGAAAAATAAGCCTACCTTGCCTCAGAGAAATTCCCCAAAGGAAAAGGCAGCCCCCCACATATAATGACTGTGAGTTAAGATGAAAATACAAACACAGAGATGAAATAGATTTAGCAAAGTGAGGCCCGACTTACTGAATAGACCGAGGATAGGAAAGATAGCTTTGCGGTCAACACAAAAACCTACAAACAACCACGCAGAGGGGCAAAAAGACCCTCTGCACCGACTAACGGTACAGAGGTGCTCCCTCTGCGTCTCAGAGCTTCCAGCAAGCAAGAAAAACCAATATAGCAAGCTGGACAGAAAATATAGCAAACAAAAGTAACACAAGCAGAACTTAGCTTATGCAGGGCAGACAGGCCACAAGAACGATCCAGGAGAGAGCCAGACCAATACTGGAACATTGACTGGAGGCCAGGAACAAAGAACTAGGTGGAGTTAAATAGAGCAGCACCTAACGACTTAACCTCGTCACCTGAGGAAGGAAACTCAGAAGCCGCAGCCTCACTCACATCCACCAGCAGAAGCTCATAGACAGAACCAGCCGAAATACCACTCATGACCACAGGAGGGAGCTTGACCACAGAATTCACAACAGTACCCCCCCCTTGAGGAGGGGTCACCGAACCCTCACCAGAGCCCCCAGGCTGACCAGGATGGGCCAAATGAAAGGCACAAATCAGATCGGCAGCATGAACATCAGAGGCAAAGACCCAGGAATTATCTTCCTGACCATAACCCTTCCACTTAACCAGGTACTGAAGTTTCCATCTCGAAATACGAGAATCCAAAATCTTCTCCACTATATACTCCAACTCCCCCTCAACCAAAACTGGGGCAGGAGGATCAACGGATGGAACCACAGGTGCCACGTATCTCCGCAACAATGACCTATGGAATATGTTATGGATGGAAAAAGAAGCTGGAAGGGTCAAACGAAAAGACACAGGATTAAGAACCTCAGAAATCCTATACGGACCAATGAAACGAGGCTTAAACTTAGGAGAGGAAACTTTCATAGGAATATAACGAGATGACAACCAAACCAAATCCCCAACACGAAGTCGGGGACCCACACAGCGCCTGCGGTTAGCGAAACGTTGAGCCTTCTCCTGAGACAATGTCAAATTGTCCACCACATGAGTCCAAATCTGCTGCAACCTATCCACCACAGTATCCACACCAGGACAATCAGAAGACTCAACCTGTCCTGAAGACAAACGAGGATGGAAACCAGAATTGCAGAAAAACGGTGAAACCAAAGTAGCCGAGCTGGCCCGATTATTAAGGGCGAACTCAGCCAAAGGCAAAAAAGACACCCAATCATCCTGATCGGCAGAAACAAAACATCTCAGATATGTTTCCAAGGTCTGATTGGTTCGTTCAGTCTGGCCATTTGTCTGAGGATGGAAAGCCGAGGAAAAAGACAAATCAATGCCCATCCTAGCACAAAAGGCTCGCCAAAACCTCAAAACAAACTGGGAACCTCTGTCAGAAACGATGTTCTCCGGAATGCCATGTAAACGAACCACATGCTGGAAGAACAATGGTACCAAATCAGAGGAGGAAGGCAATTTAGACAAGGGTACCAAATGAACCATCTTCGAGAAGCGATCACAAACAACCCAAATGACCGACATTTTTTGAGAGACGGGGAGATCCGAAATAAAATCCATAGAGATATGTGTCCAGGGCCTCTTCGGGACTGGCAAGGGCAAAAGCAACCCACTGGCACGAGAACAGCAGGGCTTAGCCCGAGCACAAATCCCACAGGACTGCACAAATGAACGCACATCCCGCGAAAGAGACGGCCACCAAAAGGATCTAGCCACCAAATCTCTAGTACCAAAGATTCCAGGATGACCAGCCAACACCGAACCATGAACCTCAGAGATAACTCTACTCGTCCATTTATCAGGGACAAACAGTTTCTCCGCTGGGCAACGGTCAGGTCTATTAGCCTGAAATTTTTGCAGCACCCGCCGCGAATCAGGGGAGATGGCAGAAAAAATTACCCCCTCCTTGAGAACACCCGCCAGCTCAGACAAACCTGGAGAGTCGGGCACAAAACTCCTAGACAGGGCATCCGCCTTCACATTTTTAGAGCCCGGAAGGTACGAAATCACAAAGTCAAAACGGGAGAAAAACAGCGACCAACGAGCCTGTCTAGGATTCAACCGTTTGGCAGACTCGAGATAAGTCAAGTTCTTATGATCAGTCAAGACCACCACACGATGCTTAGCTCCTTCAAGCCAATGACGCCACTCCTCGAATGCCCACTTCATGGCCAGCAACTCTCGATTGCCAACATCATAATTACGCTCAGCAGGCGAAAACTTCCTGGAAAAGAAGGCGCATGGTTTCATCACCGAGCCATCAGAACTTCTTTGCGACAAAACAGCCCCTGCTCCAATCTCAGAAGCATCAACCTCGACCTGGAACGGGAGCGAAACATCTGGTTGACACAACACAGGGGCAGAAGAAAAACGACGCTTCAACTCTTGAAAAGCTTCCACAGCAGCAGAAGACCAATTGACCACATCAGCACCCTTCTTGGTTAAATCAGTCAACGGTTTAGCAATACTAGAAAAATTATTGATGAAGCGACGATAAAAATTAGCAAAGCCCAGGAACTTTTGCAGACTCTTCAGAGATGTCGGCTGAGTCCAATCATAAATGGCCTGAACTTTAACAGGGTCCATCTCGATAGTAGAAGGGGAAAAATGAAACCCAAAAATGAAACCTTCTGAACACCAAAGAGACACTTTGACCCCTTCACAAACAAAGAATTCGCACGCAGGACCTGGAACACCATTCTGACCTGCCTCACGTGAGACTCCCAATCATCCGAGAAGACCAAAATGTCATCCAAGTATACAATCAGGAATTTATCCAGGTACTCTCGGAAGATGTCATGCATAAAGGACTGAAACACTGATGGAGCATTAGAAAGCCCGAATGGCATAACCAGGTACTCAAAATGGCCCTCGGGCGTATTAAATGCTGTTTTCCATTCATCGCCCTGTTTAATGCGCACAAGATTATACGCACCACGAAGATCTATCTTGGTGAACCAACTAGCCCCCTTAATCCGAGCAAACAAATCAGACAGCAGTGGCAAGGGGTACTGAAATTTGACCGTGATTTTATTTAGAAGGCGGTAATCAATACAAGGTCTCAGCGAACCATCCATCTTGGCCACAAAAAAGAACCCTGCTCCCAATGGCGACGACGACGGGCGAATATGACCCTTCTCCAAGGATTCCTTTACGTAACTCCGCATAGCGGCGTGCTCAGGCACAGACAAATTAAACAGTCGACTTTTAGGAAACTTACTACCAGGAATCAAATCGATAGCGCAATCACAATCCCTATGCGGAGGTAGGGCACTGGACTTGGGCTCATCAAATACATCCCGGTAATCCGACAAGAACTCTGGGAACTCAGAAGGGGTGGATGATGAAATAGACAGAAATGGAACATCACCATGTACCCCCTGACAACCCCAGCTGGACACAGACATTGATTTCCAATCCAATACTGGGTTATGGACTTGTAGCCATGGCAATCCCAACACGACCACATCATGCAGATTATGCAACACCAAAAAGCGAATATCCTCCTGATGCGCAGGAGCCATGCACATGGTCAGCTGGGTCCAGTACTGAGGCTTATTCTTGGCCAAAGGCGTAGCATCAATTCCTCTCAATGGAATAGGATACTGCAAGGGCTCCAAGAAAAACCCACAGCGCCTAGCATACTCCAAGTCCATCAAATTCAGTGCAGCGCCTGAATCCACAAATGCCATGACAGAATAGGATGACAAAGAGCAGATCAAAGTAACGGACAAAAGAAATTTCGACTGTACCGTACCAATGGTGGCAGAGCTAGCGAACCGCTTAGTGCACTTAGGACAATCGGAGATAGCATGAGTGGAATCACCACAGTAAAAACACAGCCCATTCCGTCGTCTGTGTTCTTGCCGTTCAGCTCTGGTCAAAGTCCTATTGCATTGCATAGGCTCAGGTTTATGCTCAGATAATACCGCCAAATGGTGTTCAGTTTTACTCTCACGTAAGCTTCGATCGATCTGAATGGCCAAAGACATAGACTCATTCAGACCAGCAGGCATAGGAAATCCCACCATGACATCCTTAAGGGCTTCAGAGAGACCCTCTCTGAAAATTGCTGCCAGCGCACATTCATTCCATTGAGTGAGCACAGACCACTTCCTAAATTTCTGACAATATATCTCTACCTCATCCTGACCCTGACACAGAGCCAGCAAGATTTTCTCTGCCTGATCCACTGAATTAGGTTCGTCATAAAGCAATCCAAGCGCCAGGAAAAACGCATCAACATCACGCAATGCCGGATCCCCTGGCGCAAGGGAAAATGCCCAGTCTTGAGGGTCGCCACGTAATAAAGAAATAATGATCTTTACTTGTTGGACTGGGTCACCAGAGGAGCGGGGTTTCAAAGCCAGAAATAGTTTACAATTATTTTTGAAATTCAGAAACTTAGCTCTATCTCCAAAAAATAACTCAGGAATAGGAATTTTAGGTTCTAACATAGGATTCTGAACCACTAAATCTTGAATGTTCTGAACACTTATAGCGAGATTATCCATCAAAGAGGACAGACCTTGAATGTCCATGTCTACACCTGTGTTCTGAACCACCCTGATGTAAAGGGGAAAAGAAAGACAAAACACAGTGCAAAGAAAAAAAAATGGTCTCAGAACTTCTCTTTTCCCTCTATTGAGAAGCATTAGTACTTTGTGCCTCCAGTACTGTTATGAACAGGTGATTCAGAACCACAATGGACCTAGTGGTTAAGAGCACACAAAGTGACCTGATAGTTACTAACATAGGACGAGCTCTGAGACGTGGGAACTCTGCTGACCGCAATCCCTAATCCTATCATACCACACTAGAGGTAGCCGTGGATTGCGCCTAACGCTCCCTATGCAACTCGGCACAGCCTGAGAAACTAACTAGCCCTGAAGATAGAAAAATAAGCCTACCTTGCCTCAGAGAAATTCCCCAAAGGAAAAGGCAGCCCCTCACATATAATGACTGTGAGTTAAGATGAAAATACAAACACAGAGATGAAATAGATTTAGCAAAGTGAGGCCCGACTTACTGAATAGACCGAGGATAGGAAAGATAGCTTTGCGGTCAACACAAAAACCTACAAACAACCACGCAGAGGGGCAAAAAGACCCTCTGCACCGACTAACGGTACGGAGGTGCTCCCTCTGCGTCCCAGAGCTTCCAGCAAGCAAGAAAAACCAATATAGCAAGCTGGACAGAAAATATAGCAAACAAAAGTAACACAAGCAGAACTTAGCTTATGCAGGGCAGACAGGCCACAAGAACGATCCAGGAGAGAGCAAGACCAATACTGGAACATTGACTGGAGGCCAGGAACAAAGAACTAGGTGGAGTTAAATAGAGCAGCACCTAACGACTTAACCTCGTCACCTGAGGAAGGAAACTCAGAAGCCACAGCCTCACTCACATCCACCAGCGGAAGCTCATAGACAGAACCAGCCGAAGTACCACTCATGACCACAGGAGGGAGCTTGACCACAGAATTCACAACAGATGAGCGAACATGTTCGGATAAGGTGTTATCTGAGCATGCTTGTGAGCTAGCTGAGTGACTTCGGCGTGCTCGAATTATGTCTCGCGGTTGTTTGTGGCCCTATATAATTTTATGACCTAAATTAGTAGTATAGCTGTATAGGTCCTAGTACAACAATAAAAATGATACCTTTCTCGTAGTACTCCGATGTGGCAGCGCTGACAAATACAGTTTTGAAGCCACATGCAAATTTTAGATTGACACACCCCCAAATCAAAGGCAAATTAGCCTGGATGTACATTGGGGCATGTCAATGTGAAATTTTTATATGGCGTAAAAGGTTGATTTCTCAACACTGGTACGATTTCTACTAGAAAGGTATGTGAGGAGTCGAGTTTCCTCTGCTGCACAGGGGGAATCTCGATCCGTCTCCGCTGCGGTCTCCCATTCTCCTCCAGCCGCAGTGGAGTCTGCTCAGCAGGGACGTCGATCCCAGCGTCTCGCTCAGTCTGACTCTGTGCGAAGAGTTGCTGCTGCTTTTCCTGCTTCTGCCATAAAGGCCAGTGCTGGGCAGCGGCGAGTGGACGTTTCTGGATCTAAGTCCTTGTTTGCACGCACTGAGCATGCCCAGGGCAAGTTCTCCTGTTGGAGATCGAGGGTCACATGCTCAGGTGCTGCAGCACATCCCATTGGTCCTTTTGGCAGGTCTTGGAAGGGCAAAAGTTCTGTAGCCACTTCCTGTGCTGCAACTATATAAACTGCGCATGACCGCACGGCCATGCGCTAGTATTGTCTTGTAAATATGTGTGTGTGTTGTGAGAGAAAGTCGCTCTTTAAATAACCCTCCCTATTGAATGTCTGTTCGCGGAAGGTGTATGTTTGCTAATCTAGCGCCCGACTTATCCAACAGCACGAAACACACATTGCAGCGTCCTCTTGCTGTGTCCGCCTGTACGGCGCCGTGCGCTTGCCTTGCGCTTTCCATACCCAAGCCAGTGTGGTTGGTGGCGTCCGTCAGTGCGGCATTGATCGCACTCCTGTGCATTCATATATTTATATTTAGTTACCTTACACATCCAGTTGCGGTGTAGTGCCAGCGAGGGTCTAATCGGACTCCAATCCCAGTTGGGGTTAAGTACGCTGACTACTCGCTCGCGCTTTAGGTGCGGTACCGCGATCCTGTGACGCAACAGGATTGCTCCCTTCACGCTGGGTGAGGTTGAACCCACGTGTATATACTTTAGTGTACCGCCATATAGCCTGTATTTACTAGCAGCAGGTTTTCACCTGCACGGTGGACCCCGGACTGCGAACGCATCTATATCACCTTTCTTGGTGCGTTCCGCCAGTCCTAACATAATACTAGCGCCAGGGTCTGGCTAGTAAATGATGGACGATCAGCGTTCACAGCGGTACATCCAGCAGCTGGAGGGAAGGTTGGCGGCTCTTGAGCGTTCAACCTCAGCTGTGGATGTCACTGCTGTCGCTGTACAGGCTGCTAGTGTTGCTGCAGCCACCTTGTCCACTGCCGCTCCTGTCCCGACTCTAACTCGCCTCCCGCTTCCAGAGAAATTCTCTAGTGACAGTAAGTCTTGTAGGGGTTTCGTGAGTCAGTGCTCTATCCATCTCGAGCTTCTGGCCTCTCGTTTCCCTACAGAGCGGGCTAAGGTGGGATTTATAGTATCTCTTCTGTCGGACAGAGCGTTGCAGTGGGCTACGCCGCTATGGGAGCGTAGCGATCATGTGGTGCAGAGTGCTTCGTTGTTTCTGAGCACTCTGAAACAGGTCTTTTTGGGACCTCGTGTCAGCCATGATACGGCGCTCCAATTGTTGGCATTGACTCAGGGCTCGTCCTTGGTCAGTCATTTTGCCTTCCACTTCCGCACCTTAGCATCTGAGCTGGAGTGGTCGGATAAAGCCCTCATTCCAATATTTTGGAGGGGGTTGGCTGACCACGTTAAGGACGCCCTGGCCACTAGGGAGATTCCCGCCACACTGGAGGAATTAATAACTCTATCCACTCGAATTGATCTCCGTTTTCACGAGCGGAGGTTGGAGCGAGCCCAGTGTAGGCAGAGGTTTCGGCTGGCTCCCACCTTCGCCAAACCTTTGGAATCTCCAGACCAGGCTCCTGAGCCCCATGAGCCTGTGGTAGAGTCTCGAGCAGGATCTAAGTCCCGGACCGCTCGTGCACTCCAGATTTGTCATCTTTGCCAACAGTCTGGACATCTTGCCTCCAGATGTCTCCAGCGGTCGAGGAAACGTCAGCGTCTAGTGGTAGTTGGTGGAGGTGCACTAGACACGGCGACGTTTGCCTCCAAATTGTCCTTTAAGGGGACAATAACATTGGGCTCATCCTCTCACTCGGTAGAACTCTGCGTGGATTCTGGGGCGGAGGGCAATTTTATGTCTTCAGCCTTCGCCCAACGTCACGCAATTCCTCTGGTCATGCTATCTCAACCAGTAACGGTACGAGTGGTGAATGGGTCGACACTGCCCACACAGATTACACATCAAACTATCCCTTTCACTCTGTCCATGTCACCATCTCATCAGGAGATTATATCTCTACTCGTCATTCCTGAGGGAATTGATGAGGTTCTCTTGGGGATACCTTGGTTACGGTACCACTCTCCTCACATCGAGTGGTCCTCAGGCAGAATTCTGGGATGGGGTGAATCTTATGGGAACAGGTGTCATCGAGAGTGCGTTCAGGTTACTACTACAGAGGTACCCGCAGATCTCTCCTCTCTCCCCAAGCAATATTGGTCTTATGCAGACGTGTTCTCCAAAAAGGCAGCGGAGACTCTTCCGCCCCATCGCCCCTATGACTGTCCTATTGATCTCTTGCCTGGTGCTGAGCCTCCCCGGGGTCGAGTCTATCCATTATCTCTCCCGGAAACGGAGGCAATGTCTCAGTACATACAAGAGAATCTGGCAAGAGGGTTCATCAGGAAGTCAGTGTCACCTGCTGGGGCAGGGTTCTTTTTCGTGCAGAAGAAGAATGGAGAACTACGTCCATGCATAGACTACAGGGGTCTTAATGCTATCACAGTTAAGAACAAGTACCCTTTGCCGTTGATATCTGAGCTTTTCGATAGGCTTCGGGGAGCTAGAGTGTTTACTAAACTAGATCTGCGGGGTGCTTATAATCTGATTCGCATCCGTGAGGGGGACGAGTGGAAAACGGCATTTAACACCAGAGATGGGCACTATGAGTATCTGGTGATGCCCTTCGGGCTCTGTAATGCACCTGCCGTTTTCCAAGACTTTGTCAACGACATCTTCCGGGATATGCTTTCCACCTCGGTGGTAGTCTATCTGGATGATATTCTCATCTTTTCTCCTGATATTGACTCCCACCGGAGAGATGTTGGCAAAGTCTTCGACCTCCTACGGGCAAACTCTCTTTATGCGAAGTTGGAGAAGTGTGTGTTTGAGCAGGAGTCCTTACCTTTCCTGGGCTATATCATCTCCGCCCAGGGATTGGCTATGGATCCTGCCAAACTCCAGGCTGTGATGGACTGGCAAGAGCCCCATTCTCTTAAAGCGGTGCAGCGCTTTATGGGGTTCATAAACTATTACCGCCAGTTCATTCCCCACTTCTCAACTCTGGTAGCTCCCTTGGTAGCCCTCACCAAGAAGGGAGCGAACCCCAAATTGTGGTCGGAAGAGGTCTCCAAGGCCTTCACTTCTATTAAGTCCCACTTTGCTAGCGCTCCCATCTTACATCGTCCCGATGTGGATAAGCCTTTCCTAATGGAGGTGGATGCCTCGTCCGTTGGTGCTGGAGCAGTCCTCTACCAAAAGGATGCTCAAGGTCGGAAGCATCCATGCTTCTTCTTCTCTAAGACCTTCACGCCAGCGGAGAGGAACTACTCCATTGGAGACAGGGAGTTGCTAGCAATGAAGTTGGCCTTTTCGGAGTGGAGACACCTTCTGGAAGGTGCGCGGTTTCCCTTCCAAGTTTACACGGACCACAAAAATTTGGTCTATTTGCAGACAGCCCAGCGGCTAAATTCTCGCCAGGCCAGATGGTCCCTGTTCTTCTCCCGGTTCCACTTTTCTCTTCATTATCTCGCCGGGGAGAAGAATATCCGTGCTGACGCTCTCTCTCGCTCCCTTATGTCAACTGAGGAGGAGGAAGAGGAGCCTCGGCTTATTGTCCCTTCCGAGAGCCTGAGAACCGTGGCGCCGGTTTCGCTAGAGTCTGTGCCTCCGGGCAAGACTTTTGTGCCCATTAATTTGCGACCGGAGGTTCTCTCTTGGGCTCATTCGTCCAGGGTGGGTGGACACTTTGGGACAAAGAGGACATCTGAGCTACTGGCGAGGACGTACTGGTGGCCGCATATGGTCCGGGATGTCAGGGATTGTGTTCTGGCGTTTGTCTCCTGCGCCAAAAATAAATCTCCGCGTCAAAGGCCAGCTGGTTTGCTCTATCCCCTGCCGGTGGCAGATAGGCCCTGGGAGATGGTCGGGATGGACTTTGTTGTGGGTTTGCCCAAGTCTCGCGGCTGTACCATCATTTGGGTCATCACCGATCATTTCTCAAAAATGGTGCATTTGGTGCCGCTACCACGGTTACCTTCTGCACGGGCCTTGGCAGCGTTGTTCATTAGACATATCTTCCGCCTGCATGGTATGCCAGACAAAATTGTCAGTGACCGGGGTCCCCAGTTTGCGTCTCGGTTCTGGAGAGAGCTCTGTCGTCTTCTCAGTATTGAGTTGAATCTCTCGTCCGCTTATCATCCCGAGACGAATGGGTTGGTAGAGAGGGCCAACCAGACCTTGGTCACATACCTGCGACATTTTGTTTCAGCCAGGCAGGATGACTGGGCATCCTTGCTATCATGGGCAGAGTTTGCACTGAACAACGCCGTAGCCGACTCCACTGGACAAACCCCACTCCTCCTCAACTATGGTCAGCATCCACGGGTACCTGTGCCTATGCCCATGTCTTCCGCCGACTCCAGGGTGGCAGACTGGGCTGTGGAGGCACGGGATATTTGGGACCGCACTCAGGATGCCATTCAGGCCTCTAAGGAGAGAATGAGGTCCTCCGCCGATGCTCATCGGCGCCCCGCTCCGACCTTTGCTCCTGGCGACTTGGTGTGGCTCTCCGCCCGTAACATCAGGCTGCGAGTTGAGTCCACTAAATTTGCTCCTCGCTACTTGGGCCCATTCAAGGTCCTCGAGCAGGTTAATCCTGTGGTCTATCGTTTGGCCTTTCCGCCACGCCTGGGTATCACCGACACCTTTCATGTGTCCCTCTTGAAACCCGTGTATATGTCCCAGTTCTCCGAGTCATCTGCTGGGACATCGGGTTCTTCTACGGACGATTATGAGGTGAACGCTATTTTGGGGTGCAAGGTGGTGCGTGGTAAAAAATTTTATTTGGTGGACTGGAAGGGTTATGGTCCCGAGGACAGGTCCTGGGAGCCTGTTGAGCACATTCGGGCTCCGCAGCTCATTGCTGCCTTCGAACGTAGCGAGGCCCAAGGAGGGGGGGCCCTAGGAGGGGGGGGGTAATGTTAGGAGTCGAGTTTCCTCTGCTGCACAGGGGGAATCTCGATCCGTCTCCGCTGCGGTCTCCCATTCTCCTCCAGCCGCAGTGGAGTCTGCTCAGCAGGGACGTCGATCCCAGCGTCTCGCTCAGTCTGACTCTGTGCGAAGAGTTGCTGCTGCTTTTCCTGCTTCTGCCATTAAGGCCAGTGCTGGGCAGCGGCGAGTGGACGTTTCTGGATCTAAGTCCTTGTTTGCACGCACTGAGCATGCCCAGGGCAAGTTCTCCTGTTGGAGATCGAGGGTCACATGCTCAGGTGCTGCAGCACATCCCATTGGTCCTTTTGGCAGGTCTTGGAAGGGCAAAAGTTCTGTAGCCACTTCCTGTGCTGCAACTATATAAACTGCGCATGACCGCACGGCCATGCGCTAGTATTGTCTTGTAAATATGTGTGTGTGTTGTGAGAGAAAGTCGCTCTTTAAATAACCCTCCCTATTGAATGTCTGTTCGCGGAAGGTGTATGTTTGCTAATCTAGCGCCCGACTTATCCAACAGCACGAAACACACATTGCAGCGTCCTCTTGCTGTGTCCGCCTGTACGGCGCCGTGCGCTTGCCTTGCGCTTTCCATACCCAAGCCAGTGTGGTTGGTGGCGTCCGTCAGTGCGGCATTGCTCGCACTCCTGTGCATTCATATATTTATATTTAGTTACCTTACACATCCAGTTGCGGTGTAGTGCCAGCGAGGGTCTAATCGGACTTCAATCCCAGTTGGGGTTAAGTACGCTGACTACACGCTCGCGCTTTAGGTGCGGTACCGCGATCCTGTGACGCAACAGGATTGCTCCCTTCACGCTGGGTGAGGTTGAACCCACGTGTATATACTTTAGTGTACCGCCATATAGCCTGTATTTACTAGCAGCAGGTTTTCACCTGCACGGTGGACCCCGGACTGCGAACGCATCTATATCACCTTTTTTGGTGCGTTCCGCCAGTCCTAACAAGGTATCAGTTGTATTGTTGTCCTACGACCTATACAGCTATGTCATTTGATTGCCTAACAGGTTCACTTTAAGTTATTCTTCCCTGCCACCAATACTTCTAGGGAAGAATATATTGGTAATAGCACACTTTTATCAGTTGTATTCAAGCAGAATCTGGCAGAAAAAAACTACATATACAGCACCTCTGTATATGGAGCTACGGTAGGGTCCCATGGATTGTGGTAGGGGCTGTACATTGGCTACGCAAAAGTCAGGAGTTGCATAGAACTATAATTTGCAATGTGCATTGGGCCAGACAAACATACAATATTGTGAGCCAAAGTGGGGACAAGGTCCAATGTGAGGCATACGAATCTGGAAGCAATGCTGCAGAGTATTGTGACCCAATAGAAAGGTGCATTCGTGAAAGATATGTAACAGTGTGGCTTTCCTCTGACAAATACAAAGCCGAAACGCGCGTCGGGGTGGATGCCACTCTCCTGAGGAATCTTTGTGCAACTAATATATACAGTCTCCTATTGCCTTATACTTTGGGCTTGTCATACCCTATATCGAATTGGTATGGTTAGGGGGACATAGCTTCTTTAGAATCATGGTATCCTTACTTACTTATCACTGAGGTGGCCCGCTCACTCATTAGAATTGTGTGCATATATTAGTGCGTGTCACATATTTGTAATTTAGTATACCTCTGCAGGGATACTACTACTACTACTACTCTCTAGTGCCCTGATTTGTTACTCTTAATCTGATTTTACTTCAATATTGTGTGCGTCCTTGTTTCCTTTGTAAATTCCCCCTCATGGACTCTTTGATCAGTTTTTCTCTATATACTGGTGAATGCAATGGTGGAGTAAGGAGTAAGCCATAAGTTGTTGGGGCAGTGGGGGATCGTACTTTGTGGGGGCCATATTAATGTGTTGGAACATTGATGAATCATACTGAGGGGTCCATATTATGTGTCTGGCTATTTTATTGTGTTAGGGGTGAAGTGGGAGTCATCATTTGTGTGCTTGGGGTTGTGGAGGATCATATTGTGTTAGAGGTGCTGTGGGGCCATCATATGGGGTTGGGGGGCTTTTGGGTCATTATTCTATTTGAAGGCTTTGGGGGATCATAAGACCATCAGAGTATGTATAGGGGCTAGCAGACTGGAGTCTGTGGTGGCTATCATAATGTATTGGGGTTATGGGGAATCATACTGTGAGGATGTCATCATTCTGTGTGGGATAATATTTTTTTGGTGTCTGTGGCGGGTTATCACTTTGTGTTGGGGGCTTGTAGGGGCATCATACTGTACATGGGGGCCTTGGGTCCAGTATACTGTGTGGGGAGCTGTGGACAATCATGCGGCCATGTGGGCACATGATACTGTTTTTTCAGGAACTGATGATCATAGTTTAAGGGCTGAATAACAGAACCAGTATAATTTACTGTTTTACATAACACTTTAAAAATCAGTAATTTATATGATACTAGCTGAAGAGCCCGGCGTTGCCTGGGCATAGTAAATATCTGTGGTTAGTTATAGCACGTCACTTCTCTTATTTTCCCATCACGCCTCTCATTTTCCCAATCACATCTTTAATTTTCCCCCTCACATCTCTCATTTTCTCCCCCACACCTCTCATTTTCTCCCTCACTCCTCTCATTCCCGCCTAACACTTGTCATTTCGACCTCACATCTGTCATTTTCCGATCACTACACTATTTTCCCTCACTCCTCTCATTTTGCACTCACACCTTTTCATTTTCACCTCACACCTCTCATTTTCACCTCAGTATATACATGTTTGTCATCTCCCTTATATATAGTATACACCTGTATGTCATCTCCTGTATATAGTATATACCTGTATGTCATCTCCCCTGTATATAGTATATACCTGCTGTGTCATCTCCCCTGTATATAGTATATACCTGTATGTCATCTCTTCCTATATATAGTATATACCTGTATGTCATCTCCTCCTATATATAGTATATACCTGTATGTCATCTCCTCCTATATATAGTATATACCTGTATGTCATCTCCTTCTATATATAGTATATACCTGTATGTCATCTCCTCCTGTATATAGTATATACCTGTGTGTCATCTCCCCTGTATATAGTATATATCTGTGTGTCATCTCCTTCTGTATATAGTATATACCTGTATGTCATCTTCTATATATAGCATATACCTGTATGTCATCTCCTCCTGTATATAGTATATACCTGTAGGTAATCTGCTCCTGTATATAGTATATACCTGTGTGTCATCTCCTCCTGTATATAGTATATACCTGTATGTCATCTCCTCCTGTATATAGTATGTACCTGTATGTCATCTCCTCCTTTATATAGTATATACCTGTGTGTCATCTCCCCTGTATATAGTATATACCTGTGTGATCTCCTGTATTAGACCTCATTAACACGTTATTTGCTCAGTATTTTTACCTCAGTATTTGTAAGATAAATTGGCAGCCTGATAAATCCCCAGCCAACAGGAAGCCCTCCCCCTGGCAGTATATATTAGCTCACACATACACATAATAGACAGGTTATGTGACTGACAGCTGCCGTATTTCCTATATGGTACATTTGTTGCTCTTGTAGTTTGTCTGCTTATTAATCAGAATTTTATTTTTGAAGGCTAATACCAGACTTGTGTGTGTTTTAGGGCGAGTTTCGTTTCTCAAGTTGTGTGTGTTGAGTTGTGTGTGGCGACATGCATGTAGCGACTTTTGTGAGATGAGTTTTGTGTGGCAACATGCGTGTAGCAACTTTTTGTGTGTCAAGTTGCATGTGACAGGTTAGTGTAGCAAGTTGTGTGCAGCAAGTTTTGCGCATGGCGAGTTTTGCACGTGGTGAGTTTTATGTCTGGTGCCTTTTGAGTATGTGCAAGTTTTGTGTGAGGCAACTTTTGCATGTGTTGCAAATTTTGTGCATGTGGCAATTTTTCCGCATGTGCAAGTTTTGCGTGTGGCGAGTTTTCCATGAGGTGAGTTTTGCACTTGTGGCGAGTTTTGCGTGAGCCTATTTTTTGCATGTGGCGAGTTTTGCGCGTGGTGAGTTTTGAGCGGCGACTTTTGTGTTTCGACTTTTATGTGGCGAGGTTGGTGTATGTGTGGTGAAATGTGTGCTGAGGGTGATATGTGTTCAAGCTCGTGGTAGTGTGTGGCGCATTTTGTGTGTGTGTTCATATCCCCGTGTGTGGTGAGTATCCCATGTCGGGGTCCCACCTTAGCAACTGTACGGTATATACTCTTTGGCGCCATCGCTCTCATTCTTTAAGTCCCCCTTGTTCACATCTGGCAGCTGTCAATTTGCCTCCAACACTTTTCCTTTAACTTTTCCCCATTATGTAGATAGGGGAAAAATAGTTTGGTGAATTGGAAAGCGCAGAGCTAAAATTTCACCTCACAACGTAGCCTATGACGCTCTCAGGGTCCAGACGTGTGACTGTGCAAAATTTTGTTTCTGTACCTGCGACGCCTCCAACACTTTTCCTTTCACTTTTTTCCCCATTATGTAGATAGGGGCAAAATTGTTTGGTGAATTGGAAAGCGCGGGGTTAAAATTTCACCTCACAACGTAGCCTATGACGCTCTCAGGGTCCAGACATGTGACTGTGCAAAATTTTGTTGCTGCAGCTGCGACGCTTCCAACACTTTTCCTTTCACTTTTTTCCCCATTATGTAGATAGGGGCAAAATTGTTTGGTGAATTGGAATGCGCGGGGTTAAAATTTCACCTCACAATATAGCCTATGATGCTCTCGGGGTCCAGACGTGTGACTGTGCAAAATTTTGTGGCTGTAGCTGCGATGGTGCAGATGCCAATCCCAGACATACACACATACACACACACACACACACACACACACACACACACACATTCAGCTTTATATAGTAGATTGATTGACTCACTAAAAAAGCAATACAATAAATATAAAATATGTTATAGTTAATATTAAATAGATTTAATTTCAGTCTATAGTTTCGGCCCTCCTGGTATTTCATGTGGTCCTTTAGGAAAGATAATTGCTCGCCCCAATACTAGACGGTATAGCCAGACTGTTAGTGACAAGGCAAATGGAGATCATGTTGTAAAGTAAATATAATGGGTTTCTAAATTAAAACTCCTGATAGTGAATACACTGATAACCACGTATACGGAGTGTATATCGGTAATATATGTGCCCTGTTTATATGCTGTATACAGTGGCGTAGGAAGGGGGATGCGGGGGGGCGGTCCGCCCCGGGCGGCACAATGCGGGGGGCGGCCGGCGCTGCAGGAGAAAGAAAAAAAAAAAAAAAGACGCCCCTTTAAATCTTCGGGCGGTGCCGTCCGCCGCCACGACCAGGCTCCCCCCGCCCCTGGGCCCCCGCCCCCCGCTCTATACTCACCTCTCCTGCCTCTCTGTCCTGAGCGTCGCAGAGCCGGAGAGACGCTGACTGCACCGGACCTGCTAGGAACGGGAGAGGTGAGGATTTTACTTTTTTTTTTTTTTCTTTATGTCTGACTCTGGGGGCAATGCTGGAGACGATTGGGCAGATTGCTGGACACACCGGGGCAATACTGGAGACCATGGGGCAGATTGCTGGACACACCGGGGCAATACTGGAGACCATGGGGCAGATTGCTGGACACACTGGGGCAATACTGGAGACCATGGGGCAGATTGCTGGACACACTGGGGCAATACTGGAGACCATGGGGCAGATTGCTGGACACACCGGGGCAATACTGGAGACCATGGGGCAGATTGCTGGACACACTGGGGCAATACTGGAGACCATGGGGCAGATTGCTGGACACACTGGGGCAATACTGGAGACCATGGGGCAGATTGCTGGACACACTGGGGCAATACTGGAGACCATGGGGCAGAATGCTGGACACACCGGGGCAATACTGGAGACCATGGGGCAGATTGCTGGACACACTGGGGCAATACTGGAGACCATGGGGCAGAATGCTGGACACACTGGGGCAATACAAGAGACCATGGGGCAGATTGCTGGACACACTGGGGCAGATTGCTGGACACACTGGGGGTAATATGCTGGACACACTGGGGGTAATATGCTGGACACACTGGGGGTAATATGCTGGACACACTGGGGCAGACTGCTGGACACACTGGGGCAATGCTGGACACTGGGGCAGATTGCTGGACACACTGGGGCAATGCTGGACACTGGGGCAGATTGCTGGACACACTGGGGGTAATATGCTGGACACACTGGGGCAGATTGCTGGACAACATGGGGGTAATATGCTGGACACACTGGGGCAGATTGCTGGACACACTGGGGGCAGAACTTGGGGCATGATTGGAGACATGGGGCATGATTGGAGACACGGGGCAGGATTGGATCATGGGGCAGGATTGGATCATGGGGCAGGACGGATACGATGGAGGCTGGTGAGGCAGGATGGGGAGATCATATGGGGTAGAATGGATACTCATGAGGGCAGGATGCGAGAACATATGGCTGGAGCCAGGAATGAGATAAACGGGGCCAGGGTGGGGAATAGTGTTACCATAGGGGCTAATTAAGGGATATTATTACTGCAGTGATGTATTTATTTTATTTTTTGAGTATACTGTTTTAAATGGGGGGCGGTACTGTTATTGTGCAGAGTGACACTATATCGCCTTTTTGTCTTCATGTGGTGTAATGTAGAAGTTGTGAAAAATTAAGTAATGTGTTCTGCAAGCGGAGCTCGAGATAACTGTGTTATTTCCTGCAGAAACGAGTCCTGGCTGGAAGGAATGATGGCGGTCTGTGCTGGATGAAAGATGAAGGACTTCACCTAGAGACGTCACTGGTGAGTCAGTGTTACCTATACACTGACACTATACACTGTATACTATATACAGCGGTCCTGTGTACAATGTCACCAGTGATCACTGTATTATCTATACATTATATACAGAGTTCCTGTGTATAATACCACCAGTGATCTCTGTATTACCTCTACACAGACACTGCATACTAAGTACAGATCTCCTGTGAATACTGGCACTTATGGTGATAGTATTGTGTTTTTTTTTTTTATTACTGATCAGTATTGTAGTATTCAGTCACTATGTGGTGGTAATATGTGGTCTGGAAATGGTGTTGTGGTATTTGTCCCTTGTATGTAGTATTATTCGGTCACTATGTGGTCTGGTCATGGTGTGGTGGCATTAAGTCACAGGTTTGGCATGTGGGGGTGACACCATTAGGCCCAGTTTAAGTTCTACAAAACAGGAAAACCATTTTTGGTAACCTTTGTGTGTATTGAGCCGGGGGAGGGGGGGGGGGGCGCCAAACTCGGGAACAGCCCCGGGCGGCAAAAGCTCTAGCTACGCCTCTGGCTGTATATACAACAAGAACACTCTTACCCATAAAGAGATGCACTGCACAAAGTCCATCTAACCATGTTCTCCTTTGCGCGTTTCGCCTATTCCCACTTGCTTCTTCTGGGGATGAGGTCTGTTAATGGTAGCATGGTCAGATCCAGCAGTGTACGTCAGCAGCCAGGCCTACAGTCATCAAGATGCACAGGGCATGTCTAGATATAATAAGACATCTGAATGAGGTCTCAACGGATAATGTACAGAAATTGGTGTCTAATAAATCACAGTCATGCAGTCCTTCTGGGATCTGCACTGATCTGGATAACAGTACATGGGGCCCCTACTTTGCTTATTGTTCAGGGCCCAATTTTTTAACGAAGCTGTTCCCCATTGGAGTTGCTGCTGGCTGCTGCTACAGACAGAAATGTTGTTCATTCTTTTCCATTTACATTCAACTTACAACATTTGCAATAAATGCAATATGGATTTTTTTAATCTGCGGTGTGTGTAATATTCCCATAAATGCCACACTGAAAGCCAAGGACTAGCTCCTTTAAGGGTCAATGGAATTAATCCTTATGCCAATCATGTCTACATGTAGCAGATGCAAATCCACAACAGAAATCCTGAGCTTCCTCCATATATTTCACAGAATTTCATAGAATTTTCTTTTATGAATAAAAGTTTGAACATATAGTACATGAGGGATAGCTAAGGCCTATACAGAAACTCGCCTCGTCTGTATCCTCAGGGAAAAATGTAGAAATAGCTATGGAGGATATCCACTAAATTAAAACATAACTTTTAATGAATGTAAGCAAAAACTCGGAGAAGAGAGACATTTAGGGCTACACTGTGGTTGGTGGTTTCCCATAGCAGGGCTCACTTGGGGCCTGTCCTTGTTAGGACAGGAGCTCTTCTAAAGGGTCTACAGGGAAGACAGTGGCGGTGTATCTTTCCCTACCCTTGGCCCTTAGCAGTTTTTGGAACCACCACCCTCATGGATTTTGAGGGATTTTTTCCGTATGTCCGTCTGAATTGGTAAGACTGATCCAATTTTTTATCTTGAGCACTGGTTCACTTGAGCACTTTTTGTTTTGTTTATGTATGTGTCTTATTAGGATCCGAGTTTTTACTTACATTCATTAAAAGTTATGTTTTAATTTAGTGGATATCCTCCATAGCTATTTCTACATATAGTACATGACCTAAAACAACTCCCTGAGGTGGGGGAAGGTCTGTTTTAACCCTTTCATCGTCTATATGTTCTCTAATGCCTCACTCAGGCAAGTATGTTTTCATGGTCCATGCCAAGACCATTGGTAGCCAATGTGCTCTAGGTCTACATAGAAATAATTGTAGACCATTCTAGTCCATTTTATGGATCAGACTATGCTCACAGAGCCAATCCCATCAAAATCATGTTTTTAGGACATGACTTTTTTTATACACCCGTCTGAACGAGTGATGAGTGAGTATGCTCGTTTCTCGGGTTTCTCCAAGCACGCTCGGGTGGTCTCCGAGTATTTCGGCGTGCTCAGAGATTTAGTTTATGTTGACGCAGCTGCATTATTTGTGGCTGCTAGACAGCTTGAATACATGTGTGGGTTGCTTAACAAACAGGCATTCCCCACATGTATTCAAGCTGTCTAGCAGCCGCAAATCATGCAGCTGCGTCGACATAAACTAAATCTCCGAGCAGGCGGAAATACTCGGAGACCACCTGAGCATGCTCGGAGAAACTCGAGTAATGAGAACACTCACTCATCACTAGTCTGAACCTATAGAAGTTTTTGTCAGCTGCTTATCATTTTCCCTCTATAGAAATAATTGCATGTTGGGTCAGGTTGAACAGGCACATATAAAGGGGACCTGTTGTCAGGTCAAAATTATCCAGTTTTAATTTTCACATAATTCCCACTTCTCTACTGAGAATTCCGCTTTATGCCTTTTTTAAATCCACCATGCGGTTCCGTAGATAAGGGCCTTTTTATTTGGTGCAAATTGTTATGGTATTTGACAAGGAGATGTGCATTTATGCAGTTCTGCATAACTACCCCATGAAAAACACCTCTTTGGTAAAAATTATTACTATAAAAATGCAAAGCTGCAGTCACTCTGTGACCGCAGACTTGTGCTGTGAGGATTATCCGGTGCCAGTGCTGGGAGCACCAGGCGCGAAACCTCAAGTATGCAATTTGCATACATATGATCACATGCCGACTAGACATGCGTAGTCATGCTCAATGAAGTATATTGAGCGAGTCTAGTCGGAATGTGGCGGTAAGTATGAAAATTGCATGCTTGCAGTCACGCGTCCAGTGTTCACTGCGCTTGTACTGGAGAATTCTCACTGTGCGCTGTATGAAGTTTCACAAGTCTGCAGTCATATAGAGTGACTGTTGACTTGTAGCTTATGACTGCATAACCAATTTAAGGGGCATTCAGGGAACATACAGTAGCTGTGAACTAAATGTTCATACTTCAAGGGATTTTTCCATGAACAACATCAATGGTAAGTGTCTGATTCTTGGGGGCACCACCTCTGTCCCCAATTTAGTTGGTTGGAGTGTTGATTGGACATGCCAATTAAAGTGTTTCCATAACCTGCGGATAAGTGGGGTAAGTGGTTAGTATGTGTTGTTCGTGGGGAAACTCCTTTAAGTTTGTGGCCTGCTTTAGCCAAGGGTTTCAGACTTTTTATCCACCAACTTCTGCCTAAAAGTGAGAATGAATATTCATATAGGAGTGAATAGCCGTTCCCTCTGGTCCTGACAACAGCACCCCCCGGCTAATAGCTTATTTCGTAGATGCTCCATTCCACCAAGTTTCCCCTACAGCAACTTCACAGAGGAATTAACAGCCACGGACAGCAAAAGAAGAGGGTCCCAGGGTCACATCCAGCACTTAATAGGACATATGGTCAATGGTCATCTTGATATGACAACCTCCTTAATGTTCTTCACGAAACTTACATAGATGTTGGAATGTAGTTTATACTTTTTTTTTTTACGTTTGACATTTACACATATTTTGGCTCATTTTTGGATTTTAGCTGTGCGCTACATGATTTCATATATTCAATTGTGAAGGCTGCGAGTTCGCCCCTATTTTATAAAGTGTGTGTTATCTTTAAGTGAGCAACCTCCAGGCTTTGTTATTTGAAGTCCGGTTCTCAGAATCACTTGTTTAGATTACACACATTATTTTGTTGAAATTTAGAGCTAATCTTAGATGTAAAGGCCAGAACCATAAATATTACTTGTGTCGTGGGTTTTACCAGCTCAGAATAACACAAATCCTATGTTTATAATGATAAATTATTGTGATTAAGGATTTTTGCTGTTGTAGGGTTTCGTTATAGAGGAGGACATCTTGCAGCGGATCTATTATTGTGCATAAACTCATTGGCCACCTTGCTCGATCATCCTCTTCTTCTTAGATCCCTGTCATTATCCCAGAACCATGGACTCCATGGCTTAAAGCATTTGTGAAGGTGAAAAGGTAATATCGTTTTTTCTGAACATTTAATGAGAATATCTATGAGGTCATCTCACATCTTCCTCACCTTCCAGCAGTACAATACTCCCCTATTTTTTGCCAATAGGCTCTGTAAAAATGTCCAGGTATGTCTTCAATCCTCAAAAAAATCCATGCAGTAGACCAGAGGTGCAGGCCAACGCTGTCAGCATGTACCACTTTTATGGGCCATATTAAAACGTATTCCTGATATTTTTTACTTATAGGGGTTTTCCAAGAATGAGATAAAATGGTGTCACTGATTATAATTCAACCTGTAGCTCTTCCTAGTCACGGGCTACAGGATGGGCTGCAGAATGAAGACATACAGCTCTCGAGACCAGTGTCTCAACTGACAAGGTCTGTATTACTCACAAGTCAGTCGGCGGCCGGGAGAACAGCAGCGATGCGTGATCAAATATGTTTTAACCCACGTTATGCTCGGCAATGAGATCTCCAGCTTCATCTTCTGGTTCCGTCTGTCTGATAGTTTTATAGCAGTGCACTAGGACTGACTGCGCTCAAATAGAAAACAAATGAACATCGAGGAGGAAGAAGCTGGACATATTCCCTGTTGTGCTCAGTGAGGAATAGATATATTTCTTTACATATCACAGCCATTCTCCCGGCCTACTGAGGTATGTGTGATACAGCTCTTGCCAGTTGAGACACAGGTCTTGCAAGTTGTATTTCTTCATTCTGCAGCCTGTTCTGACACATGACTTGGACAGGCTGCAGTTTGAATTATAGCAGGGATGCCATTTTAACTCGTTCATGGAGAACAACTTAAAAATACATGTCAACAGAATAGTGTTCTATACTCCCTTTATCGGGAGAATGAAGGTCTCATGTACCCCTTTTAGCACTTAAGAGAGAACAAATTCATCACAGTTCTCCTTATGAAGAGAGGACAGGGAAAGGGTGTATCCGCAATGAAAATCCGCAGAAAGAATTGCTAAGCTGTGGAGT
Source organism: Ranitomeya imitator (assembly GCF_032444005.1). Taxonomy (NCBI): domain Eukaryota; kingdom Metazoa; phylum Chordata; class Amphibia; order Anura; family Dendrobatidae; genus Ranitomeya; species Ranitomeya imitator. The sequence goes on from NC_091286.1 coordinate 635,901,677, forward strand.
TAAAAATCAGCACTATAGGTCAAATAAAGAACACTCCAGCATTGTTTTTGTTACACGCCTAGTTTTTTATTATTATTATTAATTTATATAGCACCATTGATTCCATGGTGCTGTACATGAGAAGGGGTTACATACAAATTACAGATATTGTTTACAGTAAGCAAACTAACAATGACAGACTGATACAGAGGGGCGAGGACCCTGCTTACATTCTACAGGATTATGGGGATGGAGACAATAGGTTGAAGGTTGTAGGAGCTCCGGTGTTGGTGAGGTGGTAGCTCCGGTAGTGGTGAGAAGGCAGCAAGGTCAGTGCAGGCTGTAGGCTTTCCTGAAGAGATGGGTTTTCAAGTTCCTTCTGAAGGATCCAAATGTGGTTGATAGTCGGACGTGTTGGGGCAAAGAATTCCAGAGGATGGGGGATATTCTGGAGAAGTCCTGGAGGCGGTTGGGTGAGGAGTGAATAAGTGTGGCGGAGAGAAGGAGGTCTTGGGAGGACCGGAGATTACGTGAGGGAAAATATCGGGAAATTGGTTCAGAGATATATGGAGGAGACAGGTTATGGATGGCTTTGTAGGTCAGTATTAGTAATTTGAACTGGATAGTTAGTCTTTTGTATAGTCTGGGCATTAAAATACTTAGCAACTACTGTCTTCTGCTGTTTCCATCATTTCTCCGGTTTTCTTCTGCATCATGTGACCACAGTTCTGACTTGCCGGATCACAGAGCGGACCTTTAGTTTCTTTCTTAATGTAATGTATGACATCCACTTTCTGAGTCTCATAGATTTACAGTTAGAAAGTGACTGCGGGTCCACACAGAAGACACTGTTTAAGACAGCCAGTCACGATTACGGTGACATGATGCACAAGGTAACCGGAGTGGCGCTGGAAACGGCAGATGCCATCAATGTGTAAGTATTGTAATACACACTTTACACACATTACTGATGTCTAACAGAGCGGGAAATATAAAAAAAACTGGATGAAAAATATCCACAAAATTGTAGATGAGATTTTTAGATTGACATCTAGTTAGCTGGTACTGAATTATGTTGAAGATTTTCTGCACAAAAATGAAGTACAATGTGCATTTAGTTTTAGAGTGTCCTTACTGTTTCCGGGCCCTTCTCCCTCCCTCCTTGCCTTTAGAGGAGCATTTATCATATTCTGAGCAGCAGTATCTTACATGTGTAATCAAGGGACATGCTCTTAGCGATACATTTTGGGAATTATGGTAATTGACATTGATAATCTCACCAACACCAAGCCCTGGCTGCATGAAAACAACTGTGCTGCACGGGCAATTTTAATGAAAGTAACTTAATGCACTCAAGGTACACACATTACTGATGGCTAAGAGAGGTGGCAGTATAATAATGCTGGCATAGTCCTTTCATGCATGAAAAATATCTGCAAAGTGTAGTTGAGATTTTTAGATTGTCATCCACAAAGTTTTTATTATGCTGTGTCGTACTGCTGCAATGCAAGTAGGTGCAGGCTACACTAGATAGCAGTAGAGAGGAAGGAGGTCTGCACCTAAACAGAGCTAACCTGCAGAGCAGCAGTGAGGCTACCACAGGTGGCAGCAGAATAGTCAAACAAGCCGGGTCAAATCCTAGACTGTAGCGCAGTACAAAAGGAATAAGCAAACTCACGGTCAGAGACAAGCCAGGGGGCCAGTAACGGTCAGAAGCGGATAAGACAAAGGACAGAAACTGGTCAGGATACACGCCAAGTCAAAACCAGGGAGTCTGCACACTAAAGGGAAACACTGAGTCAAGACGGGAATAGGTGAAAACAAAGACACGGGTTCAGACAGCAAACGCAGCAGGACAAATTGGAGCAATCAGAGTGAGCTACAGCAGCACTAGGCATAAACTATAACTGACACCGCCTGCAGGAAGCAGCGGCATTAAATAGCCAACCTGAGACCAGACAGAGGCTGAGAAAGGTTACCTCTTGACATGACCAGACTGGGAAAAAGGAAAAACAGGACTCAAAACCCGGTCTGGATCATGACATGCTCCACATTTTCTGCACGATAATCCGCACCAAATAAGTACCATGTGCATTTAGCCTTATAGCATCTTGACTCTTCTCCATCCCCACTCTCCTTTGGAAGAGCATGATGAGTAGCAGTACGGCACTACCTTACATGTGTAATCAAGGGGCATACTGGTAGCGATAAATCTTGGGAATTGTAGTCCTTTTCGTTGATAATGCCAGCAGGCCTGGCTGCATGAAAACAACTGTGCCCCACTCATGAAAACATTGATATTTAGTTAGTTTTCAATGCTTTTTATAAACACGGAAAACCCATTTAATGGATATTGGTATCAAAGAATAAGATTTTTCCCAATAGACACTAAAGATATATACGGTATAGTATGCATATGAAACTCTAAATACATAATTGCTTGCTTGAGTGGTTAATAATTCAGAAATATAATAATCAAATGGAGCCGCTGAAATGACAAGAAGCCCTACACAGAGAGCTGTGTCTTCCATTGCATAGGACATAATTACATTGACATTTTCAGGTCAGCCCCATGTATAGTAAGAGGAAGGTTTTCTCGTGTGTTATGTTATATTATGTATATGGGTTTGCTGAGCTCAGGATGGGCTGTTTACTGCAGAACACATCCATTTTTGCTTTGAGGCATTGTGATGTGTCACAATATGAATTGCACAGCTGGCTTATCCAGTCTACACAGTGACCATTATGTGAGCTGCGAAGACTTTTCTATGCATGTCAGAAAGAAGTGATTCACTACTCTGCAGATTATAGACCCTTCTTCCCATAAACAAGCTCATATCTATCTATCCACAGCAGTGCAAGGCAGCTGGGACTGAGACTCAGCTTTTCCCTGCAGTACCATAGACAATGAATGGGGCGGAGGTCAAGCATGGGCACCTCTGCTCCAATCAAAACAGGTCTTCAGAGCCCCCGTTCTTGGGGCGCAGAGTCCTGATCTCAGGATCACTTGGTGGCCCAGTAGTTGAGCCCCCAGTGACCAGAAAGTTATTCCCTACTCCCTATCCTGGTTTTGGGAATAACTGTTTAATAGGACCCCAATGATTGGGTCAACGATATCAGTGGCATATAATAATCACCGTGTTAAACTAACAGACATTTGTGTCTTCTACACCTTAAAGGGAAAGTTCTCTAAAAATGACAGTTTCCTTATTCCTTCTAAATAAGTTTTTTGCTGATTAATTTCATATCTTAATATTCTGACATTCAGCTCCAAACCTCTGAATTGATGAGGATTTTAAAGAATTGTTGCCTGAAGTTGCCACTAGAGGGAGTTTATTTTTTACTGTTAAAAGTATGCAGTATAATTATAAGCTCCCTCTAGAGGTGTCTTAAGGTAGTCATAAATTGTGCTAAACATGGGATAGCTCAAAAACTTTACTGTCAAACGGGTAAAGGCAATGAGTAGTGAGGAGCGAACGTGCTCGGATAAGGTGTTCTCTGAGCATGCTCGTTTGCTAACAGAAAGACTTCAGAGTGCTCAAAGAATATGTTCATGTCCCTGCAGTTGCATGTCTCGCAGCTGTTTGACTGCCGCAGCACATGCAGGGATTGCCTGCTTGTTGCAATTACTGCTGTAAGTCTTTTGGGGTCTGTCTCTATGAGCTTTGCACTTCTGGAGGTTGAAATTTTTGACCCTTCTTCTTTACACACTCACTCTAACTGTGAGATTCAATTGAGACGTCTATGAACAGCAATTTTCAAGTCTTGCCAGAGATTTACATCTGGATTGTGACTGGGCCATTTACACATATGAATATACTTTCATCAAAACCATCCACTGTAGCTCTGGCATGTTTAGGGTTGGTGTCCTGCTGGAAGGAGAACCTAAGCCTCAGTCTCAAGTCCTGTGCAGCCTCTAACAGGATTTCTGCCAGGATTGCCCTGTATTTAGCTCACTAGATCTTACCATCAACTCTGACCAGCTTCACCATCCCTGCTATAGAAGTTGGTGGGCATGATGCTGCCACCGCCATGTTTGACTGTGGGGAAGGTGTTTTCAGAGTGATGTGCATTGTTAGTTTTCCTTCACACATAGCATTTTACATTTAGCCTAAAAACGTTCTACTTTGGTCTCATCTAACCAGAGCACCTTCTTTCACATTCTTGCTGTGTCCTCTGCATGGCTTTTTGCAAACTGCAAACAGGACTTCTTATGGCTTGTTTTAAAAAAAATGGCTTTCCTCTTGCCACTCTTCCATAAAGGCCAGATTTGTGGAGTATATGACTAAGATCACGTTCACACTAGCAGTATTTGGTCAGTATTTTACATCAGTATTGTAAGCCAAAACCAGGACTGGGTGAAAAATGCAGAAGTGGTGACGTGTTTCCATTATACTTTTTCTCTGATTGTTCCACTCCTAATTTTAGCTTATAAATTCTGATTTAAAACACAGACCAAATACAGATCATGTAAATGTACAGATTCTCCCTCCTGAGCTTGGATCTCTGCAACTTCCCCAGAGTCACCATGGGCCTCTTGGCGGATTCTCTAAGTCGTGTTCTCCTTGGTTGAGATGTTAGCTTAGGTGGACGGCCATGTCTTGGTAGGTTTGCAGTTGTGTCATACTCCTTCCATTTTTGGATCATCGATTGCAGAATGCTCCGTGCGATGTTCAGAGCTTGGGCGAAAGATAGTCCAACAAAGTATTGACTCAGAAGGACTGAATACAAATGCAAGTCACAATTTTCAGTTTTACATTTGTAACGTATTTAGAAAACCGTGTGCAGTTTCACCTGTCTTTCACTAGGGGGACTTGTCAGGGAGTCACAAAAACATTGAACTTTAGGAAGGCAAAGTTTGACCAGCTTAGAGATGCCCTTAATCTGGTAGACTGGGACAATATCCTCAGAAATAAGAATACAGATAATAAATGGGAAATGTTTAAGAACATCCTAAATAGGCAGTGTAAGCGGTTTATACCTTGTGGGAATAAAAGGACTAGAAATAGGAAAAACCCAATGTGTATAAACAAAGAAGTAAGACAGGCAATTAACAGTAAAAAGAAAGCATTTGCACTACTAAAGCAGGATGGCACCATTGAAGCTCTAAAAAACTATAGGGAGAAAAATACTTTATCTAAAAAACTAATTAAAGCTGCCAAAAAGGAAACAGAGAAGCACATTGCTAAGGAGAGTAAAACTAATCCCAAACTGTTCTTCAACTATATCAATAGTAAAAGAATAAAAACTGAAAATGTAGGCCCCTTAAAAAATAGTGAGGAAAGAATGGTTGTAGATGACGAGGAAAAAGCTAACATATTAAACACCTTCTTCTCCACGGTATTCACGGTGGAAAATGAAATGCTAGGTGAAATCCCAAGAAACAATGAAAACCCTATATTAAGGGTCACCAATCTAACCCAAGAAGAGGTGCGAAACCGGCTAAATAAGATTAAAATAGATAAATCTCCGGGTCCGGATGGCATACACCCACGAGTACTAAGAGAACTAAGTAATGTAATAGATAAACCATTATTTCTTATTTTTAGTGACTCTATAGCGACAGGGTCTGTTCCGCAGGACTGGCGCATAGCAAATGTGGTGCCAATATTCAAAAAGGGCTCTAAAAGTGAACCTGGAAATTATAGGCCAGTAAGTCTAACCTCTATTGTTGGTAAAATATTTGAAGGGTTTCTGAGGGATGTTATTCTGGAGTATCTCAATGAGAATAACTGTTTAACTCCATATCAGCATGGGTTTATGAGAAATCGCTCCTGTCAAACCAATCTAATCAGTTTTTATGAAGAGGTAAGCTATAGGCTGGACCACGGTGAGTCATTGGACGTGGTATATCTCGATTTTTCCAAAGCGTTTGATACCGTGCCGCACAAGAGGTTGGTACACAAGATGAGAATGCTTGGTCTGGGGGAAAATGTGTGTAAATGGGTTAGTAACTGGCTTAGTGATAGAAAGCAGAGGGTGGTTATAAATGGTATAGTCTCTAACTAGGTCGCTGTGACCAGTGGGGTACCGCAGGGGTCGGTATTGGGACCTGTTCTCTTCAACATATTCATTAATGATCTGGTAGAAGGTTTACACAGTAAAATATCGATATTTGCAGATGATACAAAACTATGTAAAGCAGTTAATACAAGAGAAGATAGTATTCTGCTACAGATGGATCTGGATAAGTTGGAAACTTGGGCTGAAAGGTGGCAGATGAGGTTTAACAATGATAAATGTAAGGTTATACACATGGGAAGAGGGATTCAATATCACCATTACACACTGAACGGGAAACCACTGGGTAAATCTGACAGGGAGAAGGACTTGGGGATCCTAGTTAATGATAAACTTACCTGGAGCAGCCAGTGCCAGGCAGCAGCTGCCAAGGCAAACAGGATCATGGGGTGCATTAAAAGAGGTCTGGATACACATGATGAGAGCATTATACTGCCTCTGTACAAATCCCTAGTTAGACCGCACATGGAGTACTGTGTCCAGTTTTGGGCACCGGTGCTCAGGAAGGATATAATGGAACTAGAGAGAGTACAAAGGAGGGCAACAAAATTAATAAAGGGGATGGGAGAACTACAATACCCAGATAGATTAGCGAAATTAGGATTATTTAGTCTAGAAAAAAGACGACTGAGGGGCGATCTAATAACCATGCATAAGTATATAAGGGGACAATACAAATATCTCGCTGAGGATCTGTTTATACCAAGGAAGGTGACGGGCACAAGGGGGCATTCTTTGCGTCTGGAGAAGAGAAGGTTTTTCCACCAACATAGAAGAGGATTCTTTACTGTTAGGGCAGTGAGAATCTGGAATTGCTTGCCTGAGGAGGTGGTGATGGCGAACTCAGTCGAGGGGTTCAAGAGAGGCCTGGATGTCTTCCTGGAGCAGAACAATATTGTATCATACAATAATTAGGTTCTGTAGAAGGACGTAGATCTGGGTATTTATTATGATGGAATATAGGCTGAACTGGATGGACAAATGTCTTTTTTCGGCCTTACTAACTATGTTACTATGTTACTATGTATCATTTCCTTTACACTTCGCAAACACCTCTTACTTTGTGTTGGTATATCACACAAATTTACACAATATACTGTTAATAATAATAATTTTATTTCTATAGCGCCAACATAATCCGCAGCACTTTACATTTTAGAGGGGACTTGTACATACAATAGATATTACAGCATAACAATAAACACATATCAAAATAGATGCCAGGAGGAATGAGGGCCCTGCTCGCAAGCTTACAGTCTATAAGGAAAAGGGGAGACACGAGAGGTGGATGGTAACAAATGCTTTCGTTGTTCGGACCAGCCATAGTGTAAGGATCGGATGTTCATGTAAAGCTGCATGAACCGGTTATCAGCCTAAATATGTAACAGTGCAGACACAGAGGGCTAATAACTGCATAAAGGGTATGAGAACTAGATGCGAGGAACCTGATCATGGTTTAAGTTTTTTTTTTTTATTATAAATAGGCCACACCGGGATAGTTAGGTTAATGCGTTGAGGCGGTAGGCCAGTCTGAACAAATGCATTTTTAGGGCACGCTTAAAACTGTGGGGATTGGGGATTAATCGTATTAACCTGGGTAGTGCATTCCAAAGAATTGGCGCATATTTGCGCACATTGGAGACGGGAGTGGGAGGTACTGATTATTGAGGATGTTAACCTCAGGTCATTTGCAGAATGGAGAGCACTGATAGGGTGGTAGGCTGAGACGAAGGAGGAGATGTAGGGTGGTGCTGAGCCATGGAGTGCTTTGTGGATGAGGGTAATAGTTTTGTACTGGATTCTGGAGTGGATGGGTAACCAGTGTAATGACTGGCACAAGGTAGAGGCATCGGAATAACAGTTGGTGAGGAATATGATCCTGGCTGCAGCATTCAGGACAGATTGGAGAGGGGAGAGTTTGGTAAGAGGGAGGCTGATTAGTAGAGAGTTACAATAGCCCAGCCGAGAATGAATGAGAGAAACAGTGAGAGTTTTTGCAGAGTCGAAAGTAAGAAAAGGTCGAATTCTAGAAATGTTTTTGAATTGCAGATAACAAGAGCGAGCCAGTGATCGGATGTGGGGGGTGAATGAAAGCTTGGAATCAAGTATGACCCCAAGGCAGCGGGCATGTTGCTTGGGAGTAATGGTGGAACCACACAGGGAGATGGCAATGTCAGGCATAGGCACATTAGTAGAGAGTACTGTTTACATCATGCCGCAATAATGATCTTGTGTCAACCTGGTTAATCAAAAGCCATGCTGGAGATCACAGAAAGTAAAAGATTTATGAACCTCCTGTCCATCAACCAAAGACTACTGACATCTTATATAGTAATAGTGTGTATATTTAGTATAGTGGTATTGTATATTTCTAGTATAGTAGTAGTGTGCATATCAAGTAAAGTGGTAGTCTGTGTATGTAAAGTGTATGGGTAGTGTGTATATATAGTATATTTGTAGTGTATATATCTAGGTTAGTGGTAGTATGTCTGCGGCGCCCCAGGGTCCTGGTCATCGCAGTGGTATTGCTTTCCTTTCGGGGAGAGTGATACTGTGTTTGGAGGCAAAGAAGGATAACTGCATCCAGGTATCACAAACATGAAAAACATTTCACATTCCAAACCACAAGGGGGAGCTTCTGCTCCTATTCATTAGGTCACTCCCTATAAATATATAAATGGTAGTCTGTAGGGAAAGTTAGTCAGTTCCAGACAAGAGTTCAGTTCCTTGCAAAGCTCCAGACAGGAGTTCTGTTAGAATGGTCCAGACAGTAGTCTGAGGTGGACAGAGGGTCCAAGGAGCTGTGCATGCCCTCAGAGCTGCAGCTCCCAGAAAGAGACATTCAGAAGGCAGAACTGGATTGCAGCGAGCGTGAAGGAAGTCAAAGCAAAGGAGAGGATACCAGAAGGGGACCAGCCAAACACAGTCTGCCTCCTTCTGAGGCACAGAAGCCCATTAGCCGGAGCACCGAGGGAGTAAGGACCTTTATGCTTTGCTCCAGAGACCTGCAGGACAGCTAATTGCAGGTTACCTGTCCGCACCTATACCCAGGAGGCACGGTGGCATCCCTTAGAGGCCGGGGCGTGCTAGAGTCCCTATAAACAGCCTCAAGCCACCAGTCATACGGGTTTGTCCTATCCTATATGGGGGACAGAGAGCGCGAAACATTGCATCTGTGAGACCCATATGTGAAGCCATAGGCAGTAAGGGACTACACCACTACAGCGCAAAGGAAGGCTATTGATTTCCACCTGGACAAGGGGACTCTGGATTTGCCTCCAAACTGGCCGAACTCTGCCTGCCCTATGATCTGGTGCCCTGGACTGTGGATGCTGAAGTCTTCAGTAAAGGTAAAGAGACTGCAACCTTGTGTCCTCCTTCTTCTCTGCGCCTCTCACCACCCACCATCTACACACCGGGAAGCCCTGGGGATATACTTCACCTGTGGGAAGGTATACCATCTAGCTGCCATAACATCACCTCAGCGGACCCCTTAAGCAGCATCGGTCACCCTGACCAAATACCACAGGTGGCGTCACGAACACAAAATCTATCCCTTTAAAGACCTTTCCCTTTTACACGGACGTCCCAGGGTCACGGACCGGGTCAGCCACCGTGACATCCTCTGTGAACCGCAGGACCCGGTACCGAGTTCCCCACAGCCCCATGGGGGCGCTCCATGTCTATCTAGTGTAATGGTAGTGTGAGTATTTCTAGAGGTAGTGTGTATATATAGCATAGTGGAAGCGTATCTAGTGTAATATCAGAGTGTATATCTAGTGCAATGATATTGTATGTATATCTAGCATAGTGGTAGCATATTTTTATCAAGATTAGTGTTAGTGTAGATATCTAGTATAATAATACAGTGTGTATATAGGCACCCAATACCGGAGGTAGCAACACAACCCCAACACATCTTTGATCCTCCACCATATTTGACTGTAGCTACTGTGTTCTTTTCTTTGTCTGTCTCATTCTGTTTTCGGTAAACAGTAGAATGATGTGCTTCACCACAAAGCTTCACTTTGGTCTCATCTGTCCACAAGACACTTCCCCAGAAAATTTTTGGCTTACTATCGTACAGTTTGGCAAACTAGCTTTATATCTCTGTATCAGCAGTGGGGTCTTCTTGGATCTCCAGCCATAGTGTTTAAATTCATTCAAATGTGGACAGATAGTTTGCACTTACACTGAAACACCCTGAGCCTACTGGACAGCTTGAATTTCTTTGGCACTTGATTGGGGCTGCTTATCCACAATATGGACTATCCTGCATTGTAAACTTTCAAGAATTTTTCTCTGCCATCCACATCCATGGAGATTAGCTATCGTGCCATGGGTTGTAAACCTCTTTAATGTGTTGTGCACCTTGGACATTGGAACATCAAGATCTCTGGAGGTGGAGTTGTAACCTTGAGATTGTTGATATTTTTCAATAATTTTGTCTCTCAAGTCCTCAGACAGTCCTCTTCTCTTTTTGTTCTCCATGCTTAGTGTAGCACACACAGACACACAATGCAAAGATTGAGCCAACATCAGCCCTTTTTATCCGATTTCAGGTGTGAGCTTCATATTGTCCACACCTGTTACTTGCAACAGGTGACTTTTAATGAGCATCACATGCTTGAAACAAAGTTGTTTACTCACATTTTTGGAAAGGTGGCAACAATTTTATTCAGCCCATTTTCGGGAAGGGGCTGTGCTCGTGCGAACGCCGCCGGGTGTCAGCTGACTCTGACAGCTGACACTTGGCACTCAGTGCCAGGAAAAGTACCGCACCGCTGCCAGCACTTTATCCTCTTAAATGCTGTGATTGAAATCAATCATAGCATTTAGAGAGCAGACAGAGGGAGGAAGCCCCCTCTGCCCTTGGATCGATGCCCCCTGAAACGTCATCCCGAGATCACAACCGTTGTTATGGTGACCCGATGTGATCATGGTCACCAGAGCTAGCACACTTGCTAGAGCATGCTCAGTGGATGATCTAACAAGTTTATATGTGCAGCACTGACATTTTGTACAGCATAGGGGTCTGTTATGAACTGGTGGTTTAGGAGCAACATGGGACGAGCTCTGAAGGAAGTGGTACCTGTACTGACCGCAGTCCCTAAGCTCAACACAACACTAGAAGTAGCCGTGGGATGCTCCTGTCACTCCCTAGGCACCTCGTCACAGCCTGAGAACTAACTACCCCTAAAGATAGAAACAGGAAAACTATCTTGCCTCAGAGAAAATCCCCAAAGGATAGATAGCCCCCCACAAGTAATGACTGTGAGTGGAGAGGGAAAAGACATACACAGAATGAAACCAGGATGTAGCACAGGAGGCCAGTCTAGCTAGATAGATAGGACAGGATAGAATACTGTGCGGTCAGTATTAAAAACTACAAAAATCCACACAGAGTTTACAAAAATCTCCACACCTGACTAAAGGTGTGGAGGGTAAATCTGCTTCCCAGAGCTTCCAGCTTAACTGAATTAATCCATACTGACAAGCTGGACTAAACATAGAAAGCACAGAACGAATAAGTCCACAACCTGTGGAAAGAAAAGAGCAAGCAAGGACTTAACTTTGCTGAACTGGTCAGGATATCAGGGAAATCCAAGAGAGATGTGAATCCAACCAGGAACCATTGACAAGTGGCACTGGCTGAAGGGAAGAGCCAGGCATAAATAGCCGAGCAGAAAGACAATCAGTGGAAGCAGCTGCAGACTGATAAATCCAAGGAGCAGCCATACCACTTAAAACCACCGGAGGGAGCCCAAGAGCAGAACTCACAAAAGTGCCTCTTACAACCACCGGAGGGAGCCCAAGAGCGGAATTCACAACAGGGGTCCTCCTGTATTCCTATTTTTTACCAGCGATCTGCCTGCAAAAAGTAAAAGTTCCATAGTGGGAGAAGCTATAAAAGTAAAAGAAAAGTGAAAAAAAAATAGTGAAAATATAAAAAAACAAAATCACTAAATGTTTAAAAATAATATATATACCGTATATACTCGAGTATAAGCCGACCCGAGTATAAGCCGACGCCCCTAATTTTGCCACAAAAAACTGGGAAAACTTATTGACTCGAGTATAAGCCTAGGGTGGAAATGCAGCATTTACCGGTGAATTTCAAAAATAAAAATAGATCATTATTTCCCCATAGCTGTGCCATATAGTGCTCTGCACCGTTCATATTGCCCCATATCTGTGCCCTATATATGCTGTGCACCGTTCATATTGCCCCATATCTGTGCCATATAGTGCTCTGCACCGTTCACATTTCCCCATATCTGTGCCCCATATAGTGCTCTGCACCGTTCATATTGCCCCATATCTGTGCCATATAGTGCTCTGCACCGTTTATATTGCCCAATATCTGTGCCCCATATATGCTCTGCACCGTTCATTTTTGTCCCATAGCTGTGCCCCATACAGTGCTCTGCACCATTCATATTTCCCAATAGATGCTCCATGTAAATTAGTGCCGCAGCTGCTGCTGGCTGCTGCTGCAATAAAAAAAAAAATGCCATACTCACCTCTCTTGATTGCAGCTACCGGCGTCCGGTCCCAGCGTCTCTCCGCTCTGACTGATCAGGCAGAGGGCGCCGCGCACACTATATGCCTCATCGCGCCCTCTGACCTGAACAGTCAGAGCGCAGATAGACGCCGGGAAGATGGCGCGGCGCCCGGTGGCTGGAACGTGGACAGGTGAATATTACATACTTACCTAGTCCCAGCGATCCTGGGGCTTCCCGCCTGTCACATGGTCTTCGGTGCCGCAGCCTCTTCCTCTATCAGCGGTCACCGTTACCGCTGATTAGAGAAATGAATAGGCGGCTCCACCCCTATGGGAGGTGGAGCCGCCTATTCATTTCTCTAATGAGCGGTCCTACGTGACCGCTGAAGAGGGGAAGAAGCTGCAGCACAGAAGACCGTGGGACAGGCGGGGAGCGCCAGGATCGCTGGGACTAGGTGAGTATACCTCAGCGCCCTCACCCCCTCACCCGCCAACCCCACCGCTACCGTGACTCGAGTATAAGCCGAGAGGGGCACTTTCAGCCCAAAAATTTGGGCTGAAAATCTCGGCTTATACTCGAGTATATACGGTATATATATATATATACATATATATATATACCGTATATACTCGAGTATAAGCCGACCCGAGTATAAGCCGACCCCCCTAATTTTGCCACAAAAAACTGGGAAAACTTATTGACTCGAGTATAAGCCTAGGGAGGAAAATGCAGCAGCTATCAGTTAATGTCAAAAATAAAAATAGATTCCAATAAAAGTAAAATTAATTGAGACATCAGTAGGTTAAGTGTTTTTGAATATCCATATTGAATCAGGAGCCCCATATAATGCTCCATACACTTCATGATGGGCCCATAAGATGCTCTATATAAAAATGTGCCACATATAATGCCCCATACAGTTCATTATTGCCCCATAGATGCTCCATATAAAGCTGTGCCCCATATACAATGCTCTGCACCATTCATTATTGCCCCATAGCTGTGCCATATAGTGCTCTGCACCGTTCATTATTGCCCCATAGCTGTGCCATATAGTGCTCTGCATCGTTCGTTATTACCCCATAGCTGTCATATAGTGCTCTGCACCGTTCATTTTTGTCCCATAGCTGTGCCATATAGTGCTCTGCACCGTTCATTTTTGTCCCATAGCTGTGCCATATAGTGCTCTGCACCATTCATTTTTGTCCCATAGCTGTGCCATATAGTGCTCTGCACCATTCATTCTTGCCCCATAGCTGTGCCATATAGTGCTCTGCACCGTTCATTATTGCCCCATAGCTGTGCCATATAGTGCTCTGCACCGTTCATTATTGCTCCATAGCTGTGCCATATAGTGCTCTGCACCGTTTATTTTTGCCCCATAGCTGTGCCATATAGTGCTCTGCACCGTTCATTATTGCCCCATAGCTGTGCCATATAGTGCTCTGCACCGTTCATTTTTGTCCCATAGCTGTGCCATATAGTGCTCTGCACCGTTCATTATTGCCCCATTGATGTACCATAGAAAGCTGTGCCATTGCTGCTGCTGCAATAAAAAAAAAATGCCATACTCACCTCTCTTGCTTGCAGCTCTTCAGCGTCCGGTCTCGGCGTCTCTCCGCACTAACTGATCAGGCAGAGGGCGGCGCGCACACTATATGCGTCATCGCGCCCTCTGACCTGCACAGTCAGTGCGGAGAGAGACGCGGGGAAGACGGAGTGGCGCCGGGAAGATGGAGCGATGCCCGGCGTGTGGAACGGGGATAGGTAAATATGACATACTTACCTGCTCCTGGCGTCCCGCTCCTTCTCCCGGACAGCTGGTCTTCGGTGCCGCAGCCTCTTCCTCTATCAGCGGTCACCGTTACCGCTCATTAGAGAAATGGATATGCGGCTCCACCAGTATGGGAGTGGAGTCCATATTCATTTTTCTAATGAGCGGTCCCACGTGATCGCTGTACAGGGGAAGAACTGCAGCACCCGAAGACCGTGGGACAGCAGGGGGAGCGCCAGGATCGCTGGGACTAAGTAAGTATGCCTCAGCGCCCTCTTCCCCTCACCCGCCGACCCTGCCACACACCGTGACTCGAGTTTAAGCCGAGAGGGGCGCTCTTTTTCTACAGCTGCGCAGTGCATTCGGCACTTGCGCATGCGAGAAGCACTACGCCACCAACGGGAACTTAAGCAAGATGTGGGGGAGAAACAGACACAGACCACGCCCATCTGACCTGACCAGCCTGATTGACAGACAAAAAAGGACACTTTTGTAAGGTATTTCGGCAGCATAGGTAGGGAATCAGGGGACAAAAAATACCCTATTGTAAAGCACAGCTCAGGCCCTATTTAACGGTATTTTTATCTCCTACTGAAAAAACGGGGTGACAGGTTCCCTTTAAGTATATAATTCCATGTGTTAATTCATAGTTTTGAAGCCTTTAGTGTGAATGTACAATTTTCATAGTCATGAAAATACAGAAAAATCTGTAAATGAGAAGGTGTGTCCAAACTTTCGGTCTGTACTGTATATGTATATATATATATATATATATATATATATATATATATATATACAGTTATATGAAAAAGTTTGGGCACCCCTATTAATCTTATGCTTAATGTTTTATAAAAATTGTTTTTTTTGCAACAGCTATTTCAGTTTCATATATCTAAGAACTGTTGGACACAGTAATGTTTCTGCCTTGAAATGAGGTTTATTGTACTAACAGAAAATGTGCAATCTGCATTCAAACAAAATTTGACAGGTGCATAAGTATGGGCGCCCTTATCATTTTCTTGTTTTAAATACTCCTACCTACTTTTTATTAAGTTACTAAAGCACTTTTTTTGGTTTTCTAACCTCATTGAGCTTTGAACTTCATAGCCAGGTGTATGCAATCATGAAACAAGCTACTTAAAGTGGCCACTTGCAAGTTGTTCTCCTGTTTGAACCTCCTCTGAAGAATGGCATGATGGGCTCCTCAAAACAACTGTCAAATGATCTGAAAACAAAGATTATTCAACATAGTTGTTCAGGGGAAGGATACAAAAAGCTGTCTCAGAGATTTAAACTGTCAATTTCCACTGTGAGTAACATAGTAAGGAAATGGAAGAACACAGGTACAGTTCTTGTTAAGGCCAGAAGTGGCAGGCCAAGAAAAACATCAAAAAGACAGAGAAGAAGAATGGTGAGATCAGTCAAGGACAATCCTCAGACCACCTCCAGAGAGCTGCAGCATCAACTTGCTGCAATGGTGTCACTGTGCATCGGTCAACTATACAACGCACTTTGCACAAGGAGAAGCTGTATGGGAGAGTGATGCGAAAGAAGCCGTTTCTGCAAGCACGCCACAAACAGATTCGGCTGAGGTATGCAAAAGCACATTTGGAGAGGCCAATTTCTTTTTGGAAGAAGGTCCTGTGGACTGATGAAACCAAGGCTGAGTTGTTTGGTCATACAAAAAGGCATTATGCATGGTGGACAAAAAACACAGCATTCCAAGAAAAACACTTGCTACCCACAGTAAAATTTGGTGGAGGTTCCATCATGCTTTGGGGCTGTGTTGCCAATACTGGCACCGGGAATCTTGTTAAAGTTGAGGGACGCATGGATTCCTCTCAGTATCAGCAGATTCTTGACAATAATGTTCATGAATCAGTGACAAAGTTGAAGTTACGCAGGGGATGGATCTTTCAGCAAGACAATGATCCAAAACACCGCTCCAAATCTACTCAGGCATTCATGCAGAGGAACAATTACACTGTTCTGGAATGGCCATCCCAGTCCCCAGACCTGAATATCATTGAATATCTGTGGGATCATTTGAAGAGAGCTGTCCATGCTCGGCGACCATCAAACTTAATTGAACTGGAATTGTTTTGTAAAGAGGAATGGTCAAAAATACCTTCATCCAGGATCCTTGAACTCATTAAAAGCTACAGGAAGCGACTAGAGGCTGTTATTTTTGCAAAAGGAGGATCTACTAAATATTAATGTCACTTTTTTGGTGGGGTGCCCAAACTTATGCACCTGTCAAATTTTGCTTGAATGCAGATTGCACATTTTCTGTCAGTACAATAAACCTCATTTCAAGGCAGAAACATTACTGTGTCCAACAGTTATTAGATATATGAAACTGAAATAGCTGTTGCAAAAAAAACAATTTTTATAAAACATTAAGCTTAAGATTAATAGGGGTGCCCAAACTTTTTCATATAACTGTATATATATATATATAGTAGTGCAGCTATGTTCACACCGTGCAGTAATAAGGCTGTTACCCAGGAAAGTTCTAAGCAAATGTATTTAATGTTCCAAATTCACAAAATGAACAGCACACGGTATCCTCGGGATCGCAGCTGGAGCGTCACAACAGATCGTATCCGAGACCAGTTGGCTTTTGGCTCTGTGTTAACTCATACAAGCCGGCTGTTGCAGAGCCACCTGCTCTGCCATTTGCAAACAAACACTGACACTCCCAAAGCTTTACTGCAAGGTTTTTAAATGGAATCTGTGGCCATGGGCCACTTGTAAAAACTGGCTACAGGGAGTGAACTGCACCACTACCATCCTGTAGTTCGCTCCAAATATAAAAGGCTACGCCGGGTTTTCTTATATCTGCATTAGGCAAATAGCTTGTCCAAGTTCATACTTACTTTTATTCTGCATTGCAACAACAGCTATACCTGTGACTGCAATGCACTCCAGCTTCCTTAATATGCTTCTATGTGCATAGCATCCCTCGCATATAATACCCGTCACTACCTCACATATCCCCCCTCTGTTGAAACTTGTGGGGTCGAACATTTGTCACCAAATAGGGTGCCCATGACAAGGTATTGGCATTTCCCTGCAACTTCCCTGCCCGATGTTCCACCAAAAAAACTAAAATTTTGTAAAGACAGGAACCACCTGGTGACCCGCGCATTCCTCTCTTTTGCATTAATCATCCAGATGAGGGAGGAATGATTCGTTACAAACTGAAACTGTCGCTTGAGCAAATAGTAGCCTAGGAACTCCAAGGTCCACTTAATCGCCAAGCACTCCTTTTCCGCTACGCTATAATTTTTCTCTGCCGGGGTAAGTTTCCTGCTCAAGTAGGTGACAGAATGTTCATCCCCGTTCACCTCTTGCGATAGTGCCGCACCTAGTCCTACCTCTGAGGCATCTGTTTGTGTTATAAAGGTTTTCCTGAAGTTGGGGCTGATGAGTACTGGCTGTCCACACAACGCCGACTTCATGGGCTGGAACACCTTCTCCTCTTGATGGTTCCACCGTACCATAATCAACTTCTTACCCTTTAACAGATTGGTTAGGGGTGACGATCTCCCTGCAAAATTGGGTATAAACTGATGGTAGTACCCAATGATGCCGAGAAATGCCCTCACCTGTTTCTTACTTAAAGGCTTGGGCCAGTTGTGGATGGCCTCAATCTTATTTATTTGGAGTTTTATAACCCCGCAGTCAATCACGTACCCTAAGTACCGTGCTTCCATGAGACCTATCGCACATTTTTTGGGTTTGCTGTTAGCCTTGTGATTCTGAGTGAATCCATTACTGCTTGCACCTGAGGCAGGTGGGAATGCCAGTCGGTACTAAAGATGACGATATCTTCTAAATAGGCTGATGCGTACTTCTGGTGAGGCTCTAACACTATGTCCATCAGCCTCTGGAATGTAGCCGGAGACCCATGTAATCCAAAAGTCAAGACAACATAGTGATAGAGACCCTGTGGCATGATAAAGGAGGTCTTTTCTTTTGCCAATTCTGTTAGTGGTATCTGCCAGTAACCTTTTGTAAGATTGAGTGTGGTGAAGTATTGGGCCTCCCCCAGTCTCTCAATTAGCTAGTCAACCTGGGACATTGGATAAAGGTCAAATTTTGACATCTCATTCAATTTCTGGAAGTCATTACAGAATCGTAATGATCTGTCTGGCTTTGGAATCAGTCCAATGGGGATAGCCTTCTCACTCATTTGCTTCACTTCAGCCGCGATGTCTTGCCTTGGGGCTTCTGGCACTCAGTGCCGTTTCATCCGTACCCTTACCCGGGGCTTGGTGACAATGTTATGCTGGATCACTGAGGTCCACCCTGGCAGCTCTGATAATAAGTCCATATTCTGTTGCACCATAACTCGAGTCTCCCATCGTTGCTGTTTCCTGAGAGCATCATTTACCTTAACCTTACCCCGTCTGTGTCCTTGGCCAGTGACAGAGGTTTCCCTGCTGGTGCGAACAGAGTCGCCTCTGTGACCAAACATTCAAAGTCCTTCCAGGCTTTTAGCAGGTTCACGTGGTACAGTTGTTCTGGTTTTCTCTCTCCGGGCTGGTACACTCTATAATTCACTTCTCCCAGCTTCCCCCGTATCTCATATGGCCCTTGCCACTTGGCCATGGGTTTACTCTCTGTGGTGGGAACTAGTACCAACACCCGGTCCCATTCTTTAAAGGTCCTGACCATGACTCTTTTATTATTCGTGCAGCTCTGCACGTCCTGGGCATCCATCAGATGCTCCTTTACTATGGACATGACTGCTGCAATCCGGACCTGCATGCTTGCCACGTGCTCGATCACACTCTGATGAGGAGTTGGCTCCTGTCCCACATTTCCTTTGCTACGTCGAGCAACCCCCTCGGATGCCTGCCATACAATAGCTCAAAAGGGGAGAAACCCCAGGAAGTCTATGGTACCTCACGGATAGCGAGCATCAGATAGGGCATTAAAATGTCCCATTTAGTGAGGAGCGAGTATGCTCGTCACTTGAATTTCTCCGAGCATGCTTGAGTGGTTCCCAGGTATTTCACCGTGCTCAGAGATTTAGTTAATGTCGACATAGCTGCATGATTTGCGGCTACTGTACAGATTGAATACATGTGGGGATTGCTTAATAAACAGGCAATCCCCACATATATTCAAGCGGTCTAGCAGCCGCAGATCATGCAGCTGTGTCAACATAAACTAAATCTCCAAGCACACCAAAATACTCGGAGACCACCCAAGCATGCTCGGAGAAACTCGAGTAGCAAGCATACTTGCTCATCTCTAGTCCCAATCCCTCCTATCCTTGGAGACCACCTTTTTGAGCATTGACTCGAGGTTTTTTTTAAACCTTACAACCAACCAGTCAGTATGTGCGGTTTAATGTGGAGCAGCTAACAAAGCTCCCAGGTCACCTTGGACATAAACGGAGTCCCCTGATCCTTTGGTAGCCCAAGGAGATAAAACATTGCAAACAACTCATGGGAGATTAGTTTTGCTGAGATGTGACAAAAGGGTATCACCTCTGGGTACCGAGTGGCATAGTCCACTACGACCAGAATATGTTGATGGCAATGGCGGACTTCACTATAGGCCCCACCAGATCCATTGCTATCTGCTCAAATGGTACCTCTATAATGGGTAGAGGCACCAATGGACTCTGGAAATTCACAGTGGGTGTGGTAAGTTGGCACTTGGGACAGGACTCACAGTACCTCTAGACCACAGTATAAATCACTGATCAAAAAAACTGCTGCAGTATTCGTTCTTGGGTCTTCTTTACCCCTAAGTGCCCACTCAGCATGTGTATGTATGTGCCATCTCTAGCACGGCTCAACGGTACAACTGAGGCACCACCAGCTGTTCTACCACTTCATCTCGGGTTTTATCAGCACTATACAACAAGTCTCGGTTGACATCCGTGCGGGGAAAAAACGTTTCTGCACACGGGTGCTGAGCCACCCCATTTATTTCCACCACCCTTTCTCGTGCCCGTGTGGGATCCTGGAGCTGCACTGTCCCAAACGTACCTGGGGACACTTCCAGCTTGGGGATCATCGGGGTCTCCTCGACCTCTCCTGCCAATACCTCTAGGGGAAACCTGGGACGATTAACCCTGTTCTCCCACAGGGACCAGAACAGGAGCAAGTCTCTACCTAACACGGTCCCATATGGAAGGGTCTTCACCACTTCCACCACATGTTTTATGTCTCCACATGGAATGGAAAACCTAACCTCCGCGGACGGGTACTCTCGGAGTTCCCCATGTATACACACCACCCCACTTTCTGACCATTGGGGTTGTCCCCGGCAACTAGTGACCTATGTACCAGATTCACTAAGTCACTAAGGTCCCTGAGTCCAAGAGAGCCTCCGTCTGGTACACGTTGACATGTACCTGGCACAGTTGGAGTTTGCTGCATGCAGTGCCTGTAGATGCGGTGCACACTGACTGGGCATACATTGAGACCCTGAGCATAAACCCGCAGTCCATAGGTTCAGCCATCAGGGAGCAGTTAGCAGCCACATGTCCGGGTCCTTGGCATCGCCAGCACCTGATAGTGGAGGCACCATTAATCTTTGAGACCGTTTTGGGGGAAACTGGTCTCCTGCCATTCTCACTCTGGGGCAGCGTCGGACTGGAGCACCTTGGGCCCACCAGAGAAAATCATTCTTGGGGCCCACTATGTAGCTACATAGAAATAGATACAAGACCACCAATTGTGCGGTAAAAAGCGCTAATATCAGGGTATAATATAAGGTAGTTCACGTCTTAATAATGTAGCAAGGGTTGGGGTAGCCCCCTCACAGAATATAATGTAGCCCCCTCATAAAATATAATGCAGTCCCCTCTCATAGAATATAATGCAGCACCCCACAAAATATAATGCAACCCTCTCAGGTATGACACAGTCCCCACCATAGAATATAATGTAGCACCCCCATAGGGTATAATGCAGCCCCCCTCATATAGTATAATGCCACCCAGCACAGAATATAATGTAGTCCCCTGAGAGAATGCAGTTCCACCACAGAATATAATGCAGCCCCCCCATAGAGTATACTGTAACCCCTCATATAGTATGATGTAGCCCCCATAATATTATGTAGTCCCCTGAGAGAATAATGCAGCCCCACCACAGAATATAATGCAGCCCCCCATAGAGTATACTGTAACCCCTCATATAGTATGATGTAGCCCCCATAATATAATGTAGTACCTTGAGTATAATGCAGTCCCCCCACAGAATATAATGTAGCCCCCCAGGGCCGTATTTAGAGTTTCTGCTGCCCTAGGCACTTTTAGCGCTGCCTCCCCTTTTGGTGAGTATGACACTATCGGCAGTAACTTTGGCAAAAATCGCTGATGTGAAAGTCGCCTTTTGCAGCAGATCGGGCAGTTTTTCTGCATCTGCCGCGTAACGGATCACTTATGGCAACACTGCGTTCGGCCTCAGTCATTCTCTATGGGATTTGCGGCACTTGCCGTGATCTGGCAAATGTGGTACCATACCTCCCAACTTTTGAAGAAGGGAAGGAGGTATAAAGTTTGCGGCGCGCGTAGTGCGCCGCGGCAAATTTTAGGCCACGCCTCTGACTAGACCCATTTCACAACTAGTCACACCCATATCCACGTCCCAACCGCAGCCATTTAGCACTGCTGATCACACTGTTTTATATACAATAATTATAAACAAAAAAATATGGCCACACAGTGCTCCATACTGTATAATGACCACACATGATGCTCAATACTGTATAATGACCACAAATGATGCTCAATACTGTATAACGGCCGCACATGATGCTCCATACTGTATAATGATCCCACATAATGCTCCATACTGTATAATGACCACACATGATGCTCCATACTGTATAACGGCCGCACATGATGCTCCATACTGTATAATGATCCCACATAATGCTCAATACTGTATAACGGCCACACATAATGCTCAATACTGTATAATGACCACAAATGATGCTCAATACTGTATAATAGCCACACATGATGCTCCATACTGTATAATGACCACAAATGATGCTCCATACTGTATAACGGCCACACATGATGCTCCATACTGTATAATGGTCACACATGGTGCTCCATACTGTATAATGGCTACACATGATGCTCCATACTGTATAATGATCCCACATAATGCTCAATACTGTATAATGACCACAAATGATGCTCAATACTGTATAACGGCCACACATGATGCTCCATACTGTATAACGGCCACACATGATGCTCCATACTGTATAACGGCCACACATGATGCTGAATACTGTATAATGACCCCCCTCCTGTATGCATGGCTCATCTCCCTCCTATCCCATATACATAGCTCATATTACCCCTCCTGTATGCATGGCTTATATTCCCCCCTGCATGGCTCATATTCCCCCCTGCATGGCTCATATTCCCCCCTGCATGGCTCATATTCCCCCCTGCATGGCTCATATTCCCCCCTGCATGGCTCATATCCCCCCCTGCATGGCTCATATTCCCCCCTGCATGGCTTATATCCCCCCCTGCATGGCTCATATTCCCCCCTGCATGGCTCATATCCCCCCCTGCATGGCTCATATTCCCCCCTGCATGGCTTATATCCCCCCCTGCATGGCTCATATCCCCCCCTGCATGGCTCATATCCCCCCCTGCATGGCTCATATCCCCCCTGCATGGCTCATATTCCCCCCTGTATGCAGGCTTATCTCTCCGCTCCTGCTCCTGCTCGGCGCGCCGGCTTATGTCCTCTTTCATTCCCCCCCCCCGTTCCCCCGTCCCTCATACTCACCTGTCTTCCCACTGCACGCCCGTGCCGACATCCCTCGCGCTCTGTCCCGACTCCAGGCGGCGGCGCCGGCGCAGCACCTTCTTCCTGCTTGAGCGGTCATGTGACACCGTTCATTAAGATCATGAATATGCGCATATTCATGATCTTAATGAGCGGTGTCACGTGACCGCTCGTGCAGTGCAGACGCCGAGACCATCGCTGGAGCAGGCAGGGTGAGTATTCAAGGCGAGCAGGCGAGCGAGCGAGCGGGCGGGCTGCGGCGGCGGGGGGGCCCTGGAGCGGGGGGAGGCCCTGCCAGCAGATGCCAGTGTCAGGGCCCACCGGAGGATCCTCCGGTTCCCCGGTGGGCCAGTCCGAGCCTGCTCTGGGGTACCCCCTCAGTATGGACTCAGTGATGACTGTCCCCAGCAAGAGAACACAACCCTTTCCCTGGCTCTTGGGCTTGCAGGGTCCGGCGTGAGAGCCGCAATGGGGCAGGGTCCCGTATAAAGTCCTGAGTGGCTGTCTACTGCTCGATTAATCCAACCATTTGGTCTAGAGTGAAAATGGTACCAATGAAAACATCAACTCATCCTCCAAAAAACAAGCCCTCATATGACTCTGTGGGCCAAAATATGGTAAAAATTATAGCTCTCAAATATGACTATGCAAAAGCTAGTTTTTGAAAAATAAAGGTGTCTTGGTATGTGACAACAAGTCAAACATAAAAAAACATATAGAAATCTGCTATCGCTGTAATCACACCGACCCGAAGAATAAACCGCACGAGGAACGGCGTAAAAAATAAAACCAATTATTTACCTGCTGTTGATTTGTTCATTCTCCCTCGCAAAGATTGCAGTAAGGCTTGACGCACATTTATCCTGCACTCTGCGCTGAGTGTTTAACTACCAAATCATATAACATAGTATAACGTATATATAATGGTAGTATAGCGATAGGATGTGTTTCTATGTAGTATTGTGTACATCTGGTACATCGGCGGTGTGTATCTAGTGTGGTGGTTGTATGTCTGTACAGTATACCAGTAGCGTGTTTGTAGGTAGTATAGCGGTAGGATGTGTTTCTATGTAGTATTGTGTACATCTGGTACATCGGTGTGTATCTGGTGTGGTGGCAGTATGTCTGCACAGTATACCAGTAGTGTGTATGTAGGTAGTATAGCGGTAGGATGTGTTTCTATATAGTATTGTGTACATCTAGTACATCGGTGTGTATCTAGTGTGGTGGCAGTATGTCTGTACAGTATACCAGTAGTGTGTATGTAGGTAGTATAGCGGTAGGATGTGTTTCTATATAGTATTGTGTACATCTAGTACATCGGTGTGTATCTAGTGTGGTGGCAGTATGTCTGTACAGTATACCAGTAGTGTGTATGATGGTAGTATAGCGGTAGGATGTGTTTCTATATAGTATTGTGTACATCTAGTACATCGGTGTGTATCTGGTGTGGTGGCAGTATGTCTGTACAGTATACCAGTAGTGTGTATGTAGGTAGTATAGCGGTAGGATGTGTTTCTATGTAGTATTGTGTACATCTGGTACATCGGTGTGTATCTGGTGTGGTGGCAGTATGTTTGTACAGTATACCAGTAGTGTGTATGAAGGTAGTATAGCGGTAGGATGTGTTTCTGTGTAGTATTGTGTACTTCTGGTACATCGGTGTGTATCTGGTGTGGTGGCAGTATGTCTGTACAGTATACTAGTAGTGTGTATGTAGGTAGTATAGCGGTAGGATGTGTTTCTGCAGTATTGTGTACATCTGGTACATCGGTGTGTATCTGGTGTGGTGGCAGTATGTCTGTACAGTATACAGTAGTGTGTATGAAGGTAGTATAGCGGTAGGATGTGTTTCTGTGTAGTATTGTGTACATCTGGTACATCGGTGTGCATCTGGTGTGGTGGCAGTATGTCTGTACAGTATACCAGTCAGAGGCGTAGCTAGAGCTTTTGCCGCCCGGGGCTGTTCCCGTGTTTGGCGCCCTCCCGGCTCAATACACACAAAGGTTACCAAAAATGGTTTTCCTGTTTTGTAGAACTTAAACTGGGCCTAATGGTGTCACCCCCACATGCCACACCTGTGACTTAATACCACCACACCATGACCAGGCCACATAGTGACCGAATAATATCACATACAAGGGACAAATACCACAACACCATTTCCAGACCACATATTACCACCACATAGTGACTGAATACTACAATACTGATCAGTAATAAAAAAAAAAAAAAAACACAATACTATCACCATAAGTGCCAGTATTCACAGGAGATCTGTACTTAGTATGCAGTGTCTGTGTAAAGGTAATACTGAGATCACTGGTGGTATTATACACAGGAACTCTATATAGTATACAGTGTATAGTGTCAGTGTATAGGTAACACTGACTCACCAGTGACGTCTCTAGGTGAAGTCCTTCATCTTTCATCCAGCACAGACCGCCATCATTCCTTCCAGCCAGGACTCGTTTCTGCAGGAAATAACACAGTTATCTCGAGCTCCGCTTGCAGAACACATTACTTAATTTTTCACAACTTCTACATTACATCACATGAAGAAAAAAAGGTGATATAGTGTCACTCTGCACAGTAACAGGACCGCCCCCCCATTTAAAACAGTATACTCAAAAAAATAAAATAAATACATCACTGCAGTAATAATATCCCTTAATTATCCCCTATGGTAACACTATTCCCCACCCTGGCCCCGTTTATCTCATTCCTGGCTCCAGCCATATGTTCTCGCATCCTGCCCTCATGAGTATCCATTCTACCCCATATGATCTCCACATCCTGCCCCATATGTCTCCATCGTATCCATCCTGCCCCATGATCCAATCCTGCCCCATGATCCAATCCTGCCCCGTGTCTCCAATCATGCCCCGTATCTACATTCTGCCCATGCCTCAAGTCCTGCCCCCAGTGTGTCCAGCATATTACCCCCATGTTGTCCAGCAATCTGCCCCAGTGTGTCCAGCATATTACCCCCAGTGTGTCCAGCAATCTGCCCCAGTATGTCCAGCACAGCCCCCAGTGTGTCCAGCAATCTGCCCCAGTGTCCAGCCTTTACCCAGTGTGTCCAGCAGTCTGCCCCAGTGTGTCCAGCATATTACCCCCAGTGTCCAGCATTGCCCCAGTGTGTCCAGCATATTACCCCCAGTGTGTCCAGCAATCTGCCCCAGTGTCCAGCATTGCCCAGTGTGTCCAGAAGTCTGCCCCAGGGTCTCCAGCATTGCCTCAATGTGTCCAGAAATCTGCCGCAGGGTCTCCAGTATTGCCCCAGTGTGTCCAGCAATCTGCCCCATGGTCTCCTATATTGCCCCAGTGTGTCCAGCATTCTGCCCCATGGTCTCCAGTATTGCACCGGTGTGTCCAGCAATCTGCCCCATGGTCTCCTGTATTGCTCCAGTGTGTCCAGCATTCTGCCCCATGGTCTCCAGTATTGCCCCGGTGTGTCCAGCAATCTGCCCCATGGTCTCCAGTATTGCCCCAGTGTGTCCAGCAATCTGCCCCATGGTCTCCAGTATTGCCCCGGTGTGTCCAGCAATCTGCCCCATGGTCTCCTGTATTGCCCCAGTGTGTCCAGCATTCTGCCCCATGGTCTCCAGTATTGCCCCGGTGTGTCCAGCAATCTGCCGCATGGTCTCCAGTATTGCCCCAGTGTGTCCAGCATTCTGCCCCATGGTCTCCAGTATTGCCCCGGTGTGTCCAGCAATCTGCCCCATGGTCTCCAGTATTGCCCCAGTGTGTCCAGCATTGCCCCCAGACAGTCAGACATAAAGAAAAAAAAAAAAAGTAAAATCCTCACCTCTCCCGTTCCTAGCGCAGGTCCGGTGCAGCCAGTCAGCGTCTCTCCGGCTCTGCGACGCTCAGGACAGAGAGGCAGAGCGGCGCGCACAGTAGTGACGTCATCGCGCCCTCTGCTCTGAGACGTCGCAGAGTCAGAGGACGCTGAAGCCGCAGGAAACAGGAGAGGTGAGTATTAGAGCGGGGGGCGCGGTCCGGGGGTGGGGGAAGCTGGCCCTGGTCGTGGCGGCGGACGGCGCCGCCCGAAGATTTAAAGGGGCGTCTTTTTTTTTTTCTTCTCCTGCAGCGCCGGCCGCCCCCCGCAATGTGCCGCCCGGGGCGGACCGCCCCCCCCGCACCCTCGTCCTACGCCACTGATACCAGTAGTGTGTATGAAGGTAGTATAGCGGTAGGATGTGTTTCTATGCAGTATTGTATACATCTGGTACATCGGTGTGTATCTGGTGTGGTGGCAGTATGTCTGTACAGTATACAGTAGTGTGTATGTAGGTAGTATAGCGGTAGGATGTGTTTCTATGCAGTATTGTATACTTCTGGTACATCGGTGTGTATCTGGTGTGGTGGCAGTATGTCTGTACAGTATACAGTAGTGTGTATGTAGGTAGTATAGCGGTAGGATGTGTTTCTATGCAGTATTGTATACTTCTGGTACATCGGTGTGTATCTGGTGTGGTGGCAGTATGTCTGTACAGTATACAGTAGTGTGTATGTAGGTAGTATAGCGGTAGGATGTGTTTCTATGTAGCATTGTGTACATCTGGTACATCGGTGTGTATCTGGTGTGGTGGCAGTATGTCTATACAGTATACAGTAGTGTGTATGTAGGTAGTATAGCAGTAGGATGTGTTTCTGTGCAGTATTGTGTACATCTGGTACATCGGTGTGTATCTGGTGTGGTGGCAGTATGTCTGTACAGTATACAGTAGTGTGTATGAAGGTAGTATAGCGGTAGGATGTGTTTCTGTGTAGTATTGTGTACTTCTGGTACATCGGTGTGTATCTGGTGTGGTGGCAGAATGTCTGTACAGTATACCAGTAGTGTGTATCTAGGTAGTATAGTGGTAGGATGTGTTTCTATGTAGTATTGTGTACATCTGGTACATCGCTGTGTATCTGGTGTGGTGGCAGTATGTCTGTACAGTATACCAGTAGTGTGTATGTAGGTAGTATAGCGGTAGGATGTGTTTCTATGTACTATTGTGTTCCTCTGGTACATCGGTGTGTATCTGGTGTGGTGGCAGTATGTCTGTACAGTATACAGTAGTGTGTATGTAGGTAGTATAGCGGTAGGATGTGTTTCTATGCAGTATTGTATACTTCTGGTACATCGGTGTGTATCTGGTGTGGTGGCAGTATGTCTGTACAGTATACAGTAGTGTGTATGTAGGTAGTATAGCGGTAGGATGTGTTTCTATGCAGTATTGTATACTTCTGGTACATCGGTGTGTATCTGGTGTGGTGGCAGTATGTCTGTACAGTATACAGTAGTGTGTATGTAGGTAGTATAGCGGTAGGATGTGTTTCTATGTAGCATTGTGTACATCTGGTACATCGGTGTGTATCTGGTGTGGTGGCAGTATGTCTGTACAGTATACAGTAGTGTGTATGAAGGTAGTATAGCGGTAGGATGTGTTTCTGTGTAGTATTGTGTACTTCTGGTACATCGGTGTGTATCTGGTGTGGTGGCAGAATGTCTGTACAGTATACCAGTAGTGTGTATCTAGGTAGTATAGTGGTAGGATGTGTTTCTATGTAGTATTGTGTACATCTGGTACATCGCTGTGTATCTGGTGTGGTGGCAGTATGTCTGTACAGTATACAGTAGTGTGTATATAAGTAGTATAGCGGTAGGATGTGTTTCTATGTACTATTGTGTTCCTCTGGTACATCGGTGTGTATCTGGTGTGGTGGCAGTATGTCTGTACAGTATACAGTAGTGTGTATGTAGGTAGTATAGCGGTAGGATGTGTTTCTCTGTAGCATTGTGTACATCTAGTACATCGGTGTGTATCTGGTGTGGTGGCAGTATGTCTGTACAGTATACAGTAGTGTGTATGTAGGTAGTATAGCGGTAGGATGTGTTTCTGTGCAGTATTGTGTTCTTCTGGTACATCGGTGTGTATCTGGTGTGGTGGCAGTATGTCTGCACAGTATACAGTAGTGTGTATGAAGGTAGTATAGCGGTAGGATGTGTTTCTGTGCAGTATTGTGTACATCTGGTACATCGCTGTGTATCTGGTGTGGTGGCAGTATGTCTGTACAGTATACCAGTAGTGTGTATGTAGGTAGTATAGCGGTAGGATGTGTTTCTGTGTAGCATTGTGTACATCTAGTACATCGGTGTGTATCTGGTGTGGTGGCAGTATGTCTGTACAGTATACAGTAGTATGTATGTAGGTAGTATAGCGGTAGGATGTGTTTCTATGTAGCATTGTGTACATCTGGTACATCGGTGTGTATCTGGTGTGGTGGCAGTATGTCTATACAGTATACAGTAGTGTGTATGAAGGTAGTATAGCGGTAGGATGTGTTTCTGTGTAGTATTGTGTACTTCTGGTACATCGGTGTGTATCTGGTGTGGTGGCAGTATGTCTGTACAGTATACTAGTAGTGTGTATGTAGGTAGTATAGCGGTAGGATGTGTTTCTATGTAGCATTGTGTACTTCTGGTACATCGGTGTGTATCTGGTGTGGTGGCAGTATGTCTGTACAGTATACAGTAGTGTGTATGAAGGTAGTATAGCGGTAGGATGTGTTTCTGTGAAGTATTGTGTACTTCTGGTACATCGGTGTGTATCTGGTGTGGTGGCAGTATGTCTGTACAGTATACCAGTAGTGTGTATGTAGGTAGTATAGCGGTAGGATGTGTTTCTATGTAGTATTGTGTTCCTCTGGTACATCGGTGTGTATCTGGTGTGGTGGCAGTATGTCTGTACAGTATACAGTAGTGTGTATAAAGGTAGTATAGCGGTAGGATGTGTTTCTCTGTAGCATTGTGTACATCTAGTACATCGGTGTTTATCTGGTATGGTGGCAGTATGTCTGTACAGTATACCAGTAGTGTGTATGTAGGTAGTATAGCGGTAGGATGTGTTTCTGTGCAGTATTGTGTTCTTCTGGTACATCGGTGTTTATCTGGTGTGGTGGCAGTATGTCTGTACAATATACCAGTAGTGTGTATGTAGGTAGTATAGCGGTAGGATGTGTTTCTGTGCAGTATTGTGTTATTCTGGTACATCGGTGTTTATCTGGTGTGGTGGCAGTATGTCTGTACAGTATACCAGTAGTGTGTATGTAGGTAGTATAGCGGTAGGATGTGTTTCTGTGCAGTATTGTGTTCTTCTGGTACATCGGTGTGTATCTGGTGTGGTGGCAGTATGTCTGTACAGTATACCAGTAGTGTGTATGTAGGTAGTATAGCGGTAGGATGTGTTTCTATGTAGTATTGTGTACATCTGGTACATCGGTGTGTATCTGGTGTGGTGGCAGTATGTCTGTACAGTATACCAGTAGTGTGTATGTAGGTAGTATAGCGGTAGTATGTGTTTCTGTGCAGTATTGTGTTCTTTTGGTACATTGGTGTGTATCTAGTGTGGTGGCAGTATGTCTGTACAGTATACTAGTAGTGTGTATCTAGGTAGTATAGTGGTAGGATGTGTTTCGATGTAGTATTGTGTACTTCTGGTACATCGGTGTGTATTTGGTGTGGTGGCAGTATGTCTGTACAGTATACCAGTAGTGTGTATGTAGGTAGTATAGCGGTAGGATGTGTTTCTATGTAGTATTGTGTACTTCTGGTACATCGGTGTGTATTTGGTGTGGTGGCAGTATGTCTGTACAGTATACCAGTAGTGTGTATGTAGGTAGTATAGCGGTAGGATGTGTTTCTATGTAGTATTGTGTACTTCTGGTACATCGGTGTGTATCTGGTGTGGTGGCAGTATGTCTGCACAGTATACCAGTAGTGTGTATGTAGGTAGTATAGCGGTAGGATGTGTTTCTGTGCAGTATTGTGTTCTTCTGGTACATCGGTGTGTATCTAGTGTGGTGGCAGTATGTCTGTACAGTATACAGTAGTGTGTATATATGTAGTATAGCGGTAGGATGTGCTTCTATGTAGTATTGTGTACTTCTGGTACATCGGTGTGTATCTGGTGTGGTGGCAGTATGTCTGTACAGTATACCAGTAGTGTGTATATATGTAGTATAGCGGAAGGATGTGTTTCTATGTAGTATTGTGTACTTCTGGTACATCGGTGTGTATCTGGTGTGGTGGCAGTATGTCTGTACAGTATACAGTAGTGTGTATATACAGTATGTAGTATAGCGGTAGGATGTGTTTCTATGTAGTATTGTGTACTTCTGGTACATCGGTGTGTATCTGGTGTGGTGGCAGTATGTCTGTACAGTATACAGTAGTGTGTATGAAGGTAGTATAGCGGTAGGATGTGTTTCTGTGTAGTATTGTGTACATCTGGTACATCGGTGTGTATCTGCTGTGGTGGCAGTATGTCTGTACAGTATACAGTAGTGTGTATGTAGGTAGTATAGCGGTAGGATGTGTTTCTGTGCAGTATTGTGTTCTTTTGGTACATTGGTGTGTATCTAGTGTGGTGGCAGTATGTCTGTACAGTATACCAGTAGTGTGTATCTAGGTAGTATAGCGGTAGGATGTGTTTCTATATAGTATTGTGCACTTCTGGTACATCGGTGTGTATCTGGTGTGGTGGCAGTATGTCTGTACAGTATACAGTAGTGTGTATGTAGGTAGTATAGCGGTAGGATGTGTTTCTGTGTAGTATTGTGTACTTCTGGTACATCGGTGTGTATCTGGTGTGGTGGCAGTATGTCTGTACAGTATACCAGTAGTGTGTATATATGTAGTAAAGCGGTAGGATGTGTTTCTATGTAGTATTGTGCACTTCTGGTACATCGGTGTGTATCTGGTGTGGTGGCAGTATGTCTGTACAGTATACAGTAGTGTGTATGTAGGTAGTATAGCGGTAGGATGTGTTTCTGTGTAGTATTGTGTACTTCTGGTACATCGGTGTGTATCTGGTGTGGTGGCAGTATGTCTGTACAGTATACCAGTAGTGTGTATATATGTAGTAAAGCGGTAGGATGTGTTTCTATGTAGTATTGTGCACTTCTGGTACATCGGTGTGTATCTGGTGTGGTGGCAGTATGTCTGTACAGTATACAGTAGTGTGTATGTAGGTAGTATAGCGGTAGGATGTG
This sequence comes from Ranitomeya imitator, assembly GCF_032444005.1. Classification (NCBI taxonomy): domain Eukaryota; kingdom Metazoa; phylum Chordata; class Amphibia; order Anura; family Dendrobatidae; genus Ranitomeya; species Ranitomeya imitator. The sequence continues at coordinate 635,933,794 of NC_091286.1, forward strand.
TTTCTGTGTAGTATTGTGTACTTCTGGTACATCGGTGTGTATCTGGTGTGGTGGCAGTATGTCTGTACAGTATACAGTAGTGTGTATGTAGGTAGTATAGCGGTAGTATGTGTTTCTATGTAGTATTGTGTACTTCTGGTACATCGGTGTGTATCTGGTGTGGTGGCAGTATGTCTGTACAGTATACAGTAGTGTGTATGTAGGTAGTATAGCGGTAGGATGTGTTTCAATGTTGTATTGTGTACTTCTGGTACATCGGTGTGTATCTGGTGTGGTGGCAGTATGTCTGCACAGTATACCAGTAGTGTGTATATATGTAGTAAAGCGGTAGGATGTGTTTCTGTGTAGTATTGTGTACTTCTGGTACATCGGTGTGTATCTGGTGTGGTGGCGGTATATCTGTACAGTATACAGTAGTGTGTATGAAGGTAGTATAGCGGTAGGATGTGTTTCTGTGTAGTATTGTGTACATCTAGTACATCGGTGTGTATCTGGTGTGGTGGCAGTATGTCTGTACAGTATACCAGTAGTGTGTATGAAGGTAGTATAGCGGTAGGATGTGTTTCTATGTAGTATTGTGTACATCTGGTACATCGGTGTGTATCTGGTGTGGTGGCAGTATGTCTGTACAGTATACCAGTAGTGTGTATGAAGGTAGTATAGCGGTAGGATGTGTTTCTATGTAGTATTGTGTACATCTGGTACATCGGTGTGTATCTGGTGTGGTGGCAGTATGTCTGTACAGTATACAGTAGTGTGTATGTAGGCAGTATAGCGGTAGGATGTGTTTCTATGTAGTATTGTGTACATCTGGTACATCGGTGTGTATCTGGTGTGGTGGCAGTATGTCTGCACAGTATACCAGTAGGGAGTATGTAGGTAGTATAGCGGTAGGATGTGTTTCTATATAGTATTGTGTACATCTAGTACATCGGTGTGTATCTGGTGTGGTGGCGGTATATCTGTACAGTATACAGTAGTGTGTATGAAGGTAGTATAGCGGTAGGATGTGTTTCTGTGTAGTATTGTGTACATCTAGTACATCGGTGTGTATCTGGTGTGGTGGCAGTATGTCTGTACAGTATACAGTAGTGTGTATGAAGGTAGTATAGCGGTAGGATGTGTTTCTGTGCAGTATTGTGTACATCTGATACATCGGTGTGTATCTGGTGTGGTGGCGGTATGTCTGTACAGTATACAGTAGTGTGTATGAAGGTAGTATAGTGGTAGGATGTGTTTCTATATAGTATTGTGTACATCTAGTACATCGGTGTGTATCTGGTGTGGTGGCAGTATGTCTGTACAGTATACAGTAGTGTGTATGAAGGTAGTATAGTGGTAGGATGTGTTTCTATATAGTATTGTGTACATCTAGTACATCGGTGTGTATCTGGTGTGGTGGCAGTTAGAGTTGAGCGACCTTGACCTTTTTAGAGCCGAGCCGGGTTTTGCGAAACCCGACTATGTCCAAAGTCGGGTCGAGTGAAATCGGCCGATTATGACGTAAAGTCGGGATCGACCGAAACACGAAACCCAATGCAAGTCAATGGGGCAGCATAGTCGGCAGTGAGTGGGGGCCAGGAAAACACCTAGAGTGCCCATTTTAATGTCAAAACCATCCATTCTTCTTAATGAAGCTTGTCAAGCGTAATTTACCTTAAAATAATTGGAAGGCATTTGAAATTGGGGGTCATTTGGCTAAAGTTGTGGGGGGTAGGGCTGGTTCAAGTAATTAGTGGGCCCAGTAAATCTGGACCACGTCACGGCAGTGGAGCAGGGAGAGGTAAGTATTTCAACTTTGCAAGTGCTGTCATCCTGAGCAAGCAGGGGGGGCCCACTCGTTGGCATTGGCACTGGCACAGAGCCCCTCAAAGTACAGCGGTGTGTTTGCACGGCGGGGGCGCCTCCCACCGGCAGCAACACTTTTGCGTACTATGAGAGGCCCTGTGCCAGTGACGTCGCCAACTAGTATTCCTCCCCCCACCTGATGAAGGAACCTGCACTTTCATCTGCACCTTCCTCTTTGTCCCCGTGTAAGGTGGTATGGTATGCGGGAAGAGCAACCTGACTTTCAGCAGGGTCACAATGTTGTTGTGTAGCGTGCACGGGGAATGTTGCGTTATGGGTCAATGTACCAGCAGACTCATCTATCACTGGCTGGGCAATGGGCACGATGAAGTGGAAACACAGATATAGGCCCAAAGAAGAAAGTGGGCTAAATGCAGTTCAAAATTGGTAACACAGGAATAACCAGGGGGCATTGCAGTGGAGGACAACTGGAATGAGAGGCTGACACAGAGAGTAGGGCCAAATCAGTAAGTAGTCGAAATGCAGTTCAAAATTGGCAACCGTAGTAAACAGGCGGCACAGCTTTGTTCAGTGGAGGAGAACAGCAAGGAGTGGCAGACACCGATAGTAGGCCCCAACCCAACTAGTAGGCCAAATGCAGTCTAACATTAACAACTACTTAACGAGAGGCTGAAAATGGAATTTCAGGACAGGAAACCAGGAGAACAGCAAGGAGTGGCAGACACCGATAGTAGGCCCCAAACCAACTAGTACGCCAAATGCAGTTGTTCCATTTAACCACAATTTAATGAGAGCCTGAAGATAGAAGCTCAGGAAAGGCAACCTGGGGAACACCTTGGAGTGTAACACACCATCTCTCTCCACCCCATACCCATTTTGTAGGCCTAATGCTGTGTACTTTTCTACAACTACTAAACGAGAGTCGGAAGACCGAAGCAATGGCAAGGAAACCTGGGGAACACCTTGGAGTGTAACACACCATCTCTCTCCACCCCATACCCAATTTGTAGGCCTAATGCAGCCTACTTTCCGACACCTACTAAACGAGAGCATGAAGATCGAAGCTCAGGAAAGGCAACCTGGGGAACACCTTGGAGTGTAACACACCATCTCTCTCCACCCCATACCCATTTTTTAGGCCTAATGCAGTGTACTTTTCTACAACTACTAAACGAGAGTCGGAAGACCGAAGCAATGGCAAGGAAACCTGGGGAACACCTTGGAGTGTAACACACCATCTCTCTCCACCCCATTCCCCATTTTTTAGGCCTAATGCAGCCTACTTTCCGACACCTACTAAACGAGAGCATGAAGATCGAAGCTCAGGAAAGGCAACCTGGGGAACACCTTGGAGTGTAACACACCATCTCTCTCCACCCCATACCCATTTTGTAGGCCTAATGCTGTGTACTTTTCTACAACTACTAAACGAGAGTCGGAAGACCGAAGCAATGGCAAGGAAACCTGGGGAACACCTTGGAGTGTAACACACCATCTCTCTCCACCCCATACCCAATTTGTAGGCCTAATGCAGCCTACTTTCCGACACCTACTAAACGAGAGCATGAAGATCGAAGCTCAGGAAAGGCAACCTGGTGAAAACCTTGGAGTGTAACACAACCTGTCTCTACACCCCATACACAATTAGTAGGCCTAATGCAGCGTAGTTTCCAACAGCTACTAAACGAGAGCCGGAAGATCGAAGCTCAGGAAAGGCAACCTGGGGAACACCTTGGAGTGTAACACAACCTCTCTCTACACCACGGAAGGGCTGATTCTTAGGAAGGAAGGCTGTTGTAAATAAGCATTGCGCGTCCGAGGGTGATTATATTCTTATTCGGTATCTACTCACCCTCGGACGCGCCATGCTTCTTGATTTGTAATTAATGTTTATTTGCAATGTGCTTTTGACTTACTCAATTATTTTTTTAATTATTGATTTTATTAAATTAATAGTTTAACATCTTATTGGAAATAATTTAAAGGAGACGCGACAGGACAACACTCGGTGGATGCCATATCTGTGTTAACAACTCCAAAAAACTTTCAGTTAACTTCTTGCAGGAGAAAGAAATTGTAGCTGTTGGACCTTTGTAGTACAGTTCCAGATATTTGTTGTGTGTTTGTTTTGATTGTTAAAATGTCTGCATTTGAGATCTCAACACGATCTTATTTTTTATAATCAAATTAATTTTTTAAATATTTTATTAGGTTGGTTCAAGGGGTACACGGGCCGCAGTAGACAGGTCAGTGGAGGCCTAGTGGAAGGAGGGACCGCAGATGCGCCACTGTTTCACCCATACACAATTAGTAGGCCTAATGCAGCGTAGTTTCCAACAGCTACTAAACGAGAGCCGGAAGATCGAAGCTCAGGAAAGGCAACCTGGGGAACACCTTGGAGTGTAACAACAACCTCTCTCTACACCACGGAAGGGCTGATTCTTAGGAAGGAAGGCTGTTGTAAATAAGCATTGCGCGTCCGAGGGTGATTATATTCTTATTCGGTATCTACTCACCCTCGGACGCGCCATGCTTCTTGATTTGTAATTAATGTTTATTTGCAATGTGCTTTTGACTTACTCAATTATTTTTTTAATTATTGATTTTATTAAATTAATAGTTTAACATCTTATTGGAAATAATTTAAAGGAGACGCGACAGGACAACACTCGGTGGATGCCATATCTGTGTTAACAACTCCAAAAAACTTTCAGTTAACTTCTTGCAGGAGAAAGAAATTGTAGCTGTTGGACCTTTGTAGTACAGTTCCAGATATTTGTTGTGTGTTTGTTTTGATTGTTAAAATGTCTGCATTTGAGATCTCAACACGATCTTATTTTTTATAATCAAATTAATTTTTTAAATATTTTATTAGGTTGGTTCAAGGGGTACACGGGCCGCAGTAGACAGGTCAGTGGAGGCCTAGTGGAAGGAGGGACCACAGACAGGCATCGAAGGCCTAAAATAATAACACATGGCTGTAGGCAATTTTAAATTGGTTCCAGGGGTACACGGGCAGCAGTGCCCTGGTCAGTGTAGTAGTAGTTGAAAGAATGGACCGCAGACAGGCATCGAAGGCCTAAAATAAAAAAATTGGGCTGGCTGTAGGCAATTTTAAATTGGTTCCAGGGGTACACGGGCAGCAGTGGTGTGGTCAGTGGAGGCCTAGTGGAAGGAGTGACCGCAGACAGGCATCGAAGGCCTAAAATATTAACACATGGCTGTAGTCAATTTTAAATTGGTTCCAGGGGTACTTGGGCAGCAGTGCCCTGGTCAGTGTAGTAGTAGTTGAAAGAATGGACCGCAGACAGGCATCGAAGGCCTAAAATAAAAAAATTGGGCTGGCTGTAGGCAATTTTAAATTGGTTCCAGGGGTACACGGGCAGCAGTGGTGTGGTCAGTGGAGGCCTAGTGGAAGGAGTGACCGCAGACAGGCATCGAAGGCCTAAAATAATCACACATGGCTGTAGGCAATTTTAAATTGGTTCCAGGGGTACACGGGCAGCAGTGGTGTGGTCAGTGGAGGCCTAGTGGAAGGAGTGACCGCAGACAGGCATCGAAGGCCTAAAATAATAACACATGGCTGTAGGCAATTTTAAATTGGTTCCAGGGGTACACGGGCAGCAGTGGTGTGGTCAGTGGAGGCCTAGTGGAAGGAGTGACCGCAGACAGGCATCGAAGGCCTAAAATAAAAAAATTGGGCTGGCTGTAGGCAATTTTAAATTGGTTCCAGGGGTACACGGGCAGCAGTGGTGTGGTCAGTGGAGACCTAGTGGAAGGAGTGACCGCAGACAGGCATCGAAGGCCTAAAATAATAACACATGGCTGTAGGCAATTTTAAATTGGTTCCAGGGTTACACGGGCAGCAGTGGTGTGGTCAGTGGAGGCCTAGTGGAAGGAGTGACCGCAGACAGGCATCGAAGGCCTAAAATAATCACACATGGCTGTAGGCAATTTTAAATTGGTTCCAGGGGTACACGGGCAGCAGTGGTGTGGTCAGTGGAGGCCTAGTGGAAGGAGTGACCACAGACAGGCATCGAAGGCCTAAAATATTAACACATGGCTGTAGTCAATTTTAAATTGGTTCCAGGGGTACTTGGGCAGCAGTGCCCTGGTCAGTGTAGTAGTAGTTGAAAGAATGGACCGCAGACAGGCATCGAAGGCCTAAAATAAAAAAATTGGGCTGGCTGTAGGCAATTTTAAATTGGTTCCAGGGGTACACGGGCAGCAGTGGTGTGGTCAGTGGAGGCCTAGTGGAAGGAGTGACCGCAGACAGGCATCGAAGGCCTAAAATAATAACACATGGCTGTAGGCAATTTTAAATTGGTTCCAGGGGTACACGGGCAGCAGTGCCCTGGTCAGTGTAATAGTAGTTGAAAGAATGGACCGCAGACAGGCATCGAAGGCCTAAAATAAAAAAATTGGGCTGGCTGTAGGCAATTTTAAATTGGTTCCAGGGGTACACGGGCAGCAGTGGTGTGGTCAGTGGAGGCCTAGTGGAAGGAGTGACCGCAGACAGGCATCGAAGGCCTAAAATAATAACACATGGCTGTAGGCAATTTTAAATTGGTTCCAGGGTTACACGGGCAGCAGTGGTGTGGTCAGTGGAGGCCTAGTGGAAGGAGTGACCGCAGACAGGCATCGAAGGCCTAAAATAATCACACATGGCTGTAGGCAATTTTAAATTGGTTCCAGGGGTACACGGGCAGCAGTGGTGTGGTCAGTGGAGGCCTAGTGGAAGGAGTGACCACAGACAGGCATCGAAGGCCTAAAATATTAACACATGGCTGTAGTCAATTTTAAATTGGTTCCAGGGGTACTTGGGCAGCAGTGCCCTGGTCAGTGTAGTAGTAGTTGAAAGAATGGACCGCAGACAGGCATCGAAGGCCTAAAATAAAAAAATTGGGCTGGCTGTAGGCAATTTTAAATTGGTTCCAGGGGTACACGGGCAGCAGTGGTGTGGTCAGTGGAGGCCTAGTGGAAGGAGTGACCGCAGACAGGCATCGAAGGCCTAAAATAATAACACATGGCTGTAGGCAATTTTAAATTGGTTCCAGGGTTACACGGGCAGCAGTGGTGTGGTCAGTGGAGGCCTAGTGGAAGGAGTGACCGCAGACAGGCATCGAAGGCCTAAAATAATCACACATGGCTGTAGGCAATTTTAAATTGGTTCCAGGGGTACACGGGCAGCAGTGGTGTGGTCAGTGGAGGCCTAGTGGAAGGAGTGACCACAGACAGGCATCGAAGGCCTAAAATATTAACACATGGCTGTAGTCAATTTTAAATTGGTTCCAGGGGTACTTGGGCAGCAGTGCCCTGGTCAGTGTAGTAGTAGTTGAAAGAATGGACCGCAGACAGGCATCGAAGGCCTAAAATAAAAAAATTGGGCTGGCTGTAGGCAATTTTAAATTGGTTCCAGGGGTACACGGGCAGCAGTGGTGTGGTCAGTGGAGGCCTAGTGGAAGGAGTGACCGCAGACAGGCATCGAAGGCCTAAAATAATAAAACATGGCTGTAGGCAATTTTAAATTGGTTCCAGGGGTACACGGGCAGCAGTGGTGTGGTCAGTGGAGGCCTAGTGGAAGGAGTGACCACAGACAGGCATCGAAGGCCTAAAATATTAACACATGGCTGTAGTCAATTTTAAATTGGTTCCAGGGGTACTTGGGCAGCAGTGCCCTGGTCAGTGTAGTAGTAGTTGAAAGAATGGACCGCAGACAGGCATCGAAGGCCTAAAATAAAAAAATTGGGCTGGCTGTAGGCAATTTTAAATTGGTTCCAGGGGTACACGGGCAGCAGTGGTGTGGTCAGTGGAGGCCTAGTGGAAGGAGTGACCGCAGACAGGCATCGAAGGCCTAAAATAATCACACATGGCTGTAGGCAATTTTAAATTGGTTCCAGGGGTACACGGGCAGCAGTGGTGTGGTCAGTGGAGGCCTAGTGGAAGGAGTGACCGCAGACAGGCTTCGAAGGCCTAACATAATAACATAGGGCTGGCTGTAGGCACTTTTAAATTGGTTCCAGGGGTACACGGGCAGCAGTGGTCTGGTCAGTGGAAGTCTAGTGGAAGGAGTGACCGCAGACAGGCTTCGAAGGCCTAACATAACAAACTTGGGCTGGCTGTAGGCACTTTTAAATTGGTTCCAGGGGTACATGGGCAGCAGTGTATGGTCAGTGGAAGTCTAGTGGAAGGAGTGACCGCAGACAGGCTTCCAAGGCCTAACATAACAAACTTGGGCTGGCTGTAGGCACTTTTAAATTGGTTCCAGGGGTACACGGGCAGCAGTGGTCTGGTCAGTGGAAGTCTAGTGGAAGGAGTGACCGCAGACAGGCTTCGAAGGCCTAACATAACAAACTTGGGCTGGCTGTAGGCACTTTTAAATTGGTTCCAGGGGTACATGGGCAGCAGTGTATGGTCAGTGGAAGTCTAGTGGAAGGAGTGACCGCAGACAGGCTTCCAAGGCCTAACATAACAAACTTGGGCTGGCTGTAGGCACTTTTAAATTGGTTCCAGGGGTACACGGGCAGCAGTGGTCTGGTCAGTAGAAGTCTAGTGGAAGGAGTGACCGCAGACAGGCTTCCAAGGCCTAACATAACAAACTTGGGCTGGCTGTAGGCACTTTTAAATTGGTTCCAGGGGTACACGGGCAGCAGTGGTCTGGTCAGTGGAAGTCTAGTGGAAGGAGTGACCGCAGACAGGCTTCGAAGGCCTAACATAACAAACTTGGGCTGGCTGTAGGCACTTTTAAATTGGTTCCAGGGGTACATGGGCAGCAGTGTATGGTCAGTGGAAGTCTAGTGGAAGGAGTGACCGCAGACAGGCTTCCAAGGCCTAACATAACAAACTTGGGCTGGCTGTAGGCACTTTTAAATTGGTTCCAGGGGTACACGGGCAGCAGTGGTCTGGTCAGTGGAAGTCTAGTGGAAGGAGTGACCGCAGACAGGCTTCCAAGGCCTAACATAACAAACTTGGGCTGGCTGTAGGCACTTTTAAATTGGTTCCAGGGGTACACGGGCAGCAGTGGTCTGGTCAGTGGAAGTCTAGTGGAAGGAGTGACCGCAGACAGGCTTCCAAGGCCTAACATAACAAAATTGGGCTGGCTGTAGGCACTTTAAATTGGTTCCAGGGGTACATGGGCAGCAGTGTATGGTCAGTGGAAGTCTAGTGGAAGGAGTGACGGCAGACAGTCTTCGAAGGCCTAACATAACAAAATTGGGCTGACTGTAGGCACTTTTAAATTGGTTCCAGGGTAACACGGCCAGCAGTGGCCTGGTCAGTGTAGTAGTTGTAGAAAGAAGGGACCGCAGACAGGCTTCGAAGGCCTAACATAACAAAAATGTCAAAACAATGGTATTGTCAGTGCCAGGCATTGAAGGATGTCAGCGCCTAGACTACACATTGGTGAAGCTGTGAGAGATAATTTTGCTAGTGGTAGAGCACTGTTTGAGCTGGGGGGGGGAACTGGCTTGTGGCCGGCGGTACAGGCACAGGGCCCCTCATATTACAACGGTGTGTCTGACGTTGGGTGCGCACCACCACCGCCAGAGACACTTTATTGTACTATGAGGGACCCAGTGGCAGTGCCGTCGACCAAAAGCGGCCACACCCACCTCTTCAGACAAACAGCACTCTCAAGGGTCCAAGCGCAAAGTGGCGATAGCACGGCCCCGTGTGGGGAGTTTGGCCATTTCGTGAGGTGGAAACATGTCGTATGCTGGACAATCAGGTGAAGAAAATTACGAGATTGGAAAAGTCATTCAGAATAGTCCACAGGCAAGACCTTTTCATAGGAAAGCTAGGTGTCAGCCGGGCAGGGTGGGGCAAAAGATTTTGAAATCCAGTTGTGGTTCATTTTAATGAAGGTTAGATCATCTACATTTTGGGTAGCCAGACGAGTCCTTTTTTCTGTTAGTATTGAACCTGCAGCACTGAATACTCTTTCTGATAGGACACTAGCTGCCGGGCAAGCAAGCTCCTGCAATGCATATTCTGCCAATTCTGGCCAGGTGTCTAATTTGGATGCCCAGTAATCAAATGGGAATGACGGTTGAGGGAGAACGTCGATAAGGGATGAAAAATAGTTTGTAACCATACTGGACAAATGTTGTCTCCTGTCACTTTGAATTGATGCTGCAGTACCTGTCCTGTCTGCGGTCATAGAAAAATCACTCCACAACCTGGTCAGAAAACCCCTCTGGCCAACGCCACTTCTGATTTCTGCCCCTCTAACACCTCTGGTCTGCTGGCCCCTGGAGCTCGTGTGAGAACGATCACGGGCGCTGTGTGCAGGGAATGCCAGAAGCAAACGGTCAACAAGAGTTGATTGTTTTGTTGCTAATATTAGTTCCAAGTTCTCATGTGGCATAATATTTTGCAATTTGCCTTTATAGCGAGGATCAAGGAGGCAGGCCAACCAGTAATCGTCATCGTTCATCATTTTTGTAA